>NC_049190.1:5422392-6023769 GCF_009769625.2 Cygnus olor | reverse complement strand
GCTCCCAGTCTGACTCCGGAGCCACCCCTTTCCGCAGCAGTCTGCAAGATGCCCTCCAGACGTCCCCTCCAACCTACATTTCTCCATGAGCCTGCACCAGCTGCAGGATTATTCCCTGCCAAGGCACCATGCTGGAGGAAATGCTTATCGCTCACCTTGTGCTGGCTGATGCAGCGCCAGCCCGGGGAGATTCAGCTTTGCTCTGTTCTCGTGCCAGGCTGCGCTGCGTAAACCACAGGCCCAAATCCGCCCAACACAGCCGCTGTCCGAGCCGCCCAGCAACAAAAAGGCCTGAATTATAATGCCTCTTTTTAACCAGATTGGCTCTGCTGCTGCTTGCAGGACTGCTCGCTGTTCACAGACCCGGCCTGGGGGCACCAAGCACGGCCCCACAGAAGAAGCCGGCCCACCTCGGTCCGTAGGCCCCAATCCCTGCCTCTGTCTGCTCAGAAAAACCTTTACACCCCTTTCTCCCTGCAGGCCCTTGCTCCAAAGCTAAAAAATAATAATAATAATAAATAAATCCACCCTGGCACCATCTCACAGATCAAAACTGGGTTTTGGGCTTCCCCAGCTAGCCAGACCCCTTTGGGGAATCTTCCTCTGCAGGAGGGGGCTGGATAGTGGCTCGGATGCAACCCTAACACCAATCTGATCTACGCTGTCCACACAGGCCAGTATGAGCAGAACAACCAGGTACCCCCTCAACCTCTTTAACGTTAGAGCCATAATGTACAAGGGAGGGAGTTTCAAAACAATTTAAGCGCGTACTTGTTTCTCCCAGTACAAGGGGACTGTGTTGTCACGCCAGCCCATGAGCAAATACCTACCGAAGGGCACCCAGGCTCCTTTCTGCCATATCACCTCCCCAGAAATTCCTCAGCCGAGAGGGGAGAGCAGGTGAAGAGGCCCTGCTAAAGGCAGGGCTTGCTATCACATGGTAGCGCCATACCAGGCACTGCCAAGCACAGGCTAGCTCGCATGGACACCATCCCAGCAGGCAGCGGCGCTTAGCTGGCGTGATCTTGGGCTCAGCGATTTGTGCCAAGGGTCTCAAGGCCACAGCACCAGAGATGCCTCTCAGCTCTACAACTGCATGCAGATCCCTGCAATCACCACGGCTGACAGGTGAAGTAAAATACCTTTTTGTTTTGCGATTAACTTCATTTCTTGCAGGAAACGTGCCCTCTTCTTCCTCAGATAGAAGAAAACCCGGAGCTCCTGGCAAAGCCCATGGCGTGCTGCAGTCTTGGAAGCAAGCAGGCTGTGCACCAGGGGCAGCCTTGGCGGTACAGGCAGAAATTGCATCCTTCTGCTCCCCCGGAGCACAGTCCACGTGAGCAGCGGTTTCAAAGCAGAGTAAAGCCTCCACTTATCGCTATGCAGGTGGGCAGGGAAAAGCCACAATTGTGCGGGCAGGGGCTCAGAGGAGGCCTTAGACATGCAAGGCTTTTGCACATCCGTGCTGTCCCCAGATGGAGGACACAAGTGCTCCCTGCTGCGTAACACTCACAAGAGGAAGGTGAGGAGGCTGAAGGGCTGAGGGCGCCTTTCTGGGAAATCCTCGCTCCTGGATGAAAGCAGGGCACGGTGAGAAAAGTAGGGTATGGTGAGAAAAGCAGGGCACAGTGAGATCCCAGGGCTGGGCTGCCTGCAGGGTGGCCAGGAGCCCAGGCACAGGAGGGAGGATTTGGACCAGCTTCTGTTGCCGTGGAGACAACGGGGACTTGGAGGATGCTACGGAGAAAATTCACAGGTAAAACCGGCTGCCCCTGCCCGTTCTGGTCTCAGATCAAGAACAAAAGGACCATTTGCGAAAGGCTAAGGCATGGCAAACAAATAGGCTAAATCATGTACTTTTCCACAACACTCGCAGCCCCACAAAGCCGAGGGAGAGAGGACAGGGAAGCACAAGAGTCTGGAAAACAGGAACATCCCCAAGCTGTTCTTGGTACAGCTAGCAATTTTGGAAGAGGATATTAAGCTTCCTGGACCGTGTTCAGTTATCTCCTCAGCTCTTAACTCTGCTACTGCAGAGTCTTTACCCCCTCCCACTGCCATGCATCACGGCAACCATTTTGAAGATGGGACTGCTCACCTTAGGCCCCAGCCTTTCCCATCACCCTCAGTCCAACGCAGCTGAGCGCTGGGTTTACTTGGCATGCTGCTGGCAACAGGCAAGGCAGCCTCTCGGAGAACCTCCCAGATGCCATCCAGAGGCTGGTTGATGCTATTTAATGAGCGCCTCATTCAGTCCCCAGCCTGCTCCCAGCTTGCTCTCGGGAAAGAAGAGCTGCTCGAAACAAAACAGTCAGATTTAAATTGGCCTGGCAGACCGCACAGATAGCCCACAGGTCAGAGGTTAAGTACTCCTGCAGCAAAGCACAGGCCCCCCACGGGTCACTGGTAAATACAGCAAAACTCTTGTTATTTTTAACCTGCTCCTTCCTGCAGGATTGAATCACAGGTACGTACAGTAATGCCTCGTCTCTGCTGTTTGCTGCACTCAGCAGAGCCTCCCCACCACATCTGCAGCGATGCTGCTGGTTGGTGCCTGCTCCGCAGCTGGGATCACCGGGGGAGCTCGAGCGGAGACATCCCAGGCACTGCACGGGTTAAGGATGTCCTAACTTCACGTGCTGGAGAAACGGCTTTCAAGCCTGATGCCTTACAGCTCCCCTGGGCTTCCATCCCGTGCTGTTGCCAAGGCTCGCAGCCAGGTGATTTGCACGTGGTCCCACAGGGGCTTGAGGCTCGAGAGCACGGGCGGCTTTTTGCAGCGGCTGAGAAATCGCTGCAGAGCCAGCGTGACATGGATAGAGCGGGGCAGGGGGCTGTGGGGTCAGGATTACCACTCTGCCTGGTTGCCATCCTGCATACAGCTCCGAGATCGATGCTCATCTCCAACAGCCAACCATTTCTCAAAAGCTTAACTATTTTCACACTTTCCAAAATACCTAACTTCAGCATTAAGCTCCACTTGCCCTCAATTTCTGTCTCACTCTTTATTACTCTGCTTGCCAGCTACGTGTTATTATGTCCTATAAAAATGGGCTTTCTCCCAGCTCATCTGCTTTCAATGTTCGACCCTTGCCGTGCACATATAAAAGCCTCTGCCATCTCAGTAGAGTACTGATGCCAAATAATGAGTTACGACTGCTCTGGAGAAGCCCAGGCACAAAGAGTTCCCTGCCTGCTGACACCAACTTTAAGCACTGCACTAACCTTGAGATCTACAGCTTGCTCCCAGGAATAGCAATGCTCAGTGCTAAACCATCACAGCTGTAAAGAGAGGATGCAGAGGCTTTATGTGCTCCAGGTTAATGTTTCTTTTTGATGGAGCAGCACAGGGGAAGGCACCACATCACCATGTACCTTGCACATCTCTCCTCAAAAACACCTTCAATCTCTTCGGCTGACCGGGGCTGAAGAATGGAAAACATGCTCCGTGAGCATTTCGGTAAGGATTGCTTTCCACATTAAAAACAAGCGAGGCTGGTAAAATCAATCTGCCCACATTACATCCACCTACCATCGTGCACAGAGTGGTTCCCGTGTACATTACCCCGCTGCACACCCTCAGAAAAGCAATTATTAATGAACAGATTTACAATAAGGAGACAAACTGATCCAGTGTTTCTTCCTCTGCTCCGTGTTCCCAGTTCCCAAAGACTTACAACCCTGTACAGCAAAAACCCTTTTTACTTAACCACGTCATTGCCAGCAAAACACAAACACAAGGTGCTCCAAGCAAGACAGCCAAGGCAAATTGCATTGGTCAATTCTCCCAGAAACACGCACTGTCAGGGGGGCGGCGAGCGTGCTTCAACATCAGGAATCATCTCTGTGCCCCATAAAGGTCTGGGGTTTGAAAGGCTGTGGGCACCCGAGGGAATCTGCTACCCATTTCACCCAGCTACCTACACCTGCTTACTCTATTCACCACCCATCGGTGTGTCCAGGTCTGCCATTTGTGTTAGGGAGAAGCAGAATAAATACGAGAGGATTCGGTTCCACCCTAATCCTTCATTCTGCCAACGCACTCGGAAAGGGAGGACCACATAGCTCCTCTTAAAAGGTTTTCAAATCACAGCTTTCATCTGACATGCAACTTTCTGAAACACTCTGCAAGGCTGTCTTTTATCAATAAACTGTTCCACTGTACTCTGGAGCATGTAATTTTAAGTGTCTTACCGTGATGAAAGTTTTGACACTTCCCAAATGAAGGCCAGTATCTGCCCTTCACTTGCATGGCTGATACCAGTATCAACTGGGAGATGTTTTAGCACCGATCTTCTTAGCACTTCTTTAGCACTGATCTAGCAAGCATTTTTAAACATTTTACTTTTCGGAAGCTGCAGTCAAAATCCATCATAAAGAATCGATCCTGAGCACTCAGCAGTGTGCACCAAAGCATGGAACTAATAGACTTTGATTCAGGCCTGATTTATTTATTTTGTAGGTCTAATAGAATTTATTGAAGGAAAAATATAATGCCCAAATTCAATTCTGGAATTCAATCCACAGCCTCTATAGTTTGTTTCTTTTTCAGGTCATCCCACCTGCGGGTGCAGCCCAAGAAACAGCTTTGGATTTGAGATTTGCTCCAGCATCATTTAAATGAAATTTACAGTTAAAAATCAAAACTCTTTCCCAAGTAGTTGTGACAAGCCAACAGACGGCATTTTCTAGGACAGCATCTGTTCTTTCCTGCAGTCTGAATAATTTAGCCAGAACATGGAGGTTCCAGTGGAACCGAGGAGCCTACGTTTAAGGAGAAACAGGACACAATTGTTTCCTATTCAAAGCTGTTAAACCTTCACGTTTCTTCCTACCTCCGCTTCCCCTCTTCATTCAGACCTACTGGGAACTGCTCAGGTCAATGCAAAGGAAGATCAAATCTGTCTCTTGGCTTCCAAAACCAGTGCTCAAATGGCAATGACTCTTCAGACATTTCAGTGAGACACAAGAGAGGAGAAATTTGTGCTCGAGGTCACACTTCAAAAAAGGAAAATAGAAGAGAAATGACAGACACAGGCAGGGACAGCTGTGAGCTTTACAGACTGTTAGTTTTAGGTGTTCTAGAATAAAAAGTTGAGCCAAACACTCAAGTTCCCTTCCTAAAACAGACATTAAAAGTGATACAGTAAGTGCTAATTACAGTCAGCAAATTATAGCCATTGGCTCTTACATCTTCAAAGTATTTCAGATCTGGCCATCAACAACAGGAAGAGTTCAATGAAATTGTGTCACCATTTGAGACCTGGCTCCTTGAATGCCCTCTTAACCCATGAATTCAAAGATCTCCTGCAGCACCCCTACTTCCAACTTGGAGCTGTTCCTACAGCCAGCTAGGAAGGGCAGGGGGATGGCTGAGGAGCAACAACAGCTTGTTCTCGCAGAGAGCTTTGGCTCTGCTCTCCCTGAGAAGCCGTGCCAGTGGCTGCCTTCATCCAGGGAGCATTTCTGGCATTTTATCACCACTTCACAACATCTCCTGCAAATAGCCAGATTACAAACAGCAGCCACAGCTCTAACTGACCTGCGCTCCGGTGTCTAACAGCTGCAGCGTGAGGATATAACGCTATTCAGGAGTCCTGGGCAGTGGTTTAGTTTCATGCCTCCTTCCCTCCAAAAAGCTCAGCAGGATCTGGAAGTACCACAAGAGACTCTGGGCAGGGCAGAATAGTCAATCTCAGTATCAGTACATCCTTCAAAGATGGGAGGTGAAGGAGAGGTGGGAAAAGAGGTGGGGAAAGGTCCCCACAGGTTTGGCAAGGGCACGGTGGGAGGAGAGGGAAACTAAGCGAGTCCGTGAATAAAGAAAAGAAACCATCTGGAAGTTAAAGTGTTTATTGATGTGTTTAAACTTTGTACATTCCCCACAGACCACACTAAGGAGTTTGCAGGTAAATCTGTGCATAGTGGGAAGAGACATGGAAGGGAAAAGAAAGTAAAGTCACAGGAAAAATAGAAAAAATACACCACAGGTTACCAGAACCTCCAGATTTAAAAAAGCCGTGAGCATTAACACCAACTATACAAGCATTACAAAGACATGATGGTGAGTGGAACGATACCCTTTTTGTTCTTCTCAGGGCCTATGCATCCAATTTCCCTTAAAGCAGGCAGTATCCCTTTCTCAACTTATCCCTCTTCTCTCCCCAGTTAAAGTGAACTCCACATTCATCAGCTCCCAAGGTGCTGATTATTGCAGTGATTTGTCATTTCTGGGCTAAGACCTAAAGCCGTGCCTATGGCCCAACATCACTGGAAGAGATGCAAAGGCTCAAAACATTGCGTCTCTTTAACTACTTACCATGTTGGTGAGGCAGGAGAGCTGGGGAAAATTAGAAAGTAGTAGCAAGAGGGGGCTGTTAATGCCAGGTGAGTACTGAAGGAAACTGGTTCAAGAACGGAGGATTTAAATTCAATACCAGGAACTTCCAACTCTAGAGCAGAACTGAATCTGAAAGGGGAATGTGCAGACCCCAGTATGCACAAACCATGTTCTAACATTCCACTAGAATAACTATAAACAGAGATGCTAGAAGCCTTTTAACTCCTTGCCTCCAGGGAGTCTTGATTCCCAGAGCCCTAACTGCTAAGCAGCAGGGTGCACACCACTGGCGTATGAGGATGGGTTTTTCTTTTTTTTTTCTTTTTTTTTTCTCATTATAAGGATTTTTGTTAATTACCATTCCAAATTGCTTCCTTGCTTATGCTGTCATAGTTCCTATCCCTAAATTAATCTCTTTGCAACTCCCAGCAAAATTCACTTAAAAAAAAAAAAGAAAAAAGAATACTGCTTTATATATAAAAGCCAGAATGACTGAAGAGCCACAACTGTCTCCTTTTTACAAGGTGGGCTGGTACAAATGACCTTCAATATACAGGTGGTCTATCAGAAATAAAAATCAACATTTCCCATTTTATATATATAGAGCTTGTATCAGACAACAGTACAACGGAACTGGTATTTTTCAGATTATTTAAAAAAAAGAAAACTACATCTCAGTCAAATATCTGCAATAGATCCATTTTTCCCATTTAAGGAGATTTATATATCATATTGTTATATTATCATTTCTTCACCCATTTAAAAGAATGGAAATTGCAACTCTACAGTAGTAATTATAGTCTTAATGATCCAGGAGTTCTGAATGTAAGATGAAGTCCTCTTGAAGCAACTGTTGGTCAGTAGTTGATCCAAAACGCTGGACCACTTTGGCCCTCCGCCCTGTTCCTTTTCTGGTCAGGGCTGTTGTATCTTCATCTCTTTTATATCTGCATCTGCTCCAGGTATTTGTAAGTGGGATTCTCGTAGCCATGGTTTTGCATCTTGCTCAGATGCCGCTCTTCTGGGGTAAGCATTGGGTCAACCTTTAGAAAAACCAGACGGTTACTGCTCAAAGGAGGGACTCGCAGACCTCACTTCATATTAAGGAGCGCTAATCGACAAATGCTGGATAAATACCGTGCCGAGTGGTAAACAGAAAAAAAGGTAAACCACAAAAATAATGTGCTTAACAGAATCCCTTGGTCATGTGTTAATTCCTACTGCCTGCATTTGCTCCTTTGGAGATGTTCTCCCCAGATCTCTAATAAGTTAGTTAACATTACAAATTTGGGACCCATTTCTCTCATTAGAGAGGTCATTATAATTTCCATCATCACTTGATCAAAGGGGAAGAACACCTTGCTTCAGACTCCATTAAGTTGCCATTAGCAGTGTGCATATTGGGAGTCGAAGGATTAAGAAAAAACTGCTTCTCAGTGTTCAGCTTATCATGCTCTTAATAGTTGCTGTATTAGTTGGGAGGACAAATTACTATAGATTGACTGACTGACTCCCCTGCTAAAGATATCGCCTGAAAAGCTCATTTACTGTTAAATCCTATCCCCAGCCAGACAGGGAAGCCTAATTGAATTCCTTGTGATAAGCACATACAACTGTGAAGTGACAGGTCCCAGCATGGCACGCTGACAAGTGGTACCTGCATGCTAATAAATAAGCGATGAAGATGTCAGCCTCAACAGAGTTAAGTCCCATCTAGCTAGGAGCAGAGCAGTTGATGTCTTGGCAGCTACTGCCATCTTCGCCCCCTACACACAACATGTGATTCAATGCTGACTATTTTCATACTCGGTGATGGAGCAGGAGTGGTTTCTCACCTCCACAATCCCATGGCTGATGGTCCCATACTGCCTCTTCCTCAGCATCACCAAGCTGATGACTATAACAGTAGCTATGGCAACAGCAATCACCAACAGCCCAATAAGGGCACTGCTGCTGAAACTGAAGTCATCACGAAGCGAGTTGTCATTATCCTGGAAGGAAGAAAACAATGGAGCAGGTAGAGGAGGAGTGATGTGGGAGTTGCCCTGCTAAATGCAGACCTGAAAGGAGGCCACCAATAAGGTCTTCAGCCATCTGTGGTATCGCGGCACGACCGATTATATTTGGCAGTGTAAATATTTCATCCCTTTCTGTCAAAAGGACAATGAACACAAAATTGTTTCCCCGTTTAGGCATTTCTGGACAAGCACTGACTCACACTGCTTTCATACCCCACAAAGCACTTTTGCAACAAAAGAGTCAAGTTAGCATCTAATGTTTTTACTGTTATCTTTATGCAGAAATGCCATCCTGCATTATGCTCTGCATGACTTGCCATAGCAGAGTCAACATATTGAACCCCTGGAATTTAGCATTATGCAAGAACCAAAATCCAGTTTCAGGAAGTCACCGATCACCAGACGCAGCAGCCATATACATACCGGCTCGTCCACCAGCCCACCAACACGCTCTGCATTGAAAATCATTTCCTTCACATCAAGGGTTTCATCAATTACCTGAAAACAGTCACAAAAAGCGTTTTATGAAAGGAGCTGTAAGAAACAGGTGGGAGAAGGAGTATGAAACCAGACAAGAAACCTTTAATGAATACAAGCAAGAGCTCGGAACCACCTACCATTTTTCCCCTGCTCTCCAAAGCGTGGGATCTTCTCCAACTTTTAGAGCCAACTGAGCTACTGACTGCAACCATTTGGAAGCCTAGACTACCTCATACTAAAGACACAAATTAAAAACCTAGGTCCCTGCCTCGGACACAGCATTTCTGTCATGTAAGATCTAACTTATGGCTATAGAATGATTCTGAAAGTAGGCTCTGAGAAGTCAATTTTATATATTTTTTTTAAGCCAGGTAACTGGGGCAAGACAGCTGCCACTATGACCTAGTGAATTTTTTACACTGCATATAAAGCTAATGCCTACTGGGTCATGTACCTTCACAAGAAGATGAGATGTACCTTGCTAGGAAAAATACGTGGGAAGGCAGGTGGAATGCGCCAGCATTCAGTGTACTCAGACAGAAAGCTACCTAGCTAAAATAAAGGTGTATCAAAGGGTCTCTGCTTGGGAAAGCAATTACTAAATCAGACACTTCTCCAGCTCAGACTGCCAAAGATCCAGATCTCTCTCCTTCCCTCACCCTCCCACCCTTCTGATGCTAATCAGTATTAAGAGCCTACAATAGTCAGAAAACTGACTCCCCCACACCATATGGATAATGAATACACTGACATTCTGCTAGCAGGAAGGAGACATGGAAATAAGCCACTGCTATTAATTAGTGTCCACGGTAGGCTTTGCTTTACAAAATAAAGGTGGAGGGCTCACCACATTTTCATCCACTTTGTTCTTGCTGTTAATCACTTTTTCTTCAGCGCCAATCAGCCCATCCAACTCCGTCATGCCAGAACCTGCACCAAAAGAGCAAGGCAGTGACCAT
Organism: Cygnus olor; assembly: GCF_009769625.2. NCBI lineage: Eukaryota > Metazoa > Chordata > Aves > Anseriformes > Anatidae > Cygnus > Cygnus olor. Next base: position 6,013,972 of record NC_049190.1, on the reverse strand, counting down.
TAGTCAGCCCTTAGTGACATGTAGGAAGGATTACCTACTCTTTGTAGAGCTGCCATGGCTAGTGCGTTTAACTGCATGGACCGCTGATTATTAAGCTGTCTTCATGCTGTTGTGTCAGAAGGGGAGCTCATAAGCTATGCTACAGTGACAAGTGATTGGGGAGGTTCTGTTAATGAAGGGAAATGAGGTGGCAATGAGAGAAGCAGACAGGACTCACCAAAACAGGCTGAAGTGTAAATCCAGAAATACCATACTGTTAAGTACTGCTGTTAGAATGCCCAAGGCAACGTGTAACACAAATTGTGAGCGTGCAATTCCTTTCTGCAAGTGTCAGCCAGGGTCACCACCACCTCAGCGTGACCCCACAATGGAAGGGCACATTTCCCCTCTGCTGACAACCAGCACACAGGGAAGACTTTCAACCGCACGGTCAGCATCACCTATTCTTCTGAAATCAAGTACATCAGCAAGCGCCTCGGGAATGAGAATTTCAAGGTCAACCAGCACAGCTCTGTAATGAGCTTCTGTCCTGTAGCTGGCACAAGCCCAGAAACAATAAATCCCAAGGCAAAGGAGGAGCGAAGTACTACACTAGCCTTTGTACCAGAACATCACTCACCCACTTCTAGGCTAAAACTACTACAAGCTGAAGAGAAGAATATCAATTAAGAGAAGGCAGCTGCTCTGCATAAACTGTTTTGATCTCAAGCATTTATAGAAAGATCAGATCAATAACAGTCTGATGCAAGATACTCTGACCTAACATAACAAGTTAGGAGACTGCAAGTTTTCCATTATTAGTACGGACAATGTAATGTCCTTCACAACATCTATGCCTCCCTAAAGCAAAAGCAGGGGGACAGTGAAATGTCAGCCCTGCACAACTGAATTCTTCCAATGAGGAGCATGAGGCGGGGGAAATACCACTACAGCACTTAACACTGTGACTGCATACACCTCTCCACAAACTGCTGAGCTTGCAGATTGCCTAAGACATTATGTCAACCTGTGCTGAAATTGGCACATGTTCCTTAATGAGATGCAAAGGAAAGGATAGTTGGCTCCATGGCAAGTTTTTACTGTGACAAGCTTCTTACTGCGCAAAAATGCCAAGGAAACTAATGTTTCACTCCAACTCCTCCCAAAAGAAGCATCTAGGGTTTTACTGCATCCCTTTTTCCTCTATAGTTCTTTGGAGACAGTAATCAGATTCCAAGCATGGCCAAGACTGCCCATCTGACTCCCCACGGCTGTTGAAGCAGGTCATGTTGTTATGAAAGTCAATGATTTGGATTTTCTGGACAGACCAGAAATAGTTTTTAAGAGAACTACTATGCCAGCTTTTGGCCTATGGCTGCTTTATTCAGTTCTCAAGAGCCAACATAACAGTCTCCAGGGCTGGGAGTTCAGTTGCTGCACTGAGCTTTGCTATTTGTCACAGCGCGCTGTACCAAATAACAGACCCAGTTCTATGTAGCTCTAAGGCACAGTTTAGATTATACACTTCCCAGGGAAAAAAAAAAAAAGGGAAAAAAAACAAACTGCACACACACACGCGAAACAGAACTCCCTAGCAGCCCTTGTGAAATTCATTGAAAAGAGGAAGAAGGAAACACAGGATATAATCTTAGTCCCCAAGTCATCAGAAACTCTTTTATTTACCCAAATGGGGAGAGGACCAGCTTATGCTTATCATCTTGAAGTCAACACAGCAGTCATCAACCAAGAATCAAAGTAAAGGCTGTCACAATTCTTTCCAGAGCAGTCAGTACACTGACTTAGCTGTGAATTGCTCCACAAGAGGGATGAAGGTGACCTTTGTAAAGAACTACTGGTAATGAAAACAGTTCAGCTGCCTGGCCTTCACCACATTACAAAGTTATTTGTGCTCATATTAAATGGTTATTAGCAAAATCCTTTACTCTGCTTTGAAATTCTGCATGACGTATTTGGAACCAAAGACAGATGAAAGAAAATGACTGGTTTACTCCCCACGCTCACCTCACGTGCCACTGTTCTGCGAAAGCATTCTGACAATTAGCCTTCCATTTCTGCTCTGGGAACTAAATCTGTTAGCAGATCAGCTGGGCCTGATCTTTACCTGAGGCTATATCTCTGACAAAGGATTTACCACCAATATCTCTATGTTCATTTTAAGGCCCAGTCAGCCCCTTTTTAGCCAGGCACTCTGTTACTGCAGAATCAATAATGAGCTAAAGGAGAAACGTATAATCACACAGGACTTGGCTCGTGTGGAGAGATGCTACTTCTGAAAAGGGGATGCTGAGAAGACAAACACAGAGGAATCTCCTACTTTACCCGTCCCAGAGCAGCTGTACTCCATAACACCTATGAGGACACGTAGCTGGGAAACGCACCCCATGTCTTGGGGGGGCACTCTCATTCCTAGTTTAGTGCTGTTGTCAGGTGGCAAGTACAGATTCCACAGCATGCAGAATAGCCTCTGGACTATTTACCACCAGCAATGCAAGGTTTATTTTGAGAATTGTTGACCATGAGTACAAATAAAGAGACATAAAATACGGCATGGCTTCAGACAAACTGCTCAGCCCACATTTCTTGAGGGCAAAGAAACTAATTATGTATTCTGAGGCACCTTGCTAGCCCATCAGAGAGGAACACACAGAACCAATTGGATATTCAAACTAGCTTACTTCTTTATCACTAGGCCTAAACAAATAAAATAGAAAGTTACTGATCTAAATGAGGGCAGGGAAATGAAAATAGAGGTGAGTATGAAACTAAAATGAAGCTATCAAGCACACAGAGAAGGTAGGAGAGTGATAGAAAGCACTGTGAGGGAGCAGCTTAGAACCAACCTTTTTTCATTGGATGGTACAAATCCGGCTGAGGATCTAGCAGGAGGGAAAACAAAAACAAAAATAGCAGAGAAAGGAGATTAAGAGAGAAAGGAAAAAAGGCTTGCGCATGATTTCTGACTCAGTCCCTGGGAAAGCTTTTAGTCCACAGCTTTCTTTAAGCTCAGGACTCTGTTCAAGCATTTTAAAAATAAATACAGACGCACACGCCAGATGTCAACACCCGCTGATAAAAAAAAATATAGATACATATTGAAAGAAAAAAAAAAATCCTGTGGCCCTTCAGCAGGTCACGGCACAAAGGTTTACATGAGAAGATTTTGGTTAAGGACTGACAATGAATTTCAGAATCAAGCCACAAAGCAAAAATTTAACACTCCCTGCAAAATGGAAGATACCAAGCAGCCTTGCAACGAGCAGAATCAGGAAATCAAGAGAGCAGCTCAGCGCAAAGTACAAGCAGCACTGCCTCTGCCAAATGGATGGAGTCTGAGGAGTACTGCTGGGGCAACTGCTTTGCTCTTAACTGACCCAAAGGGATGGAGCATCCTGTGCCACCGAGCTGAGCTACCAGTTCAGAAAAAGTGCCTACGTTCTGTAAAAACAAGTGAACCCAAGTTTCCAGTTCTACATACCTTCATTTTCAGGCAAGGCTGGGAAGGTTTTCACCTGGAACGGACGGAAAGGTTTGCCCTCCAGGGGAATTTCTTCACTTTCCTCAGAGCTCACTCTGACATCCACCTGGGATTCAGAAATGGAGGATGTGAACTGATCCATGTCTGCACGTTGCTCCTGAAGCAGCTCATCTAAAAAGAATAAGAGGAAATCTTACACGGACTGCATGACGCCTGGCAAGAACAGAAAGGGGCACAGATGGTTTGAACCTAGCTGATGCAGGGCTGCAATAGGAACACTGTTCTGGGCTGCCAGGTTATCTTATCTTTTCTGCTTTCAAGTCTCATCTGGAATCCTCAGTAAAGGCGCTGGCTAGAAAAACATGCTAATAAGTGCCCAGAGGTTTGATGTGGCTAGAGGTTTTGGCAAGAAGGGATTAAAATCCTATAAAACAGGAAAGCATCGTATTTTTATGGATCTTTTTTCATCTGCCTTTGAAAGAGAGCTTTGCAATTCCAACTGTTGTTCCCAACTGTTGCTGACTTTTCTTACGCAGACAGTGGAAGTTCTTAGCACAAGCTATTCTCACTTGCTGCATTGCAAAACCCAGGGAATATCTGCCCCGAAGTACCTACACCTAGATCCAAGTGCTTATTGCTAAGGGTATCTTCAAGGGTGCTAGCAATCTTTTTGCTATCTACTTCACTTGAAATAAGAGATCCTAGTCTAACACTGTGGCATGGGGGCTGGCACACAGAGACACTCACCAATCTCATCCTGGATTTCTTCAGCCACATATGGCACCTTGTAGAGCAGCGACAAGCTTTGATTCATCCGCTCCTCAATCACATGGAGATGTGTCATCACCTGCAAATGTACAAGAATGCGTTGGGAGTGGGCAAAAGCTGCCAGTCACTTGACTGGTACTGATACTCCACTTATAACAAATTTACTACTGGGGGCTTTGCCATGACAGACAACAGAATGAGACCATTCTGTTGGCTCATCTAGTTCAATACTCTGACTGATGCTTTCTAACACTTCATACTTCACTGGAACTGGCTATTGGTACATGGCTCTTTTAGTATTTTGGGAAAGGTTGGGGAAGATAGAGAGGATTCAGCTGACTCTTGCTGTAACCAGCTCTCTGTTGGAAGCACTGAAGCTGCTATTTTCCATATCCCAGACATGGTCATAATCCATTGCATACAGCAACTACACATTAAGTGCTTTATTAAACGGATTACCATTCCTGATTACTAAAAAAAAAATACCTGCAAAGGGAGAAGACAATATTATTTATTATTTATTCTGTTTTCAGAACAAAGGTGCCTTTGTTCTGCATGGTGGCATTGCATGTGTCTGACACCCATTACACCCCCCCACTTGCAACAGCTTTCTCCCTTCATTTGAGACATAAATCCAAACCTTATGCAACCTCAAATCACTTTTCCCTAGCATATTAAATTCATTGGTGAAGTCAAACCTGACCTGCAGAGGGTGCTGCATAATCAGGGATCACGCAGACCAAGAAACACATTAATACAGACAGTCAAATGTTAGAGAAAGCTAAGGAGTTGAGTGGACCTGTTTTACAGTCTGACGTGTACCTGACCTTTAAGAGCAAGGATGAAAGCAATTTAATTTTACATGTGGCAGCTTGTCAATCAAAAGAATCGATTGAGGAGCTTAAAGTGCATCTGAAAAGTAAAGCGAATGGAAATTGAACTGTACCACCCACATCCCTCGCATGTCGATTTGTTGACACTGCAGCCTTCACAATGAATTAAGGACTGTTTAGGTTTTGGCTTAAGAATACAGTTCACACACACCCCGCCCCGGGCTTTGGCAGCATTAGAACAAAGGGTCAGGGTGGACTGCATCTGATATGCTAAGCTGTCTGTGAAAATGCTGCTGTATATTCTCTATCATGAGCCAAACATCAGTTTGTGAATATCACAGTTATACCATTATTTCTGAGGGTGTGCAGCTCAACCGGAAAGCAGGAATCAGTGGCAGAAAACCAGAGAGACAAGAATGAAAGGTACACCACTATCACCTAGCAAATGAACATGAAACCCATGGGATCAGCATCTCCAGGTGTGAAGTTTACGTCTGAAAAGTAACTGCAACACTACTCTACACCTCACCAGAGATGACAAACAGATTCTAGTCCCAGTCTTGCTCTTAAACCACAGTATTTCTATCTATTGGTTAGACAGCAGAGTAGTAATTAAGCATTTTTTCTTTCCATTTGGCAGCACTGGGTGTGCTCAGTTGCACTGTCTCCTTGCAGCTCTCCACTCTTTTTGGCTCTTGCAGATCTTTCATCCACTAAAGAATTAAAAGACGTTTCAAAGCAGTGGACCAGCCACAAACTGGGGCTGGTAAAATGCAGATTACATATCTAAAGCTATAACAACTGAGCAGTCAGTTCTCTCTGCTTCTCTCTGAACTCGTGAAAGGACATACCCTTCTGAACAGATCTTTCCACATTAACATGCCATTCTTAATTTGTATCTTAGTTGGACATTTCAGTACGTCTTTCACCATTTTAAGAGCAGGGTTCTAAAAACAAGTATCAGGAGATAACCTGAAAGCTTTGTAGAATATCTGCATCTATTCTTACAATTACACTGGACAGGTTTGACACCCATTTGAAGCAGCATATTCACATACACTATCCAGAAGAAGGAAAGTGACTTATTGGCTATTCAGGAGTAAAATGTAATGCAACAAGGCAAAATAACTCATCAAAACTGACCTTTGAACAGAGCTAGGAATGATGATAAACTGCTTGGCAAGGGTTATGTATGGAAACAAGGCAATAACTCTGCAGAGGCACAAGAGAATTCCCACATACCCAAAACACAGCCATCATAAAGAACAGAGCTAATGAAATTTAGACAGAAGGCCTTGAAAGAAATGAAAGACAGAAGGTCTTGAAAAGGTCATTTAGACAGAAGGTCTTGAAAGAAATTAAAGTGTGTTCAAAGATGACCAAGTCCCCAGCAAATAATTTCATGGATGCTTGACAAAAGGAAACACAAAAGTGGCACCAAACTAGTTCTAATCCCTAGACTTGCTACTGTGAGCAGCAGTAATCCACAGCTAAAACCAGATGTTCCATGGTAGCATCTCAATCCTCAGATTTTTAACACCCAGTCATGTATCAAGGCAAATGGTACAGAGTATCTGGTGACAGGCAATATGCATACAGAATGGGAGATCTCTACACATGTACGTCAAGTTGCTATAGTACCCAGCAAATTAGTGTAAGGACTTGACGCATGCCTTCTAGAGTCTCTGACAGCCACTGCTGGATAACAATGCCTCCCTTGATAGAAACGTTCTCATACCTGAGATTTCATCTGTGCAGCCTTTTCTGGGTCAACTGCCAGGACATGCTGGTAATGGCGGATGGTGTGCAGACGGTCCTTGTTCTCAGCACGAACATAGCGCTTCAGAGCTTGCAGGATACGGTGGGGCTGTAGGATTTGGGGAGGAAGGAGTTAAAATTCATTTGATTCAAATGAAAATCACAACTGAAGTACAGCACTTGAGACGTAAGCCTGCTTTGCTACTGGACAGATCTGTGCTAACCTCTTATATAATTTCCCTTTACCCTAAGCCTGTTTGACTCAGAACACTGTGCCCTGTGAGCACTAAACAAAGTGGAGGGATTTTAAACAGACGGAAAGTAGAGTGAGTCAATTAGGAGACCCACTGCATGTTCAGCAGGAACAGCCATGATAGGAAAAAGCTTTACTGGGAACCTATTCCCAGCTTCTGCCCCAGCAGGCCAGTCAGTTTTCTCACCAAGCCATTCCCAGCACTACCCCATTGTAAAATACCGCTGCAAAGGAACTCACCCGTGGTGGGTCAGCCTGCAGGGCAGCCAGGTAGTTCTCCAGAGCAATCCGACGTCGATCATTCAGCATGGCTTCCACACGAGCCAGGTGAGTCTCCACAAGCTGCTGCTTCTCACTTGCTGCCTCTTTCTCCAGAGATTTAACCATTGCCTGGAAGTGCTGGAACAGGGAACAGAGTCTGTATGAAACACTGTATGCATCAGTATCTCTCACTCACGTACCGCCTTAGAATAAGTGGAGTCTGTCACATTGCACATCTTAGACACTTAGAGTAGGAGAGAGGGGAACTGACAGATGTTGATGCAGATTTCATATTTGCAAATTAAATAATGACAATTTACCTTCCAAACTTCCTTCACGATCCACTTCAAAGATCTGAAGAAGGCATATGGCCTTGCAGATAAAGATCATTTTTGAGGTGGGAGACCCAGACTGTGCTGAATGAATGCCATAGTATTACCTCTTTCCCTCAACTTTGTAAAACATGAACAAGATAGATCCCTTCACCCTACAGCCAATAATCTGAATTTGCAGAACTCAAAGGTATATACGGGTCTTTTCATCAGCATACGGGTCTTTTCATCAGCATGCCTTCAGATCAAATCTCTATATATGCTATTAGAAAGGTCATAATGAGCATCTCCAAACGAACTACAAGAGTCCATTAAGTGCTGCTGTATTTCATCAGAGACAATGGAAAACTCTTTTTGACTTGTACAGGTTTCAAAAGGTAGCTTATTCTAAATAATGTAGAGAGAAAACTGTTCCAGGATAAAATCCAAAGTGGGCTTATGAACTGGAGTCAGTCACTTAGCTGTATACTGGTTTGAGGGAACTTCACCTGTTTGTCACTGCCTCTAACAATCCCATACAAAGCATATCCCTGGTTAACTTCATAGTCTAACTGAACTCTAATCATAAGGCAGAAGACTGGCATTTTGGCAGCAAACCAGCTTTATCTGCTGTCTAAGTGGTTTTCACTAAGTCTGCCCAAACAGGAAATGTGTGTCCAGAGAGTCAGGGCCAATCTGAACTGGGCTGCGAGGCCACTGGTTAGTGCAATGCAGGCCAAAGGTCTGAAGTTACAGTTTGGCTCTGCTGTCGCTAGGCTCAGGGGATGAGATAGCTTCCTACTACTTGGCTTGGGAAAGGACCTGGCACAGCATCAGATCATCTCCAGCTTTAAGAACAAAACACGCAATTCAATCAAATCTGCTCTAAAAGGCAACTGCTGACAGAAGAGGAAAGATACTCTTCCATTTCAGTCATCTTTTAGCTTAAAATATTAGCATCTCTCATTTAGTTTATTGACAAGATGAAGGCCAAGCACCGGTAGCTTTTTTCTTTAGATCCTTCAACTCCTACCTGAATGAGAGTCTGTCTTTCTGCCTTGGGGAGATTTACGGCTTGGTGTTCTGCTTCCTCCCATTCCTTCTTCACCTGGGCAAGAAAAGGACAGAACAAATCAACACAACACAAATTTACATTAGATTTTTGGAGAAGTGAAAATCTAACTGCCACAGTGTGGTCACGTTGTAAGGAACTCACAGAAGCTGGTGACTGAAAAGTCATTTCACTGCCAATTTGTTCACAAGAACAAGGGACAGCAACTATGCAGGGCAATAAAAAAGGCTAAAGCTAGATGCTCACCCGGTCCATGCGGTTGTGGTGTCTGACCTCCAGCTGCTCCTTTGCCTTCTGGAAGCGGGCATGTTCGTTGTCATCAGCAGGGGTTTCAAAGTACACATCCACATCGTCAGTTGGCACTGCAAAGAGAGGGTATGGATAAGTGGGGGTTCAGAAATCTGTGGTCCTGGATTGTAAGAGACAGGTAGGGAGAGGAATCTCCATGCTTGCAGCATTAACAATCTGGCAGGCTGAGCTTACTGAACCACCACCTACCAGGAGTCCATTTCTGTATCTCTAAGCTGCCAATTTACTGCACAACACCACTTAGTTACATCATCCCAAACACACAGTAATGCACTGCGGCAACCAGCACCTGTTCAGTCTTCTCATTAGTTCTGAGACGAGCATTATTCAGGTCCAGCAACAGAATGACTCGGATTGCAGAATAAAGAACTTTTATTTTTTTTTCCTCTTCCCTTTCACATTGGCTTTGGATAGTTTAAATGACATTTTGTGCATTAGCTGTTCACTGACAAGCTGGCTCCAGACATCATTAATGTGATTAGGGAGCTTGACAATAAATCTGCACAAAACACTACCCAATATTTTACACTTCAAACCTACCTTCTCTACCAGACGCACCGTACAGAACTAACAGGCAATGATATTAGACAAGACAGCAACAGAAGGAGGCTCAGTGAGACAAATTGACTTGTCCAATAATCTGGACGGCTTGTATCTTTAAGACATTCAAATCCAACAAGGGGAGAAATAAAATTTTAGAACTGACAGTTACAAGCGCCTGCAAAATCCACAACAGGAGGTCTGTACTCCACACACTGCAGTTCGAGAAAAGCTGAACCAAGGTTCTGTGCTACGATTTTAGACACTACACATCGCAGAGCTCTTTCTCAAAGGATCTGTGGCAAACAGGATGCACTTTGTCACTGCCCTTTGACAGACAGAGGGCAGAAAGGGAAAGTTAAGGCAACCCTTCAAACATTTTTATTAATTTGGATAGATAAAATCTCCGACACATCACAGAAAGGCAGCATGCTTTGGAGAAAAAATTTATTTGCACTCTAGCATGAATGAAGGCTAAGAGTTTAGAGTGCCCTGGAATCCACAATCCTCTATCCTAACTAGGGAAGGAGGAGTGGAGAAGGGGAAAGAATTACTGCATGAAATACTGGCGACATACAACATAGGCATTATTGTTGTGTGCAAGGAGAATGACAGACCAGCACTGTACTCTGGGCCTACTCATGGCAGTTCTGAACCAGGCTTTGACACAGAGAACTCTTTCCAGCCCAAATCCCTCTGTAACAGGACAAACTTTTGTACAAAAAGCTCCTGACATCCGCATCTTTTATTTCATCACTTCAGTTAGATCAGCCCAATCTAAAGCACTTGCATGAAGCCCATTTTGTAAACAGGATTATGGCTGTATAGTCAGACTGCCAAACCCCAGATAACACAAAAAGCCTTTCAAAAGGCTTTAATGGTAGCTGAAGTGGAAGTGCTGGAGTTCAACAATAAGATTAATAAGGAGGTTAAAATGTTTTTGGTAGTTTTATCATCTGACATAAAAGCCAGTTGAAATTGGTGCCAAAAACCTCAAGCTCTCAAAAATGCAGGGATTGAGTCACGATTCATATTTCAAACTGAGCTGAAAGTGGGAATCTGAATTCTACACTACTTCACTGATGTTTTCCCAAAATACAATAGCAAGAGAACGCCTACTACCAGGAGAATGGCGAGTAGCAGCTTGCTTTTCAGGACTGACTAGTCAAACACATGCACAGTAATATAACTGGGGAAAGCAAGTGCTTTCTTCCACATATTTGAGGAAAAAAAAAGCCAGTTACACAAAGAGGCAAGCTACATGTTTTCATAACAAGAGGGTAGAGACAGCCCCCGGTCCCTGCAATAAACCCAGAAGATAACTAAGCCCTCAGTAAGAGCTGCAAACCAACCGTGAGCACAGAAAGAATACATCCAGAGCCACCTTCCCCAGGAAAGTCAAACCTAAAGACCTCGAGAAGCAGAGACAAGAGGAGACTGCTGCAAAAGGACAAACACCAGAACCAAAAGGATGGGCTATACACATATCCTCTCTTGACCCAGGCAAGGAGGAGGAGACACCAAACGCCAGACAGACAGTGGCTAGCTGCAAAAGGGCCAGTGGGAGGCAGGACTTACTCATCTTTTTACACACAGCCATACAATACTCCTCTGACTCAAAATTGTTCCTGTTGCCTCCGCAGCCTCCATATATAAAGCGAATGCACTTTCTCTTGTTAGGGTCGAAGTACCAACGAGGCATCACAGCCCGGCAGGGCCCTGTCATCGCCTCCTGGGAGCAGACAGCTGTGTGGAGACGGGTTAGAACATGAGCTAGTGAGGAGCACAGGCCTCGCCAAGCGACTTACAAAGCAGTGGTAGCTCTAGTTCACACCTTCCTCTGGGCACCTGTGCCAGCCTCAGCATTACTACCTCATCAGCCCTTCATCAAAGGGCTTGTGTCAGTTTTGGGGGGATTTTTAACGTTTTACAAGTGTCCATCGCAAGGGTTGCCAGCACTATTCAGGGAAGGGCCTGCACGTCCTGCTTTGAGGCAAACGTGCAGCAGCCGTTGTCTCAACATGGAGCTTTCATCTGCAAGAGTGATTTCACATTAGCTAGTGGCAGAAACAGTAAGGATCTCTTTTGCTGATGCTAGAGTTATGTCTTGAGTGTCCCAATGGTAGAGCCTCCACTGTATAAAACCAGCATGATGGAAAGAAAACCCATTAGGGCTGCTTAAAGCATTCAGTGATGTCCTGTTCCACTGCACTCTGCCTGGATAGATGCTTCACATCTTACAGGTGAGGTATAAAAGCAAGTGAGAAGGCAGGCTAAGCACAAGGAACACGGTCGTCATGACAATCAGAGCTGTTAGGTTTTCAAGTTTTGAAACATCTACACACTAAATACCGAAACTCCAGGTAGCCATGGCATGTGGACTGCTTTACAATAAGCAGGCAATATGAGCCACTGGGTTATTTTGAGGCAAGAGAACAGATACACTGTGTAAGTTAGCAACTGTTCACAGCCCTTCAAGAAAACAGACGGTATACCCCCAAAACAGACACCCCATTCAACTGGTTCCAAGTCTGTTTCGACATCTGCAGATTTGTAACAGTCCTGTACATATATGATCTAAGCCGTGTTTCAGCAAGTGAAATTATCTGCAGCATGCTGGCGGTTTACCAGCAAGATGCAAGAACTGCTGGCAACGATTCAGTGATCTGTAGCTAATTGAATTTCATTCCCTCTCCCCCCTCCTCCTTCCTCTGCAGACACTTCTACATGCAAAGCATAGGGCACTGTACCACTGAAACACCACACAATCAGCAGATGCCCTCTGCAATGGCACCTACTGCTTAACAAAAGCTACTGGAAATGCTTATATAATAGAAGTGGGGCAATTGTGCTATTTTTCTTTCTTTCAAGAAAGAGAAGGGTTTATGCAAAGGCTATTATTGTTTAACATGGAGACTAGAAAGGGAGCACCAAGTATATTCCTCAACCTCAAATGGGCAGATGGCACCTTTAACACCACTTCTGCAGAATATGCCCCCCCGCTCTAAGCTTCCTTTTTGTAACCCGGGTACAAAACACCAAATTCAAGACAATCACCCAAAACTAGGGATTCATACTGTACCCCAAATGCCTCCTTAAGATTTTCCAAAATTAGTAGATGCAGATATTATTTTCTGACTCAACACTGCACCTTCATGGAGGTGCCTGTTCAATGTGCCAAACACTGGGCTTTCTGCCAGCAGAACTGCTGTTTATCTAGAAACATATGGCCCATGCTCTAGAGAGTTAATTTCAACACTTGAAACATAAGCATCATCAGCTTTCCTCTGTTTGCTAACTTATCTGGCAAATGAAACTTCCAAGTGGCATTTATTGACTTCATCAGAAGCCTATCGCCAACTGACAGCAAACAAGAATACAAGGAAGCAGGAGGCCTGTAGGCTAGAATGTGACTTACATTTCATATCGCTGCTAACTTCTTTTTCAGAAACAGCCTTGTCACTGCTAGGCTCTGTAGTGGTCTCTTCAGTGTAGTCATCTACTTTGTAGCTATCATAATAGTAATCACGATCCTCCACCACATCCTCTTCTTCCTCCCCTTCATCTTCTTCATCTTCATCTTCCTCCACAGCTGTTCCTGTGAAATCTTCTACACCTGCCTCTGTAGGGAACTCACTGAAGGGATACAGTTAAGTTAGGGGAGTTAAGCTAATGCTAACCACTTTGTAGCCAAGCTTTGATGTAACAGAATAATGATTCTCTTTTCATCTGCTTTAGAAACACAAGAGATGGGAAAATAAATGTACCAATTGTTGATCAGCCCATCAGCCACAGCAATGGGACTTCTCCTGTTACAGACACACCTGCTCTTACAGGCAGAGCTACTCCGTGCCTCTGGCTTAGTGCGGGTTCCTAATATGTTTTTTTACAGCTCCTTTTCAGTAAGTGAAAGCCTAAAATGTTTGGGGTTAAAAACCTATTGTAGCAATCAGTCCTTTTGACTGGCTAAAGGATGGAAGGGGGGGGCTGTTTAGCTCCAGTAAAAGGAGCATTACAAAGTCAACCTTCTGCAAGGCTTTTTCATGTTCGGGATGCTCCTTTGGGAAATTCAAAAGCACAGAAATTCTCTCAAATCCTCACCACCAGGGAGTCACTGCATGAAACTGGTGACAGCAACTTCACATAGAGCTACTAACATCCACGCCAGCAGTAAGAACCTCACCTTTTATAAACGTCATAGTCGTCATCCTCGTCTTCATCCTCCTCCTCTTTGGACAGAGCCTCATCCACAACTTTTGTCTGAGGACAGCATACATATTCTGTTCCGTGGAACTGGTCTACTCCACAGGGCAGCAGCATGCCGTAGCTGTGCAGGATCATCCCTTCTGTCAGGCACGCCTGGAAGAGGAGCCCACAGGCATCACTTCAGCATTGGTCTCTTACTCTGGATAAAGCCAACGTTTGCCTACATGAGGTCCCAAGGATGCTACCAAGGGTCTACATTTTGCAGCAAAAACGCAATAGCAACACATGACCTAAGTCTGAACGCTAAAGACAAATGGATTTGAGACTCGGAGCGTAAACAAAATCCCCAGAAAAGTCAGATTCAGAGCCTTGCAGTGCTTCCTGGTGCTCATGCACCAACCCCAACAGCCCGCCCCTACCAACTGCTGACTTGTCAGCCTGAGTTCTGGAAAAATAACGAGGCGTTTTGTGCCAACTCGAGGGAGAGAGCACTTGGAAGGCAAAGAACTGCTGTTTGCTTTTCTGGGCTGGCCATTTCATTAAACTTTATCTATTAAACTTTACATTGCAGTAAGTGAGTAATTGCGCAAATGCACTTTATGTCAAGATTATTTTAACACGCTGTAGATGAAAATCAATCGGATAATTCAAGAAAAAGCCCAATGCAAACTCTGATCGGACATTATGTCTATATACTTCTCTTGAACTACGGAAATATATCGTTTTGTGGTGCCCCCCAGAAAGGAATGGAGTAAGAAAGGCTTTGTTATGCACATCAGAACTCTTTTGTGTTTTGTTTTGTTACAGCACGGATATAAAATGAGCCAAATATTTCTGGAGAAGTTCTCCAATTACGTTGAAAGCAAATGATTTTAAAATTTTCTGGACGTAAGCAAGTTTGTCCTCAATTAAAAAGCGATTCCTCTAGCACAGCTTTACTACGACTGGCTTTTGCTCCCAGGAAGTTACAGAAATACAAGTGTAATCGTTGCATCCGTAACGCCTATTTACTAGCACTGTCACAATTAAACATTGTGTTGCTCTTTCTACAAAACAGAAAACGTGTACATTTAGTCACGATCTTGTTTTAATTACTCCCAGCTGAAATAGGTGTGCAGAGAATTTGTAACATTTTCTCTAGTCAGATAAAACAAACAAAAACATCAAAAAAACCCAAGGGCTAGATTTATTCTGAGAAGATAATCCATCTCTTATGTAAAACCTCCACTAATCGTCACAACATAACTCACATTGCACTCCAAACCAAATCCCCAGCAGCGGCACCACCAACATTAACGCAAAAGATGCAAGAAAATTACAAAACATCCCATGACCATAGAGGCCATCCACCCCGGGAAAAAGGATGAGCCACTGGTTAGTGATATATTCCAGGGACCTGATTTCAATTCCTAGCTCCATCCTAAATATGATCTTCAGCAAGCTACTTAGGACGGCTTTTCAGGAGTGAAAAATAACTCAGCTAGCTACACACTTTTTTTTTTTTTTTTTAAGTCACTTGAGTTCTTTTAAACATTTTTTCATTTCTCTCTGCCTCAGTCCATAGACTACAACATGGGAATATGAGACCCCAGAGATAAACGTTGTTATGCTCCAGTACTCCAAGCATCTGAGTAGACAGATCCAGAGTAAATATTCTTGCCAAAGCAGCTCAGTTACCTCTTTTGCTACTGTGTGCCAGTGCTGATGACTTTCACACACATCCATCCGCTCCTTGTGGAAGAATCGGCACTTCTCCGGGACCAGCAGGACATCGCTTACAAATTCGCCCACTGAAAAACAAGAAATGTCCACAGGACAGTGAACAAGAGTCCATTTGTCCCATCACAAACATCCAGCTTCAAACAGAAAACAAAGCCAGTATCAGAGGTGCCCAAAGTACACTGCTGTTAGTGCCTTTAAGGTCTGCCTAAGGCATATTCTTTATGGACACAGCAGCTATCTACGCTAATTTAGTGGAAAATCAGAGCCTCAGAATTTCCAAAATGAAAACAAGAGAAGGGGCCAATGGCTGAAACATTATGCAAAGCCTAAGGCTGAACTGAAAGCAAAGTTTAAGATGCAAGTCAGTGAACAGTTGTTCACGGAACAGGCAGCATTGACTGAAGCAATTTCATGCAAATCTTTGAAAGCATCGCATCTGCATACGGAAGTTTTCAAACCACTTAATCACCAATTTCTAAATGAGCTGTATCAAACCAAAGCCAGTTCACGCTGCCTGGTGCTGTAACCGCCTGGAAATTTTTATGTGCCAGGAGCGTTATCTATGTTTTCAGTATCTGAGTATCGGAGTTAGTCTTGTTTGTTTTGTTTTTCAACAGTTTCCAGATGGCTTAGTTCAGGATCAACTGCAGCACATTCCCCAACTCGGACAGTCCTAACCAAAACACAGAGGACTGGAAAATAAAAGCCATACAGACCAAAAAAACGGAGTAAAACCAAGACTCAGCAAATACACTGCATTCCAACATTTAGGTAGCCACAACCTCACCAACATGATGAAGTCTTGGCACAATCTTAAAACCAGACTTTTGCTTTTGAGGAAGGAGGGAAACAAAGATAATCAGCCTGCTCTACAGCTTTTATATCAGTTGGACTTCACAGCTATTTAACTTAAATATCCACCACAACCCAGTTTAGTACCAGCACATGTCAAATCAGTATCAGAACTACATAAGCATTACTTTCTGTTCTTACTCCACTCCTAATAAACATTGTCACTGGAGTGCAAAATATTCAATTTTCTCAGAGTTGAGATTCTTCTTTGCAGATTCGAATGCCACTTCCAGTAATTTTAAAATAAGGAAATACTTACATACCCTAAGAAGACTAAGAGAAGGTCTTCAGTCCAAGTGTTTCACAGCAACATACCTGGCACACCTGACTGGCAGCTTTAGGAATACTTTATTAAATTGGAAGAAAGTTCTGTAGGTAAATGTTTTTTTCTCTTGGAGTCTCCAGAGAGCAGAATTTCTTGTTCAACCAACCTTCAACATTACCTTTTCAGAAGAAATTTAACATATTGAGTGACCCATTTTAATGCAGCCCATTAGTGAAGATACCAAAGGCTCATGAACACTTCTGTGCTCTGCTCTACACGCAGAAGTCAAAATAGAGTTTGGGGACAGATTATCTTGTGACAATCATAAGATAATGAAATCAGCTAGCATTCATCACCCCCTTTAAATTGGTTTAATTTAAAAATAGACATAATAGAGAAATGCTATTTTCCCCTATTTTCTTCTCTGAAAGCAAGCCAGATACAATTTTGAGTTAATAATCTCTACTCCTTCCCTCTCAAAAGAGGTTAGCGGAAAGTTTCTGATAAATAAAAAAAAAAACTGACAAAACTTTAAAATCAAGAGTCTGTGGTTCTGGGGTCTGAAGGCAGAAGATTCAAACTGATTAGAAACGGTAATCAGTAATAAACAAGAGCCACAGAAACAGCTGTTTCTAGCTGCATTGAATCCCAGCATGAGACACACAGAAGGTTTTCTCAACTCAGCTTATAATTGGAAAACCATTACACACACCTTTCCCATTCATGACCACGGCTAATAAAAAAATAATCCTCTCGCTTTTAAAATCAGAGTAGCCAGAAGAGGTGTTTCCATGCCACCTAGTAGCTTAGCCAGAACTGTCAGCAGTTTGTCTTTTCACACCTCACCAAGCTCAGCCCTACTCCCATCATCCTATTGTTACCTTTATTTTACAGTTCAGTGAGAGTGCTAATGGGTTCTCCTCTCCCCCCTTCACCTTTGAAATACAAAAGAGCTTTCACTGGTGGGGGAGAGGCAGGAGAAGGTTAAACATGGCAGGACAGCAAGATCCTATCTCAGGATAGTCTGTGCATTAATGTAGCAAAGAAGACAGCAGAAGCAACAGGAATAAAAAATGTAGTTGGACTATAACAATAATAAAAAAAAAAGGCACGCGTACCCCAGAAGCACACATCATACGTTTACAACGAGCAATGTGAAGACTGATAAAGGCAATGAAAATGCATTTTATGGACTGACTTGCAACTCAGATCTTAAAAAATAAAGTTGCCTTACAGGCTGGGCCTCACAAGTCAAGAGCACTGTGAATGATGACACTAATGAAAACCTTTAACAGTTTTATACTTATCACATTTTAGGGCAGTGTCACTAAAATCAGCTTAATTTTCAGCTGAAGAATAGGCTTGGGGGAGGATTATTTTTAAAAGAGATGACTCCTTATAAATCCAGAGATCTTGCTTTCATCCTTATTTCCATTAGCAGTACTCAGCATAATCAGCTGGGTTAGGCTGCTTCTCAAACCTGAATTTCCACATCTATAAAGAGAAGCATCTTTCTCCCAGGATGTAACCATACAAAATTTTTGTGAGGTGCTTTGTGATCATCTAGTGGAAGGTATGACATACAGGAGAAGAGTACCTACACAGTTCTGCAGATTTGGTTGTGCTCTTTTAGGACAAACCACATGCTACCCTGAGATACATCTGCAAATTATGGAAACCGGTTCCCACTGACTGTTCCCAGCCATCAGACTCTCCAAGATTGCACAAGACTTCTTGCAAACTGATAAACAAGCCTTTTCCAGTGGATAACTGAAAAGAGACTCAGCCAGCTGAGACGAAGCTTACTGTTAAGGACACATGCGGCACAGCAGTGTCAGTCCCAACCTGCAGGTCAAAAGCTGCCAGGTGAACAAGCTGAACATGTTGCCCGATTCGAGTGGGCGGACAGACTCTGGAAAGTACAGTGAAATCCATCACCGTTTATCTAATATTCTTTCACAGTTCAAAGTAGGGACATGGGATACAGCTGCAAGAAGCAGGGCCTCTTTGAAGCAGCTAAGTTTAAATATAGTCGTTGGAATAGAATAGAGATCTCTTGCCAAGACCGAAGCAGGAAGCCTGAACACTATGAGCATTTAAGTCTCCAAGGCAACAAAATATTAAAGCTCCACAAAAATAGGATCAGAGTATTAAATCCCAATGTCTTTGTGATACTCAAATACAATAGCCTTCACGTTTTTATGGCAGTTGCAGAGAGAATGGGGATTTCTTTTTCACGCCAGGCACCATTATTCCAGCACAGCTGTTATCAAGCTGTCGATCTGTTGGAGAAAGGCAGAGTTCCATCTTGTGGAAATCAAAACATTTGACTGGAAGTTGGATGTGGAAATGGCAACCTGATACGAGAGAAGCTCTGTAAACTCAGTTGTTCCCTAAGAAGCCAGGAGGCAATCCTCTACTCCCCCACAGGAACACATGAAAAGCACATCACGCACTCACCCAGGCACTTGTAGGGCACAACAATATGAGTGTGGTCCTTGCACTGCTTCTTCCCCCTCTTGCACCAGCTGTCGATGCTGACAGGCTGATTGGCTTCCACGACATTTGTAATCTGAAGGTCTGGATACATCTGTTTAAAAAGACCCACATAGACTTACTTCCAGAAAGCACAAAAAAACTTGCAAAGTGGCTCCTAACCGGAAGCAGCCAGGCTGACTCTTTAAACAAGAATACATTCAAATGTGCACACGGATACACATTTTCTTCTGGATCAAGCTTACAACAGCTGAAGACATAAAAAAGGCCCCAGCTGTTTGTCACACAGAGCATCAACAGAACATGTCACCACTCCTTCACAGGCGGCAGGAGGAAGCCTGGTTAGGGGCAGGAGCTCAGCACTGAGGCGTTTGGCTCTGACAGCAGTGGAGGAGGAGGAATACCCTCACCTGTTCCCTTCTGGCTGGCGCAATACCCTCCGGAAGAGGGCTATCACCAATGGGATTAATAACATCTTCAGACTGTCTCAGCATTTGTCAAGCTAATATACACCTAACTCCTCAGGTTTCCTTATGCCTGCTCCATTTATAATTTATTAATATGATCCCTACGTTCTGCTCAAGTTCTCAAGTCTGGACGCTGATTTATATTTAGGCTTCCGCTATGTGAACATCAGCCTTGTAACAAAGTTTTGAAAGTTTTCCAGTCCAGACATGGTGTGCTCTATCACCTTCCCATGAAAAAAAAACCACAACATTCCTTGTGGTATTTTACATGCCTGTTACCTCCAAGGAATAATTAAAGACACTTATCAAGGCCAATATGCTGCACTATCTGGAGCACACTGAAAGGAGATTAAGGCCTTTAAAATAAAGCATGAAGAACCTAAAAATACTGCCAACATTTTGATGAAAATATTTTTCTAATATTCTGGCTGTTCTGAACACATCACCAATAACAACACAACCACATTCCGATTCAAATAGACATCGGGTTCCCTTTTTGCACATCCGGAGCAGATGCTGCTCTAACTAGCTCAGAGGTACCTCCCTGACTTACAGACCAAGGACCTTCACTGGCTGCATAAGATGATCTAAATCAGATGTAGCTCCTAAATCCCACTGCAGCGTCCCCCCTGCTCTTCCTGGGCAGTAAGACAGCCGGACAGTCCAGGGAACAGAGCTAGTCAAACACGAGACACTCTCCTGAAGGGCTGCTTTGCTACTGACTGGCTAAATTCAAACCCAACTCCTCAGCAGCAGTGAATACGCAGGATCACACAGCAATCCTCACCTCCTGGCAGTACTGCAGAATCTCTTCCTTTCTTCCAAAGCAGCTCTTGGTCCCAGAAGTGTCAGGTTCCCATTTCCCAGTCTGGATATTCACATGCATATTTAGCTTCCCACAGAACATGGCAATTTGAGGCTCTGCCACCGCAAACCCTGTCCCAGCATTGGCTGCGAGTGCCTGTGAAGACAAACAGAAAGAAAACGTTTATTGCTTTATCTGATAGAAAGCAGAGCAACTCAAAGAACCAGAAAGGCTCTAGCATCTACTCAGAGCACTCCCACTTAATCCAGAGCATCAGTGGAGTCTTGCAAATGTGTTTTGTAACCATATTCCTTAAAGCTGGTGGGCCCACATCAAGTTTCCACCAGCAATGTATTTGTTTTTCCAAACTCTATTTTTATTATTGCAACAACAGCTTACCAAAAGCAAAGAGTAATTCACACTTAAAGGTTGTGCCCACAAAAGCTAAAACAGATGTCTAAAGAACTTAAAAGAGCTCCCTTCCGTTCCCAGCATAGGGAGATAACTAATATCATTAACTCTTGGCAGAAACTCCTCTGAGGCTACCAGCATTGCTACTGCTAATAAAATAATTACTTCCCACTTCATAAGGCTGGCTCAGACTTTCAAGCCATGTGTTTTTCCAGAAATCTTCAAATATCTGGGATGGAAACACCTAGCTTTCTTGCCCAAACATACGAGTAAAGATGACTTCTGCTGAATCAGAGAAATGTAGCTGTTGCAACCGACTCCTCAAAGCCTGCTGCCTCCCGTTCTGATGCATATTCTGTGCTCTCCCCACCTGGCACCAGCAGACTGAGAGCACAGGACAAAAACCCGACAAGGCAGACCCACGTCCGGGTCAAGCTGCAGACCGATCGATGAAAACAAGGTCAGCCTCCCTTTCTGAAATCTTGCTGGCTGACCAGAGGAAGAACAGGGGATTTAAATTAAATTGCAGAGGTGGGGGGTTTCTGAAAGGCTGAGGTTATGCTCAGAGTTGAACATCTTCTCCCTGCGTAACTGAAAACCCTATGAGCAACAACAAACAAACCCACTGCATGAACTCCCACCTCAAAAGCTCTTGCAAGTGTTTTTGGGGGAGTGAAATCCATTTCAGCTGCTTCAGACGAGGCAGATGAGAAACAGCAAGACACAAGCTTCAGGGCACCACTGCCCCTAAGCCTCTGCTCCTCTGGAGGCAGCACCACCCAAGGCCACCAGTCCTGCCTTCAGATTTAACCTTTCAAGCACTCAAAAACGCATACATTTCTGCAGGCGCTGTTCATTCCCTATTGCCTGCAGATCCTCATCAACTTATACTGGCATGCGTATGCTCACAGCAAGTATAAAAGTCACCAAGAGATGATTTCAACCCGATAACCCTGCGTGCAGCTCCTGGTGGCTGGATATTAGCAAAAAATTAACTCCCTTGTGATTAGCCCACTTCCCCCCTCCCCTTTCACACACAAGCACTGCCTGCAGATAAGGCACTCAGGATCACGGCCTGCTTAGTGCTGAGCTGCCTGTGCTCAGGGGGTAGGACCAACCCGAGGTACAAAAGCACAGATTCATGCCTTACCTTCAGAAAAATTACCCCTTGAGTTTTAAGGGCTATCCAACAGCGCGTTGCCTTTAGGAGAAACATTCACGGGGAAGTGGTTTCTGTTTACTCTAACCCCTTCCACCAACAGACACTCGTGAGAGCAAATTTTAGCACAGATCACGAAGTAATAAAATATTGAACTATATATAACAGATACCAGTATCGATGTTCCAGTAACAAGCTGCTTCCAAGTTCAAAGCGCTGCTCACTTCTCTGCGTTTAGCACAGCTGAACATGAAGGCCTCCTCCTGATTGCAGCCTTTCAGCTCCATGCTGACAGTGGAGAAGCATCCCTTCTGCCCCTAAGAGTGATGTCAAGCAACAGTTTTGCTAAAACCAGCTAATTTTACTTGCTGTCTACGAAGTCAAAGGCCTAGAAGTTACAATACATGGAATGAACACATCCGAATTTGCATGTAATCTCAGCTCTTCTAACAGAGAATTAATTCGCTGGCTTGCTCCGTAAGAGGCTCGGAAAGGGCCAAGCTCCGAGTCCTCCCCTGCTCTCCATCAGGTCTTGGAGGGAGTACAAGAGGCACAAGTTAAAGGGCAAAACCTTCACTTGTTATTCTCTTGTCTTTTGACCTCCTGGCGTATGGAGTAATCACGATAAAAACTACAGACTCTTCCAACGGGAGAATAACACCACAAACATCGTGCTACCTAGGCAGCAGCATCAGGAGGGCAGCGAGAAGCCAGTTAGGCATTTCAGGTCTAGGAGGATCGATAAATAGGCTGAGGCTTAGGTAACAGGGTGCAGTGCCTTTGTTCCTTCAGAAACCATTTAACCAACACGTGCTTCTAACAGGTGCTGACCGGCACCACGCAGCAAAACCCAGGCTCTCGCTCTGCCTTCCTCGCTGCCCTATTGTGCCAGAAGAAAAAGGCAAGTGGAGAATGATCCTTTGTAACTCTATAAAAACACACGCACACGAACTTGCAAGAGGGCCTTTTTATCTCTCTGCAAACAAACACCGCTTTGGTACCAACAACCGCTTTCCAGAGAGCACAAGACTTGACATGTTAAAGGAAACAAGCCACAACAAAACTTTGTTTTATGACAACACCACAACTGCATCCAAGATTTGAGCTGAATTCTGAAAAAAAAAAAGAAATGCAAGATCAAGTATGCGCACAGCATTAGCCCTTGTAAGTAGAATATAGAGCATCAAAAGCGAATAAAATGTACGTGTTAGGAATAGTTCGGACATCATTAGCACAGCCTGTGCCTTAAAGTTCTCTTCTTCAAAAGAAACTTCACAAGAGTGCAGCAAAAGAAGGTCAGTGCACAAGCAGGAGAGGTGCGGGTCCCATCCGGAGGCAGAAACATCCATAAGTAATCCCCTCACAACCGCTCTTGCATGAGCAGAGCTCCTGTTCAAACACATACCAAGCTCCTGAAATCATGACCACCCCGTATTTACATACTGATGTTAGCTGCTGTTTATTTTTGCTGTCTCTCCGGCTTGACACCTCTGGCACTGTGGCAAAGGTATCATTCCTCCTCCTGGATTGTTCAAATAGTTTGCATATCAGTAGAGGGCTGTTGCTGTAGCTACCAGAACATGCTAAACCCCAATTCGCAGCTGAACAAACGAGACTAATTACCTGCTTGATTTCGTCGCTTTTAATCAAGTGGAAGAATCTTGTCTTGAATCACACAGTTGAGTAAATTAATGAACTTTGTACAGAAGTTGAATCTTTAAACCCAGGGTCTGCAAGGTAAGGTTTTTGAGTAACGGCCTTCAGTTTTTCACCACTGACAATCCGCTCCAGCCACCAAACACCTCACTTACTTCATTTACCATTTTATCTCATTCTACCTGCAATGGCAGAGCACAGCACAACTGAGCATAGCACAAACAAACCCCTTTAACACTGCCACTCAAGGGAAGAAAGTCGCCTACAAGGGTTTTGAGGGCAAAGACCTTTTCTGTTGCCCACACAATTGCCTTCACCATACCAAAAACAAAAGCTGATCACTCAGGCTGACCAGGCTTGAAGTTAGTTACCCAACACTCCAGCATTATTTTGCAAAAGGAGGGTAGGGAACACACAAAGGAGAAGGAAGCGCAAGGCAGAAATTGCCCTTGGCTAAGCTGCTCGGTATTTCAGAGAATTCACCCATTCCACATTGCAGAGGGATGAAGAAACTGAAAGCACGTTTCTCCCTGGGAATTTCCCAGCCATAAATGGAAGCAGCCACCTCTCTTGGTGCTGGGGAGCAAGTACTAAATCCCTTAAATAAGCAGGCTGACAGCCTGGGAGGGGCACCGTGCACAGCGAGGAGAGCTCACCCGGCGGTGCACATCCTCCGTGAGCACTCCTTCGGTGGCTGTTACCCTCTGAATACATACCCGTAACACGATGACTGCTATTTGGGAAAAGACTGTTACATAAACCACCACTTTCCTTGCTAGCACTTGAATTTACAAAACGATTGATGATAAATTTCACTCTGCCTTTTGGTATAATTCTGTAATCCAGTTTGCTTTCCAAGACCAGAAAAGCATTTGATTCCATAAACACACAAATCTCTGGCCAGTTAATGTCAGTTAAATTCCTCACCCTGTCACGCATGGCCTGATTTACGGTCCTCAAACACTGGAATTCAGACATCTAAATCTTCTTCTTCTCTGATGGAAGCATCTCTGCCTAAGCATCCAGTCTTTCATTTACTCCTAACCTCTTAAATTTTGGGACAGCGGCTTTCAAAGGTGGGTTTTACCCATCCAGAGGCTTGGGCTCTGTACTCTAAAAAGGGTCACACATTTTTTTCCCCTGTAAGTATCTACTGTCTCAAATGAGAAACTCAAGACTTAGAAGTAAGTCTGGAAAGAAAGACAACTTGTTAACCCAAATTGGTCTTCTGAGCTGGTTCATCACATGGCTGAGCAATGGCCCAAAAGACAGACCTCTATGGGGTCAGGAAGAAACCATCCCTGCTTCTCCTGGAGAACTTGCCAGCTTCCTTTTGCCAGAGCAAGGTAAAACTGAAGCCCCTAGTTATCTCGTCAGGCACGACTCAGTAAGTTAAGAATTTCTTGGAAACGCTGCGTGCAAAGTGACTGCTGTGTCCATCTTTTTGATTTTCTGCTTTCAAGACTTTCAAAGCCTTCCCTCTCATCTTGCCTCTCATTCTTCTAGGAGAGAACTCTAATTAATTGTAAAATGCTTTTGTAATTTAAATTAAATTGGAGGTTCACAATGTGCCTCTAAGATACAATGGGTGACTAAAAACTGGCACGGCCCGAACTCCAGCATTAAATTCACAAGCTGCACATCACGAGGAAGCAGTTTTATAGATGGATGCCATCTTGGTAGCATCACTGCTGTCTGCGAGGCTTTGACCAACTCCAGGAAACAATTTTGATCCATGAGGCTGGGAGAAACAGCAGCCCAAGAGAATTATTTTAACCTGCAAAACAATTTTGCACCTTCACTAGAGCATCTCAACACTCTCGTAGCGGATGCAGTCCTTTAATCTCTTATTTCATTCTGAATTCCAGCCACAAACAACAGAGGGTATGGGAACACCCAGCCGTGCCTCTTTCAACCCACACTGAAACAAACATGAAAAAATAGCCATTTTCCTTTGCCGTCGATTTCCAGGATCTGCTAAACTTCATCACAACACAGCGTATTGAGCAGGCTGGCTATTCTGCTCACTATCAAATGCTGTTCAGGAAAGCCTTCTGGCATGCTGCTGGGGGCTTCAGAATACAGGCGGCTGGAGTTTCTTTTTTGAGCTTTCCTAATAGCACAGGTACCTGCAAAATGTCAGATGTAACTACATTCTGAATTTTCTGTGAGGTTAAACATTAGAGTAACCTCGCTATCTGATCAGATTAGCCAGAATAGGCGTCTTTATTCCAGCAGAACCAGGGTGGACAGGAGCTGAGCAGAATATCTGAGATTCACTTCTTATTTATGCTACAGAGTTCACGTAGCATATTGCTTCCAGAGAAACATTAGGAATACGCAGTATGGAAAATCCTGGTCTCCCTGCTAGCATGCACAGGGCAAACAATTGACAATGCAACAGACACCTCCCTTTGTTTCGAGCTCACTTTACATTTAGGCTTCCTCTGCAGCAACACAAGCAGATGTTTTAAAACTGAAACTTCAGCCTCCAGGATTCCCAGGCTGCTGAGGAGACCTCCGAGCATGAACTGCATCGACAGCGGCCAGAGAACACAGACCAATACGTGCCGGGGACGTTCCTGGCCTCGTAAGAAAATGCGCAGCCTTTTGCAGCATTGTCCACGGGTCAGATCAGATTTCCTGCTCGGTAGAGTTAAATACTCCACAACTGTTTGCTGCTGCACCGACAAGAAATGCCAGACTGTACTTTGAAAGATTACTTGCACTGTTTATTTTTAATTAAGTAAAGCTTCTCAAAAGAAAGACTGCTTACTAAATCATAATGTACACGAGGCATAAACCAACATGCCATCCCCATCTGGCACAGACCCCACTATCCAGATAAATTTCACTTCCCACCTTTACTTAATTAAAAAAAAAAAAAAAAGCTTTTCTGGATTTCATTAAAAAGAATGTTTCCCATTCTATCTGTAGTGACAGGGATGTCAGTGCTGCAGCTCTTCCCAGGCCTGTGGAATAACCGCAGATAGGCAGAATGTAAATTGAACTTTTTCAAGACCACTCAGGAATTCAAACAGCTCCTTTGACCCAAAAATGAGTCCTGCTACCTTATGAGCCTCCCTTTGAGCACAGCCCTTGAAGACCGCCCCTTCTAAATGTGTGTTTTGACTTTCTGCCCCTTCCTTGGCTGAAACCTGGCATGCACTTTGTGCAGGGACCTGACTGCGTCTAAGCCCCAAGTTTCTGCTGTCTGCAGGGCATACATGGGGATCCCTCCTTCCATAAGCAGAGGCCAGTCCTTTACAAAATTAAAGGCTCAAGAGATGTTTACTCAGAAACTTCACTGCTGCAGTCCGATGCAAAGCGTTCAGCTGGAGCTCTGGGGAAGAGGACGAGAAGACCCCGGCTGGAATTTGGAGCTGAGCCCCCCAGTCTCCAGGCACTGCACAGCCCTTAAACCTTACATTCATCGCCTTGAGTCTCACCTGCTAATGAACTGTTTATGGCAAACTAGGATTCAGGAAATCAACACTTGGATTAAAAACCGAGGGAAGTTGGCAAAGGGATTTTATGCACAAGAACTTCTAAACAGAATATTTGAAATTCCCCTGTATTTGGATTTATAACTTGTAAACATGAGCAGAGCCTTCAATTCGTGCTTCAGGTGGTGTTCCACACTTTGTTTTCCTTAGCTTCTCTTCCTGCTTTTATTCAGCAGATAGGTGGCTTGAACCCAGGAAGGCTAATGAATGTCTGACACAGCAGGCAGTAAATCTACAGACTAGCAGCTCATCCTAGCTCTATTGCTTTATTTTTTTTTTAAATTGCTGATAATTACAATAATGCACGTGGGCAGGGGTCCAAGACAGGAAGAATTATTGTCTGCAGGCAGATCTGGTGTGAGCTGATAATACCAGCCTGTGTTTGCTTTTGAATTTAAATGGCAGAAATCTCAGTAAAGCAGTCTTTGGCTTACTTTAACTTGCTGGAAGGGGCGGCATTCTCATCGGCTCGTCCTTTATTGACTTTTGTGGTAGAGAATCCTGCACCGGCCAAAAACTGGAAACCAATGCAGGAGCTGCAGCGCTGGCCTGGGTGCAGTTTATATTTAGATCCCCGCTGTCGGTGGCTAACACGCAGCCTTGGACGCTCGGAAGTTCCGTGACAATAACCCATGCACTTTCAGATGTGCTGACAGCAGCCGTAGCACTGCAAAGACCCAAACAGCGCTGAAGCCTGGAGCATTTTCTACTGCTTCTGCGCCTTCCTCCGCCTTTCTGCAGAGGAAGGGGGAGATTCCACGTACCTGTGACTCACGGGCAGCCTTTCTGCCCTTGGAATTTGTACTAATTACACAGCAGATTATCCTCCCCCCCCCACCCCCAGTTTATCATGCTCCACAAACCAAGCCTTGGTGAGTCACCGGGCAGATAATCTGCTGTCAGACATCTGCGCCGTACAGATAGGGGAAGTGGCACCGCAGGCAGCGTGGCTCCTCGCAGGGAGCAGTGATCCCACCCAGCAAAGCCAGGATTCGGGGCAGGCCTGGCTCCCCGAGGCCGGTTGTGTAACACGGCCGCCTTTAGCATCACCTCTTCTAGCCCTGGAGAGGCAAAGTTCAGAGCGACTCGGCTGGAACATTCCCTGAGCAAACGGCACTGCACCCAGGGCCGCGGCCTTTAAACAGACCGATTGGTAGGCCTCAAGCTTTCAGCGCTACGGCTTGTGCGTAATGGCTGCGGCCCGAACAGCTTCCCACAGAGCTATCCTACGAATACAGGGCGTGGAGAAGAGATGGGCAGCACTGCGACCCCGCCAGTGACCCGAAGGCAGCACACAGAAGGGTCCGGACACGTGAAATCGGCCAGGCCACCTTCCGCCAGGCACAAGAGCCCCAAGGACAAGCTTCATGCAAACTGCTTCATGGCTGCACTCACGGCCACCTCCTGCCTTTTTGCAGCAAAACAAAGCAACAGGGCTATTTAAAGTGCCTTTTTCTGGAGCGATTCTAAGTCATATCGCAGCACACGCAGGCGGGACCTATTTATTACTGGGCTAAACTGAGGCACAAAGTCAAGTGACTCGCCTAAGGTCAGCCGTCAGTGGGCGCAGGCTGGATTAATCCCCAGCCCCTCCTTGCTCCAATCTGTGCCATCATACTGCCTTGCACAGCAAGACTAATTACTGCTTTCCCACTTGAATTATTTGGGCATCTGAACCACGGAGACTCAAGATGTCCAGTTATCTTGCCAGTAAATGAAAGCTTCGGTGCAAGTTTATGTTTTCACATACACTAAAAACCTAGGAAAGAAGAAGGCCGTGGGGAACACACCGCATGGCTGCGAGCACAACTCTGTACTGGTTTTTACAGAGCCAGGTTGGAGATGGATTGCAAACCAGGAGATGTCTAAGAGCACACAGATGGGAAATCCTAAAGCCTGCAGGAGCTTCCTCAATCTCAATCCTTCCTCAAAGGCCACAGAGAGACCAGGACGACTTTGCCTTCCTGGACAACTGGAAGACTCCAAAAACTGCAAAATACTGTGCAAGAAGAGTGGCCACAGTTTAATCCTGTTTCACTTTATTTAGGAAAAGAAAAAGCACTTAAGTCTCTTTTCAGATCTAAATTTCATTACTGAGCTGGCTGCTAGCACGGACTATTACTGTTAATAGCATAAAAGCTTCACTGACACCAGCACTACATGAGAAGTATTGAGACGTGCTATTTTATAAGTAACTTCTCTGCGCAGTTTAATAATGAATCCTTTCCATCTTAAGGCACTTTAGCCATGTAAGAGTTAGTGAATATAACCACAGAAGTAACTAGGACGCAGAGATTCAATCACAGGAGTAACTAGGATGCAGAAGGTCCGTAATACACAGGAAAGTACAATTACAAAATCTTTCATCACTTCAAAACAGAATGTTCATTCCAAAAGTAACTTCCAGACCGATGCTCATCACGAATCACAGACATGCACTTGTCCAAGTTTTCCTAGTGGACAAAACTGGCAGAAAGGAGACCGAGAGAAGAATTTATTATCATCAAGCAAGCAAAAGCTAACAATTAAACTGCCGATGCAAACTGATCTAGCATTCCAGAGGAAAAATAAATTGTAAAAGAAATCAACACAAATATTTGTTTTAGAGACCTCAGAAGCTCGCTGGGAGCTTCACAAAAAAAGCCTGCAGAGGAGACCACTGCAGGAACCTGTGGTTTCTCAGCCTAACCATGCTCCTCACCACTCAGATGTCACGAGATAACAAGGCTGCACAGATTGTGTTTTTATCTGCAACACAAATATCCAAGAAGCCAGCAGGAAATTGAAGAGCATATTTTAATAGAG
This sequence comes from Cygnus olor, assembly GCF_009769625.2. Classification (NCBI taxonomy): domain Eukaryota; kingdom Metazoa; phylum Chordata; class Aves; order Anseriformes; family Anatidae; genus Cygnus; species Cygnus olor. Next base: position 5,984,042 of record NC_049190.1, on the reverse strand, counting down.
CATCAAGAATTTGACGTGGCAAGGAAAAATACCTGGAAAAAAAAATTGCAAGATAAAGGGAAGATAAGTGGGAATTTTGCAGTGCAGGCTTACGTTGGTTTCAGCCATTTGTGAGCTCAAGTTTACCTCCCTTTATGGACGTCGTTCAGCATCACAGATTGGCTATTTGCGTGCACAGACTGCAGATGTTTTGGAACATGATAAAATGCTCACTTGGTATCTTAAAGTCCTGCAATTAGGTGACAAGTTAACTTCCTTTGGCACGCAGGAATAATTCCACAGGAAGTCCTCGAACCACGCTGAAGCTCTGCAGGTTGTGTTGCTGGCTTTCCACCCGCAAATTCACAATCTTCTGAAAAACACGTTAATTGGTAATCCTGACATACACACAGTTCAGATGAAACTTCAAATCTGGAAGGGGAAATCATGAGGTTTTTAAGTGCTGGCTGTCCAAGCCACTCTAATGACCATCTTTTAAGAATAGGAATCCCACGGCTCAAATACAGGGCTGCTCTCAACTTTGCAGTTGCTCCCCGAGCTTTGCCAAGTATTTGCTGATCCAGACCAAAATCAACATGTTACCAAACTAATTATGGAACAGCCTTGCTGTTTTTCAGCGTCCAAACTGAGGGTATATTTATCCTTAAAACTTTTAAGGTTCTGTCAAAGGTAGGGGTTAATTCTATAAATTACAGGCCTATGAGAGTAAGTCAGCAGTTAGCAGATATTACTGAGATGGGGTAAATTAGCTCTTACGAAATATATTTAGAAAATAATGCAAATTGGGATCTTAAAACAAAAACAACTCCCCACACGCCTTCCCACACACCTCTTCCTCCTACTGTTATTTATTCTAAGAACTGCTTATGGCTGAGCATCTTTCAGGCAGCACCTTGTATCAGTGCTCGCATACAAAACAAAATCCTTTAAGAATATTTAATGTGCAGGGGCGTAGAAAGCAGCACTTTAAAAATCTTCGTATTTGCTGCTTAAAGATTCCCACACTGATATTCTCAGTTTATTCAGCTACAGTAAATAATATTTTTTTTCTTGAAGACAAAACCTCAATGCCCTAAGAAAGTTTAGTTTGCATTTAAGCTGCTCATTAGGAAAAGTTCCTACCACTTATGGGTAAAAAAAAAAAAAAAAAAAGGGGCAAAAGAATTACTTTAGCAAACCCATCTCAACTTCTCACATAAAAACAGCCCTTCAATTTTCCTGACTGCAGTTATTTTTGATCCCAGTAAACAGCAACAAAACTGATGAAAAGCTGCCAGTTTCCTTCCACTAATACTGGCAAACTGGAGTTCAGCAAACAAGCATGCAAGAGCAGGGTTGTGTGCTGGGTTTTTAGTTTTTTTTGTTGTTTGTTTGTTTAAAATAAAAGCCAAACACTTAAGTAGCAAAAAGGCTGAAGAGCAGGAAGACAGCTTGGAGCAACACAGCTCAATTCCAGCAGCCAGACAGTGGAAGTTTATTTGTTTATTTCTACGTTTGTCACCCCAGAGCCACACATCTCTGAAGCATCCCATTACTAATGGCAGAATTTAGGCTGGAATCTCACAACTTACTTTCTTCTTTCAAAGTGCAGCATAAAACGGGAACTCCAGCCCCTAAAGCTCCCACCCCCAGATTTAGCAACCTAACACAATAGAGAGGTCAAATGGCAAAGAGCCTTTTGAAGTACCCCTGAAGTTTTGTCAGCTGCTGGGTCACAGAAAGTGAAGAAAGGACCTCAGTAATGGCTTAATGGATTTCAGTCTTTTACTCTTTGAAAGCAATCCTGACTAATTTAGTAGCATTTTATTTCTAAAGCATTAATTTATCAGCCGGGGCTTAATAGTCACAACGTCATATCGTAGCTAAGCCAGCATACAGAAACTCTAATGGATGTATTAAACAGTTCCTTTAAGGGAAGCAACAGACCTCTACTTAGAGTAACTGCTTAATGCTATTAGAAAATTAAGCAGTAATTTATAGCACGGCCTAAAGCTGGTGAGGTTCAGATCCCCTTTACCGATTTTGCTGATCCAGAAAGTAAAACCAGTTCAACAGAAGTTAGCACAGAGCCTCAAATATGTCAAGGCTGCTGTTCTGCAAGAGTTAACTGACTCTGCATGTTGCACAAGCACACCTGACCTCCATGGTTTTATAGGTCTTGGGCCTACTGAGCTCTATCAGATTGTGAAGCATTAGAAGGAAACAAACAAAATGGGAGAACTGACTTTCATGTATGATAAAATGAGATTTCAACTTTTGTTATCAATTTCTTCCTGCTTTCAGCAGGAAGAAGGAACTCACTGTACACCGATACCCTATTTCCTCGAGGTTTCCTCACACACTTCCTACAAATTTTCAAGGTAGGTGTTAGAGAGCAGTGCTCTTTTTTTTTTTTTTTTTTTTAAACTTGAGCTGCAATTAAATACAAGATGGGTGGAAGAAGTGGTTAGATACTGCAGCTGCATACTTCTGCTGCTTAGCTCTTGGACAATTTTTTAAGAAATACAACACTTCAGTAAGGTCTTCCAGCACAAAACCATTATGAGCCAAAAGCTTTATTACAAAGCTGGAAGCAAAATCACCCATTCCACATCAGCGGGGGAAATCAGCCTTTGAAAAAGAACAGGCAGAACAGTTTTAGCCGATCTAGTTATGCCTTCAGGAACAGCAGGCAACATACACTGAGAACTCCCATCACCTCCAGAGAAGTTCCTCTTCAAGGTCTCCAACAGGGAGCACTACTTTTTTAAATTTTTTTCCCAGAATACACCGTTTAACTCTTTATCCAGTCTGACCATCCAGCAGCAAAACTATTTTTTTGGCCTAAAGATTTAGCATCCTCCAGCTGCAGGAACAGCAAAGAAAAAACTTCAAGCCGCGTTGCTCTGAACACGAGGATTCCCAACAATTCTCTGTTTCCAAGTAGCCTTGGAAAAGGCTATTAGCAGAAAGGGACTGTTTACTTTTTCTTGCAGAAACTTTTTTGCCTGCTCAGATGCTCTTGTCCAACACTTGAGTGCATTTATCTCTGCTGAGAGCCAGCAGAAAGATATAAAAGGTCGGCTGTCACAAGCAAGTTTTACTTTCTTTGACCCTACAAGCAGATACGGACGGCAACAGAAATGCTGACTTAACACATAAATCCCATCACTAGGGCGGCGATTGGAGGGAAGATTGATCTGAGTATTGATGCAATAGGCCACTCACCATTTTCCTAGCCATAGGCTGAGTAGCTTCAATAGAGTTTTCTCAAAGTCAAAGGCTGAAAATGTTGCACAGAGTTCTCACCCCTGGGAGCGGTGGTTCTGTTTTTCATTAGTTGACTTCAGACATGGCCCAACAAGGCTTTTGATAACTCAGACACATGGCTGTGCGGGTATCTCAGCAGCAGCCTCACCACAATCAGGCAAATCACGGTGGTGGATTTGCCCTATGGAATGTATTCAGATGCCCCACATCGTAAGAAATCAGCCCTTGAGAAAGAGCCGTGTTGAAATAGTAGCTTGATGATGCAACAGCACCAGGCAGCCAGAAATGTCTCATTCTAATAGCCTTATTTTGGATAAATAAAAACCCTCGTGGGCCCCAGTGAGCTCCTTCCAGTCTAGGTCTCATCGTGGCTGCCTCTCCACGCAGCCGTCAGCTAACCTATCCAGCAGTGATCCCAGTGCTGGCTGAACTCATGTCACGAGCTTGGGGACAGCCAGAAGATTCTGAGAATACTTCACTGAGAAATTTTGTATCAGACTGCAAATACACACCAGTTGGAGTAGAGGAAAATGGGCAGAAATAATAGCTGCTGTGTCGAGGCTGCATTGCAATTCTAAAGCCTGGACAGCAGCAATGAATGTCCTAACAGTAGAGCTGCACAACTCCAGTTCAGATCATCTGTGTTTTGACAGTTATACATGTCAATGAAAGGGACAGGAATATTTGCATAGCAGCTGGAATACCAAGCACAGTCCTCTTCGTTGACGCCACTCTTTGTTCCCAAGGTTAGTTCTCATCACTCCAGGACTTATCCTAACAACTAACCTACAGCTAAGCACACAATTTTAAGTTTCACTCAGGAGCCTAGGTGCTTCAGAGGGGCTCCAACTATCCGTTCATACACAGAAGAAAAAAAGCAAGAGTGTCTGTGCAAACACCAACAGACTGAGTGTTTCTGTATGCAAACTCAGCACCAGTTTCATCCTTCAGCAACACGAGCATTTGAAATTCAGCTAAAGACGTTCACATCCTGATGCATTCCAATGGATTGCACCACTCTGGCATGTTCAGTCTGTATCTTTATTTCATACTTTATATGACACGTGACGCATTTCGCAGCTTAATGACTGTTTTGATCCTCTTCATCACTGAAGAACGTCATCTTAAATGGGATGTAGGTACATATCGTTACGTGAATGCTGCTCAGACAGGTATTTGAAGAGATATTCCATGCCCCAGAAGTCCTTCCAAAGCAAATACTATGAAACAAAAACCTCTGCTTTACAGATGTGGAGTATTTAAGCTATCTGCTATAAAGAGTCAAAAATGACCAGCCCCCTGTTCTGGCCTAAGAAGCAGCTTACAGGCAGGTCAGGAGCACTGTCTTAAAGTAGTAGCAACGTACCTCAAAGCCAAAACCATGGGAATTGCTGCTGGAAGTTCAGCTCCAAACAGCTGTGCACGTCCTAGACAGTCAACCTTGCTGCCAGCAGTAGCTAAATGTTTGTTATGCCCTCGGTTTTACCATCAAGATAGATTTAATAATCACAGGCTATTAAATACAATAACAGAACAGTTTGAGTACAGCTATCAGCCACTTACATAGTGACGAATAACAATTTAACTTTTTGCAAAAATCTTTAAAGATAGTGACAGGAAATACAAAAACCCAAATCGAAACCAAGGGCAACAAGGCAAATGAAGCAAAGTCATCGTTTCTTTTGCCTTAAAAAAAAAGGCCATTTAGAGTCTTAGCAAGCAGTGCTCCCAGTCCTTCTCTTCCACAGTACACATGAAGCTTGCAGCCCAGTTTGTGGATATCTTCACAGCATGCTTCTCCGGAGCAACCAGTTCAGCTGTTTGCATACACCTAACTAACAAGTACGCCGCTGGCCTTTTCAGAGCTGTAATACCCTTGAAAAACATCAGCAGCTATTACAAAAGGGCCACAATGATCCATTCTAGTCAGTGCCCTGCAATGAAAAAGGGAATTAACATGCTACGGATGCCCTGTGGAAAACCTCCCATGTGGTTATACTTTGAAAAGTGTTCTTCACACCACACTAATTCCCGTGTGGAGCAAGGTCCAAAGCTTGCTTAATGTAACCGAGGAAAACAAATCCATCCAAACCCAGGAATTTCAGCCTGGACTTCAAAATGCCTTTTGTCTGTATCACAGGTTTTACATTTAAGCAAATCTGAAAGAAGATTTCCTGCTGCCTTAACAGCCCTGGTGCATTAGGAATCCAGCTCTTCTCGTTAGTCTCCCTTGGAGTCATGATGCTGAGCGAAGGAGAGATGGCAAAAGGCCTCCGAGGTGATCGGCTGGTGGGCGTTTATTTATTTCTTTGTCTCTTACCCTGAGAACTGAAGGCGTTCTGAGGCAAGATGCAAGCATTGAAAATGAAGGATTCGCTTATCCAAAACATTATGCATAAAAGCAGTACTAGGGATTCAGACATAAATAATACATGTCAGCTGTTGCGATTAGTGTAACTCAGACACTTTTTTTTTGAACATGCATACAATGAAAAGACTGATACAAGGACAAGCATGCAGCCAGGAGGTGGGGAATCCAAATCCCTCACAAGCTGTGACTTAGCCCATACAGCCAGCCGTGGACAACACAGGGTTACAGCAGCACAAAATATTACATTGCATGGAGCCTGCACTCTGGCAGGCCATTCATCTTCTGCCTCTGTTATTGGTAAATTGCTTCCGAGAAAGCGTCTGTTGCCCTAAACAGAACATCCACATACTGACTAGCTTTGTTGCAGAGCAAGTACTGATGCAATTGAAGAAGCCAGAATTTACGAGGAGCCTTATGGCAGAAGGTGGAGGGGACGGGGGCTGCACCGCTGCGGTGGACACTGCAGAGCCACCATGGATGTGCTGCTGCCGTCCTGCGCCCCTGGTCGGGGAATCACTTGGACGCTCTGGGGACGGGCTCTGGCCCCTCGCCAGTCCAGAGCAGCACGGACATTCATGTCCAAAGCAGATCTCCAACACACCAACACATTTCAAAAAACAAAATCATGATTTGCTGGCTGGCTACCAAGGAAAAGCCTTCGCCACTGCTCGACACTGCCAGTACCAATGCTACAGAACCCTACTTCAGGACTCTGGAAATTAATGACCTGTCTGAAACCCTGCACCCCAAACTACCTGGAGGCTCTTAGTCCTATTCCAAGAGTCATGAACATTGTGCTCCATTCAAGAATAACAACTGGTTTCCATGATAATGTGCACCCTTAACAATTTGTCTCCCTTTCTCCTGGAAGGCAGCAACATTTAGCAAATGCGTGAGCACTGCCACGCACCCTACATTGAGGGTTAATTTCTGGCCAGGACTGTTGCACAGGCTAACGTGCTTAGCTTGGATCTCGACATTGTTTCATTCTTTTGGGTTTCTAAACGTGTATGTGATCTTGCTACGTAAAATGAAGCAGACATCAAATTCAATTTCTTCAGCAAGGGCTTTGATAAATTATGCAGAGAAAGATTCGCGTTCAAATGCCGATATACTCGCTGGGAACTCAAACCACAGGTTTGAATCAACATTTTGCATTTAATCTTTTGAGAGGAATACTTAGCAGATTAAAGCAAATCTGCCCCTCTCTATTTCAGGCCACTATTATCGTAAGACGACCAGCGTAAGAAGTCAGCCAGCCCGCAACCAATGCTCGGTATTAGTGAATTAGTATAATTCGTGCAGATTGCTCTAGGACTACTTTTGGCAAGTTATTAGTCCCAATATGAATGGGAAAAGATTAAACACCAACAAAAAGACCTACTACTTAGACGTAGCAATGTGTCAGACCAAGTCCAAAACCATATCGAGAATTTGGTGATTAAAAGCTTTATACTGGAGGCTACCATACGTCTAAGCAGAAACCAGCTTCTTTTGTGAATATGCAATCCAAATCCGCTTGAAATCCAGCATGAGTGCATAATGTTTATTGTAACAGATGGCACGGGCAAGATTTTTCTTTTTGTTGCTGTCACTTCACACTACGCAATGACATCATAATTAGCGGGATTCGTCAGCCCAACATCCAAAACAAAAGGGACAAAACTTTTGGCAGGGAGCTGGATCTAAAAATAACGTACAAGCCCTTACAGAGAAACCCAAAAATTAAAAATGCAAATGTCTGGCTTTTGATTTAAGCATCTCAGTATTGAAGTTAACATAGGGCAACTCCCAGAAAATACCAAGTAGCTCACCAAGCCTCTGGTCCATCCTTGCAAGAACATCATCAGAAGATGATTTTTGAGGTCTTGGCACTATTGCAGTGCTTTGAGGTGGTGGATTAAACAACCCAAGCACAACAACAATGTGAGAAAATGCATGCCTGTTAGACTAAAAAGTTAACAGAAGAATATCTTTCTTTAGTGCAAGAATTAAAAAATCACTGGCCAACACCTCAGAACATATCAGAATCTCAAAAATACAACCTAATCAGTGAGTGTTTGGTTGTAAAAACAGACCTAAATGACTAAGGGCGCTTCCAAGGTTAAACACTACTTTTATTTAAACACTTCTGGTGTGGCTGGTTGTCAGCCTGCCTGATGTGATCAGCAAGGAGTCTTCAGTAAGGAGATGATAATTAGCTACTCATAAATGGGAACTTCACTAAGTACCAATCTACTGTTACAGGAAGGAGGAACAAGGCCCCAGCTGCTCCGTCTGTGTGCATCTCTCTCTCCATGTCCTTGACCTGAATCAGACTATACTTCTGACTGCTGTAATTTTGTTAGAGAGAAGCTTACTGTATGAAATTACTTAAATGCATCCCTGTCACTGAGCCAAAGCCTGGGATCCCAGCGCTGAAGCACAGTTATCGTCCGTGCAGCACCTCAGCGCGATACCCGTACGAGGGAGGCCGCAGACAGCGGGGTGAGCCGTATCACTACCTAGGACTCTGTGCCTTGGCAGAGTTCGGACACGTGAAGCTTTACCAAGGCAGCCAGGGAAGAAGGGTCAGCTCCAGCACCTCCGTTCTTTGTTTATTTTTTCCAGGCTGCATCTAAATGATGCGGGTAATTGTTAAGCCCTGCGTATTTGGTGCCTCGAAAAAGCTCAAAGTCATCATTTCATAACGATTTTCAGTTAGTCTCAAAACACAGAAAAGCCATCTGAGCCAAACAATTATTGATTTCGTCTCCTCTGTAAACTTCTCTGAACTCATGTGCCGCATGGAATAGCGACCTCAAGCCCCCTTGGTAAACTAAAGGGCCTGTACAGCCCCAGCGGCCTGCTGCGCTGCTCAGCTGCACGGGAATCCCAGCAGCCAAAATCTTCCAAGGTTCAGATGATGAACCCCCAGAAGGGCACCCTTAAACGAGATCGATTTAAACTCTACAGCCAGACACTGACCAGCAGGCTTGAAATCCAAGACTTCCCCAAAACTACTGCTAAAAATTACTGCAAGGCCTAACACGGTTCTGTAGAGAAAAAAAAATAGGGAAAAAGCACCTCAGGCGAAGCCATTATCCTTGCAGTCAACACACCAACATCGTGGGAGCTGAACAACAAAAATTCTCAGGCTATTCTGTCAGTAGGCCAGGAGAGATCAAGTATTGATCTCTAAAATGGATAAAGAAATACATGTTCAGGCATCAGGACTGCCTGCAGCAGAAAACAAAAGACTACACGGACCATGCCTCATCCACGAGGGTGCTTTCACTATCGGTTCTCTCCCCGTGAAACACAGAGAATGAGGACGTGATTTGATTTTCCAAGAAAAATGGAAAGTGAGATCAGACATCGGACGCCACAGACAGCGGCCCCGCATGACTCCGCGCACTGGTCAGGAGACAGCACGCTGCTGGAGGTACTAAGGCTCTGCAGTGCCTCAATTCCTGCAAGAGCATGATCATTGCTGACAGCACAGAAAACAACAACCAAACATTATAACGAGGTTTAATGCATATATGGGTTGATCCCTCAAAAATAACGAAGGTATTCTTTTCCCCGCTGGCTATACACAGAACAACCGCTGTAATGCTTGGTGATGAAGCGCTGGTAAGCAGCTTAGCTGCATGCGTTTCTGATCAGGTGGACACCTGATTACGTAAAAAAGCCGAGCAGGCTACATTTTGTGCTAGAAAGATTAGTTTAACACCATTTGCAGAAGATTACCACTTTGATCATTTGTCTCAAGTTGGAGGTTAAAGTTTCACAAATGCAGACAAAGATGAAGTTTTGAATATTAAAATCAGCCCAATGAGACTGCAGAGCAAGCATTATGACTCACTGACCATCGTAGAGCCATGAAGAAAAAGTGAATTTAACTTCTCTTCTCTTTTCTATGGGGATTTTTCATGTTCTCATATGGGGCAGGAGAGTTAAGTACATATTCCTGACTGTTTCCTTAACTGAAAAGAAGCTGAACAAGTTAAACAATTGTTATCCATATGCAAAATCTAACTGGGGAGTTAGTTGTTCACCACTGCAGGAATTCATAAATTGAAAGTGCAACCAACTTAAGAAATTACTAAAAAAATAAAAATAAAATCCATCTGTTTTCCCTGAAATGCACGTTTCCTTGTGCACAGGCTCTCAAGAATGAAGGTTCATTTGGTTTTCCCCCTTGTAGCACCCAACTTAAAGCATAACTTGTCCCACTGACATAACGGTGGTAATGTGATGAAGTTACCTTCTAGCCCACAGTATCCAGAATAAGAAGCCACTGTGTGTCATTTTGGATAAACCACAGTAAACAGAAGCCTGATGATTTATTCCATTCACTAAATAAAGATGTATATCTGGAGGAGTTGCTCTGACTTTACACAGTGCTGTCAATCCACGTCCTCTCCTCACAAACCTGAGATTTAATGGCACAACTCCTTCCTGTAGACAATGGAAACTCAAAACTGCAATACAAAATGCAAATAGCCTATGTGCCTCGCAGGCTCCATTTAAGGTTAAACCAGTGATAGGACGTGCCATTTGCCTGTCACTGCCATTAGCAGTGACAAACTCACTGCTAGCAGAGGAATCGAAGCATGCCCATTATGGGCACAGACAACACTTTTGGAGAAAAAAGGGACAATCTTGTAGAGCTGAGTACAGTTCTGAAGTAGGAGCCTTACCAGAGTGGTTTATAGGCCATTGCAAGTATCTGAAGTACTCCAATTAAGAGCCAGCACCATCTTAATTTAACGAGATTTCGGGGCACTGACTGCATGAACTAAATTTAAAAGAAAAAAAATCAATGGCAGTAAGCTTTACTGCATGTAAGCAACATGAGAGCAAACAGCTGAAGGATTACGTCCATTTATACACCCTAAAGCAGTCAACAAGAAGATTCTGAGATGCTAAAGTGCAGAAAGCAGCTTTCTTGTTCTACCAAGAAAGGAATAGCTGGGGATACCATACTCCTTGTATTTTCAGCTGAAGAACAAGGTTATGGTTTAAGCACATTTGTACAAGCAGATGCTACAGTCAAAATAACTTATGTTTACAAGATTGAGTCCATACGCCTCCAGAAGACACATACAATGGAAAAAAGCAAAGGCAATTTTTTTACAAGCAAAATCTAGAGAGGAGCATGACATACACAGAACAGGCACTATATTCTTTCTTTCTTGCACTATAAGGCACTGGAGAAGGTGCAATATATAACAAAACTCAAATGCAGCTTAAGCTACCACCCATACAACAGATTTTGAATAGCTCTCAGGTGCTGCAATGGACATTAATAACAACAAAAACACTTAATCCAAGGTAGAGAGATAATAACACCTAAATAACACATAAGAGAGGTCATAAACAAGATGCCCTCCCACGTCTAGCACAAGGAGAGCTGAAGGCCTTCTCCGAAGAGCAGGGCTTACCTTCACGTAGCCTTCTACAATGCAGCAGAAATTCCAGAGCCTCTCTGCAATACCAGCTGCCCACTTGATTCGCTTTATTTCCTTACACGCATCTCTGCCCCTGCGAAGCTCTGCTTTAGGCTTAAATGAGGCACTGCATCTAATTGCTTTCATACGAAAGTATATTTCCTAACACTTACTGGGAAGTGAAGTTGTGGGAACTGAAAGCAAACTAAAGGCCACGTTCAAGACTGGAATTTTACTGAGCTGTTTCTACTCAGGACTTCAACACAGAAGTGGAAATTTCCCCTAGGTGGAGTTCTTTGTTCAATGCAGCAGGCAATTAGAAGTCCCTAAGGTCTGCAGAAATGGCACACGACTGATATTTTTGTTAGTGAGAATTTAAACACACCATATAAAAATAACAAGAACTGCACAATTCTGATGCAAGACAGCATGTTGTTTTTCTCACCCCAAATCTTGGTCATTTGAGGCAGACAGGTAACAGAAACATTCAAGATAGCTTTGGAGAAAGACCACTCAAAAAAAAATGAGATTAAAAAAAAAGGCAGTATCAAGTCTGCATTGCTCAGATTCGATTACACAAAAAGGTCAAGTGATAAAAAAGAAACTTTGCATCTTTAAAGGCCTTGAGGGCACAGCACAAGTAGTTGATCATTGGAATACAGATCAAATTAGAATAGATTTATTTTCTTTTTTCAGTCGGCATCAGTGAACTATTTGAAGTTCTCCTAGATTTCACAAGCAAAACACAACAGTCACTGAATTCGAATACATCCTTACGACATGCATTGCTCTGGGAAGAAAAACCCATTATTCTGCTGGGTATCCGTGCTTTCTCTGAGCTCTTATATTCAAATTCATTTGAAGAGAGGCTGTCAGAGGTTATCTGCCAGCACCACGATCTGAAAGGGAGACTGTCACCAGCGACAAGCCCCAGTAAACGCCCTATTCAAAGGTTTATCCGCCAGTAATTAAAAAATAAATAAATCTGCCACTCCCCTTCCCCCATGCATGGAAGAAAGAAAAACAAATTGTAGTCGATAAGAAGATTACCGGGTGTTCCAGGGACAGGGACTGGTAGCCAAGATAATCGAGCAAAAGAAAATCCACCTAATGGGACCGTGCCAATTCAACTAAACTAATAAATACAGACAACGCTATGTATTTTCCTTAACTCTAGTACACTTTCAAATGTCTTTTTGATTTTTAATCAATCACTTATACATTTTTCATCACATTACCTGGTATCCTCCAGTAACGATGATGAAAACAAGAACAATAACCATTTCACTTCCTAAGCTCTGCGTCAAGATAATATTCTGGAAAAAAATTTGGCAGCAAGAAAGACTCGAGAGCTGCAGCTCCCCACGGACAAGACAATGGTAGAGGATGCAGTATAAATAAAAAAAAAAGAATTAAAATGTCACAACTGACATTTTGTGTCAGCAGACCAAGGAGGCTGTCATGCCTTTGGAGGATGCGGATGCTGCGGCAGGAGCAGATCGCGCACACACCTCCGAACACCGGCAGCCCGCCGCACCAGTGCGGCCCCAGCCTGGTGCTGATCTGTGTCAGCACGCACCGGCCTGCCGCAGCCTGGGAGCGAATCCATAGCCCCTGAACCCAGCCCCGCTACAGGCACGGCGATCCGCTGAGAAAGGAGGCAGGAACCATTCCGGGTGCATCCTCTTCCAGCAGCTCAGCACCCCACACCGCGGGGCTGCCAGGTGGGTGACGCCGGTGCGCTCCCCTCGGTGCCAAAACCTTCACTAATCCCATTCTGAATCCCGGGCTCCGCTTCTTCAGCTGGACTCAAGGCTTTAGAATAAAATTACGGCTAGGTTTGTTTCCCGAGGAGGAAGTCGGCTTTTTGAAAGGCAAGTCCGTGAGCAAGTGCAGCCTCCAGAAGGGACATGCCACTAGGAGCTGAATTTGTCTCGGATATGCCAGAGGAAGTGACCTACAGCTGGAGGAGTTTCTCAACAGGTGCAGGAGATCAGATTGGCGTGGCCACCACCCAGGACAGTCCCCCGCCACCAAGGCAAGAGCACGAAACCTGACCGTGGCATCAGCTGGGGTCCCTCGGACCAGCCCTGCTGAGCCTCGGCATCATCCCTGCAGGATAACCTCAGCGCAACTTTTTCCCAAGAGGATTATTGCCTCGTTCCACTGATTTACAGCAATCTAACAGAAACACCAGTAAAAATTAGGCGGAATACTATTCCTTGGCAACGGCTGAATAAGAGGGCAGAGCGAAAGTCCTGGGCTAATTTCACACAAGACGCAAAATATTAAAGGGCCGTGCTTATCACCGGTTGGTAACTAACAGCTCGGGGCTTGCAATTTTTGCATCGCACCGAGGCAGATGTTCTGCTTAACCAAGCCCGTTACATTTTAGGCCATCCACCAGTAGCCACAACCCGTCCCCTACCCGTCCCTGAACAACGCAGAGCCCCCGCAGGACGATGTGGCGGCTCTGCCTTTCCGACCAGCGGTCAGGCGTGGTTTATTAAACTCTATTTACTCGCAGCGCTGGGAGCTGGGCGCACACTTTGCTCTTTGTTTTGCTGGTTCGCTCCGATAGATCTCGCAGCATCCAGGTTTTAATGGCCACGATTCCTTTCCCTACCCACCCCGCGCAGATAGATTATATTAAGTTTTTATTTTCAGGGCAGCTTCCCTCCCCGAATTACCTCTACGTGTAAAGTTGCATTTCTGCAAACGGGAGCCGCAGCACTCGAGCAGGACCGCATAAAGCACGCCCTTTAAGCCCAAGCATCGCTCCCAGCCCCACGGTGACGGCGCACACCGGGGGATTTACGGGGCTCCCCCACGCAGGCAGCACCCCCAGCCCGTTCCTCCCCCGGGGGCTCGCCCCCCGCAGCCCCGCTCCCGCCCGGGGGTTCCCCCCGCGGCACCCCGCACCCACCTCGATGTAGCCGGCCAGCGCGGCGGCGGGGCCGGCGAGCCCCAGCAGGAGCAGGAGGGGGAAGCGCCGCGCCGAGCCCATCGCCACCGCCAGCCGCCGCCCGCCACCGCCGCCCCGGCGCTACTGCGGCCGCCGCGCCCCCCCCGCGGGACCCGCCTCGCCAGGCCCCGCCCCGCGGAGCTGGGCCCCGCCCCCGCCGCGCCGCCCGGCCTATCGCAGGGAGAGGCGCCGAAGCGACGGCCAATGGACGCGGGGCGGAGGCGGGGCGGTACGCTCGGGGGAGGAGGGGGTGGAGCCGCGCTGGGCTCAGCCAATAGGAGGGGGAGGCGCCGGGGTGGGGGCTTCGCCCACGGGGAGAACGCTGCTGTGGGGCCCGGGGGGAAAATGGCGGCCGGAAAGCCCTGAGGCGGCTTTGGGAGCGCGACGCCCTGTGAGGCCGTCGGGGCGGCGCCAGAAGGCCTCGGGCCTCCTGGTACCCTGCCCACCGCCACAGCGAGGGGCAGGTCGCCTGGCCCACAAGGGAAATGGGGAGGTTTCCTCGTTTAAAAATAATAAAAAGCAGGGATCCTGGGCTAACAGAAAGCCAACTCTACGTCTGCGTCCTCTCACAAACACTCAACCTATTGGTACGCTGGGCACCTTCATTCTTCATCATAATAAAAAGACACTTCAGCTCTTTTTTCCCTTTTTTCCACTCTTCAATAAAATACAGCTAAGACAGCACTGTTAGGTGGCTCCATTCCAGCAGCCACCCCAAAAGGAGCTGGCGTTCGCGTGCCCGCACCCAGAGAGGCTGGTGCTACCTGACAAGATTACCGCCGCACGCGCTGCTGCCTGCTTCTGTAAACATAGCAAAGCTCTCGGTAAACTTTAATAATAACAGGTACTTATCCCAGTGATACATCACCTTCTGCTCGTGCGCCGTTTGGTGTAAAGCGGCTTCGCCTCCTGTTTCTTTTGAACAACGAGCACGTGAGCGGTGGCTTTCAGTGCAGATGTTCTGCCACAGCTGGTGCCACAATTTAAGGACATGTTTCTGCCTTTAAAACCAATCGTACCACATTTGCATCGCCTGCTTCAATTTCACCACGTTACTTATAAAAAGAAATTTAAGCAAAATGAAGCAAGCCCTTCAGGAACAAAGCACAGATACCAAGCACAGCTGCTGATACAGAAGCCTTTACATTCCAGTGCAAAGCATTTATTAGTCCCTTTTTAGTAGCTCTTTGGCTTCTACAACAAGAACATACCTCAACTCAGGGAGGACAAATGCCCACCTTCAACACATAACTACTAAAGCTCCTACTGGTTTCAAAGGCAAGAGCAGCGTTTGGGTAATATGACACCTTTAAAAAATTTATTTAACCCAGTACATTTTAGACTTGTCATTCTTTAAGCAGTAACAATCACGAAATCAATTATAATTATGTCTGGAAAGGAATATTCTATAGAATCTGTAGATTCACTCTTTGGATGAAAATATATATGCCACTTGCACGGTGTGGAAGAAAGATCTCTGTACAAAATGTCGTATAGTTATAAAACATTTACATTCTCAACTTCCGTATTCTTTAGTGTCTCTTACAAGTGCTATTTTCTGAAATGGTTAAAGGGAATATTGCCGAAACGTTGCAGATGGGGGTAAATCTGGACGATAGATCAATACATGGCCCAGTTTTAATTAAAACAGCTGACTGGTCCACTAGTCACTTATTATAGTCTCTTTTTTATAGTATTTGAAAGCCTTTAAATCTCTTTTACTGCAGTCCTTTGGCGTATATAATTTTCTTTTCAACATGGCCAAATTCAGTTGGAAAATGGAGTTAGTTTTTTGAAAATTGATACATTTTAATGTAAATATTTTATTGTGCAATATAAATACACCAGTAAATAACTGAGGATATTGAGAGTTAAGCTTTTTTTAAAAAAAAAAAAAGTAAAAGAAGGTACTTTTCTTTCTCCCCAGGCCACAAAGTACAAGCTAGTTATAAATCTTTGGATAGAGGCTTTCATTCGTGGTTTAATTTACACAGCACTTAAAGTGCTATATAAATTAATACACTTTTTATACTTAGTATTTACATAGCGCTTGGTGAATATAATGCTCACAACACCTCTGTGAGCTAACATATTTTGCAGATGTCAGAAAGGCTGCAAAAAAAATAGGGCTTGTTAATTGTTAGAGTATGTAATGGTGTGATTCTTGGAGTAAAGCAGAAACTGAAGTAATTGGCTGCAGGTTACTGAATACTTCTAGAAATAAGTCACAAATGTCCAAGTTCAGAGGCATACAAAGCATGAGGGTCCTCATGAGACTGAATTTCAATTGCCATTTGTTACCCGTGTGAGAAATCTGAACAATGGTCCAACTAGAATATACTTAAGTCTTTTGTCTCAAGCTATTCGGTCACCTATAAAACTATTGTACAATGGCTGTTAACACACACACCCAAAAAGCAGCATCCACATACACAGACATACCAAATACTTGATCCACTTTGGAGTATTTTTTATTTATTTTTTACTGAGACTATCTTGATTAGAACAGCATTATCCTCATTTTTCCCTGACAAGCCATTGCAATCTGGTGACTTTTATGGAAGTCTCACAGATAAGCACGAGGTATGAACTCAGCTTAACTTCTCACCTTCAGTAACAAATCCTTCTCCTAGTACTACACTGCAGACACACCAACGTAAGAGCTGAAGTCCTATCACAGGGCTGGAAAACAGCATATTCTGGTCCAAAAGCAAGACCATCAGTGCTCAGTGTACTACCTAAAAAACACGCAACAAATTAAATTTGAATTCATTAAGACTAATTGATTCCCCTTCACATGGAAATCAATCCTCCACAGAAAAAAAAAAAATTAAACCAGGAGATCTTGTTCTTTCCTTCGTGGTCATCAGGAGCTCTGAATACAACTGAATTTACATGATTGCAGGAGGGCGAGGAGAAAAGGAGATTGAGACAGAGCATAGATCTGTCACTAGAGCCATAGGGCACATAACAGTGAAAGAAGCAAACAGAGGGTGAGTGGATTTACCATTGCCATGATCCATCAGCTATTATGCAGCCTTCATGGAGTAGAAGTGCAAGGTGGTGGAGTGTCAGGCTGCAGTAATGTCTGAAAATTACCTTCCAAAGCCCACCGATGATCTGTCACACCTCGTAGAATCACTTGCACCAAGCTGTGCAACCCTGGAAAAGTCATTCTAGGGCTACCCCATTTTTCTTGGCATTAATGTAGAGATGGTGTTTAATATATACGCAGTGAGCCACAGAAAGGTTTCGTTAATGTCAGTAAAACCCTTTAAGATCCTCAGGTGAAAGGTTCTATGGAAGTGCAAGTAACTCACACACTTTTTGTCTAGAGCCTCTTAATCCTTTTTAACACAGTAGTTATAACTTCTGGAGCTTTCCATACATCGTGGATGAGTTTCTGTACCGTGTAGCAAAAATGCATAGCACAGACTTCACAGCCAGTGGCCTCATAGAGTATCATTTGGCTCTGCTGTGAGATGGCTGTTCTGGGATCGGAGCGATCTCCCTCATCATGCAGATGGTTGTCCAGAGCTGCCTAACAGCATGTTTACACAGCAAAATGCAAATGCAATTCCAGCAGTTAAAAAATAAAATAAAAGCACTTTCGGCAGGGATCATGAAAGCTTTTGGTGGTGGTTGCTTTCAAGTAAGTACTAGTCAACATCATAGCAGCAGGTTATGCTACGAAGCATGAAGCCATGACCACTGCGTGTCGACGTTTTCTGTGTAGATATATTCTAGATTAGAACTGGTAGTTATCGGTTGTTGCCTCTGACAACAGTACCACTGAACTGCTGCAAGGCTGCAGCATTCCCTAGGATGCCTTTTCGATTGCTAACCCTGTTAGGTAGGTAGCAGCTTTCATTTCCTTCCAAGAACCCTATTTTATATGCTTGGTTCCGGGGCTTTTAGCATCCTTTTCCCAGCACACCTATAGAAAAGATGCACTGAGAATCTTGTGCTCAGCCTTGGCTGGCTTAGAGAGAAAAATCCTCCAGTACTGCTTATTCTGTAAGCAATGTTTCAAGCGAGCACCTCTCCATTATTACTGGCAAGACCACAACTGTGTAAATGGAACGAGCATATTTATGATCACAAAACCGTGCCCTAAAAGGACAATGTTAAACTCTTGTTAAAAAGGGTGAAGAGAAGTCAGTGAGGAATGTGTCTGATACCAGTAAAGTCACTGGGAGCAGCAGCTTCAGCAAACAGATGTGCTGAAATCACGCCAGCACTGGAGAATGAGTTCATAAAAGTGAGAAAGCCTTTGAATATTCTCACCAGTCTCTTAGACTCCACAAATTAAAGCATAAAGTTGATCTAGCCTGTGAACAGTAATGTTATCCAGCTCTTAATTAAAAAACTTGATTGAAGATTTAAATGGCAGATCATATCACTCATACCAGCTCTACATGACAGATACGTGCAAGTTAGAGGTTGCGAAGGTAGAGCTGAGCCAGCCTTGGTTTTAGGAGGTAAAATGCAAACTCAATTTAGAAAACAACCACAACATATGGTGTGCTTCAGTGGAAAGAACTCCTAATTCAGTTACAATTCAGCAATAAGAAATATATTTTTTTCCTTCAAGCACTCTTTATATTAACCAACCTGCATGGATGATATACAGTTAACTGCCACAACTCATCATGAGCCATACTGTGCTCAGGACAAGTCCTCTATTGGTGAACAAGGCTGTTTGAGAACTGTAAGGCAATACAAAACTTTTATTAGTAAACTAAAATTCAATCCAACATCCAGCTATGTAAGTGCCTTGGGGAAATAACACTTCTCCAAAACCTGTAAATAATATCAGAAAGTTGCCAACCTACTTTGGTATTGGACATCTATATTTGGCTGCAAAATTTCTTTGTGGAAATCTAGGGTTCCTGCAGTTTTGTTTTGCAACTCAGACTTCCATCTGTAACTGAGAAAGACAACATGTGGCAAACAAGGCACAGAAAGTCCAGCAGCAGTGCAAAGAAGGAAAGTTCACTGAAAAAGAATGGAGTTAAAGTATAAGGTACACACAGAGGATGAAGGTATTCCCTAGAAAGGAGATTAAAAAAAAAAAGACAGAGACCTTCTAGGCCTTGAAAGATAAGGTGAAACAGATAGGAGTTTAAAATAGTTGATTTATACAGAAATACAGTGGAGTTTAGAAGAACGAAAGGATGAAGAATAAATAAGAACAGATACATTGCAAACAGTTGTACCTTAAAAAATAAGAGTAATTGCAGGCATGAGGAAAACTAGCAGAGGAATATGCGAAAAAGGATGTGATGCAGTAAATAGTGGTAGACAATGAGCCTGTTTCTCCTCAAAGACATCTTTAAAATGGCTTGACAGGGAAGGGAGGAAAAGTCTACCTTTTATTACATCAATGAATCCTTAACTCTTGATGGCCATTTCCATACTGCTCTGGTTCCGTGCCTAACACAGCGCCAGATCTCAAGTCTAATGTGTTTTCAAAGAGCTGTAACAAACACTTGATTTGACACATGGAACTCAAAACACAAGAGGAGAAGGGAGGAAAGAGGCTGCATTGCAGAAAATACTTTGTAAATTCTCCCCCTTTGGCATCATCATATATTACCGCAGTGGCCTGAAGACTTCCTGTCATCTTTATCTCTTCTAGTCCACCTGTGAAGACGGGAATGTTATTTAGTCTCAGAGAATGGTAGGATCAGTTGTTCATATGGTGGTCAAACATTGCAACAGGCTGCCCAGCAAAGTGGTGGAATCCCCATCCCTGGAGGTATTTCAGAGACGTGGATGGGGCACTAAGGGACATTGCTTAGTGGTGGAACTTTGTAGGTCAGACTGATGGTTGGACTTGATCTTGAAGTCTTTTCCAACCTAAAACTATGATTCTACATCGTGGGCAACCAAATCATTCCAACTTGAATAGGCTGAACAGTGCAATTTGTGGCAGAGAAGCCATATGAGAACTTAAAGAAAAAGACAATTAAAAATCCACTAACAACTGAACATACTTTCCAGTTATTGGGTCATTATGATGCCTAAATTTCTCCTATTGTCCTTGGACAACATTTCTTTCTTCCCCTTGTCTGCTTGCCAGTTTCATTCAGACTCATTTCAGCAGTGTAAAAGGTTCTTCATTTTATAGAGGTCTTTCATGAAAGATGAAAATTCAAATATGTTATAATTAGCTACAGTTCCACATAAGTCAGTATTATTGCATCTTTTATATTAGATCTGAATTTGTCCCACTAATGTGCGTCAAATATTACAGTAGGATGATTAATGACATCACACATAATGGAAAGATTAAGCATTGATGCGGGAGAGGTGCTTGAGAGGAACAATTTTTAACTTTTTCTCTCATAATTTATTTTTGTCCTGTGCAGTAAAAGAAACCTGAAATTGAAAATAAAAATGGCTTGTATTACTGGCAAGCAAAAGAAGATATCTGATTCACGACTGAATTCTTCATTCAGTATTCATTGGTGGATTAAAAGCCAAATCATCTTAACAAATGGCACAGCAATGAGCAACATAGAATGTAAAAATTCAGGACTTTTTCCTGCTGAATAAATGTAGAATCATCTGCAGCAGCTTTGAAGATAAGTGCAATTCAACAACAAAATCTACCCCTCCTTCTGCAATCAGGTCTGATTCAGCGCGCGTTTCATCAGGCATCATGGAATAACCTGTGCTAACAAGCTCTTTTGTGGCACACTGAAGTCACCTCATTTCTCCCCCATCGCTTGTTTGTACAGTTACTCAGTTTGCAAGCAACAGGGTGTGTTAAGTAGTAACACGACACAGGAACAGACAGTAAGGAATTTCGAGAAGCCGAGGAGACATTTCACGTCTATTGAACATTTCATGTCTGATGCTGCAAAGGTTTATTTCTAGTAACTGTTGTCTGTCAGCAGCATGATACTTCAAGTACTTCTTTTTTTCCTAGTGCACTTAAGAGCAAAGTGACTCCACCAAAAAAGCCCCCCCGACTCAATTGGTATCACAGATTGCTGCAGTTTGCATCATTCTGTTTAAACAAATATTAAGACATTTCCTGTTGCAATCATCATTAGGAGCCTCACAGCTTCCAGCTACCCAGTCATTCTTAAGTCAACACAGGAATATTTTAGTTTCTTGAAATGTGCAACCTGGAGACAAGGGCAATAAGCATGAGACAGCAGCGAAGATGACCTAGAAGCTCTGCCTCCCACTTCCTGCCACCAGAACACATTTTGGGAAGGAGCTGAAGGGTCGTTTTCTGACTTAAAGCCTAATCTTCAACCAAGTTTGAGGGAAAATTGGTGGGATTTTGGAATTCCTAGGCACAGGGATTCATACTTGCAGACCCTGCGCTACAATTGGGTCCAGATACTTTAACACCCCAAAAATAGAAAGTGCTCTCTAGTACTATTCCTTTATAAATTCATTTAAAAGAGTGGCTTCATACTCTACACCATTTTGGTTTTTGTTTATGACCTTTGAAACGTGCAATTCTTTGGAAGACCACAAGAAGGTAAGTAACAGCAGTACATTCAAAGCTTTCAAACGCCTTCAGCAGGAAGAAGTCAGAGCACAAGATCTCTTGGCAATAAGAAATGAAGAAATATATGTATTTGAAGTCTGCTTCAGTGGAATGAAGACAAAGCAAGACGCAGCTAAAGGAACTGGGACATGTGAGCAGAAGATGAATCCCAATGTCTCCAAGGGAAGGAGTGGACCATTTACAGCTTCCACCTGCAAACCCATGGCCTGAGGGGGAGAACAGCCCACTTCATTTCTTTCCTGAATCACATTTTCTCAGAAGATGAGTCAGCCCCCAGGAGATCTTTGTTTTAAGAAAACCCATCTTGCTTCTTCTGTAACTTACCTACTGTTTTTTCCCCCATCTTGCAAAGGGTTGAACTAAAAGCCGCTCTGTATTTTACAACTTCTTTTTAACTATGATTTCTCTTCCCACACTGGAAGAGGGAGTAGCCTGTTATCTAGCCATCCTGGTTGCCAAAGGTTGAAGGTCTTTCTTTGCCCCCAAAGGCATTCCATCCCACACTCATGAAAGCACCGCTTCACAGGAGAGCTTTGCACAGATACCAGCATATTCTGCATTATATAAAGCAAAACAAGGCATGTTCCAAGTTTTTCTGACTTGTCTCAGTCGACTCCAAGGCCTCCACCAAGATGTAGCTCATTGGCTAAGGTATATAAAAGGAGTCTGAAGTAGAGCACTCTATTGAAGTTTGAGTTTTCACTTTAAAATGCAAATGGCTGGTAGTGAATTCCCTTTGGGGATTTAAAACCTGAATTTAAAATGGGAAGTGATGATACAAAAATATGCTTCAGAAAGCATTGCAGTATGAGTAATGTAACACTTGCTACATTAATACAGATTCTTCTGGTCAGCCAGATATCTTCATTTATCTTCATTTTAATAATTTCCTCCCAAACTGCTTTTGGCTTATTTTTTCCTCAACATACAACCCGGTGCAGTCTCAAGTGGAATACAATGAGGGCAAGATGTGACCACATTTTCTCTTTTGTAAAATCTCATGTATCAGCACATTTAAATATATCAGTATTCTATCAGGTACTACAAATATCTCCCCTTCTCCATTCATCCTGAAAAAATAGTTGGATAACAGACCTGCTTAACAGCTCCTTCATTGACCAGAAAGGCCAAAAAGCTATCCAAAAAAGTGTTTATCTTGCAAAGATTTTAAACTAATATTTACTTACCAGTTTCAAAAGGAATGTCTTCCATCTTACATTCTTTCATAATAACCAGTTTACTTTTAAGGGGAAAAAACACAATTATGTCCTTCTATCAATGTATGCTTAAACACGTACATATACATGTGTACATATAGACACACCCCTACAACCTGACACAGACCCAGTGGGTGTGAAGTGCTGTAGCCTGCATTGAAAATCCAGAGAGCTCCACTCACTCCTTGAATGATCAGGCCTTAAGTAACTAAACTGGCTTCCCTGTACTTGTTCTGTCTTCTGGAAAATATACCTTTACATAATCCTTCAGAAGGATTCATTTCTACGCACACAGACACTGGCACAAACACACACACCAATTTTAATAAGTCTTATGCCAGCCCAGGATGGAAGTGTGTCATCGTGATACAAAACCCCAGATCACATGCCTAAAAGGGAACAGCAAAGTTTCTAGCCTATGTATAGAAGAACCCAACCCTGTGATTCAGTTAAAGAACTAGAAATTATTCATATTTGGATACGCTTGCTTAAGCGAATGGGTGCAGCACCAGAGCTCTGGCTAGAGACCACACAGAGTGGTGGGGAACAGGAGCAGAACCCAGCCCAGGTCCCCCCAGCCAATGCCACCTGCAGATCACCCTGCGACTGGAACAAGGATAGATCCCTTGGCAGGGTCAGCAATTAAATACCTACACCAGATCAAAGCCTGAACAAAAGCAAATCACACAAGTATTGTTTCATGTTTTTCCTCTGTCTACACAAGAAGAGACAGGATATATCAAATATTCAAACTTTTTCTTTTTGCTCTTCTTTTGTTTCCATGTTTTTCTGCTAATTGCATACTGTCCAAGTTCTCTGGGCTCTGTTCCTTCTTTTTTGTTACAGACTGACTTCAATCAAGCCCTAGATCTAAAAGACCCCAAACAACAAACAAAGAACGTATTTCAGTATGCTAAATTTGAGAAGTCACAATAAGGACTGTGGTATAATACTGTGATATCACTAACAAAGAACTATTACTTCATTGTGAATGAAAAGAGCATCTGGCATGGGGCAAGAAATAATTTACCAGAAACGAATCCAAGAAGTACAGCAATGAAAAATAAGAATCAAATGAGTTTATGGCTACATAATTTGTTCTCTTCCTTAAAGGCTCTTGCATTGGGAAAATATTTCTTTAAATTAAGGGAAGGAAAAATACTGCACACGTTAAATCTGTTTTTTGCCTTTGACTCAAACACTTGCCAACAGCTCTCCAACAATTGCATGATTCACTATTCAGTATTTCATCGTGAAGGAACCCTGCATTCTGTACAGTAGAGGGCTCTTTCATTCATTTTTATTTTGTATTTATGTTATCAACCAATATGTCAGGTGTTAAAGAAAACCTGATGAAAGATTCTGAAAGGAGATAGATTCCCAGTATGCTTTAAAGGAATACTGAATTGTTTTTTCATCTTGATTGTGTCTTTAACGTGTTTTTGCAGTGTTGGAGTTGCTCTATTTATTTGAAATAGTATTTTGTAAAATATTTTGTACAGTTTCTGCAGCCACCATGACAGAAAGTGAATGGGTCAAAAAAGATTAAGCAAAGGCAAGATTTAGTTAGCAGCGTAACTGCACTTCTCAGTTTCATGTTTGGCATTGTTTTTTTTCGCTTAGCTTTGAGAATGGAAATCAAACACAAACCCGAAACTGGAAAAGTAAATGAGTTTTAAATGATTGCTTCACAGGAAGCAAATGAGGAGTTCACAAGCTGTCAAAGTATTGCTACCATGATTTCAATGCACAGCTAGCGCATAGTCATTTAATTAATTTTACTGTATCTACTTTAACAGGAGCTTCGTCTGAGGAAGCACCAAAGAATCAAAACCATGCTCTAAAAACCCCAAATTAGAAACAAGCCATTTCTTTATACATTTACTGCAGGTTCCCTTTGCACTTCTATCCTCTAGGAAGACAGCGGGTTTGTGATGACCAACGCGTACCTTTGTTAATACCTCTAATACCACTGAGGATGCTCTCACACTGACCACAGCAGACAATACCACCTTACCTAGTCCTGGCTGAATGCAGTACTTCTGTTTGTGCCTAGTAAATTGGAGTGATGGAGGTAGTATAGTGGAGTGATGGAGGTAGTATAGCCAGTTTGAGAGCAGGACATCCTTGGGCTGTGTTGATATACCGCCTTGTGATGAGCGCTAGCCAGGTATCCTTTCTGGCACTTACCAGATTAGCAGGAGGACTATCTGAATATCAAGGTCAGTGAAGAGAAAAGTTTTCTTCTCAGATACTGCCTACACAGTCAAAAAACACGACTCCTGAGGAAATAGCAATAACATCACTGTTTACCTATGTCTGAAGTTGGCATGGAACGTGCATTGTTTTCTCATTCTTAGTCAAAAGGTATTGAAATTTACAGAGGAGTAAGATTTAAACTCATCCAACACGCTTAAGTCACAAGAAAGAGCTCAAAACCCAGTCAGCACTAAAATATAATTTGCCCACTATTACACCACCTACGGAGGCCAGGCTGGTGTAAGACGTCCTGGCTGCATTCATCCTGGGAGAAAAAAGTACCAGGGCTGCACTACAGCCTTCTGATCCAGGTCTGTGAAAACTACCTATTAAACAATCTCCAGCACATTTTGCTCCTCACTGCAGCTCCTTGGTGTGCTCAGGTAGGCAGCTGGTTCCTCCTCTTTCCTTTTCTTCATGCCCTGCTTGAAGCGAGTCATCTCTTACTCAGACAACCCAGTTCTTTCCAGGTGCCTGCTTCAACCCTTCCACCAACACCAGCCTCTGCTGCTGGAAAGGGATTCAGAAAGCTTGGCAGATCACTTCTTCCCCCAGGTCACAGATTATCTAACAAAAGTGTGTGTGAAAAACAAAACAAGAACACAAAGATTTCTCTGAATTCAGAGCTAACTAACATTTCAAACATTTGGGCTACGAAGAGGGATTTCAAAGTGCAGGACACCCTGCTTTAGTTGCAATGCCAGAGAGAAGTTTAATGTCCCTGGTTCCAGCAAGGCAGTCACTTGTGATTATCTGTACCTACACAACAGTCTGGAAAAGCACGAGCCACAGACTTAACTCTGCATGCCAATAGCTTTTGGGCTGGGAGTTTCTAGCATTTTAAAGTAGGGTGGAATGTTTTGAGGAACTTGTGTAGGAAGAAATGAAAACAGGTATCACCAGCAGGTTTCCTAGAAGTTCTGTAGAGAAATAGTGAGCAGAGGGCAGAGAAGGGGAGCCATGCTCTAGAATTCATTACAAAGATTAAGGCAGAAGGAGATATTTCATTACAACCTTTTGCATTTGAGAAGGACAGCAAGAATGTGAAGTGGCTCATTCAGCTTAATAGGATGTTCTTGGATGAAACAGAACTTACTAGGGAGATTAATTCAGCCTTATCAGACTGATCTCAGAAGTGTAAAATAACCTAATCTTAGGTGTATTCCTGTCCTTTACCTTCCTAAATAACGCAGCACTTAGAATAACAACTTTCAGGACAATCTAACCATGGTGGCAAAAAAGACACTTGAGTGCAAAAATTGGCTGCTTTTTGGATGGGCCTGCAGCTGGCAAGTCTCTTGATCAAAGTGACTGCAAATTTGCTTTAAGAAATAGCCCTGCTATTACTCTGGTACTCTATTATGCAGTCAAATTCACTACACAGAGAATTTAAAATCATTTTGAAAATCAGGGATCAAATTCTGGGATCCTTTGATAGAACTTACAGCACAGATTCAGCCTGAGCTCCAAATATAGTTTATTATCTTTAAAGATTGCCTCCCTGAGCAAATGGATTTTAGAGCACTGTGAAATATCAATTCTACTGAAGCAAAACTCTTTATACAAATTTCCAGAAGGGCTCCTGCAAAATTAAGGCAGAGCAAACCTAACGTGATGCAGGACACACAAGCACTGTCAGCTGGAACTGCAGCAAATATTTTACTGTGAGCTTCATGCTCAGGCGAGCAAATCCTGAATTTTGCCACTGTATGCAGGCTGAGGTTACGAGAGTTCAAAGCAACAGTTGAACAACTCTGTAATAACAGAGAAATGCTAAGAACTATCATAATTGTTTGAAAGAATGAATGCTCACCTTACCGTGTAAATCCGCTGCTTTGAAGAAAACACCTCTGTTTGGTGGCTGGCCAGGTGTCTGGGCACACCTGGAAAACATAACATTTGGGTGCTCTTGAATAACATCACATGAGCTTTGACAATGAGGAGTATTTCCTACAATGAAAAACAACAGGAAAAGAAAGGGAAAAAAAATCAGGTAAAATAACTGGGTTGTGTTCACTACACTACACTAAGATTTCTTAAAAGCAGATTAATACATCATTTCCTTGCAGAGTACAGTATCTGAATCCCTCCTCCAATGTCATTTGTCTGAAGCATGGTCTGGGACCTGCCAGAATTCCTTGCTCTGGGCAGCTCTGCGTTTTTCCTCTGGGCTGCTAATTTCCATGTTTTTCCTGTCTGGCTGGCAGCAGGAGTTTTTCATTTGCAGCCATCTGTACCAGGGCAGAGGCTGCAGCTTCAAGCTTAATGGCTGTCTCAGATGATACCATTTTCCTTTTGTCAGTTTTAGAGATAAGGTAGCATTGAACTCACTGACAAATCTTGGCACTCGCTATACTTTTGCTCCATTTGATACCTACTGTTCTTCTAAGACACTCATTTCCAAAGACATTCAGGTATCTGTCTGTAGTGTGGGTGGAATATACTTACCTTTCAAACTCTGTTTAGTTTCAAAACATCCCCTCCTTTACACTAATCAGTCACCAAAGTAAACATTTCTCTTCCACTGAGACAACTATCCTCTTGAAGGACATATCCAACTGCAAAGAACTACTCTGCAAAAATATTTTGAATGTAATCCAAAGTGACATCTAAATCAATACAGCCCCATGCTGCTGCAGGTGTCTGCTTGTGCAGCTCTCTCTGCAGGGTCAGTTATTCAAACAGGACACTGCAGTCTCACATACCAGAGATGTTGATAGCAATGCAACATTGCCAACATTACAAAGGTTGTTTTTCTTACACTTAACAACGAAATCCCCAAGCCCTCTGGGAAAACATCAGTGGTAGCTTTCTTTTCAAATCTCCAGCTTCTTGATCATTAGGAGAGAGCTGGGGGGAAACTTGAAAAATGCAGTATATGAAAACCTTAAGCTTCAAGGTGGGGAATAAACAGGCATAAATAAAACACACAACCACCCCTGAAACTTTAAATCGTTATTTTAGCTCAGGCCCATAGATTTTTAATAGAAAAGGGGAAGAATAATAACATTATATTAAGAGAGACTCCACATCAAAACATAGAAGGCCTAGCAGAAAACCAAAGCTGCTGTAGGAACAAGGCTTTACCTGCAGCACCTAGACAACAACACAGCACGTTAGTGACCTGGGGCCACTAATA
Organism: Cygnus olor; assembly: GCF_009769625.2. Taxonomy (NCBI): domain Eukaryota; kingdom Metazoa; phylum Chordata; class Aves; order Anseriformes; family Anatidae; genus Cygnus; species Cygnus olor. The sequence continues at coordinate 5,955,873 of NC_049190.1, read as the reverse complement.
AATCTTACTAACCCTAAACAGCCCCACCCGGGGCCCCCACCCATGTGCCCACCCACAGGCCCAGGTGCTCGTTTTAAGCAGAGCCCTGGGATTTGACTCCTCACCTGAGTGATCCTGGAGGAGCGTGGCTCTGTTGTAGGGCAACAGATTGACTAGTCATTGCTGTGTTTTGTCTAACCTCGGCTGCCCTTGCCAGGCTGTATCGTGGCCTGGGGGTTTCATTCCTGGCTGTACTGACCTGCCTCATCTCCTCGGGGTCACTCGATGATCTGGATTTTCAGATGGTTCCAGTTGCTGTCTCCGGTTTGGGCTCTGTTGGATGGGGCTGTGGCTGGTGGGTGCTCTCACAAGGTTAGAGATCTATTCTCTTGTAAGGAGCTGAAGACTTTTAAGGGGAAGCTTTCTTTCCTTAAAAATCAATAAGGCTTTCTGAAACTGTTTCAACAAATGTATCACATAACTTAAACTGTTTTTCAAATGTTCTGTTATGGCGCTCCACCACAGGAGCTAGTAAGACAAACTGGAGACTGGAGAACATATTGTACAGGAGAAGATAAAAGGAATGTGACTCGTGCAGTCTAACAAAACAAACTCCAGGAGAGGGTATGACTGCTGTCTATAAATACATCAGGAGAATAAACACTGGGGAAAGAAAAAATAAGTCCCCTCTTTAAGCAATGCAAAAATCTTGGCATGAGAACAAATAAGTAGAAATAGGCCTTGAAAAAAAAATTCCCTTACTTGTCCTCAGTGACGCCCAGTGGAGTCTCCCGGTCAAGGCTACAAGAAAAAAAAACTCAACTTCCCTTAACAGGAAGCTTGCTCAGGAGATACGTCGTGGTGGCTGTGATGCAGGGGATTCGGTGGCTGGGAACCCCCCTCTAACTCCTGCACTGAGGAGAAGGGTCTGCCTTCTTCACTTCTGAGCATCTGGGGAGGAGACAGACTAACCATCTTGGTACATGTTGAAATGAATAGTGGATTTTCCCCAGACAGGAAATTTATTTTTTGCTGTTTTACAAAAAGCCCGGGTACATAGCATCTGTGGTTGGCACATACCTAAATTAGGTTACCAAACAAGGTTTTCAGAAAATGTGGCTGCAGTTCAAGCATCAAACATAACTTATCACCAAACTTTTTCCATGTTCCTTTTTTATCAACTAAAGGTATCCAGAAGTACGAGGAATATCTCTGAAGGATCCCTTCTTTCCCAGCAGAGGCTGGCTAAGCCTGATTTTATCAACTCACTCTCTTTTTAGAAAACAGCTGTCAAACGGACCTGTACTAAGTCCTTTCCCAGGGCTGGACACAGGAAAATGTTCTAGAAAACTGAAGTCCGTTAAATCCTTTGCAACGAGTCTTTATTATGATGCCTAGATACAGTACTAATTCTGAGAGAAAATATTTGCTATTTCTGGTCAACCTTTTTATTTCTAGCAAATTCAGAAATATCAACAAACACCATGAATAGTTTGGAATCATCCCAGCCCGCTTAACGGAGAGGAAATCAAGATATCCTTTGTTTACTGTGCGGTTGATGCACAAGTATCTCCCGTAACGACAATGCTCCTGTGTGACCAGGAACGGCTGGTGGTGGCACCTGAACCTGAGCAAAGCTGGCTGTGTCCTGCTAAGTGCTGTGGGGCTAATCGCGTGAAGGCTGAACGTCCTTCTCGGGGAAGAGGTTTGCAGGGACTAAATGAACAGTAATCCGAGATCAAGTGGCTGACCTGGATTTGAAGTTGAACTACATCTGTCCAGTGCAGGCTTCTGGGAAACGCTCTAATTAGAAAGTCTTGAAATGCAAAAAACCTCTGGTGCATCAGCGTTCCCCTACGTGTCTGTGAGCGTGGCCATGTACTGCTGCCACAAGCTGCTGCCTTGCCTATGGGCCAGGACTCCCCTGTAGCAGCCGTGCACAAAAAGAATGAAAAATGGCCCCTGCTCTGGAGAAGCCTGTGAACAAATGCAGTTTACCTCGGATCTTGTGAAACGCCAAACTTTTGTGGTTGATTTTTCCCTCCTACTGAACTCAGGTCTCAAGACGCCTTCAGAAGCAGCAGCCTTTTGTAACGGAGGAGGGAGATGGTGGCATGCGAATGGCAAAGTGCTTTTCCTGCAGGCATTTCTGCAGCCAGAACACACTTTCCCAATTCATACACCACGGCATGGCTTCTAGTAGGTGTTCATGGAGAACTGAAAACCTGCCTTTTCCTAAAACTCGATGTGCTTCTTACAGAAGGCACAATAAGGATTGTTATTTTGTCACTTATTTTGCCTGCTGACCATATGTATTTAATGTTGGGGAATGAATGACAAAAAAAAAAAAAGAGGTAGTCAAAAGTGAATGTATGTGATGAAATGCTTCCTTTAATGGTATACCTTTCACTTAGTTTTAAGTAAAAGCAATTTTGAGATTATTAGGTAGATGCTATTAAAACACAGTTACAGCCAAACTTTTTTAGTGAAACTTTTTCCTTGCAGAATAAGGGAAATAATTTACCTTGTTAAAAAGAAACTTTTTTTTTTCTTCTCTGGGGGGAATGGCTCTGGAAACCAAAACAGGAGCATTTTGTTACATTTGTATGTTTTACATGAAGCAATCTTAATTAAATTTTCTGTGGCTTACTCTAAATCAGTAAACTCGTATCATTACCTTCACCGTGTTTTGTATTCTCCATGCAGGATGTAAAGTAATCACATTTCAGTTGCAATATAATTTAGAAGGTTCTAACAAACATTTTCTTCCATCTTCTAGATTAGTATTTTAAATCAGCCTTGCACAAGGGAAGTTCAATGGATACTACAATGCACAGCCCAATGCCATGCACAGTTTAATTTGCAAACCTGGATGCAAGTGCCTACTTATCATGCACAGATGTAGTCTGGAGAGGTCAACAGGGCCAGCGAGGCACGGTCTGCTTACATAACTCAAATGAGTTTACAGCACTTGAGCATTTTTCTTTGTCATGTTTTAATCTACATGCCTCTCAGAATGGGACAACGTCATGAAAAATCAGCCCCAACAAAAGCAGCAACAGAGAGATATGGACAGGAAAAGAACAGAAAAGCTTTGGCGGTCTGAAAGGAGGCTGGAGGGTCGCCGAGCAGCTTTAGGGAGCGGTGGTCCTGGAGGGAGGAGGTCTGGGGGTTTGCTTGTTAAGGCAAGGACTTGTGACAGTGGTTTTACTAGGCGATGCAGATGCTCAAGAAGATGAGTTGGGTCAAAAAGATATTTGCAAGTAAATGAAACAGGGCGGGGTTGCAGCATCCTTTTCCAGCTGGAGCCTGAAATGAGAGCACGGCCCTCGCTGGGAGGATGAGAATACCCACGCTTGCGTGGGAGACAGCGCTGCGGTCCAGAAAAACGAGCCGTGTAGGCCGTGGGGAAGACAAAATAGGCAAGGCAGGACACATGCAGCAGAGGCAGTGCTGAAACAGCAGTATACAAACGAGACGATGCAGATGGAGATACAGACCTGATGACCCAGGAGATGAGAGAAAGGAGGATTCAATGAAGGGTTACAGCACTGTTCCAGACAGGCGAACAGGGAAATTATTTGGACTATCTATGAGAACTAGAAATAAATAAATTAACCTAATGTGAAGGCTTCTCTCACTCTGGCAGCACGAGGCTTTTGGAAAAACAAAGCCTGTGCTGGACCATCAGAAAGAACACATTAAATGTGGGAAATACAATGGGCATTACATCAGATTCCAGATACTGCAGATGATGAATCAGAGCAGCATGCTTTTTCTGCATCTGGCAGCCTGCTACATCCACTGTGCACTTGCCCTGAATCAGTCTTTCCAAGCTAAAGGAAGAAAATATCCCCAAATAACTTTGAGAACAAGACCCATGTGCCAGGAAAGGACAACCGTGAAGTCCTACGCTGTTTTGTGCTCAACTGCAGAACAATGTAGTTGCATGAAAACATGACACAATACCACACTTGTATCCAAGTCAGTTCTAAAATGTTTCAAGTCTTCAAAATGTTAGGGAGACTCTCAGAAATCCCAAATAAAAATATAACAGCATGAAAACGCTTTCATTTTCTAAAATGAGTACAAATCGCTGTTAAGACATGTGGGAAATAAAGCAATTTTGTTTGGTCTTATATTTTTTCTTGTGCTATTTGTTATCCCAACATTTCAGCGTGGTATAATGAAATTGAAACTGTTATACAGGGTAGAGGAAGAAATTGACTCCATAGCTTTCATAATTCAAGTTAAGAGAACTGCCCAGAGGAGCGGAGAACAACTGTGGAGAAAAAACAGAACCAAATTGGGTAAGCAATTCCACTCGCTTCAGTTTTAAAAATCTTTCTTGGCTAAAGATTTAAGTTATGAAGCACAAGTTAGAAAATTTGCATCTCTGATTTTTATCTTGATTGCTCATGGAAGGGACAGGTCAGTACAAATGGAGATGACTTCAGTATACACCTGGGCCTCAATTTAAAAGACTGTATCAGGCTTTTAAAAGACAAAGTGGAGAAGTAGCTTAATTGCACTGACAACTGACCCTGCTGTTATTCTCCTAGGGCAGAGTAGGAGGAGAACCAGTTTTTGTAGAAGCTGTGAGTCATCTTTAACCAAAATCTACCCTTCCTCCATCACTGGGCTTTGGGTCACTTGGCCACAAGAGCCCATTGCAGGGTCTGCAGCCAGGACCAACGCTTGCTGTGCGTGCTGGTGCACAAACACGGCGCGCGGAGCGCTTGGCGATAAACCTGGAAGAAATCTTTGCCGGAGAAATCCCTGCTGGACCGAATGGCTTTCTGAGCATACGCTCATCCCAACTCCGGAATCAACAAAGCTGTATTTTTCCATGCCGCCATACTACAAACACTCCTTTTAGGTGCAGTGACAAAAATACGGCAATAAACCCCACCGGAATGACCAATTAGCCAAATTCCCAATGGCAGTAATTATTGCCCTTGCTCGAGCTGGCATGTGGTGCTCAGACCCGTGTACCACCGTGCCAACCCTGAGGGGACCCCGGAGCCCCAGGGAGCATTTTTTGGGTGCATTTCCTCAGGGTTTGGCCATTCACACATTTTACTAGCTGTGGGCTGAGGCGCGGCTCCGAGGGGAGCCCGCAGCGAGGAGCACTGAGGGGGCAAAGGGATGGGGGTGAGGCGCCCCCCGGCGGCGGGGCACGCGTCCCCCTGCGGCGGGAGCCCACGGGGAGCTGCGGGGTCGCCCCTCGGAGGGGCTGGGAGGGGAACCGGGCCCCGGCCCCGTCGTCCGCCGGCCCCGGGGGCTGAGGGCCGCGGGCCCCCGCCGCCAGGGGGCGCCCCCTCCGCCCCCCTCCACACCGCCTCCCTCAGCGGGGGGCGGAGCGCCGCCATGAGACGAGCGCTCGGATTGGCGGGAAGGGGCCCGGCGGAGAGGAGCGCGGATGAGAGCGGCGCTCTGATTGGTGGAGGGCATCCCGGGGGGAGTGAAGCCCCGGGTAGGGGTCTCTCCCCCCCCCCGAGGATTGCCCCCCCCCTCCCCTTGCACCCCGGCCCCCTGACCTGCCTGCCTCCCGACTCTTTTCTTGACGACTTTTGCGCCCCGTCTTGGCGGGCGGCCGCGTTTCAGCCAATCAGCGCGCGGCGCCGCAGACTGTTGCCAGGCAGATTATGGTAATGAGGCCCGGGCGGCCGCCCCCCCCTCCCGTTCTGCAGCTACCATTGTGAGGTGAGGACAGGTGGGGGGGTTTGGGGCCGCCGCGGGGCCGCCGGCGGCGGCCGGGACGCGCCACCCGCACGGGACCCCCTCAGGTAACGCGATGGGACGGTCCGGGAGGGAAGCGCGGCCCGGGGGCGCCGCGGGGCCACGCCGGGGGTTTTGGACTTGTTGTTTTAGTCGCACCCAAGATGGCGCCCGGAGCTGGCGGCTCCTTAGCGCTGCGGCCGGGATAAACCGTTCGCTCCCGCGAGTGGGGGGGGGGGGGGAGAGGAAACAGCGCGCACTCATTCCCCTCCGCCCCCTCCCGCCCCCCCCGGGAGAGGTACGGTCCGCTCCCCCCCCTCCCCGCTCCAGCCGGGATCCCCCACCCGGCCCGGCCGGAGGGAGAGGGGGCTGCCCCCACCCCTGCTCCCCCCCCTCCCCCGATGGTACGGTCCGGACCCCGGCACCTCAGTAGCGGGGGGGGCGGGGGGTGTATGCTGGAGCCATCTTGTTCCCCCCCAGCACTGTGGGCGCCTCAGCCCTCCGTGACGGCGGGCGGCTCGCCTCCCTCGGCCCATGGTTAGGCCGGCTCCCCTCCCCTCCGCAACGGAGCGCGGCCTTCGGTGGCAGCCCCCTTTCCCCCCCCCGTGCCCCAGTGGTTGGGGCCGACCGGCCTGTTGGGCGCCCTCACAGGGGGCTGCCGGCACCTCGCGCTTTCCCCCCGGGGGGGGAGGGGCGGACAGCGTTGCCTGCCCGTCCTGGGGAGCGGCGCCGCGTGAGGGGGGGAGCGCCTGCCCCTCCTGATTGGCCGCGTGCCTCGCGCCCCCGTTTTTCATTGGCCTAGTGGGAGGAGGGGGGCGTTGCGCCCCCTCCCCGGATTGGCTGCCGGTGGGGACGCGGAGGTTATATAAGGGGGAGACAGTGGGGGGCACCGACAGTCCGGTCTGTGAGGGGCTCGGAGGGATGGGGACGCGGTCGTGGTCTGGGGCCACCATGAGCCCCCCCCCCCCCCCCACGAGCCCTGCGGGGAGCGGGGACCCAGGGGAGGGCCCGGGGCTGTGGCGGGGCCGGGCCTGGTGCCCCTCCCGCTGCCTGAGGGGCCCGGAGCTTCGCGGGCTCGAAGGAAGGAGCGCAGCCACGCGGCTGGGCGTGGGGCTGTGAAGTCTGGCGCTGCTGTGCCACTACTGAGCTTTGTACTGGTTTTAGCCCCTGCTAAATACACCTGCGGTACAGATAAAACGTGTGGCTGTCTGATTCCTGTTTATTTCTTCGGTGCTATTGCTGTCAGGTCTGTGGTGCTGAGGTGCCACGTCCTTTCCTGTGGCACTGTGGTGTTGAATCAGTGGCAACTTGTTAAATTTCTTGCTTGGAATGAAAAAAGAAGAGACCCTTGTCCTCTGCCTTGCAGGCCTGGCAGCCCTAAAGGGCCAGCTGGTCCCATAAAGGGTCACTTTGCCTGTACGAAACACTTCAAGTCAGGCAGAATCACCTCTTACCTCTCAGCTGCTCGTGGCAGACCCTTGAAGTGGTCTTTCCAAAGTTTAAAACCTTCTGGTTTAGGCTGCTGAGCTTCACAGCCCCCAGGGTGAAACAAGCAGTCAGTTTTTGGGATGCGCTTTTTGGTAACCGCACCAACATTTCTGGCATGTTGGGGATGTATTCGTGGTTCTTTGGAGAATGAACAAGCTCAAGGCTGGGTCTCCCTGTGAAATGCGTATTAATGTTTCTCTTTAAAAGGTCCAGTCTCTCATGGAAACTGGATCAAACACTTGCTTTCACTTGCTTTTTCACTTTTCATTTCAAACACTGATTTCACAAGAGGGTTATTTGAGTCTTTGGTGGAAATAGCAATTGACAATCTCAAGCTAACACCTTCATTTTTAGTGGGGAAAAAAAGTAAGAAGGTGTGTTTCTCAGCCAGTCCTGAAATGGAGAGCTTGTCTCCTGAATTGTGATGCTTTTTGGCGCTTTGCTGCATGCATGCTTCTCTTGTGTACCAGGTGCTTCAAGTGAAGACAGCTTTATTTCCTTGGTTATAGGAAGAAATTCAGATGTAATTGTTAATATCTGTTGGAAGAATTGACCGCTTGCTCTTTGAGAGGTGTTGGTGTGAGGAGCTTGCTCTCATCTGGTACCCTTACTGTTAACCTGCAAAGAAACTCCTTATGGTAATTTGCTGTGTTGTTAGCAGCTACTTTCAAGTGTGTTTTTTGACCACCTGCAGCTGCTGTCAGCTGTGTAAACTGAATTTTAATTGACTTGTAAGTGTAGCTAATTATGGAGGCTGTTTTAGTATTGTGAATTTTGTTTTGACTTAAACATGAGATCAGGTCTATTTGCCACTTTTATTTTCATGTTAGTAGAACAGAGAAGTAGAGGTTACATTATAGCCTTTAACTGGCTTTATGTGTTAAGTAGCCACCTGTTTTAATGCACAGATAGCCTGATTTGCCCTCTGGGGTCTCATGCACTTCAGACAAGCAGCTATTTTGGAACAGGCAAGTTTTTTGCCTTTTTCTTTTTTTAATGTTCAGAGAAGTGGTAGTTCTGTCTTTTGAGATCTTGAAGCGCAGCAGTGATTTAATGCAGAGAGGTGGGAGGGAGAAAGCAGCATGAGCAGTGTGCAGGAAGGGGAGTGAACTCCACCTTGAAGTGGAGGTAGTTTTGGGAAGGTGCCTGAGCAGGAGGAGGAATAGGAGGCAAAAGGAAGCTGGAGTGAAACTGAGCGCTGTGGGGGTGGTATGGTTTTGTTGTCTTCTCCTGAACCATGAGAGTGTCTCCGTGAAAACTGCATTTGCAGCTCTGTAGATCACATCTCGATACAGACCTGTTCTTTTCCTTTTTTTTTGCTTATGTTATTCTTGAGTAGGTGTCTTCCCTGTTTTGTTCCCTTACCATATTTCTCCCTCTATCATTAGTCAGCCAAATCAATTAAGTGAATGGGGTCACTGCCTCAAGCAGCTGAAGCCTGAGAACTGTGGTGTGTGGTGGTAGCAGACAGTGATATCATAGGGACTTCAGAATACGAAACATTTGAAAGAAGGCGACGTGAAGAATGCGGTAACACATTTAGGAAGCTGAGTATGGGAGGAAGACATCGGTTATTGGAGTGGGTATCTAGTGGTGGAGCAAGTGGGAGGAGAGGTGACTACAAAGAGCATCACGTGTATCTGGATAAATCTAATGAACTTGTCTCGTCCTACACAGAAGGCGAAGGACAGATACAGTGAGAAACACGTGGTTATTCAAGAATTTAGATACACAGAAAGAGGGAACTGCGTCTCCAACCCTGTCCGTGGAGGCCCCCTGTAGGATGTCAATACCTCCTGGGGTTCACCTGCACTGGGTGATTATCTCCTGGGTTTTGTGGTGTAAGCAGTTAGACTTTTAGCTACTTACATGATGCGCTGAGAGAACAGCATGGTTGCACCGTGCTGGCATGCTTTTGACAAGTGCCGTTGCTATTTTGGCACTCGGGCAATGTCCTTTCTGTTGCACGCCGTAGCAGAGGGCTGGCCTTGGAGATCCAAGAGGCCTCTTGCACTGTTGCTGTGATGATGGATGTGATGCAAGGATATGGGTAGATCGACTCATTATGCGCAATTTGAGTAAAGAGTGAGTTTGTGTTTGGCTGAGTTCTTCTATTTATTATATGACTAAATAAATTGAAGCCATTTTTCCTTTTGTGGCAATAAATAATCTCCGGTGCCCCAGCCTGGTGTATGATTTCCATTTCTAACTCACCAGTAAAACATAAATATTGGGCTCGTATATTACCTGATTATTAACAGTCAGCCAAAATGCACGGGGGCCAGAGTTCCTTGAAACAATATGTGCTTTTGATGAATGAGGATGCAGAGGAAGAGACAGCAGTCGTGACTCAGTAGTCAATGAGGTTAGAAACCCAGCGTGCTTCCCAGCCCTCCTGCTGCAATGAAAGCATCTTCTTGCCAAGGGATCTCAGGAAATGCACCAACTCTGCCTTCTAGGCAGGCTGGGGTAATTAACTTAAGTGTGGGATGTAGCTTTTGCAGACACATGTGATGTTCCTTTTGAGCATCATAAATCATTTTCATATTAAAAGCTGGAGGAAGACCCACAGCCATAAAACCCCTTTTGTAACAATCTTGCTGTCCTTGCATGTGGTTAACATTGAAGAAGGGTGGTCAGTGAGCTCAGTGCTTAAAGGATTAAGCTAATAGTCGCTGCTGTTATTGCTGCAGGGAACCCCAGTCTATATGCGAGCCTCTTTTACACTAGGGAGTAAATCACATTAGCTGCTTTATGCACCATTATTGTAAAGTGGATTCTCATTTGAGATACTGCAGTGGCTTTATGGCTCCCCGAGAAGGGAAGCGGACTTTTCCCCTTGCCCAGCTTTAATATTCCCCCATTCTTGTCATCTCAGGGAAGGAACAAGAATGGATGTTTGGCAGCCACTGGCTCGGGTGCTTTCTCAGCACAGAGGTCGCTGCAGGTGAAGCCCCCGGAGCTTTTGTCTGTGTATCTTCTCGTAGAGTCCCATTGTTGAGAGAAAGCTTCCTTTTACAGCAGGGATGCAAGGAAATACAGGTGCTGTTGGTGATGCCTTTCTCTGAATTTCAGAACTGAGCTTCCCTTTGAAGCGCCGTGTGCTTTCCCTGTATTCGATTTTTGTCAAAAATTCTTGCGTGCCAAGTACAAAAGACCAGTGCCTGCTGTCTTCTGAGGTCTTAAAACACCTCTCCTTCCTGTTCCCTGCCTGGTAGGGGTCCCAGAGCACCACCAAGGTGACGTGGTTGGGTGCTGGGCTGCTCCCAGGGGTTAGGAAGGGTTCTCAGCAGCACTCCCACCCTCTGGGAGGTGGCTGAGAGTGTGGGTGTCTCCTGCTGAGGACAGCGAGGCTAACAAGGACGTTGGTGTAGGATGGGGAACGAGGTTTTGCCCCTGAGCAGCAGTTTCTCATCCTCCAGAGCCGAATCCAGGGAATGGGGAGAGCTGCTGGTTGAATAACACAGCCTCAGATAAAACAAGGTGCCGCAGGAACAGGAGAGGGGTTGGAGTGTGTTGTGGCGGTCAAAAGGAGTTTTCAAGGGAGATTTCCAAAAGATGACCTGCTCAGACAACGACCCAGAGAAGTTTTGCACACATCAGGAGCTGCAGAGGGGAGGCATCACCGTTAGTGGTGTTCGGGATTGGATGGAAAAGGCAGGAACCGAAGAGGAAGGCCAAGGCCGTAGGTCTTTGCCAGCTGCAGGTCCCCGGAGGGTATTAACAAAGGAAGGTAAATGTAAATCGCGTACAGAAGTGAACCTGTTTTGTCTTGAAGAGGCTGTGTTGGTTTACTTGTGCTCGCCCGATGAGGCAGGCAGCTGGATGTTTTGGGTGCGCAGGCAGGGCAGCACTCCTCCTGCCCCGCGTGTCTGCCGGCCGCACCAGCCCCGAACCGGGCGCGCTCTGCAGCTGTGGTTGGTGCCCGGTGCCTGTGCTGGGAAGCCTGAGGGAGAAGCGGAGCTGCCTGCAAGCATCCCTTCCGACCTCTGAGCATGCTGCTGCCCCCTAAAAACGCGGGCAACACCCCAGGGGCTCGAGGGCTGCACCCGTGGGTGCTATCTCAGATTGAGCGCCGTAATCAGAGCCCCGGCAGGCAGACAGACAGACCAACCTCTGGCTGAGCTTATCTCCCATGGGCGCAGACACTTGGTGCCAGGGTGGGCCCCGCAACGTGGGCACGTGCGAGGTAACATCAGCGTTTGGATGCGCCTTTCTTCTGAAGGGCTGGGGGCTGTGTGGGTTATATCTTACCACGCTGACGCTGCAGCTTGTCGCTGCCCTGCCGCTCTGACACCCTAGAGAGATAAGGGCTTATATTTATACCCGCTAACATTTCAGCTTGTGTCCGGACTGGGTGAGGCATGCCTGCTATTCTGGGGAGGAAAATGCTGTCTTCACGCCCGCTGTAAATGGTTCAGCATCCTGCGTGTTGGCATCGCTTCCTGCTCACGGGCGCGCTGCTTGTCGGGTTGCACCTACGTGTTGGGGTGGGACAGCTGCGGTCAGCGCATTGGGTGGTAGTTCTCCAAGCACGTGTGCCACGGTTATGCCCAAAGTTTCACGCTTATTTTTGCTAAAAACAAACAAACAAACAGAAAAAAACACAAAGCAAATAAAAAAAACAACTAACAAAGCTTTGAGGTAGACCCTTTGAGAGAATGTTTCCTTACACACATCTCCCAAACTGATCAGTGTAGACACCACGTAGTCTAACATGCTCATCCTGATTCCTCTGCTGCTAATTTGGAAAAAAAAAATAAATACCGTGGGTACATGCGCTGAGCTGGGCATCTGTTGCTTCCCTGTGCAGTGAGACATCTCTGCGGAGACAAGTCCCCAGGGAAATAATTAGTGTCTTGAGGCACTGTGGCTGTCAGTGTCACAGCTGTAATGGGTTTTGTTAGGGGGATATGGAGGAGAAAAGATCACGTGGGATTAATGAGGGAGAGTGTCCTACGTCAGAGGGCTGCAGAGCAAATGACTTGTCTTGTCTGTCATCAGCGCTGGCAGACCTACTCAGGTGTTTGTTTTCTGGTAGTTTCGTTGTCTCTGACTTTGGACCGGATCGTGCTCTCCAGCTTGACCATTTCTCAATGCCCTAACCATCTCACTGACTTTGACCAGCCAAATTTCAGAGCTTGCTCCTGCCTCGTGCCCTCTCCATTGCCTTTCCTGGGGACCTCAGTGGGAGGCTGGCCGCTCTTGCGCTGCCTTCTTACTCAGCAGATCCAGGCTTCCAGGGAAACGCGTCCTTCTGCATGCTTTGGTGATGCTAGCAGAAATGCTACGAATTCACAGAGATCCAGTCTCCTGTAGGAACGTGTACCAGAGGCTAGATTTTATAGTACAGGAGCTGAAGGCATCAGCAAATCCCGCAGCTGATATTGGCTGCTTGGTATTGCTACACACGTGGCTGGGCTGAGCAGTATATATACTTTTTATTTCTGTGAAGAACAGCAATAATGTAACAGGACCGTTTATAGAAACTACAGCACTGAGCCACTGAATTGCCTCAACCTTGCCTTTTTTTTTCCCCCGAGACTGAGATTTTGCTTGAGATGTTAACCCTTAGAACCATTGCAAAACCTGAAAATACCATCGTCTTCTTTCCTTTCCGACTTTTTAGTACTGTTTTTGTAAATATGAATCTTCGTGTCCAATGTTGTCTGTGAACGACCTGTCTGAAGCCTTGAGTCTCCTTTCTGCTCAAGTTGTAAGTTATTTGTGCCTAAAGGAGTCTGCAGGAGTGAGTCAGCAGCTTCTTACAGACCTCCAGTGTCTGCTTGTGGGGACGTCAGCCAAAAATCCTGCTACTTGTTGCACCATATGGGATTAGCCATAGCCATACCTTTCTCTTAATCACTGCTTAATTTAATTGCATTCTTGCTAACAAGATAATTATATATTAAAAACAAAACAACAACAGCAAAACCTTGAAGCCTAGTGTTCTTTAATTGTTCTGAGCAATTAGGTATTGCTTAATTGATTAAACTACTGGATAGTGCTAGTGCAATTACCTGAATTGGCTCGTGGCATCTCATGACGGACAAGAAAAAAAAGAGCTATTTGGGATGAACAAAGCCAAACAAAATTGACAGGACAGGCATTTAATTTTATGCAAAATGGTTGTTAGATTGTGTCACTGCCATAAACGCGGTCACTTTTCTCCCAGCAGTTGTGTGATCACCTAGACCCGGTGGAGTGAGCGATGGAGTTGGGTGAAAGTGATAGGATTAGATAGGAGGAAATCCCTGAATTAATCCTCAACAACACAGCTTTGAGATCGCTGGATGAAAGGTACTGTGGAGGGATGGATAATGCTTCTTAATACAGCAGAGCTTGTGGGAGCTGGAATATATAAATAATATTTGTAAATGACCCAGTTCAGTACTCAGAGAGCAAGGCTGGGTGTTTGTCCCAATCATTGTTCCAGTTCACTTCTCATGCTAATGGGATCCCCTAGCTAAAGGGTAGTCAGCAGGTACATGTGTTTTCTTCCTTTTCAGTGCTTTTCTGGATGCCTTGTGTTGAGAAATAGGGAGCCTAGTAAGAAGTCCGATCAGCCTGCAGTGCGTTGGGTGCTGCTCAGCATGAGACAGCACGTTAGGCTCTAGCAATGCCCAGAAATAGCTTAGAAATACCTTTCCCAAAGTTTCCCTTTGTATATGTGGAAGTAATGTGATTTTTGTGATCCCCTCCCTCCTCTTTCTGTTCAGTGATGTTAGCCTGAGACATTTCTGTACCGTTAATTTATGGGTTCTGGCCGAGGCCCGTGGTGTGGTGCAGCCCGTGCTCGGGTCCACAAAGCCCACTCGTTGCTGGTGAAATCAGCAGAAGGCAGAAAGTGCCTGCTGCTTTTCTCCTTATCTTTTTTTAGCTTGTCAATGACAAGCCAACTGCTAGCATTTATGGGAATAAATTATGACTAAAATAATTTGCATTTAAAATGCAAATGAATGAAAGCGTCAGCAAGGAGCCTTCTGCTTTCTTCGTGGCGCACAGACAGGGTACTGGCACGGGATCAGCCCAGTGAGGCACTGAGTATAAAATAAAGTTAATTGGACTAGCTGAAAAATGGAATGGGCTCAGCTTCATGCTAATTCCTGGGCCTGTGATTTAATATGACATTAGAGAGGAAGAGCTGGGAAGGTGCTGAACCACCGACTAAACGAACCACCAGAGCTGTAAATTACCCTTCCGAGATTCCCAATGGCAGATTGAGAGGCCCCAATAAAATTGCAAGAGGTGAATAAAACCTAGCTTGGAAGCAATTTGTCAGGATCTTCAGGCTTACATCACTTAAAGTTTCATTGTTCTTTTTCTGGAAGTTGTCTGTTGTAACACTGCCTGAATACCAACGGGCACTGCACTTCCGTGCAAGGTGAAAGCTATCCGTAAGTGTGAAGCCGCTTGGTTCTTGATCAAAGCCTCTTTCAGATGAACTGGGAAACCAGCACTGTGTTTCTGAATGTATTGGTTTCTTGTTAGGAGCTTAAGGTCACTGCTCTGCACCATGTATTGATTTCTGGGTCTGCGAGTGCCAGACGGGCTGTGTGCCTGTGGACTGCTGGTGGCTGAGGAAGGAAGTGCAGGGGGGATTCAGGAGGTATCTTTCAGTGCAACTTCAGCAATGGTTGACTTGCTTCCTCCTTAATAGGATGTGGAAAATAGTATATGGCATATCAAGAATGGAAAATGTGAATCCACGTGCTCGTAAAGCTGACCCCGCTCTACTCTGGCAGTATGATCCTGTAGTGCAGGAGCTGATGATAACCTCATAGCCCCCTTCCATTGCAATGAGAACTGACTGTTACGCTCTTGTTTTGATGTCTCCATCTCCTTTCTTTATAGCCATGTTACTGAAGATCCCCTTGTCTTCTGGAAGGAGAAACACGGAGAAGAGATGAATCTACTCAGCCAGACATTCCTCCAGTAGATACTTCTCACCATGGAGCACCACGGCAGGCAGGAGATGGACTCAAAAGAGGAAAGTCCTCAGGTGTGGCCTGACTCTGCTGAGCAGGAGCAGAATACTGCTCAGGTGACTAGTGCCTTCCAGAGCTCCTGGTTTCTGCTTACGCTGAATTAGGCTTGGCGTGGTGGCTTAGCAAGCAGGCGTTCCAATTCGGCTGTTTTTTATGGTCTGGAAACTCAGTCTGTGTTTGAGAAGAAATACAAACACGTCTGTGATGATTCCAGATTAAAGCTTCAGAAAGTGAGCTGCGCAAGCTGCAGCAGTGAACACACAGACATCTGAAACGAGCTGAATGAAACCAGCTAGTAGCTATACAAGGTTCAATGTCCAAAAATAAATATACATGTATACGTATATATAGCCACATGGGAAAGTGAAAGGGTATTTAGATTAATGAATGTTAACAAAATCTGTGGTCTGCGGCAGCCCGTTTTGTTGGCATCAGTCGAATCAGTTGGAACTGTGGGTGGACCTTCAGGAAAGTAACATGAGTAATTTTTTCCAGTCAGACATCTGGGTAGTGGGGAAGGGAGAAATGTTAATTTTCACTGACTAATGCAGTCAGATTATGATGTATGCAGCTAGTCCCTCTGTCTCTGAGACAATGCAGCTGAGAATTTCTAGAAGACTGTAATTTGATTTATTCTTCTGAATATGTTATGAAGAGGGTGCTGCATGTCAGCTGAGCCACAAGCCAAGACATCCTGTCTTTCCTGGTAATTTCCACCTTTGAAATTTGCAAAGAAAAACAGCTTTTAGTAACCTGTGTTCCATTATCTGTAAGGTGGGGATAACCATGCTGTTGTTTGCACATGGCAGCTAAAAGGTTTGATTAGTATTTGCAGAGTGCTCTCCAAATGTGAAATGCTGTGTGCATCCTTACTGTAGTGTTTGCATAAGGATTTATTGTATGAAATCAGTGCTTAGCATCCCCTGGGAAGTACAAGCTGTCTTCTGAAAGGTAAGCTAAAAGGTGAAACAAAGTAAATAAAATATGTAAATGTGGCCTCTTTTTATGTGGAAACATACAGTTGTGGATGTGGATACTAAAGCTAGGTTTCCTGATAACTGCTACTTTTTCACATGCACTAGAACTGGTTTTTTAGTGTATAAAAGGTGTCAAAAGATGAGTATTCCTATTACCACTGGAATTAGGTATTCTACCTTGTTTAAGGTAGGCCACTGATCATCATTTATGATCATAATGTTCTATCAAAATCAATTTATTTGGATTTGAACAACTGCCCTGGAGGTAACTTGTTCTCATAGCCTTCGGAATCACTGCTTAATGCTTTCAGTTATATGTTTCTCTGTTTATACAGTTGAATTTTCTACTGATACTGCGTGTACATGCTACAAAGAAGCCATCAAACACATGCTATTGCTGCCTCTTGATAGGTGCAATCGTATTACTTGAAGCAGCAATCAAAGTTAATAGATACTGCTAGCCATTCGTCAAACAGAAAAAATTCTTCCAACTACAGAGCTAGCTGAATGAAGTAATTATCATAAATCTAGAAAGCAAACTGAAAATAAACGGAAACAATGTACCAATGAATCTTACACATAACACCAGTTCAAATCTGAACTTTTACGAACTTACAAAGGTTGATTCAAGAACTAAGTATTAGAAGGCATCCTTTATACCTGTTGGGTCTTGAGTTAAAATGCAGAGTAGAAACAGAAACCAATGGTAGTTTTTATGTCCAGATTTCTATTTTGCTAGCATCTTTTAGATGAGATTTTCAGTTTGTATTATATAGTGAGATTTTTATTGTTTGCAAAACAATTGGTTAGGTGTTTGGGGCAGATGGTTCTCTACACTTTCCAAGGTGCTGCTGTCGCTGATGTGTTTTGTATTGTTTCCATAGGTGTATCTCTGCAGAAGTTTCAGTACAGGATCTGTTTTTCTTTCAGGTGCACTTTGTCCCTGAAGGAGGGGCAGTGGCACAGATTGTGTACAGCGATGAGCAGGACCGTCCCTCGCAGCAGGTGGTCTACACGGCGGATGGCACCTCCTACACCTCCGTGGACACCTCGGAGCACACGCTAGTTTACATCCATCCTGTGGAAGCTACGCAGGCATGTGTGGTTCTGAGCCCACCCCGTTTTGGCACCTAGAAAATGAAGCGATCTTGAGATTAAAGCCAATTCCCAGCCAAGTGATACGACTGGAAAATAGCAGGCAGTTATTCTTAATGCTTTTATCTGCCTGTTGCTGAACAGGGACTTCATGCTGTTCGCTTCAGTCTGATGTGCAAATGTGGTAATCAAAGGATGTTGGGGCTATGAATTGTGAAATGCTTGTTATTTCACTAAAGATGGACGAGATGGTAATTAAATCAAAGGTGTTTTCCAAAACACTGATAATCTCTTCAGAAATTCTGCCTCTGCAGTGCTCAGTAAAAAGCTGAGAGATCTGTGTGTCTTCTGGAAGAAGAGTCCTTGTTTTGCATAGTGCAGCTTTAATAATTGATTGCAACATTAACAGCCTTGCCTTTTTGCAGAGGATCTCAGTGTATTCAATCTAATTTTGTAGTTTCTCTTCAGAGAAGTTGTTGATTGCATAGGCCTAGGTTTTTTCTTCGTAATTAGTTTAAATACTAAAGAGCTTTTTTCCCCTCTGACAGCATGCATTTATATGGAGTTAATATAGTGTGCATCTGTACCTCTGTGTGGACAGATTAAAGCAAAACAAAACAAAAACACAAATAGACATGCTTCATCAAGAGTGTTTTATGTTCTTTGACAGAATAGACTGGTAGTGCTACGAAGTGCATGTACTTGACACCAGCAGCGCTGGCATAGCCTCGTGTGGCGTGGTCTTTCTCTTGTGCAGTCCTTAGCTATTACATAAAAACAATTCTTACATGGTGGGATGTTTTGAGAGGATGAGGTATTGTGAGAGGATGTCTCCCAGTAAGTTACTGACCAGGTGACTCCAGAACTCTTTGAATATTATCACTTTGTCTAAATCAAAAATGGACTGTAGTAAAAAGACGCTGCCATGCAATTGGGATGAAATCATCAAAAAGCAACAAGGGAATTCTTCTTATAGCTTCTTATATCATATATATTCTTTATTTTATTGGTGCCAGATTGCTTCAAGCTCTGGTATTTTGAATGTTGGCAAAACAAGCAAGGCTGACCACTGTCAGTGCATAGTTTTCCTCTAAGTTTTGCTCTTCCTAGATGGAAGCTCTCCCACAAGGGCTGTTCTTGCAGACTACCATAGGAATATTGGTGTTGCCATGTCTTTTATGAAATAAAACCCAACACCCTAGTCATAGCAAATTCACATGGAGGATGTGCCTGATATCTGCGTGCTCTGTTTTGAAGAGCTCTGTTGTGATTGCGGAAAGATAAAGTTAAGAGTTATCTTCTGTCCTGCCCTCAGTATTATTTAGCTTTCACACAGCATTTCATCCTGTAGAATTTATCAAATCATCAATTCACAAAGTGATTTCTGTGTTTTAAAATAAATCACATGAAGCATTTTGAATATATAGATGAGAAGTGCAACGTAAATGTGATACTGTTTTTCAGGAGCAGTACCCAATTTCAGTTTAACTTCTGTGCATGTAGATTCACATGGTTAAGATTAATTCATCTGCTGTGTTAAAACCTAGCAAAGGAGTTATTCTTACATGGATCATTTCTTGGTGTCAGGGTGATATTTGTGTGAGGTGGGAGTAAACAACCCCGAGGCCAATTTGATAAGCCTTTTTCACTTTGTCTAGACTCTGTTTACAGATCCGTCCCAAGTGGCTTACGTCCAACAGGATGCCACTACACAGCAGGTAAGAAAGACATCATTTTCTTTGGCCCTGGAACTGTAAGGAAACTGGTACAGAAGGTACAGGGATATTGTTGTGGTGATAGAGCATAATGAGCTCTCTCTCTGGATTTGTCAAATGGCAGTCTTCAGTCATTGACAGTCATCTGGGTGATCATGAGCAAGAAGTGCATGTTAACAAGCTGCTATTATCTTGACTTCTTTGTGCATGAATGTCAATGAAAAGATAAGAGAATTTGAATTTAATTTTTAATTCTTGTTCAGCAAAAATACAAATTTACTGCCCCAGATCTCATGAAAAATCTTTCAACAGTGTTGCTTTAAATGAGTCAACAGACTGATGCAGCTGACTTTATTTTAATGTCATTCTGGAAAGACTGTGTTTGTGGTTGTCCTCATGCAGATTCTGATCCCAAAGCCTAAATGTTCATAAAAGGCTTTCAAGGGATAGAAGTTGGTCTTGATTCAAGTTGCAGATCTACCAGAAACTTCACAGGAAAATAACCATGAAACCTGAAGAAATTCAATTACTGGTTCCCTTATCTTACCAGGGCATCCCAGGTGTTGTCTGATGTGTATGCCAGTATGAAGTGGACTGGGAGCAGAACAAAACTGGAGGCTTTGCTTATAAAGTTTTGATGATACAAAGGTTTTGATGACTTTTCTTTTTTCATTCAGTATGGGTATGAGAGTTTTGTTGTTATTTTTTACTATTATCTTTGGAGACTGCATTGTGGTAGTCAGGTGTAGGTATTTGCAGTTCTAGATTTCGAGTTCAAATTCTACTCTTTTCATAGAGACTTAAAATCATTACTGCTTGTTGACTTTTTAATGACATGTGTGAATCAAAGTGTTAGGTCTGAATCATTACCATATTACTAATGCTATCATTAAAATGTGTACTTATTGGCAGTCTTGGGGCAGAGTAAAGGGTTGAATGTGCATTGAAAATCAAGTTTCTTCTTGCGAAAAGGAGGCCTCCTAAACTGAGGCACAAGCAGGAAACTGAATGACTCAATAAAGGTGTTAGCTGTTTTCTTCCTGTTCTCTCAACATATTTGAAGGTGTTGTTTTGGATTTTTTTACCACATCATTCTCCTCTTATAAGGAAGCCAAAAAATGCTATCTGATTGTCTCAAAGCTTATTCAACAAGCTTTATCAGTAAATATATGATCAAATTGGAAGGACAGAATACTTATGTGCAGTGTAAATGGCATTCTGACAGCAGAGGATGTGAGCTGTTGCTATAATGCATTGAGTATCAAGGGCGTAAATACTTGTCCGTGTGTCCTCAGCCTGTCCTCCCTTCCAAGCCCATGACAGCAGCCTCAGCAGAGTGGTCTCGTGGCAGTTACTGCCTTTGCAGGTGTTTTTACATCAGCATTTCATGCAGGACATCCCTGAACTAATGACAAAGCTTAAAATAATAATTAAAGCCCCTCTTGTCTCTGAAAAATTTTACTTTAAAAAGAAAGGGAAACGTGGTGGGTTTTTTTGGTGCTTTTTTACATGCTTATATTGCTTGCAGTGTCTGGAAGTGACATGGAAATGAAAGTAGAGATGTTTGAAGGGTGATTAGTAGAAAGAAATGCTAATATATGGTACAAATAGACATAAGCTTGTATGAACTTCTCATTGCTGGCAGACCTGGAGGTGTGCTATTGAGTAATGATGACTTTTCTATTGCTACTTGGCATCAAAAATGTCAATAGCAGACAGTCAGGGTCAGCCGTTGTCCTGGAGGTTTCCTGTTCACTTTCACACGCTTCCCTGAAGTCTTTTTTTTTTTTCTGTAGATTTTTGAGCAGTTTCATAAATTACTTTTAATATATCTTTAGCAACTAGATTTGAAGTTTTAAAACTGTCTGCTTATGTTATGGATTTTCTTGTCTGTTCCCTTACTGTTGGCATACTTCACTGTTCTCAGTTATCGATATTTATTAAACAGTCTGTAGAGGGACAGGACGTTTAATTTTCGTGTAAAAGCTGTTTAAAAGTCAGAGACACAAACTAGTAGCCACGTAGTGTCAGCCGTAGAGAAGGATGAAAAATCATGCAAAACCGTGCAAGTGGCTGTATAGATAAGCAAGACACAAAAGACAGGAGAGGTGATTCTTAGGATCTTAATTCTGATTTGTTTTTTATCACTGGGTGGGAGCAGTATGTGAGTATGTGAGCAGTATGCAAGAATTTCTTACTACATATATAAATGAGTGCAAAAACAACCAAATAAGTATGGTGTGACTGAATAATGAAATAAATAATTGTTGTAATCCTCTCACTTTGGAGTGCTTGAACTTCCAACAAGGTCTATGCACCATTTTGTTTTATAATGGGTCTTGGTTTGCTTGAGAAGAAGAAATACAGGCAAAATCAGGAGAAAATGCTTCTTCAAATTTACTTTCTTCCTTTTTCCTTTTCTCTGGAAAAATAAGATGGAGATGGAAAACAAAGACTTCACTCAGTGGTTTTACCGAGAGCCAAAGAGCTCATCACATTTGGTTTTAGTCAGTTTGAATTCCAGGCTGGATGGCACCTTAATTTAAAGCCAGGAGTGGGACATAAGAAACCCAAAAGCTGCAAAGCCTAGATGGAGTTTTGACGCTTTTCTCTTTGTCCCTGGCTTTTCAGGCTTTGTGCAAATCCATCATCCCTGCTACAAACATCATTAAAATGCTGCAATTTTTGACCTAGCGTAGGACTTCAGGGAGCTTTGCATGCAGGGCACTGCCCATATATAAGTGACTGATGGAAATGATGCAGTGCTAAAATGAGTGCCTATAATTTTAGGTAACTGTGCTCTTGCCTGCTGCTGCTCAGAGCATGAATCCCACCAACCTGTCTGTGCTTGGCAGCATTGCTGAATCCCCCCAGCAAATGGCTCTGGAGCAGGGTCAACAAGCAGATAGAGTAAGTTGCCAGGCACCCTTTTCTTTTCAATGTGAAAGTACACTGATTTCGTTGCTCCATTGTCTCAGGTGGTGAACCGTGTCTGAGCGATATGGGAGGAGATACAAAAAAAGCTGTAGCACAGATTTGGGCTGTCTTCCATCATCTCACCGTGGAATGTGTGGGGATTTTTAGGAGAGATCATGTACCTAATATACAGAGAAACCTGTTCTACAGATTGTTCTGTCTTAAGCAACCACCTTAAAATAATCTTCTCAGCTTTGAAAAACACAGTTAACAGCAGGTGTAACTCTGGCTGTCACATAGGACCGGCATCCACTGGGTCTTTTTGCCAGTCTCTTAAGACAGCTTTACTGTGTGTGGTGTTTCTTGTCCTACACCTGAGAAACCTCTGTGGGTGATGGATATTCTGTGCAACGCACACCAGTTGTTTTTAACTTTTTTTGTAGGGAAAGCAAAGGAAAATCTTCATTACAAATAGTGAGAGAATACAATGCCCTTAAACGTCTTCCATGTCTCATAGTTTATATCTAGTCCTGGTGTTATCTCCTCCCTTATTGATCTTTACATGTGTGCTCTGGGGATTGTTTTCATTTGATTGTACGATAGGAGAGAAAAGATCATATGCCAAAGTACAGGACTCTCCAACTCGTACAAAAGAAGCTAAAACACAGCTTTAGGCGCTGGATAATTTCCACAGAGCCTGGACTTTGTTTAATTGCTGGAAACCTTCCGTGAACTGTCCAGAAACTTCTCGCTTTGGTTTCTTCTCCCTTGAAGTCAGCCCTTGTGCCAGGGTTGAATTAGGCTGTGACACAGCTGTCCTGGGTGAGAGTGTCAGCAGCAGGGATGTGAAACATCCCTCGGCAGTCATTTGTTAGGTAGCTTCACTTCCCTTCCTCCTCCCATTACCAAAGGAAGCAGAAAGGGTAGACTAGCAAGAGCCTTCATTGCTTGTCCTTGTGAGTGTTTTTCCTTGTGAGCCGGTTTTGACTTCTTGTTGTGACTTCTGTCCTCAGGCATCGTTACCGGTGCATAACCAGGTGTTACCTCCTATGGAGGCGGTGGATGGTTCTGACCCTTTAGCACCTCTGCAGAATCAGATGGGAAGGATGGAAACAAAAGAGGAAGATGACGAGGATGAAGATGAGGATGAAGATGGGGAAGACACTGACATGGATGAATGGGACCCAGATCCACCTCGACCCTTTGATCCCAATGATCTGTGTAAGCATGTGAAGCAGTGTGTAGTGTATCAGCCGCCCTTCCCCTTTCTGTTTTCTGCTTTCACCAGCCCTCTAATAAATGGAGTCAAAGACCATTCAGACTTTTGCAATAATAACTAATGTCCTTTATATCCAAAAATGTATGTTCATATTCAGTTGTCACACTTAAAAGACAAGATTTTTGTCTTAGGTGGAAACTGTGAACTGCTTTGTTTTGTGGGAGGCTGGCCTACGTGTTTTAAAATGTAGACAAACTGTTGGAATAAACATTCCCACAGCTGAGCCAAAGATGCTCAGAGAGATAAGACCGTCTCTTCTGAGCTGGTGCGTGAGTGTCCACCTGACAGTCGTGTCCTCTCTGGGTTACAGGGTGTGAAGAGTGTAATAACGCACATCCCTCGGTGTGTCCGAAACATGGACCTCTGCATCCAATCCCAAACCGGCCTGTGCTGACTAGGGCAAGAGCCAGTCTCCCCTTGGTGCTCTATATAGACAGGTTTTTGGGAGGCGTGTTCTCCAAAAGGCGTATCCCCAAACGCACACAGTTTGGACCTGTGGAAGGACCTCTGGTTAGACAAACTGAACTCAAAGACTGCTATATCCATCTGAAGGTAAGGGGTTGTGTGAGGAGGAGGGAGGAATTTGTGTTTAAACTTCGATTTCCATGGATTTGAACCTGTGGCTCTGATGTGCTCAGTTGGTTCACCAGAGATGTTCTGTTACTTCATCTCTGAATGTAATTCAGAAGTATCCAGCTTGCTTTGCTCCAAGTCTGCTCTGCTGTCCAGGGAGACACAATAACCGTGGTGAATATTCCGGCATTATGGTGTTGTGATGTATGGTACTCATAATATGAAATATGAAATGCTGTGAATCACTCTCACATAGGCTGAAGCAGCATCTGGAAATAAAAATAGCAGTAGACAAAAATAGTCTTGAGGATGTTTTGCAGCCATTTTGCATCATGCTGTAACTTAAGTTAAAAATATTTTTTTCTTCCCTTTTCCCTCCTTCCTCCCACAGGATGTGGGGGAGAAGAGATTTTCTCTCTCCTACTCCCCTTGCCAAGTCTATTGGCATGAGGTAAATGGATTTAACTAACTTCTAGCCATGTATTTACTGGCTTGATTATAGGAGGTGGTCCATTGCTTGCAGGAGATAAGGTCCACAGTCTTAAGAGCACTACTCTCCGTGGTGGTCAGTGTCCAACAAGGACCACAGGCAGATTCGGTAACCAAACAAAAGTTCTTCTAAAGAAGTGCTTCTTCCAGCTTGAGGCATTGTGAGTCAGGGAATAAAGGGAGAAGTGGGTGAGTCAGATAGAAACATCCGACAGCAGATGCCTTATAGCCTACTGAAGCTTCAGCTTCTTGTGCCTCAGTTATAGTCATACATCAAGTACTGTGCATGACCCTTTTAATGATGCTTCTTGCTCATGAAAGCCATGGAAGGGTACGCTGTGCCCCTCTAGTTAAATCATTACCTGTTTTAAAGTATTTTCCTGTGTGCTGCCTGTTTCTGGATCCCCATTAGTAAAGAGAAAATCTATGCCTTCATTGCTTTCCTAATGTAAAAGTTGTGTAGTCATAGTAGGGTTTTTTTGAAACTCAAAATCTTTTGAACCTGCTGCCAGAAAGTTAGTCATATGTAATGGGATTTTATTACAGGTGTCTCTTGATAAGGGTGACAGAAAAGACAGAGATTTGCAAGAGGACCTGTGGTTTGAACTTTCTAGTGAGGCTCTTTGTAACTGGATGATGTTTGTGCGTCCAGCTCAAAACCATTTGGAGCAGAACCTGGTTGCGTATCAGTACGGCCACCATATTTATTACACAACCATTAAAAATGTGGAGCCCAAACAGGAACTCAAGGTATGGCATTGCTCATGTTTTGAGACTTATTTTTCTACTGATGTAGCAACTCTGAGATTGATTCCCTAATAAGTGTACTTCCAAGTGTCAGAAATGATTGTTGTTAATAGCTGGAGCAATTTTTTAGGTCTTTTTCCTCTGATAAAGCACATGGTGGCCTGAATCAAATGCCACTGAAGTCAGTAGTCAGCCACTTATGGATTTTAAATGAGCTTTGGCTCAGTTATAAAATGAGGAAGCTTAAAATAAGAATATGTAAATGATTTGCTTGTCACTGTCATGCTTTACACTGCATATATTTTGCTGATGCAATCTAATTTTTATTACAGTAGTCTTATTCTTTTTAGTTCTGGATGCCCTTTCCAGTTAGTCCTATGTGCCCTTGACATGTTTTCTGGTGCCTTAAGTGAATGTGGTCTTTCACTTTACCTGGCTTTCCTGGAACTTTTGAAACTTTGCATGTGGAAAATGATAATGGATGTTGTGACTTCCCTGTGAGTTACTTTTTGTTCCCTCTAAAATGTATTGATTACTTTCAGCTCAAAGCAGCATGGCTGGTTTAGATGGCCTTCGTTTTTAACATCCAGGGAACTGGAGCAGGGGGGTGGGAGGGGAGGAACAGAATTAAAAAAAAAAAAAAAAATAGCAGAAAATTATTGGAATTTACATACAAGAAAAAAACATTTGAAGAACAACAATTTAATAAAAAAAAAGTTTTGAACAGACATAGCTATACCACAAGCCTGGTTACACACCTGTTGCTGATTTTTTTTTAAGAGTAGGATCTGTTTTCCTCCCCTGAAATCAGTCTTCAATTTGTTTAAACTGAATCACTAGGAACCTTGTTTATCCATTTTAAGCATCATTTTTCAACTGTTCTTTAATCAATTTGAAATCAGACCTTAATTAAATCTGTACAGACCTGCCTGTAGAAGCACCATTTTTCTTGCTCCATGTGTTAGTAATGTCTTTTGGGGTAAAATCAGTTTGATAATTGGCAGCAAATTACCCAAGCTCTACAGTGTGTTTTCCTCGCTAAGTGGATATAAGGCGTTGATACAAATTCAGTCCAAAGATTGAACTAGGAGGATCAGGCAGTTAAAGTTGTGGAAACTTGTGCATTGCACGTCAGGTGAGTAGTTTAGGAGCTCCAGGCTTCCACCTTTGTCCGGCTAGTGAGGTGGCTGCAAAGTAACACATACCTGCTGAGTGAGTCTTCGAAGGGGTTAGAAGTGTTGTTCTCACCACTGCTGTGAAAACACCTGTGGCCCACTCCACGCTTAAACTTGCCCAGGTTTCTCATGCTGAAAACCTGTTAATGCCTTCTTGAAGAAATCTCTTTCAAAATTGAGTCTTTGTAATAAAACAGTAAGATAAGACGAGAAATGATGCAAAAATTCTTAGTTAAATGTAACTATCTGATTTTAGGCTCCAGTAACCTTTGTCTTTCTCCCTTGTGTTGGTCTCTGCTAAAGGTGTTCCCCAAATTGCTCTTAAAAAGAAAGTGGGTCCAGCATGCTGCAGTTTGGCAGCCAGCCCTCTGTTCCGGGAAGCAGGACCGTATTGCTCCAGTCTTTTGGAAGTGGAGGAACACTTTACATGAGTCTCTGCAGACCATGCTGCCTGTTGTCTGTGTGTAAAGAGAGCAGAAAAGAAATGGGACATCCCCTCAATTTAGAACTACTCCATTCCTCGTGGTAGAACTGCCCTCTCAAGTTATAGTGCCTTGCTGGCATCCGTGCTTTACAGTCATACAGTCAGATCCAAAGAGATTAATCTCATTTCCTTTAGAACTACTGGTAGCCATGTGTGAGATTAACATTCATATTAGGAGGCTATACCTTAAAATTAAATGGATGTGCTTTCTAAGCAAAGCTCTTCTATTCATCAGCAGGGGTATATTGATCTCAACAGGCTTTATTATCGAGAATGAAAGGAGCAATAAGAATAAGAGTTGAGGTGAATAAAGTAAATGTGTTGCCTAAAAAATGTTGACAAACACATTCCTCTTAGTTCTTGTTCCATCTAAGAAAGTGTTACGTTACCTTGTATTTCCTGCTGCAGGTGTGGTACGCTGCCTCGTACGCAGAATTTGTGAACCAGAAGATCCATGACATATCTGAGGAGGAAAGGAAGGGTAATAGGCTTTTCTGCTTTCTGTGTTTCTGGTGTAATGGTGCTTGGCTGTTGGATTTCTCGGTTTCAAGTACAGGGCCTATATGCTGCTGGAAAGAAGTGTGTTTCTGTGCTACTGCTTTAGATTGAGAAATTTCTGTTGACCTCACCTAGCTTATACCAGAGCCACACAGTTCTGTAGGTGCTCTTCCACGCAAGGGTTTACTTCAAAATCTTCTTGAATTTCAAGCAGTGTATGGAGTCCATGTGAATTTTCCCCAGTGACCTTTTTGTATTTCTACAATGAGCTGCAGTCATGTCACAGTGCAGGGGGGATAAAAGCAAAGCTAAATGGAGTTGTGCTGGGTATTCTGCAGTCTGTCTTACCTTCAGGGGAGAAATATGGCCCACAGAGGATAGAAATGCTTGGGAAAAAAAATGAAGCATTTAATTGGTGGTGACTGAAATGCTGTTATTGACATTTCCGATGGAATATAGTTCTCAGAGAGCAAGAGAAGAACTGGCCGTGTTATGAGTGCAACCGTCGCTTCATGAGCTCAGAGCAACTCCAGCAGCACCTTAACTCCCATGATGAGAAGCTGGACTTCTTCAGCAGGTACTGAAAGCTTTGGCTTTGTCTTTACATCACCGTGGTGCTTCCCAAAATTTGCAGAAGGAAGGGGTTTTGCCCTACAGATCTTACTAACCAACTTGGGGACACATGAGAGAATGGCTCAGCACTGGAAGGTGAGAATATGGCACCAGGAAGCTGACTGGTGTAAGGGGCTTCACAAAAGAAATAGTTTGAAGAAAATAAATACCCCCATTGAAATTGGTGAGTTTTCTGGGTTTTGTTTTTTTTCCCAAGACTTAAACCGCAGTATTTCATTCTAACTAGTGAAATACTGATGCTTCTCCGATGTACCCAGATGCAGAGCTCAGAGAGTGAGACATCTAGTGCTTTGGCTCCCCAGTGAGCTGAGAAGATAGTTACCCCAACCTATTAAAAGCTGAATCTAGAAACATCTTTCAGGGAGAAAGAGACATTGGTTCCTTCTTCTTCCTGAAACTTAGCAAGTGGCTGCTTTTTTTGTTGTTGCTTTTGTTTTCCTTTACACAACGTTGTTCCCTTCAGCTTACTGCCTGACATCAGTGGCTAAGTGCCTTTTTGGGGAGGGATGTTATGGCTTCAGGTTTTAAATTGGTTTCTTTGTGCACTTGTTCCATCTACCTGAAAGTGCTTTTCAGCACACTGTACGCTGGGGTGTTGAAGTAGGAGAGTTGCCATGACTGAGGACTTGCTAGAAGGCAGTAGTCCTTTTGGTCCCACAATTTTAATGTGTTCTGGGCTTTGATTTCTCAGAGTGCAACATAAATAAGTACTAACCAATGCACTTTTTTTGCCAGAATTTCTTCAAGTTTTGTTACTTACTGCAGGCCATTGTTACTGAGTTGAATAGGTGAATAACAGTTGCTGAGAAAGAATGAATAAAATGAGTGGGGATTCCAAATTCATCTCTTTTTGTCTCTAACCTGGAGCACAATGTGTTCTGCAGAGCCAGAGGCAGAGGTCGTGGGCGAGGAAAGAGGAGGTTTGGACCAGGCAGACGCCCAGGGCGCCCTCCCAAATTCATGCGTATGGAAGTAACCAGTGAAAATGGAGAAAAGTGTGAAGAAGGAACACAGGTATACTTGGGGGATGGAGAAGAGGAGAAAAAAAAAGATATTGTGGGTTATAAACTTCCAACGAGAAAAAATAGGGGCATCGTTGAGGGTGCACTGCTTTATCCCCAAGTAAATCTTGTTTTTTTCTAGCTGTGATTCTTTGCCAGGGGAACACACTACTTTCCATCTCTAAAGTTTGTAAAACCTCTTCCATTTCTACAGCAACTTTTATCCCAAAGCACTTAGCAGTGAGATAGGTTATTGCGGCTGTTTAGCAGCATCACAGAAGTAATTTAGACAATAAAACTGTAATGGGAATTTAGGTTCACATTTGTCCTTTCTGGAACATGAAGTCAGAGCCTGCTCTTATAACTGTTGCTGGTAGAATTAAATCAGTTTGAGCTATGATTCTTTATAATGTTTTAATATTAACAAAAGGTCCTTCTGTAGGCATAGTTACTGCAAAAAGTTCTTTTACAATAAGTTGGTTATAGTTGGTTTTGGCTGCTGGTTATATTCTGTAGGGACCTAATGCGATGCACGGATATAAGTAAAATGCTGAAGTCTGTCTAATGCTGACCAGGCTTAGGGTTACCACCAAGTCCTTTTATGAAAGGTGTCACAAGGAATCAATGGCTCAGTTTTATGACTTAGCTGAAAGCTGATAACCGGAGTGGTAATTTTCCTCTGGCATCTCACTAGGTCATGGTTCAGTGCTGCCTCAGAGGAAGGAATGTATACATTGCCTGTGAGTGCCTGCTGTTTGTTTTCTGAGCATGCAGTATTGCCCTAAATTTGACATTAAATGCAGACAGTTGCAGACGACATCACCCTCTTTGCAAATGGAACCACAAATCAGCTCCATTTAGGCAAGTAAACATAATGCTGCATTGTAACTCTTCTCTCCAGAGAGACAAGGCTTATTGGGCACGGTCCCACACTAATGGGTGTGAGTGGCCTCAGGGCTGGAGGTGGCTCGCATCCTCTGAGCTTGGAGCATGGCCCAGAGTTAGCTCACATGTGTCTATACAGATGAGCAGGGAAATGGTTATGTCCCAGGTCTTTGGAGGTCTGCCCATCTTGTTAATGACTAGGCACAAGCTCATCTGCCTGAGAACTTGAGATTCGAGATGTCATGACCACAGTTTAGTGTCAGCAAGTGAGGAAATTTGCCACCTAGACCAGGACTGGACTTTGAATAGTATACTGCTCTGGAAGTCTCTCTGTCTGGTAAGTGTTCATGGTTTGTAACAGCTGCACTCCTCTGGCATCTCACTGGTCTTCTTCTCCCTTGCCTGCCTTTGCACTTTGACAGCACCAGCATTGAGCTGATACTTTTGGTGCCCAGTATTTGTAGCTTGTGCTTTTAAGTTGCCTTAGTTGCATTGTAAGTGACTTCACATAAGGATCTATGTGCTTTTAAATTGCCTTAGTTGCGTTGTGACTTCACATAAGGATCTATGTTGGTTTTTTTTTTTTCCTTCAAATACTGGAGGCTTACATCCCAGAGGAGTTACTGGAATTTATAAGGAAAACAAATGTAGATTGTGGCGTGTACTTCCTGCTCCCAACACCCTCCCTCTTTTTATGATAATGTTAAGGAGGAGGAAAACAACTTTGTGTGATAAATATAAGTAATGTATGCAGCTGGGTAGATGAGAGTATGCAGAGCTTGGAAACTGGATAGTAAAACACACTGCACAGTATAATGATCTCGTTTGTCACTCTCCGGTTCATCATTCCAGCTAGTTTGCTAGAAAGGAGAGACACTGCATATCAATACATGATAATGTTTCAAAATGTCAACAATTTCAACAAGAGAGAATTTCTCTGCTTTTCCTGGAGGCCTGGTCTGTGCTACTCACTTTGGTCTTAAAATTTCTTACAGGTCAACCTACATCATCTTTGATTAAAGCAGTAATGGAGTCACTAGTGCAGAAGAGTTTGTTTGGCTATTAACAGCTGGGTCTCTTTGATTGTCCGTGTCCGATCAGCTGTGGATAATACGATGGCCAAAAAAGTCACCTACCTGCAGCACTTCTTCCCCAGTGCTCTGAATGTTGTTGCTGTAGGTGGAGGGGAACTGCTGAGAGCATCAAAGGAACACATTAGCAAAGAGTTAGTGTAGACACATTTTGTTTATAGCTTGTGATTATGTAGAAATCTGGTTGTCTGCTGAGTAATATCAAAGCATTTTTCAGTGGGTGGGGGGAATAATCACTGGTTGTATGATTTGCGATTTCAGGACTTGCTGCATTTTTCCAGCAAGGGGCAGTTTGATGAGGCCGGACAAGCAACACTGAATGGGTTGGAGCAGCAGGAGCAGACTCCAGTGCCATCAGAGACACAGTCGGCACTGGAGCAGCAGTCAGAAAACCACCCACTACAGATCCAGCCGCAGCACGATGAGAGCACGGTGCCTACACAGAGCACCATGACAGCAGATGACATGAGGCGAGCAAAACGTATCAGGGTAAGCAGAGAGGATGGCGGCTCATGTCTTCTCTCACCCTCTCCACTTGCTGTAATGCACAGAATGCTGGACCTGCCTGCAAGGAGCAGTTGGTCCTTTCTTCCCACTGTAGTATCCATTTCCAAGTCCTGAATAAAGCATCTAATTTCTAGCAAACTTCTTTCTTCTGAGAGTAAGACAAATATCATGTAAAGAACTGGTATCTCATGAGATGCTATCGAGAACTGGTGACCAATTGGAGCTGATTCAATTCCAGCACAGTAATTCTTTCACAGGAGCACAGTCCATCCGAGCTGGCAAGCAGGAGCGCTTCAAACAGCCGGCTGGATCATGGTACTGTGGCACAGACTAATGACTTGTTCACAGCACCATCTGTCTCTCTCAGAACTCTTGGCTTGCAAATAGTTGCCAAAGAGGAACCACGACCTCTGTTTAGATCCACTTACTTGATGATGATAGTGATAAAATACTTTCTTGGGGTAGCAAACCTGCCTGTTTGTGAGATTAAAACCTATGCTAACAACTTTGTGTACAGACAGCAAATGCTTCAAACCTGAGCTTTGTGTCAACTGGGTGAGCTGTTTTTTCTCTACTGTGCGTGGGAGGGAAATGATTCAAGCAAATAATCCTTCAAGCCATGTAACTGTGAGATTGGTTTATTTAGCCGAAAATCTTTGTCTGTCTTCCATGTGTAAAATTTTGATTACAGAAAGGAACAGCTGCAATTGGGGTAAGACTTTTGCTTTTAGGGGATGAGAAAGGATTAGAAAAGAGTTGAGTAGCTGTTCTGTATAGGAAGATGCTGAGCCGAATTTTGATCTCAGTTTAGAGCAATATGTGTGCAAGACCAGTGGTGATGGTGCCCCATAAATACAGAAGGAAGATTTTGGCAAACAGTAAATGTGGGAAGAAAAGGAAAGAAATTCTGAAGTTATTTATTTTTGTGGCTTAGCTTTTGTTCCCTGAAAACTTATACAAATGTATCACAAATAAGAGGAGTGCAGTGGTGGTTTAGTCCTCAGTGACATGTTTGTATCACCAAATCCCCCCAGCTTTGTATGTATGCAGCAGCTTGAGTTCAGCAGAGTCCTGGAGATGTTTCAAGATAGGGGCATTGGCAGAATGGCACACGGGTTGTTGCATAGCACCTTTCCACATTGCGTCAGGCTGAGCAACAAGAGTTTGAGATAACAGTAAACTAGCTGCATTACTTTTTAACCACTGAAAAATCGCATCGAGCTCTGGCACCCTATACATGCTCATTCTGTCCAACTATTCACAGCACCTTCTTATAATAGCATGAACATAGTATTATAAAAGAGCAAATACTTGGTTTTATAAGAGCGTAGTATGTCATTAATTTCCAAAGGACAGGTCGAAAGTCTTGACTGTTGCTTATGATCTGGAGACCTGTGTAGCTCTAGTTCTTCCTTATGACTCATGTAGCACTGCATTTGCAGAAACAATGGTCCTTTGTGAATTGCTTCAGCTTTTCTAAGGTTTAAGGCAGTGATGTTCTGAGAGTGCTTTCATTCTAGCTGGAAGTACTGAGCTCTGGTGCCCTAGGTTCAAGTCCTGATAGGATCAGTTCATTTTTCAGCCTCTGCTTTAGAGCCTGTGGAGTTTCCGTGGAGATCTGACCTTAAGTATGGCAGTCCTTCCTTAGTATTGAAAAGAGATACACCCACCCAAATCCTGTAAGAAAATAGAGCTGCATTGTTGTCTGCAGCCAAAAGGAATATATATGTATTTTTAATTTCAGCTCTGGACAGCATGCAGAGTACTTACAGGCTGATCTCAGAAACTCCTGCATTTCCAAATGGCTTTTTTTTTTTTTAACGCACGGACCTGATCCTAACATGTCCTTCATGTAGGTGTCTGCTTTATTCAGAGGAAGCAACTGGTATGATAGGGGTATGATTTGGAAGGTACAGTCATTTCCTTCATTCTGAAAGAAGAAATGTAACAGGTTGTATAACAAAGGGTACAATCAGTAAGATGAGGTTCAAGAAGTCCCCGTGCCTCAACTTTCCACCCTTCCAATCCTTGTCTCCTTGTCATCCTGCCCTAACTATTCCCTTTTGCTAAAAGCATTTCATTCTCACTGTGGCTCCACAGTACATATTACATCATTATAATCAACTCTGAATCTGAGAAAACATAAAAGGACACAAAACACCTTCAAGATTATCTGTGCTTTTTATCTTTGCCCTTTAACTCCTCTTGGGCAGTTATTAACTATAGGGTAAACCTTGAAGATCTGTTTAGTGTTTCCTAAGGCAAAAATCTCAATGGAGAGAAAACTCTAGCTCGAAGAGCTGGCCCTCATAGTGACCCCCAGAAGCAGGACTACTGCAGAAGTCAAGGCTTCTGTTTTAAAGTCCATTGCATAACATAAGTATTTTTCTCTCCCTCAATGCTGCCTGCTCAGCTGGAGCTGCAGGTAGGTTTGTTTTTTGTTTCATTGTGTGGTTTTTGTTGCTGTATCTAATCAAATGGTACGTAACAACATTGCCTTCCATGTTTTGTCCAGCTTCTGTGTACTGTCTCCTGATTGACGCCCCACATCATCAGTTGTCTTATCTGTCCTTCTTTAAGCAACCAATGTCCAGAACTGTTACCTGAATAACAATTCACATTTTTCTAGTCATTTTCATATTAACTAATTACAAATTGAAGGTGGATGTTTCCATTTTACAAACGTCTGGTGTCACTTCCAGCAGACCCCTGTGTTTCCCATTGTCTCCATTTTGTCATCTGTAAAATGGAGATGGCCGGAAGGGTTCATTTAGCTCTCCTGTCTGAAACTGTTTGCTTTTTTTGGTCTTTGATAGTAAAACAGTTGCTATCATGTTCCTTTTCCTGGAATGGAAATATAGGTTTGCCTCTGTAGTTCACATGGTAAAAAGGATTATTCAGGTTCACTAATTTAATCTCTAGCACAGCATTTCACAGTATTCCCAAGCTGTTTCCTCATTACAGCAGAGGAGCTCCTGACTTGACTTTCTCAATGTCAGCTGCTGGTGCAGACTTATGGGACAGCAAATGGCAGCCCAGGCATTACCACAAGAAAAGGAGAGAGGAAACCAGGGAAATCTGTTTGCAGTAGTCTTGACTGCGTCTCATGCAGAAGTATGTAATGCTGAATGTGGGTAAGCATAGGTGCCAGCAATATTCTAGCACTATTTCTCCTAACTATCATGATGTAGATCCTGCGTGTAACATCTGAACAGAGAAGGCATCAGTAAATGACAGGGTGTAGATCTTACTTTGCAGAAGAGTAAATGCTCCTCAGATTTCTTGCAGAGAAATAGCAGTATCATGGTCTCTTTTCCATACCATATGGGTGACAGTCTGCTGTGATATTTCATGCATCCAGACATACGACTTACTTCAAGCTTTGCAACTTACCAACTTAAGTTATCATCCAATATTGATATGCAGGCCCAGAACATCCTCACCTCTTTCTGTAGCCAGCATGTCCATCACTAGCTGTTCACAGCTCTGGTATTGGGACTGGAATGGCTCCATTGCATTAATCTAAAGTGGGGGGAGGGAAGAGGAATAATGAAATTTTGCAGAAAAGCATACACCAAAACAAAGCAGGGATTGGGAAGCGAAATTGCGTACAGTAGAAAAGTGCAGAAAAAGGGAAAGAGCAGCCTAGTGTATTAAATCTTCAAATGAATATTTGCACAACTCACATTATGCTCAATTCACAATATTCTTAGTTTCTTGCAACACCAAGAAAAGCAATTTCAAATTTGACTGTGTATAATCGACTACCCTTTTGAGTAGCCAACAAAATCTATTGGATTTTCTCTTGATTTAGCACTGTGTGTTTTTTCGTTCATCTTCTTCATTTTCAGGCTCCCACACATGATAGATGCTAAATAGCAAAGAAGTACAAACTGCTCACAAGTTTCCTACCTGTTGCTTGTAAATCTGCCATTCTGCCCCTGCTGTAATGTTTTGAAACTATTCCTTTCAATAACAGCAAAAAGCTTTAGGCCAACACCTCTTGAATGTATATTCCACCAGAAGTTTTCTAGGCAATGCTAAACCACTGCTGCACATCTCTGTGGTGATCTCTGCAGAAGCTGATTTTTGTAACGATTTCATAAGCCCTGCTCCTGCATGAAAGGCAGAGCAATAGGATGGTGGCTGAACCATGGCCCAATCCTGAAAAATGAGCTGGAACTGCAGCTCTCTTCTCAGGCCAACGTCTGTAGTTTGGCGAGGGATTTAGTTTTATTTTACAGAAGAATGCCGTGCTAAAGACAAAGGTTAGCTAAGTCAGCAGGAAACAGGGACAGAAGAGGGAACTTCGGCATTCTGTTTTCCTAAGTTGGTGCACAACTGCAGGTATTTCCTTTAACTTCTGTCCGTCACAGCCTCCTCTTCTGTGAAATGGAGACTAACTCAGAAGTGTTTTCTGAAGTTTAAGTTCACTGATCTTCTGTATTTTATCTTGAAAATATTTGTATATGGACTCTGTGCATAATAATAAATGCTTTGATGTTTCTTTCAGAATGCAGCTCTTCAGCACCTGTTTATCCGGAAATCCTTTCGCCCGTTCAAATGCCTCCAGTGCGGGAAGGCGTTCCGGGAAAAGGACAAACTGGATCAGCACTTGCGGTTTCATGGACGGGAGGGGAACTGCCCTTTGACTTGTGACATCTGCAACAAGGGCTTCATCAACAGTGGTGCTCTTGAGAGCCACATGAAGTTCCACATGGATCAGAAAACGTACTCCTGCATTTTCTGTCCTGAGTCCTTTGACCGCTTGGATCTGCTTAAAGATCATGTGGCCATCCACGTTAACGATGGGTATTTCACCTGCCCTACCTGCAAAAAGCGCTTTCCAGATTTTATCCAGGTGAGATGCCATCCTGATTTAAAGTCTTGCCTGTTGGGTTTCTTGCAAGCTACTCTGTTTAAGAATTTTTCAGTACTGTTTTTGTATAGTACTGCATGTCTGGGATTTCTTACAAAATAAGGGGCCCATGTCTTCCAAAATTAGGAAGAATGACCAAGCATTGCTAGATGTTGTTTTATGCTGTTAAAATGCTTTTTCCACTGAATCGTTAGATGTGGTATTTCAACATACATTAGAACGCTCTGTACTGCTGGAGTCCCTTATCCCCTGGAAATCTCTAAAGAAAGAGGTCTCAACTACCTTTAGTCAGCACAAATCCAGGGCACAAAAGGAATTGTGTTTTGCTGGATCCAGCTTATACTCAAATGCACCTTTTCCTTTTTGTTAAAACTCTGAATCAAAAAACAACAACAACAACAAAACAAAAAAACACATGGTGTTGCATGTTACAAATGTTTTTTCATCCCTTGACTGTTTTTGCCAGGGTAATTCATTTGAAAACCTTGCAGAAATGCCAGGGCAGATCAGTACAGTCTGCCTCCTGACTTGTCCCTCAGGCTGGGTACTTTATTCTTCCCATTCTCTGCATGATGCTTAGGAGAGGTTGTGCTGGAGTAGTGAGTAATGTACCTACTTTGAGCATTGGAGAAGACCATCAATAGAATTTAAGTATGTTATTTTCATGGTTGGTAAGGAAAAAAAAAAACTGAGATGTACTGTGCACGCAGTCGTTATACTTCATATGGACAAAGAGGTCCATATGTCTTGCTGAGCTGCTTGACTTAAATTGAAATGTAGAAATCTAGTTTATGTCAAGTAATAGGAACTGATAGACTGTTCGATAGGCTAGAGATGAAAGGATGGGGAAAAGTGGTTTACTAATATAATTCCATCACTGCAAAGAAACTTCATCTTCTGTAAATGTTGAACAAGGAAAAATGTTGATGATTCAGAAATGCTTTTCTGCAGCCTAATTCCCCTTAAACTTTCCTGTGAAATTGACCAAGTCAGAAGATTGCACAGCTTTTTTCCAGCTATTTGGCCTTGTTTTGAAACTTAAAGATGAATTTTTCATTTGGTGTTACATGAATAATTAAGTTTAGTCATTATAGATCACTGCCTACTTCTTAAATGCTTCTCTGAGCAACAGAGCTGTTCCTTGCATGATCAGCATTAGAAGATGATAAAGATTTCATTGGAAATCCATTTCTTGAATAGTGCTTGGATTTCATGTCAAACCTCATTAGTTATTTTATTGAAGAAGAAAGGAAAAAAAAAGATGCTTCAACAGGTCAAGAGTAGTCCCAAAGTATGCAAAAGTAATTGCCATTCAGGAATCCTTTACAAATGCTTTTCTCTTGGCTTGCTTTTTTGTCAGTTGTAATTGACAGCTCATTCTTCCTGACTGAAAGGAATTAGTCCCTGCACTTGGATTTCTTACAAATGAAGTAAAGATAATGAACCTTATATGAACATGTTAACTCAAGGATGATTCAGTACAACCAGTACATCATGGACTTCTGCTGCCCATTGAGTACTCAACTGTGCAATAGCTGATGCCTTCAAGAATCAGTCCTGAGGAAATTAAATTGTCTATCCAGATGCATAAGAGACGTCATGGCTTTATAGAAAGTATCACCAAGATATCAGCTGTTCTGATAAACTTCAACTTCTTTTTAAGCTAGAGCAGATTAGAGAACTCTTAGAACCCTTTTTTCTTTTTTGTTAAGGATTTCTGAGACTGTTACCTGTTACCACGCACACGTTTTTTTGTGTTTTTTTTTTGGACTAAATTCCATTATTCTGTGATCTGCAATTCTAGGTCAAGAAACACGTACGCAGTTTCCATTCAGAAAAGATTTATCAGTGCACAGAATGTGACAAGGCTTTCTGCCGTCCTGACAAGCTGCGCCTCCATATGTTGCGACACTCAGACCGCAAAGACTTCCTGTGCTCCACGTGTGGCAAGCAGTTCAAGGTGAGATGACTCTTGACTGGATCATTCCTGATAGAGGTGCAGAATGACATTCTTTGCCCCCCCTTTCAAAGATAAGGTCATTCTCTCAGAGGTGGAAGAAACCAACGTGTAAACATGCTGGACTTGCCTGCAAGGTGCACTGCTTTGTGTAGCGGGAGATTAACAACATACCTTTCTGATAGAAAAGGTGCAAGATCCAGCCCAGCATGCTCTGCCCAAATAGGGTGTCTCATGTATCAGATCTTATTTCTAATAATTTAATAGCAAAGGCAGTTTTGTCTGCTTATTAAGAACTGGCTCATTACACAGCTCAATTGCCAAGTGCTTGTGTTGTATTGCTTCTATCAAGTTAGCTAAGAAAACTTACTGATATCAATGGATTAATAATATTCATGGCTGAGGTGCCTGTGTCCACGGAATGCATCTTGCCAGCACGTAACATCCAGACATCTTTCCAGATCTCTCCAGAACAGATGGAGCAGGCTGAGCCACGTAAACCGTGGTGGCAGCAGCCTCTTCTTGCTAACTTAGTTTCCCATGAGGTACTAAGGGACTTTTGGTGAAGAAGCTCTGGACACAGCATGTGCCCACAGAGGCAGGGTAACATCTGGACAGGCTCGGTACCATTGTGGGGCATGAGGCCATCCATCATCAGAGAGCATTAAGCAATGCAAGTTTCTAGGCATCCAGAATTACACCTAGAATATAATATTTTAGATTAATTCAGAGAAAAGCCAGAGTGGAGGGGTTCATTCTTACTGAAGCCACTAAATTAGCATTAGCTTGGCTTCTGCTTCTGTGGCTGAGCAACCTCAGCTACTTTTGAATGATAAAAGTAAGGCCAAAGGGTTCCTGCTGTGCTGTCCAGCGCATGCAGCTCTATCAGCAGCACTAGAGAGAAGTCAAAGAGAAGTCTGAACAGCTTACATCGTAACTCCTGCTCGTAGCAGGAAGCAGTGCTGATATTACTGTTATTTATTCCCTGTGATTGGTCTTCTCTTAGAGGAAAGACAAACTGCGAGAGCACATGCAGAGGATGCATAACCCAGAAAGGGAGGCCAAGAAAGCTGACCGAATCAGCCGCTCAAAAACTTTCAAGCCTCGCATAGCTTCCACTGACTATGAAAGCTTCATGTTCAAGTGCCGCCTGTGCATGATGGGTTTCCGCCGGAGGGGAATGTTGGTGAGTGTCTGTGTGCTCTAGCTTCTCTCACAAATACTGTACTCACATCTGAGTAGTTGAGGAATAAAGGTACAATTCCAGTGGCTGGAACATGAGGATGCTGTGAAACTGGGATAATTCTGTAGCTGGTTTGAGATTATGCATCTTCTTTAAACCTGTGTGTCTTCCCTCCTCAGCAAATGTGTGTATTTATGTATTTCATTGCCTGTCTTGTATGTCTGCTTGTCACCACCATATCTCAGCACTGTGTAATGTTGATTGATTTGTAATGCGTTTAACAGAATATGTGATTAATATATCGCATAGCTCAGCCTTAACTGCCTCTCAGCTTTCACGATGGTCTTCCCTGTTCTTTCCTCCTTCTCGAGTGGGGCCTCTGCTGGCCAGGCCCTGTAATTGCCGCTGTGGCAGGATGTTTGCAATAAGATGTCTTGCTGCATATTTTATGAGGGTTGTGATCTCTCCTAGCAGAGGTCCTTTGCATTACCTTGTTCTCAGCTACATGAGGTTTCTGACAAGTTACTTTACCCCTTACCATCTTAGTTTGAGGGAGACTGTAAATGAGATCTAGCAAGGCCATGTTTACCTTCAGTAGCTGATTGTGAATGCACAATAACCCTTGCAGCAGAAAATGCTTCTGGTGCTGCTGGCTAACATCACTACAGTTTTGGTTTGGCAGTTATCCATGTCTAGGAGAAGGAGCAATTGTTTAGCTTCCAGATGTAATATGCTCTTGTTCTTCTGTTTCTTTTTCCTAAGGTGAATCATTTATCAAAGAGACATCCAGACATGAAAATAGAAGAGGTGCCAGAGCTCACGTTGCCCATCATCAAACCCAACAGAGATTATTTCTGTCAGTACTGTGATAAGGTATGTAAGGAAGTCAGCCCTCAGAGGGTAGCTCAGTCCTAGACCCCTATGCAGGCAGTTTGTCTCTGCATAGCAACATCTGGCAGGGTTTGCAGCTCTTCTGAGGAGCTTGCAACCAACGTTCCTGCAAGCACTGTCCAAAAGAAATTGAGATGAAATGCACTGAGGCCAAGACATCTGAATACTAATAGAAAATTGCTGTCCTCCTGTGGTTGCTGTGTTTGGAGTAGGTACGATGTAAATACTCTGATCCAGCAAGCAGTGACCCGCCTTTAGTCTTGTATCA
This sequence comes from Cygnus olor, assembly GCF_009769625.2. Lineage (NCBI taxonomy): Eukaryota > Metazoa > Chordata > Aves > Anseriformes > Anatidae > Cygnus > Cygnus olor. The sequence goes on along the minus strand of NC_049190.1, from coordinate 5,915,454 downwards.
CTTTTTGCAACACAGGACTAAGTATTCTACCTAGCTATAATTCCTGAGCACTGTTTTTTTTTCTGGTTTCTGTATCACTTCTAAAAGTGAGTCTGTAACTCCTTTTTATTTTAAGCAGCTTACTTAGTCACATGCCAGTAATTCCCAGTGTTCAGTAGAGCCTGAAGCTTCTTCTGCGCTTTGGTTTCTGTTCTTACTCTCTGGCCTTTTGCTTTTTATGTATGTGGGCCTTTATTTACCAGGAAATATATTTTGACTGACTGTTCTTATCCTTAATACATGCTTCAGTGATGACTCCTTCCTTTCGTTTAAAGGGAAAAAAAGGATAGTTTTTAAGTAATGCTATAGCATATTCATTTGTTTGTGCCTAAGAAGTTGTTATAAAAAAATATTTCAATTACTGAACGCTATTAAAGCAATTTGATGCTTCATGCAAGAGTGGATGCATCACCCTTCATGACAAATTACAACTTTTACCAGTGGCTTCCCTGACATTTGCACTTCAAGAATGAACTAAAAAGGTCTTCCTTTCACTTCCTGTCCTGTCCTGTTGTGATGCTTTGTTCTGGCATACAGCATGTTCTCAAATAGCTTCTGTGTCCTACACAAGTAGTTGCTTTTATAGGCTGATTAAACACCAGAATGTGTACGTCTGTCCATGCGCGATGTAATTCTTTGGGGTTTTAACTAAACGTACTGTCTAAGGCAACATGCAGACCTTCCCGGTGAAGACAACTGGTATCTCTTTTCTGTGCTGACCTTGGGCTTATACCATTTTCATTCCAAATTTTCACCCCACAGGTGTACAAAAGTGCCAGCAAGCGCAAAGCGCATATCCTGAAGAACCATCCTGGTGCTGAGCTACCTCCAAGCATCCGGAAGCTGCGCCCTGCAGGCCCAGGAGAGCCAGATCCCATGCTGAGCACCCACACTCAGCTGACAGGCACTATAGCCACCCCTCCGGTCTGCTGTCCTCATTGTTCCAAACAGTACAGCAGTAAGGTATGGGGGTCATCTCCTGGCCTCAAAGCACAGCCTCTCCCTGGCGATGCTCTTTCACCTTGGTCTTTGTAATCTGTCAGTCTGTAAGCAAAGCTCTTTTATTCTGAGCCACAGTGCTGGTTTCATGCTGCGTACTGACAATGCAGGCGCAGCCTGGTAGCTTTGTGGCAAAAAGGTTCCCTAAATAGAGGACATGAGCTTGAAAGAAGAAATGTAAATGCTGCCAGTATGTGGTCACGAACAGAAAAGCTCGGAAACTACGCACTTTTCAGTTGCAAGGGAGAAGGGTAAGGAAACAAAATGGGGGGAGGGAAGTGACCCCAAAATATTTAGCTATGTTGGTGTTAAAAAAATGCTTATGGGTTCTTTTGAGGCAGTGCTTCAGTATCAGCTAGCTCTAATCAACAGCATTTTTGTGATCTTTGTTTCCCTTTTGCTGACCAGAAAATTCTGTAGTATGAATCTTCACGCTGCTTTACTGAGGGAAACCTAAAAGCTGCAGTCCACGTGGCTGTTAGATTTCAGCTGACCCGAAGCTGAGAGGCCAACCATCTTTCTAATGCTCTTTTGCATCTCTGTAGACGAAGATGGTACAGCACATTCGCAAGAAGCACCCGGAGTTTGCTCAGCTCCCTAACACAATACATGCCCCGCTGGCGACAGCTGTCATCAGCTCCACTCCTGCCGTTCTAACCACTGACAGCACTACTGGAGAGACTGTTGTGGTAAGGATTGAAGATGTTAAATCAGGCCAATGGAGGGAAACAAACAGGACAGAAGCCCTCTGGCTGTAGTCTTAGTGTTCTTGGCAGATATCATTTTAAAGCATGTGTTAGGACACTACTCGAGGTCACTTATGTTCTTGAATCTGTGCTGTGTTTTTACTCGTCCAGGAGTTATAGTTCTTTCTAGAGCTCTAAGGATTTACCTTTTTTCCTACTCCATTCCCTTCAGACATGTGCTACTGACTCCACGTAATACTTTTACATATGCCCAATTAACTCAGGAATTCACATCGCATGGATTTTCACTGGGGCTGTTCTCCTGGGGTGCTGATGATCACAAGGACATGTTAAACAATGATAGACAGAGAACTGGATCAAACTCCATTCAGAGGAGTCAAAATTCTTCTGTAATCTTCTGGGCAGTGCAGTACTGAGTGTTGTGAACCTCCAGTGGTTGATTTCTCCACTGCTAATGCATCAACTGCTGCAGAAATCAAAGTGGAGAATAGAAAATCAGTCTTGTGTCCTTTAATGATGCTGGGGTGCTGCAAAGTTTTTAAAAACCGTATTAGCAACATTTTAAAACTCCTATTTGAAGACCGAAACTGGATAAGAGACTGTTTGGCTTGATAGTGGGCAGATTCACCCATTAAATGTTACTGCAAATTTTAGAAATACAGTTGTCAAGAAAAGCATCGCTCTGGCAGGTGAGAAGGAAAGGTGGAGTATGTCTGAGGAAGCAGTACTGTATTTGATAACAAAAATCCTGCACTTGGAAGAGTTGTCTCTCAGTTTCCCAGACAAAAAAGTGTTAAGTCAGAATGTTTGGTTTTTTTAATGATTATTGTATGTTAAGTTTACCCTGGATGATCCTGAGTAGCATTTAGAGAGTAGAGCAAAACTAGCAGATGATCCCTGGTGATGGCCTGTGGCCCCATCAGCCATGCTCTATATGCTTTAAGCTCTTGTAAAGAAATGACTAGGCTCAATGGTATAAGTGTTATATTCAGTGCGGTGAAAGAATTACAGCCCTGCAGAGGTATTCAGTCCAGAAGACAATATGAGACATTTTTCTTTCAATCTTTCTACCTGCGCAGACAACAGATTTACTGACGCAAGCGATGACGGAGCTGTCCCAGACCCTCACAACAGACTATCGAACTCCCCAGGGAGATTACCAGCGGATCCAGTACATCCCTGTGTCTCAGTCCACGACAGGCTTGCAACAGCCTCAGCACATACAGCTGCAGGTTGTTCAAGTGGCCCAGGTGTGTAACCAGCTGGGGAACTTTATCTGCTTTTTGACCTTCTCGTATCAGGCCTGTGCTTCCTTGGGGCTGTATTGCTGGGAGGTTTGTTAAGGAGTAGTTACTTAAAAAAATAAAGCGGTGTAGAAAGATTGCTTGATGATGGATAGAGGTTCTATCAGAAACATCCTGTACTGGGCATAAATTTTCCTATCAGTCTTGGTCACCTTAATGAAGAATTCATCAACAGAGTCCTAATTTATTTCTATCTGGGCAACTTCACTTGAGTCTTCTCTAGGCTGGCTTTCCAGCAACTGGAAAACTGGGTCAGTGGGTGACCTGCTTTTGTGGTTGTGAGGACTAATTTATACTTCCTTTTCTCAGTAAGCCAGAGCCAAAATTTAGAAGTACAGAAAGCATTTGCTTTTTCATTCGTATTATCTATTAGAATATTCATTCTCTGTGATGCTCAACAGCCTCCTAAAAATAAAAACAGAGTGTAGCTAGAATAAGTGAGCTGAGGAAAATTCGTATTCAGGCAACTATAAGAAATCACCACAGTCTTCAAATCCAGTAGGTACTGGATGAAGCTGGAACTACCATGTCTTTGTATATGAGTCTGAAATTCAGTGTTCTCTCACCTAATTATTACCAATTTAGTTATGAATTTGGTTGATAAAGGCCTAAACAACTGCCCTAGTTAACATAGACCATGGTTGTTTTTACAACATAAGAGCACGAATACAATACAGGAGCACAAATTCCTGCAGCTGATACTAAATTTATCAAGATCTGAGACTTGTAATTAAACTAATTATTATTAACAGGTGTTGCTCCAAACAGCTTTTAATCAGTAAGACTGAACACTTTGGCTTGAGGCACAGTTATCTCAAACTATAGTACAAGAGATGCAGTTCTTGAGTATGTGTGTACTTTATGGACAGATACTTACAAAGAGGGATGGCCCAGTGGTTGTGACACTAAATCCAGTTTTTCAGACCTTTTGGTTCCCATCTAGCCTCTGCCACAGACAACTTGTATGACCACAGGCAAGTCCTTTCTGTTGATACCACCAGGATGTGACCACCTCAGTGCTAAACAAAGAAGTTTAAATGGCTGCTTCTGCAAAGAATGCAAAATACACACCTCTGCTTTGATTTTCTGTCTAGGCTACCTCACCTCACCAGTCCCAGCACTCCACAGTAGATGTTGGGCAGCTTCATGACCCCCAGACGTACACACAGCATGCCATCCAGGTGCAGCACATCCAGGTCACAGAGCCATCAGCAGCAGCTCAGCCATCATCACAGGTATTTCACTCTTCTCTGTGCAGCTGGCATATTACATACTGTGATGCAGGACAGAGTCTTTTCTATGTCGATTAAAGGACCACACATGAAATGACTGCCACTTGAGCATCTTTGAGATCGTCAGGTGGCTCCCAAATGTTCCTAGGGCTATTTAAGTTTTTAGAGCGTATATGTGGTAGAGATAAATGGCTAGAAACGGACAAGTTTGCAGCTATTTGTGGTTAAATAAATTCAATATATTGGTATTGAATATCTTCATGCTCTGGGATAGTTTTAAGCCTCTGGTTTCCGTCCTCTGTCAGACTTGCTATTGCAGAATCATAGAATATCCTGAGTTGGAAGTGACCCACAAGGATCACTGAGTCATGGCTCCATGCAGGGCTACCTAGAAATTAAAGCATATGTATGACAGTGTTGCCAAAATGCTTCTTGAACTGCAGTGGGCTTGGTGCTGAGACCACTTCCAGGGGAGCCTGTTCCAGTGCCTGACCACCCTCAGTGAATAACCCTTCCCCAATATCCTATCTGAACCCCCCTGATGCAGCTTTATGCCATTCCCTTGGGTCCCTTGTATCCTTTGGCAAGGCAGGTGTCTCTTTTCCAATCGTTTTCTTACTGACCACAGAGAGACACAAGCCTGGGGGGAGGGAGGAGAGCTTTGCAGTTCTTGTACTCAATATGCTATAGAAACCCCCCATGCCCCCATTTTCCCTTGATAAGGAGGCTATGCTTATAACAGTGCAGAAGCATGCAACCCTTGGCATGCTGGAGAACACTTACTTTTTTTTTTTTTTTTAGGTTGGGGGTCAACCTTTGAGTCCCTCCTCACAACAATCTCAGCAGGAACTTAGCCCCTCGCAGATGCAGACAGCTACATCTACACAAAACCAATCCCTCCAGCAGCAGCAAGGGTCTTCAGTCCAGCACACATATCTTCCCAGCACATGGAACTCATTTCGGAGCTACTGTAAGTGTCAGCAGTAACTGGAAATTTGGCTAGTGTGTAGAACTGCTATGTTCTCCGTTATACCAGCCAACAAATGGGAGAGAATATCTTCCAAATGGGAGAGCATGTCTTCCTAGATCTTTATGAATATTAAACAATTTTAGACAATTGAAAATGGTTGTATTAGCTTTTTTTTTTTTTTTTTTTTACTGTATGTCTATAATTACTTGGTATGTAGTCTGGACAGGCAGACTGGGCACCTTTAATGCAAGGATCCTGCATTCAGCAGGAATCCATATAGTGGATAGCAGCTTGTTCAAATTTGGATGGATGCTTCAAAGAGTCATACAGGAGATGAGGGTGACATGAAATGATTTCATGTCCATAAAGCTCTGGATGATAATTCTGTGATTTCTTGGGTGTAGAACAAGCTGTTAGTTATATGCATGAAGAGAATCCTCAGCCAGTGTTAATCTGCTATAATTCTCTTGAGCAGAAATTCAGGTTGCAAAAAGCCTTTTAAAACTCCACAGGCCTCAACAACTACTCTTGTTATTGATGCAAGACTTTATTATCTTTCAAGGTGGTCCTTGAGTTTGATTGAATATTTTGATTCTCCAATTTCAATTTTCAGCATCTGAGATTCAGATGATGGCCATTCCTCAAGGCCAGTATGTGATCACAGAGACAGCTGTAGGTACACCTGTCACCACTGTCAACACAGGGCAAGTGAAAGCAGTTACTCAGGTAAGGAAAAGAATCATGGCCTTTTCTTTTTGTCTAGAATAATGTATCATGCTTTTAAAGCCTTTAGATTGAAGGTTAAAGGAATGCTAAAATGATGACAGGGCCACAGAGAGCAATGGTGCACCTAGAGAGGTCCATAATGTATTGTCTGAAAGGACATTGGCTTTCTGTAACGATTGTAGCGAGTTCCATGCTGGGTAGAATCTCTAGGCAAAACAGCTAAGAAATGCTGTGTCATAGGCTAAGGCGAAAACTGCTATTGGTGAAATCTAGTAATGTTGTGGACTTTGAGGTTACAAAAGGGAAGACATAATCTTCTATGCATAAGGGAAATCATATTTTTTTTCTGAGGTAGCATCATATTCCTTCATGTGTCAAGAACAAAGTTTTCTGCACCTAGACGTTTGCAAGGCCCATGCCTGTCAGACCCTTGTATGACTCCTTGAGGTTTAAAGTGTTCACTTACTCACATTTGTAGGAGAAGGTACGATTCAGTGGCAGTAAAAATATTTACAACTAAGCTGTATCCATGAAGCCAAGTTTCAGAAACATTTCTGAGAATTACTATCTCACCTAGGAAACAATCCAACATACAGAAGTGTGGTAGTTTTACTACACTGATATTGGACACTCAAAATGAAACTTCTGCTAGAACATATGGAAAATGGAAGAAACTTTCAGAATAGTTGTATCATAAATTGCTATTTTAATTTCTAATGGTGGATTAACTGTATAAATAGTTTAACTGTTCATAACTAACCCAAATTTCAAAGTAGTCCAATGTACTTCAAAGCAAGGGTCTGATTTGTGTTACCTTGGTCTCAGAAATAACACTTGAAAGCATTACATCCTCAACTTCAAAATTTCTTGTTCATACCAAAATGTCTTTCAGCACAGCAGCAGGAAAGTTGAAGATGATTACAACAGAAAAGTTATGGAAGATGAAACAATTACTTATTTTTTATATTCTTCATGCAGACTCACTATGTGATATCTGAAGGTCAACCTGATTTGGATGTCAAACAAAACTCTTCGCTCTCCAGTGAGGTACAGGTTGGTGTTTCCCAGCCACCAGCCCATGCTGATACGTTGGAATCTCAAACGAGTAATCAGCAGCAAACAACCCAGTACATAATCACTACAACCACCAATGGGAATGGGGGCAGTGAAGTGCACATCACTAAACCAAGAACTTTCTCAGCAGAACATGAATGAAGAAGCCTTGCATTGTCATTTGCTTGTACTTTCCACCTCCCCCAGAAGCCCGAATATATGGGTATCCTGGAGCTCAATATGTTTTAAAGTATATGCTCACTTAACTTCAACTAAAATATTGGAGCTCTTCTTAATGCTTTAAGAGGGTTGAAGTCCTCAGTGACCATGAAGAAGTACTCTCAAAATCCTTCTGGGATACTATTTTATGCAGCTTTTAACAAAAAGGACAAAAGGAGAAATTAAACCTGCTTGCCCTGGACTTTTTTGGCATGTCTGCTGACCCTTGTTTCTTCCTTCAGGGAAGTGTCTCTGGTAAACAACTCTTATTTCAACTGGAAGGGAAAAGCTTGCCCAACTGAAGGCTAATTGGCAGATTATGTTGTATGTGTATTTTTAATAGGAGCTGTTAAACAAGAGTATGGCAGAACCGCTTCTTCTGTCTTTGTTTCAACAGCCAAGGTGAAAGGGAATATATGCTTGAGAGCAGACTGCCTGAAGAAAAAGGGCAGCAGCAAAGCAATGACTGTGTATGTGTGTGGGGATGGATATAGCAATGAAGCTGTGAAGACGTGCAGAAGCAGTCCATTAAATTATTATTTTTCCAACCCCTCAAACTGTTTACATGCTGTCTCCCCTGCCCTATTTTACCAAGCAGTTCCAGAAGAAGGAAAAGTGCAGTCTTAACCCCATGTTTGGAACAAACTGATCAAAACCCTAGTAGCACATAATGGTAATACAGAGCCACTGTTATCTCTTTTCCCCTCCAGAGTTTGCAGGGAAAATTGCCTTTTTGCCTGTAAACAAAAAAGTTTCACCTTAGCCTGCATAGCAGCTTCTGCTGTGACCTCTAGCGATAGTTGTGCCAGGAGAAGCAGGTACAGGAGTACACCTCTGAAGATGCAGGGTAGTCATCTCGGTTGCCACCTCAAAGTGGATGTATTTTTCTCTTGAAGACTGAATGGAGAGTTGGTTATGCACCTTGTTAACACCTTGTTAACAATGTACTGTAATTCCTTTGGACAGTTTCATAAAATGACCAGCCTTGGACTCAGGAAACACGTACAAGAAAAACACCAATGGACCACTATTTATGGGACACAGAAAGCCATCTGCAAGAGTTGCCTGCTTTGGTAGACCTGGTCTACGTACAGAACTCATGTTATTCTTAGGGACCAGGAGAAAGGGAAAGTTTTATCTTTTAAGGCAGTGTATTTTTTTCTTACATAATTCCCCTTCATGGGTCTTGTTGGTTGGTTATTTAATGCATTCTGGTATTTGCAAGAATATGACTACATCTCCATTTACTGTTGATGGGATATACTGTTTGTGTCTAAAACTCCATTCACTCTGCTTGAAACCTCATCCCAGAATGTCAGTGCACCATAGGATACATTTATTTATAAAACAAAAGCAAAGAAGTAAGTTTTGTCTTAATGGCCCTTGAGAAAGGCCAGAAGAACTAAGAGAGGATCTGTTGTTTTTTTTTTTTAAATTAATTTCTTCTTAAATTGCATCGAGCGTGAATCTGGAACTCTTGTGTTTGTACTCCCACAGATTGAGATGAGGATTAACCATGTGAGTAGGTGTTACACATGTTTACAGGTTGTGGTGTCAGGCCTTACAGAGTTAAAGCTCTTAGACATGAGAGAACACTCAGACTCAAAAAGTGGATGTCTTGTTACTTGCTGGCAAAGCCTTGTAGCATGTATTGCTTCAGTAAATAACATTTTAAATATGGTATGGAAATAGTGACTGTGCATGATGAGGTAAATCCTGTTTAAAATATTGGACAGCTCAGAACTGTTTCAAGGTAGCTTGAAGTGAGTTGCCAAAACATAGATTAATTTGTGCCTGGGATTTCTCTTCTCTTACTGCAACCACTGTACTGGGGCATTAACTAACAATTGGGGCATTAACAAGATTGGTAAAAGTTAATGAAGACCTGAGCTCCCATTTAGTGTAGTGCAGTGATGAGTCCTTCAGTTCAATGGATTTGGGAGGTCATCTACTTTAGCAATGCAGCCAAGCAACTGCAGTTGTCCTTCATTCATTTGAAGTCATGTTGCTGAGCACTTCTGAGTAACAGGCCATTACAATGTTCGTCTGGGCGAGCAGAAGGGAGCTCTTGGTTTTGGCTTTGCCTTGTGGCATCTTTTTCAAGAAAAGGGTCTGTTTTCAGACTGCTAGATTAATAACATGAATCAAATGTGGTACGAGTAATAGGAAAATGGGAAACCTGGAAATGGGATGTTGCAAATGCACACTGTTCTACAGGAGCATTTTTTAAGTCTTAAAAGCTCTATAGTCTTTAGAGATGATCAAACTTTGTCTTTAACGATATTGCAAATGTGGGATAAAACAAAAAAACTTTGTTATATTCAACTTCGTCAGAAAGGATCACAGAATGAGGTTGCTTGTTCTTGTACCAGTTATTTAAAGCTGAAAACTACAGGGTGTTCCAGAAAACAATTGTAAAACAGCGTCTTTGAACTCACATGTTCCTTGTCAGAGTTTCTGCTCTGTCCCACAGTAACAGTAGTATACTTATCCATCAGCTTGACACCAGCATTAAGTGATTCACTGTGTCTTAAGTCAAACTGATGCCTCATTGGGGGAGAAGCGTCCCTGGAAATCAAGCATTGTGAGTTCTCATTCCAAAGTAATAAAATATAGTGATTACCCAGACTGGGGGAGAGAGCAGAACAGCCCCACAGCACAGCTGTGCTACAGGGACTGCTTTGAAGACAAAAGCAAAACACAACAAAAATAGCCAAGTTTGCATTTTTTTTTTCCAGTTTCTGCAGTGCAGAAGGCATAGGATTTACTATATTTTATTCTTTTTTTTTTTTTTTAAACCAGAACCACCCCAAACATCTGTCTCTTAAAATAATGTCCTACTGGAGCTTAACGCTGCAGTACTCTGCTACCCGCACAGGGCACGTTTTGCTCAAAGATGGGAATTGCCATGGGCCCTTCTGGGGCCTCAGGCTTTTCTGTGTAGGTGTTTTAGGTCAGTTTCTGTACCCCCACCCCGTTAAAAATTAAAATTAAAAAAAAAATTTACGCCTCTCAGACTGCTCGGGCACTTGGGACGAAACGTGGCTGTTTCCATGGGATGCTGCAGTGGCTGTCCCACATCGCTCTGCCCGCTGTTATTTAAATGTGTATGTTTATTGTACATTCAGTGACTGTTCTAGTGTTAATAGTCTTGTGCTACCTGGCAGGTGTAAAAACGAAATTAATAAATTTCTTTTTTTTTTTTTTTTTTTCTAAATACTGAGCAGTGTGATCTGTGCGGGTTTCCCCTGGCATTCCCCCCTGGGTGAAAAAGGGGCTTTATTTATTTATTTATTTATCCAAACACGGGCTTTATTTATTTATTTCTGTATTTATTTATGCATTCATTTATTTATTAGTTCCGGTTTTAACCGCCTTTTCCCACCGAGAGCCCTGCCCTTTCCGGGCCCCGTCATGGCGGCGGGGAAGCGACGCGGCCTCCCGCCCGCCTTCCCACCCGCGGCTCTGCGCAGGCGCGGCGGGGGCCATGGCGCGCGTGCGCGGGGCCTTGAGCAGCGGGCGGCCTGAGGGGGGCAGCGGCTGAGGGGGGCAGCGCCGCCGGCCCCGGGCCGCGTCCCCCCCGCAGCGGGGGTCGGGGGCTCGGCAGAGGGCGGCTGGGGCTCGGCTCCCTCGGTCCTTGCGGCCCCGGGGTGAGGAGGGGGCGGCGCCGCTGAGGTGAGGAGGTGGGCTCCGAGGACGGGCGGGGGGGGGGGACGGGACCCCTGTTTTAAGTGTGTGTTTTTTTTGGTGTTTTCTCCGCGAGGTTTGTGCCTTTGGGTCTGAGGAAGCTGAGGGTTGTGCAGCTGTTCCCAAATCCTGACCCCGGCCAAATCCCGGGCTGTAAATTGAGCTTAAAGGAAACCTGAACTTAGACCCGCCTTGAGCTTTGCGTGCTCAAAACCCGTCAAAATGTAAACGTAGTGACTTATTTGTGGTGCTTCCTCCTGCTAGTGACAGCTGCCGCGGGTAGGAAGCGGCGTGAAGCGCTTTCCTGTCATGCTGGGAGGGTCGTGGCTGGTGGCCCGGCGTGCCCCCCGCAAGGGCACCCCTCTGGTGCCACGGGCAGTTCATGTCTTCCTGGGGTCTGTGTCCCTTCAGCAGGCTGTGTGGCTTGTGCTTAAACCACTATTTAAAATCATAGAATATCCCGAATTGGAAGAGACCTACAAGGATCATCGAGTCCAACTCCTGGGTTTACTAAGTGCAGTGTTCACTCAAATGTTGTCAGCCTGGGATGGAGCTGGTCTGGGGGCTCTGGTGGGTACCGGTGGGTGAGGTGAGGGTTTGCTGCCCTTGCTCAGGAGCCGCAGAGGGAGGAGAATGGACTCCCTGGATCACATGCTGACCGACCCCTTGGAGCTGGGGCCGTGCGGGGAAGGAAATGGCACACGGATCATGGAGGACTGCATGCTGGGCACAACGAGGGTTAGTCTGCCCGAGGACCTTCTGGAAGATGTGAGTAGCACTACGAATGTTTTGTGTTCCCAGAGCCTTGACAAACAGTATGTTTACCTCCTGTCCTGGGGCTTACAGAGGAGAGCAAACTGAAAAGGGATATGTTTCTGACCCCTGGAAAGGGTATTGAATAGCACTTTGAATCTTGTCAGTAAAACAGTAAGACCTTTCTGTCACGTTATTTTTCTAGGTAAAGATCCCTTTTATTTTACAGTTATATTTGAGAATAGAATAAAAGTTTTGTTTGTTAAAAGTTTTGAATTTATATGCTACTTGATAACAGTATTTATTTCGTCAGCTTTCTTCCTTACACTGTTGCTTTCTGTGTTTGATGTGAAACACCATCTCGCGTCCTGTGTTACTTAGCTGCAAAAAGCCTTGAGGGCTAGAAAGTTGTTAAAGACGTGTACACATTTTCTTCACTGTTGTTTTTTCCTTTCTGTAGCCTGAGATCTTCTTCGAAGTTGTCAGCTTGTCGACATGGCAGGAGGTGCTGACAGATGCGCAGCGAGACCACCTGAAAACATTCCTGCCTCGCTTTCCTGAAAACAACCGAGAGCATCAAAACAAACTCATCTCTGCGTTGTTCAGTGGCGAAAACTTCCGTTTTGGAAATCCACTGCACATTGCCCAGAAACTCTTTCGGGGTCAGTGAGTGTGATACTCTTTTGTGTATTTTCGGTGTTAAGTTCTTAACTTGCCATTAATGAAAACTGAGGCAATTTTTACCTCTTTGTTATAGATGGGCACTTCAATCCTGAAGTTGTGAAATACCGGCAGCTCTGTTTTAAGTCCCAGTACAAACGCTACTTAAGCTCTCAGCAGCAGTACTTCTACCGCCTGCTCAAGCAGATCCTTGCTTCCCGCAACGTGAGTATCTTGTCTTTGGGGCCTGGTCATCGCCTTCTTGTGTTCTGTAATGAATAGGCTGTCTTTACAACAAAGTGTCTTGGTGTTTGTGCATTCCTAGTTCTCAGAGGACTTTCTGTTACTGAATGCTGCTTTTCTGTTTTTCCAGTGGCCTGTATAATATAAGAACACTAGAAGCATTGTTATGTTTGCAAAGATGCGTATCAAACTTCAGATTTTGAATCTCTCATAGCTCTCACTTGTGTAGCATAGCATGTTTTTTCCATGCCCATCTCACCCCCTGGCTTCCTTCTTGGCACTTCATTTTAGCAAGTGAATCTGCCTCAATTTTTCTGCCATTTATGTCATTGTGAAACAAGTAACTTTGCTAACTAGGTAGTTGTGTGAATTCCACAGCCTCATTGGAGACTGGTATAGAATAGATAAAAAACTCTGATTCTGGTGCTGTAAATCCCTGATGAAGTCTTCCTCTGTAGATAGTGTTGTCAGCTTATCTCTGCCACCTGAAACGTGTCCTTGTAAATGCTTGCTTATCATTTCACTAAGCTTAGGCATCGCAACATACGGTATACATGGATGAAGAAGAAAGTGGCTTTATTAAACACCCCATAGTGATACAGGAAAAAGAATACAGAAATGTATAGGAAGCTATTTCTATATATTTCTATATATATAATATATATAATATATATTCTATATATTTCTATTGTATAGTCATAAGGGATAAATCTTTTCTTCAAAAGAGTGTTCCATGTTTGTGTTACACGTTTGGTATGGAAACTGTACAAGTGGACACAAGACGAGTGGTTAGGGGCTCCTGAACAGTCCACATAAAGTAACAGTGAGGCATTGTATGTGCAGATGAAGATGCAGAAACTTCTTATTAGCTCCCTTCTTGCCTTTTTCACCCCTTTAAATGATGGTCTAAAATACTGGTTTTAAAGTTGCCAATCTGACAAATTCCCTTACGTTTTAAGGGTTGTAAAGAACTGAGCTAGTTAGCACATCAGCTCCAAATGTTAAATATCCTGAAAATGTGAGTTAAGCTTAACCACCCTCACTTAACCAAGATATCTAATGTCACTCGTATCTCATCTTCCAGCACTTGCTGGAGTTAGCTAGGAAAGGAGGCCCTGATATGACCCTGAGGAGAAAGCATTTCTCACCATCATATGATGCAGAAGAACGGGACAGACGGGCACATCGGCGCTACCTGAAGATTCTGAGGGAAGTGAAAGAGGAGTGTGGAGATACCACCTTGTCTTCTGATGAAGAAGGTAATGCCCTGTACTCAAGGAAAGATTTAAGTGTGAATGGAGAAAAAACATTTTTTTTATGTGAGGATAGCCTCTTCAATAGAGGAATGAAAACTGGACTCCAGTTTTAGTGGCTGCACGCTAATGAACATGGGATTAGGATTACCTAGGTTTGGGGGTGGTACGTCTTGCAGAAATGTATTTATTCATTTATTTATTTATTTGCATATTTAAGATCTAAGCTCCTGGCCTCCAAGTTCTCCAGCACGTTGTCCAAGTCCACCGATTCCCCTGAGAGTGATACCCACGTTATCAACCTTGGATATGAAAACAGCAGGTGAGAACCAAACTAGGTGTCAGTAGGGATTTGGGGATGAGAATTACTTTGAGAACCTGCAAGGATTTGGCGGGGAAAGTCTGTTGCTTCATGGGAAATCATGTAATGCTTCTTTTTTGTTGTCCCCAAAACGTCCAGATCTTCTCACGTTTTGGTTTTCTCCTTGAAAAGCTAGTATTTTAACATAAGTCTTTACAGGTTGTGTAATGCTACTGATTTTTCTGTTGTATTTTTCCTTAACGGACGAGCGATTAGTATAGCATGGTTTGAACTGTTTTGGAGTATGTGCTAAGGGAATCCCTCTGAAGGTTGCTGTAATCAAGCCTGCAAAGCCTTTGTGCAACACACCTGGTTCTCACTTTTCATTTCCGTGCTTGCATCAGCGAATAAATCTGATCAACCAAGGAAGAAAGCGTTGAAATAAACTGGTTGATTAAAAGACTGAATTTCCTTGACTTACTGAAATTTGAAGATTACTGAGAATGGGAACAAACAGAACACGGTATTCTAAGTAGTCTATAAAGTAAGAAAACAAAAATCTGCAAATTATCTGACTTTTTTGTTGTTGTTTTTGCAGACAGGATAGAACTTGGGGAAAGTGACTTGAAGATGATGCTGAGGAAGCACCATGAGAAACGAAAACGTCAACCTGTAAGTTGACAAAAAAGTCTTGGGGGGGCTGGTATTAGATGTTACCTGTTTGTCTTTTTTCTTTTAGCTGTAAAGTGCTTCTGGGTGACAAGAAGTGTGTGTGGCCACCCTTCAGTCCTTTAATGTAATCTATATTTAATCATTGGAGGACATATACAACTCTTGTTTGTTTACCTGCTTAGAAGTATTCTGTAATTTTATTGATGTGTGATTACTAAACTTAGTCAATGAAAAAATTGGATTTCAGGGTTGGAAGCCTTCCCTGTTTTTTATTGCAGTGAATAACTTTATATGCTGATCCCGGATAAGTTTGGCACATTTCAGTATTTGGTTATCTTCTGTACTCTTGTTGCTATTTTAGTGCTTTTTGCTTTCCTGATTTTCCTTTCTATCCTGTTGTACCGTGTAGGACCACCCAGATTTAATGACAGCAGATCTGACTCTGGAGGACATCATGACTCGTGTGAATGCTGGCAGGAAAGGTTCCTTAGCAGGTCAGTGGCTGGAACTGGTACTTGTGCATTGCATAAACACAGGGTATCAAAAGCTAGGGATGGAGGAAGTCTCTCCTGAATGCTCTTTACGTAGCTAGCTAGCTGCTCTGAAATTGTAAGTTGCAGTTGCACACAGGTAACTCCAGTTCGTATTGAAGGTGCTTCCAACTAATTGATGGAATTTAACTTGTATTTCTGCTCTAAGCAGTTACCTTCACCTTTCTGATTCCAAATATGTTGGTTTAAAAAATCAAGTTTTTCTGTAAAAACAGTGCATTAAGGGGAAAAAAAAACTCATGGAAGTAAGTAGGAGGATGGAATGGACTGGTAGTGAATGAGTTTGCACTACGTACGTTTTTGAATATATGCTTAACAATATAGTTAATGATCCTCACTGAAATATAGTAAGATGTTTTCTCATTATTTTTCTTACCTTTTGTCATACCTAAAGCCTTATTTGACCTTGCAACCCTCAAGAAAAAGGTGAAAGAAAAGGAAGATAAGAAGAAAAAAAAAGCTGAAGATGATTAAATCTGAGGTGGAAGATCTGGCTGACTCTCTTAGCAATGCAGACGGGATCCCATCACTGTCTCAGGATCCTTCCCCCATCCCTCTGTCATCTGTCAAAGAGGAGTAAGTGCTTCAGGGGGCCCTGAATACTTTGAGGGGATGAAGAGCGCAATGGATGTTGCAGCTCAGATTTTTGCAGTACCTTTGCAGATCTTACTAGGTGTAGTTACCTCTTTCTGTTTTGTCTGGCTTTTTCACCCATGATGGGATGAAGCAGCAGCAGAATTTCAGAGCTGAGAAGAGAAGGCACACTTGGAGGTGTGCCTTCTCCTATTGATGAAAGGCTGAGAGAGCCGGGGATGCTCAGCCTGGAGAAGAGAAGGCTCCAGGGAGACCTCCTTACGGCCTTCCAGTACTTGAAGGGGTCTTACAGAAAGGGTGGAGAAGGATTCTTTACTCGGGTAGATAATGATAGGGCAAGGGGGAATGATCTTAAACTAAAAGAGGAGAGATTTAGATTAAACATTAGGAGGAAATTCTTCCGTGTAAGGGTGGTGAGGCCCTGGCACAGGTTGCCCAGAGAAGCTGAGGATGTCCCATCTCTGGAGGTGCCAGGCTGGATGGGACCTTGGGCAACCTATCTGGTGGGTAGCATCCCTGCCCATGGCAGGGGGGTTGGAGTTAGGTAATCTTTAAAGTCCCTTCCAGCCAGAGCCGTTCTATGAAGGACATTTGTCTTTGGTTTTGTGCATCTTGGAATGAGTAAAATGTGGAATGTACATCTCTGTGTATGAAGATGTATATTTACTCGGAAAACTTGTACTCTGCTTGTGTTTTCCTTCATTTGAAGACCTCTTGAAGAGATGAAGCCATGCCTTGGTGTAAATGAAATATCTTCCAGCTTCTTTTTCCTTCTTTTGGAGATACTGTTTCTGGAAGGACCTGCTAGTCTCTCTGTGGTAAGGAACCACCCACATATTTAGGAACCTTTGCAGAAAGCAAAATTAGGTTTTAGGATTTGTTTATAGCTCTGTAATAGTGATTTTCTCCAGAGGTGTCCTGCTCTAAATTACATTAATGTAGATTCCACACACACAGAAAAAAGGCAACTCTTTGGGAGTGCATATCACATTCTGTTTTTTAACGTTTCATAATTCTACTCTATTGCATACGTAAATCTTTCCATACCTGTTTTCAGATCACAATTAGATAAATTCTTTATATCAAAGCTGGTGATGGTGGAGAATTTTTTCTCTGTTTTTGGTGTCTGTTAGTCTGAAATACCATTTTATGGTTACTTGGAAAAGTCAAGTGATCTTTTTTTATGAATATAAAATCTTTCTTTCCCTGGACGCATTTAGCTGTTTTGCTTTCCTCTTCTGTTAAAAAATTCATAGTTTAAAGTGTGAGATCTTTAATAGAATATTTATTTTTCCTTTTCAGCTTGAGGATAAAGTTCTAGATTGGCAATCTTCTCCTGCCAGTGCACTAAATAACTGGTTCTCCTTTGCCCCTAACTGGTCTGAACTGGTTTTACCTGCCTTACAGTACCTAACAGGTGACAGCAGAGGTAAGAATGGCTGTTAAAGATACTTAGGGTGCTTGTATCTCAGTTCCAATCAGTGCTGGTTTATATTATACCTCCAATCAAATTTTAATTCATCATTACAATAAATCATTGCATTGTTGACAGTGTTTTTATTATAAGCTGTATGGCTTTCTTTTTCTTGATTGTGGTAGACTCAGTTTGCATGTGGATAGTAGATAAGACCCAGCTCGATTCCAGTGTATGTGAAACTGAAACAGGCAGTTTCTCCTGTTTAGATTGTGTGCTTCAGGCAGGATGTTTGGAGCAGGAAGAAATTAGCCTTTTCCCGGTACAAAGAGGTTATGGTTGTCTTTGGAGATAATGAAAAATAAACTAGATGATGCCCTGAGCAATCTACTGGAAATGTGAAGTTGGCCCAGCTTCGACCTGGGGCTTGGACCAGCTAAGTTCCACACATTCCTTTTAAACTAAGTTATTCTGTGGTTCTGATTTGCTTAGTTGGAAGTTTTAAAGGGAGAGACAATGTATATTGTTGTGGTCATTGCAACGTGGATCCTTAATGTTCCCCGCAATACTGGTGAATACCATAAATCTGAAGTTCGTTTCATGTGAGCTCAGGAAGTAGTTACCATACAGCAGCAGTTCCTTGTGCCTCACAGCATGTGAACAGGATCCCATCTGACAGCCTGTAGATGAAAGGCTCATTATCCTGTTCTTTTCTTTTCTTGGGATTGATCTGTTACTCCGAGATGCTAACCTTCCCTTTGGGCAAGTATAAATTTAGAGGTGCGCTTACATAATCACTTTAAAATGCTTCATTTGTCACTATGAGTCTAACTTGACGATTTGCGTTACAACAGTAGGATTTAGGGGGTTGCTCTTGTTGTTTGCTGTCTCTGAAATGCACATCTTTCATTGTAGATGTTCCATCCAGCTTCTCGCCTTTTGTTGAATTCAAGGAAAAAACTCAGCAGTGGAAATTGCTTGGTAACTTGTACTTTTCTATTATTTCTACTATGGTAAAGGTTGGTGGTTTTCTCCAGGACTCTAGCTTGCTACAGCCCAGAGAGAAAGTCCAGCAGAGTTATTAGTTAAGTTGTTAGACCTTTTGTGTTCTTTTAGCTGAGCAAAAATGTCTTTTACATTCAAAGCTTTCACAATACACTATTTTCAAGAGCAGACAGAGAGTAAGTGAGCAAAGGCATTGAACTTTATTTATGTTGCTGACGTAACCACGTTAAATGTGCCCAGACTCATACTGAGTGAATTATAGACGTCTAGCATTTTTGATTTTTGCTTTAGCTACTAGGCAGAATTTTTGATTCGTAACTATAGTGACTCTTGGTCATATTCACAGGCTTAAACTGGCTGAGATTTGGAGTCAGGAAGGTATTCCTCCGGCCCCTTCACAGCCTTTGGCGGAGGTTATGTAGGCACTTGTTTCTGCTCAGGGACTTGGTGACTGGGTTCACTTTGGAAACTGGGGACCATCTGCAAATGTAACGTTGCTGTATCTCAAACAGTATCTTGGCTGCTATGCCTGGAGTTGGAGCACCATCCTTCGTACCAACATAGGGGACTTTATAGGTTTTAGCACTTTCCTGAGCCTGAATGTGTTTAAGTAGTGAAACTGGAGCATCTGTGAAGTGTGTAAGGCGCCTTGTGACTGGTGATGCATAGAGGTTGGAAGGGAGTAGGAGGTGGTTGGGAAGTACAAGCAGCAGCTGGCTTAATAACAAATTATTTCTGTTTCCTATGTGTCTTGATTTCTTGGACTAGGTTCTTGCCAAGATCATGAGAAGGAATTGGCAGCACTGTTTCAGCTTTGGTTGGAGACCAAGGACCAGACTTTTTTCAAAGTGAGTCAGAAAAATGGTATTTCAGCGGCCTAAAACCTGATGGGCTGTATCCAATGCTGACATGTCTGTTTGGTTTTTTTTTGGTAGGAAAATGAAGACAGTTCAGATGCTACAACACCAATTCCCAGAGTGTAAGTACATAATACTGCTTAAAAACTTCTGCGGTATGTGCTAAAGCTGTGGAGTTTGGTCCTTGCACCTCTAGATCTGAGCAACTGTCTGCTTAAAAGAAAAATATTTTGCATCATGGGGCAGGAGGGAATTTGTTAGTGTTGAGTTTATAAATGTGTTAACTATACTTTGCAAAGTCAGCTGAGTTTTCCCAAGTTCGCCTGTTATCTGAGCAGACGTGTAATCTAACTTGCATCCTGATTACTAGGTTATTTACAGTCCTTGCTTACTTTCAGGTAGGCTATAGAGTGTACTTTAAGATCTCTGCGGGACTTAATTATATCAGCATAAATGCTTTCAGAATTTGTTCTATGGTGCCGGAAGAATTTGCAGGAAGGGTGAGGTGGCCTATCCTTTGGGATAGTCTTTGTGATTGCTGTGGGCTTGTTGCTCAGAACTGATGGTGATCTTTGTTTCAGAAGGACTGACTATGTAGTCCGGCCTAGTACTGGAGAAGAGAAACGCGTGTTTCAGGAACAGGTGAGAAAATAATCTTTTTAATTTTAAATACACACACTGAGAGATTTGGCCGTTAAATCAAGAGAATTTGTATGGGATGGGAGTTGTATACTCTCCAAAAACTTTGTTAATACAAAAGATTTACATGTTTTTTCTGCCTTGAAATAGGTATCTCAGCCTCAGATAACTAGCTAACAATATAGCTCAGCTGCTTATCTCAAAACCAGCTGTATTTCCAATGGGTATTGGGCAAAATTGATATTGTTAGTGCCAACATTTCTCTCTACTCTGCCTTCTAGCAGATGAAGATGACATATCTATATTTTTTGAACAAGTATGAGTGTAGAAAGCAGAAGATAAGTGGCAATAAGTGGACCCATACATTTAGTCATCTTTTCTGTAGTAGATACGAGTTTCATTGTGTCTTTAAGGCTTGTGGCCTTGCTGGAAAAATGTGTATTTTATAGGGTAAACACATGATGAGGCATCTTCTCCCTGGGTACATGTGCTGTTTGCATGGTAGACCATCCGGGTTAAATTTTGGGAATCTCTCTTGCCAGATGAGAGGAGGAAAATGGCACATTGCCACTGCAAGCAGAGCTGTTTGCTGGGCAGAATGCCTGTCTCTGGCACCTCTGTAGTCTGCGCAGCTACTTAAGAATGAACCTGATATATTGCACCTGGGCACTTTGTTTATGTGCTGCTTTATATTCTGCTTGAAGTAGATAACGCTTGTATTGATCCAAAATAAGTTTATACAGCAATATTTGAGCTTTTAATTAAAAAAAAAACCACGCTTTATCTACGGAATGGTAGTAATTTAACCCATATTCAGTTGCAAGCTTCAAGTCTTTGCATCTACATATACTAAATTTAGTCCTCTCGTTTAAAAACACAGGAACGATACCGTTACAGCCAGCCCCACAAAGCTTTCACTTTCCGTATGCACGGCTTTGAGTCAGTTGTTGGTCCTGTGAAGGGGGTGTTTGACAAGGAAACATCATTAAACAAAGCCCGAGAGCATTCTCTCCTGCGATCAGACAGACCAGCGTATGTCACCATCTTGTCTCTTGGTAAGGCGATGGCATCCTTTGCCAAAAATATTTTTTAAACAAAAGAAAAAGACACTCTCGTCCACCCAAACAATGACTTTAGGAATCTACATTATAAAGGGAAAAGTGGATGAACTGGTATGACGTAAGTGAAGAAGAAAGAAGAAAAAAATTTTTGAAATAAAGCTGATGAAATGCTGGGAGCAGGAATAACTAGAAGAGGAAGCATCTGTTACTTTTCATCTGAGACAAAATGGGAAGCAAAGAGGAGAGTCCATGAGGCTGGCTGAAGCTAAGGCTCATATAACTGGAAAACAAAGAGTGGTGGTTTAAGCCTGTTGTTGTGAGATTGGGGCATTGCAAAGTCATTCAGGGTTTGAGTGCTGGTCTTCACATTCGTTGTGCCAGGCACCAAGCCAACACAGTTGATGTACTTTAAAATGATCGTTTTTATTCTCTGCTCATATAGTCATCAGAGGCCCTGAGAGACGATGGGCACTAGCTTTTAGTGAGCAAGTGGGCACTATAAGAGTTGAAGATAAGAAAGCAGTACGGAAACGTATTTGTCGAAGTATTTGAATATAGCTATCAGGTTAGGGATGGAAGCTTAAGCTCTAATTTTCTATTTCAGTTCGTGATGCTGCCGCTCGCCTTCCTAATGGAGAAGGAACCCGTGCTGAAATCTGTGAGCTGCTTAAAGATTCCCAGTTCCTAGCTCCTGATGTCACAAGCGCTCAAGTAAGTTGGGTGCTATCTAGGAGAATCAATTGTATTCTCATGGAAAAACACTGCTGAGACCCAGGCAGTATGCAGTGACAAAAGCCCAATAATTTTTATGCTGCTTCGACTGGAAAATGAGAGCTCTGTAGTATTATGGTGAGCTGCTGCAAATCTGTACTAAATCCTGGAGGAAGGAAAATAGCTGGAAAAGCCACGTGTTTAACACTATGTCACACAGCTGCTCCAATATGAGATTCAGAAACAGGCAGTTTTCAGAGCCCTCAAGTTTGGTGAAGCTCCATTTAATCCACAAAGGCAAGCAGAACCCCATGCTGCAACATCTGCTCTCAGTCAGTTCTTACTCAAATGAAGATTGGTAGCAACTGACTCCGGTTTTATACCAAATAGGATTGGCTTTTCTGTACATGACCTCTGGCTAGCCCGACCTGGGACATCTTGTAATCCCGTGAATTCTGAATTTCAGGTTAATACTGTTGTTAGTGGTGCTTTGGATCGATTACATTATGAGAAAGATCCCTGTGTGAAATACGATATTGGACGCAAGTTGTGGATCTATCTACACCGGGACAGGAGTGAGGAAGAGTTTGGTAAGCCTGGCTTGGTGGTACTGCTTGGTTCTGTATCTTCAGAACTGAGAATGTCTAAATCTCATATTGTTTTTCACTTGCCGTACTCTTGAGCTTCTTCAGTCCAGATGGATAATGAACATTAATTCACCAGTCTAGCCTTTTTCTCTAGTCACTTTGCTAGTGTTAGTCCATCAACACTTAAATCAAGTCTTGCAGAGCAGTGTATTAGTTCGTAGTGAGTATTTGTTACAAAAATAGCGCTCTGCAACTCTAGATTTATTTAGGTTGACAACTTCAACACATCTTTGTTCCAGCCTTTTTGGGCTGATTTGCCTTGGCATTTTTCTTTATGCTATTACACGTCCCCGTGTGCATGTGTGTTTGATTTCTTTTCTGAAGATGAACTTACGGTTTTGGATGGCCCCTTTGGTAACTCAGTTTGCTTGTGTTCAGGATCCCTAACCAGTAATTTGTATTTGCAGAGCGGATCCATCAGGCTCAAGCTGCTGCAGCAAAGGCCAAGAAAGCTCTTCAGCAGAAGCCAAAACCTCCAGCTAAAATGGTAAATTTCTTTGCACAGATGCTTTTGTGATTGGGAATGAGGTATGGGTTTAACTTGATCTGTAAATTCTGTATCCAACGAGGCTGATAAAAAATTACCACCTATTTTATTGCTTTTTGAGTTAACAGTTCATTATATTGATGAATGTGAGAGGTAGTCTAGTACCAGTGCACAGAACGAAGTAGGAGAGAGGGAGCTTTGCGTCTCCCAGCTTTGACTGTAATCCATGTTGATCTTAAGAGAAGAAAGGTCAACGGAGTTCATTTGGGTTCCTCATCTTAGGGATGGTCTCTTCAGATCCAGTTTTGAGGTTAATCTGTAACAGAGCGTGTGGAACATGTCTGCTGCTCTCCCTCTTGCAGTGCTGAAGCTGTCAGGATTTGGATGTCTTTCTTTTATTTTTTTGGTATTGATAAGAAATATCTCTAAAACAGTCACAGCTGGCAAATTAACCAAGGTGGATATCTGAATCTTTTGAATGTTTGTCACTGCTGAGATGCCCTTCTTCCTGAGAACATGAGCAGCCACACTGACCAGCCCACTTGTGGCTGCAGGTGAGGAAGGCAGGCCATCACTCATCTGTGACTTCAGGAGTTTGCACCAGGGCATCATTTGTAACTGTACAGATCCATTTAAAGTCCTCAGAGAGCAACAGTCACAGCCATTTTTTGTAAAGACCTTCATGTTTGGCATGGTTTCTTTGCAGAAGTCTAGTAGCAAGGAGAGTTCTGTGAAAGCACTCCCCAGCAGCGCGTCAGAGCCCAGTCAGCTGAGCCTTAGTGACTCCAGCATGCCACCAACTCCAGTGACTCCTGTGACACCAACTGCACCAGCATTGCCAGCAACGCCTATTTCACCCCCACCAGTGTCTGTAGTTAGCAAGAGTGTGTCTAGTGCCGGCTCAGAGCCAGCAAAACCCAGCCAAAGGTATGCTCCCCTTCTGTCTCATACATCACGTATGAGTATTCCTGGTTCTTTCTCAGTTACGTTCTGCATCTGTACTGACCTTCTGGCTTTTATCTTTTCTATAGTGTTCTTCTGGTATCATCCCCTACCATGCCACAGCTTGGGACGTTGCTTTCCACAGCCCAGAGTTCACAGACACAGCCTGGGCCCCAGGCACCTCCCGCCCGGGTGGTAAGTCACACCACGTCCTCGGGACTGCCGCAGGTCCGGGTGGTCGCTGCCCAGTCCAGCCTCCCAGCTGTGTCTCAGCAAGCCCCGGTGGTAACGCAGCAGCAACCTACATCAGTGCCTCAAATCCGTGTTCCAGCTACAGCCACGCAAACCAAAGTGCTGCCTCAGGTAAGACTGGCTGCATGGAAATGCGGGAGTAGCTCTGACTTCTAATCTGTGGATCTCCCTCGTATTTCAGTACGGTGCTCAGGGATTGCTTGCTCTCTTGGGACATGCAGTAAATGCATTACAAAGCATAGAAACTGTTACGTATAAATAATGCTGTTTGGTGTCCCTTTTTTGTCCCTGTTGCCAGTTTATATGGCACCATTAATTTGTGCATTGCAGTAAAAAGTACAGAATTTGCGTGCTAAGGCACGAGACAGAAAGAGCAAGTATTAGTCAGGCTTGTGTTAGCCTGCTCATAAGCTGCCTCTGTGTTGTCTTGCTTTAGGCTGTGATGACTCTACCAGTAAAAGCTCAAACCAGCCCAGTGCAGGTGCAAAGACCAGGAACCTCCGTGGCAGGACAGACAGGCATCACCGTGACAGGACTGTCCGCAGCGCCCAGTCCCGCTGTGAAGCCAGTAACCAGTTCTCCAGGCAGTTCTGCCCCGAGCACCTCCTCTACCACTGTCATCCAGAACGTGGCTGGCCAGAATATCATCAAGCAGGTGAGAGGGAGGGAGAGACGAGGGTGACCAAGCTGTTTTTCATTTGTTGTGACGGACATGATATGCAGATGTGAAAAGAGTGAAAACTACAGTGAGCTATCATGTCTGAGCTGGTGGACCATGCAGCTTTAGGCAAGTGCTGGTTTGCTGTATTTGAGCCCCATTTTCGTGCACAGGTGAAAAATGTGTTAGCGCAGGTTCTTTAACTTACCATCTTCAGATGTTGATCTTTTTCATTTGTGTTGTTTGAAAGAGGAACCAATTCCAGAGTATTTCATATGGTTTTGTGAAAGCTATGTAATGAGCAGCCCAAACTATTTTCAGCAGTGTAGTGAGCAGTAGCATCCTGTTGAATGCTAGTCGCTCCAGTCCTCACAGGAGAAAAGAACACTGTGCAAACATCAGCCTGTGGGGAAGTTTTACTTTTGTCTGACTGTGCCTTGGACTGCATTCTGGTTTGATGTAGTTGTTTCTCTGGTCTTTTCCAGGTGGCTATTACAGGGCAGCTTGGCATGAAGACCCAGCCGGGAAGTGGCATCCCACTTACAGCTACTAATTTTCGGATCCAAGGAAAGGACGTGTTGCGCCTACCGCCTTCCTCAATCACCACGGATGCGAAGGGACAGACTGTGTTGCGTATCACCCCGGACATGATGGCCACCCTGGCCAAATCTCAAGTCACTACTGTCAAACTGACTCAGGACCTCTTCACAGCAGCTGCTGGAAGCAGCAGTAGTGGCAAAGGCATCTCTGCAACTTTGCACGTGACATCCAATCCTGTCCAGACTGCTGATTCTCCGGCCAAGACTAGCACAGCCACTTCTTCTTCTTCGAGCCCAGCTGGCAGCACAGTGGTTAAAGTGACTCCTGACTTAAAGACTGCAGAGCCAACAAGCTCCGCTTTCAGACTGATGCCTGCTCTGGGCATGACTGTGGCAGATCAGAAGAGCAAAGCCATTACTACAGTGGCATCCACGGAGGCCAAGCCAGCTGCTACTATAAGAATAGTGCAGGGGCTGGGGGTGATGCCACCCAAAGCTGGGCAGACTATTACTGTAGCTACTCACGCAAAGCAAGTACCCTCTTCCTCAGCAGTGAGCGTGGCTGGCACAGTCCATACCTCAGCTGTCTCGTTACCAACCATGAGCGCCACAGTTTCAAAAGCAGTTGCTGTGGCCTCGGGAGCTGCAGGGACTCCAATAACTATAGGCACAGGAGCCACCGCTGTGCGGCAGGTGCCTGTCAGCACCACAGTAGTATCTACGTCACAGGCAGTAAGTAACGCTGAACTTCTTGTGGAGGTGGGTGAGAAAAGGAATGATGGTGTATGAGTGATGGTTTCTTTCTGAAAACTTCTCTTTATGTCCACAAAAGCTCAAATTAAGTACTGTAGAATGCAATTCTGCAACTAATTTCATGGTATTGGGATTGTAACTAAGTACTGAATAACCAGACAACAGTCAGCTG
This sequence comes from Cygnus olor, assembly GCF_009769625.2. Lineage (NCBI taxonomy): Eukaryota > Metazoa > Chordata > Aves > Anseriformes > Anatidae > Cygnus > Cygnus olor. Next base: position 5,889,354 of record NC_049190.1, on the reverse strand, counting down.
TCTGTCTTCCATTAACTCCTGTTGAGAGAGTGAGATCAACTTGGCTCATCAAAAGTTCTACTTAGTGCAGTTCAGCATCATGCCCCATGCCTCTGAAATAATTTCTTTTGGAATGGGGTCACAACTAGAAGTGCTTGTTACTTGTATTAACATTTATACTGGTTTGTACATTAATATAATCTTAATGCCCAAAGCTGAACGTACTGTAAGCTGTATCATGAAAGTTGAATAAGCTAATTGACAGTGCCATGGTTTCATAAGGATAAAAACTCTGTGCAGATGCAGTGATCCTTCCCAGAGAAATATTGTAGTGCAAGGATGACGTGGGTTTGCAGGTTTGAGGCAGCTGGGAAGTGAATGAAATGGAGGTGAATTTGAATTAGCCTGAAACAGCACACAGATTCCATCAGCAACACTGCTGTTGGTGTCTACTCCTGGGGCTCCTGAGCAGCAAGCTGAGTGGTAATTGCATGTTGCCAAGCAGTTTCTCTCCCTGTGGCCCCTCACGTGTTCTTCAACTTCTCTAGGGCAAGCTACCAGCACGAATAACGGTGCCTCTGTCAGTGATCAGCCAGCCAGTGAAAGGCAAGAGTGTGGTGACTGCCCCCATCATCAAGGGCAACCTTGGGGCCAAGTGAGTACTTCGCATCCGGTAGTTTTGCTTTAGGAATAGGCTGAGGCAGTTCTCTGCTCAGTTAGGTTCCTGGGGCTTTAGCAAGCAGGTGGTGGTAGTGACTTAAATCTGTTGACAGGCCCATTAACAGCAAGAAACTGAAGGAATATGGTGCCTGGCAATGAGAATGGAGTCTTTGTGTAGGTGCCCTGAGATGTAGGTTCTAGCAAGAACAGTGAAGAAAATAATGTTCTTTGCCTTGAAACCAGCTATTAGATTAGTTCTTTGTTTGAGCAAGAATTAAGCTGGTGACGTACCTAAAAATATTTGCAATCTGAGACCATCTCTGTTAAACTAGTGCCGTGTTAACTGCCTCAGTGCAGGTTCCTTCGGCATTCAAGTATTGCAGTCTTTCTGTTTATTCTTCCATAAATTCTGGTAGTGTCTGCCTCAGTTAATATTTCAAGGCAGAACGCTGCGCGCTTAGCTGTTTTCTGCATTCCTTGGGAAGTGTTCGGGTCTGATCAGACTCGCAGACACAGTTCAGAGTTAGAGGGTTTGGTTTGTGTGATAGGTAATTCTCATCATGAGAAATGTTGACAGAAACTTTTCACTTGTGTATTTGCCAGTGTTGTGAGACAAAAAAAAAAAAAGAATAATTAAAATCATTAGTAAATTAGCTAAGTAACTGCAATCTCCTAGCAACTGAAGAATAATTTGTAGAACTAGCCTGCTCTGCTGTTTATTGACCTTTCAACAATTCTCTTTCCTTAGCATCAGTGGCTTAGGTAGAAATATCATCCTGACTACGATGCCAGCAGGGACAAAACTGATCGCTGGGAACAAACCAGTGAGTTTTCTGACTGCACAGCAACTGCAGCAGCTGCAGCAGCAAGGCCAAGCCACACAGGTAACGGCAAGGAGAATGATGCTATTATTTACTTTTTTGATGACTTGACATATTCACGAGGACTTTACGTTTGATGCATGGGTTTCCATAAAAAGTACAGGTGCACGGCTTGGCTGTAGTGTTTGCATTAAGTACGTGCACTGCATCGTTTCCTTTACTTTTCCTGCATCCAGTTACGGTTTTTAATTGTTTTTGAAGTTCTGATAGTATAATGAATGTAAAACTAAAAGTCCTGTCAGGAAACATTTCCAGTTGTTTGAAGGATCGTTTTTACACGCTTGGTGTTTTTTTGTTTGTTTTGTATCGCTCTCTACTTCAGCTTCTGCACGTCACCATTTCTTGAAGAAATCACATCGCTTCTTTGTATAACCATCTTTCAGTCTGGAAACCTAGAGTTCTGTAATTCCAAAAAAAAGTTATCTACTTTAAGAGCTGCTAGTAACAAGTCTTCAGAAGTGAAATATCCGATGGATCCAAGTCCTTCTGAAAACTTGTAATAGCAGCTGATATATAGGTTTTTATTCAAATTAGGTTTTAGTTCTTCCTCTCTAATCTTGAGACCTCTTGCCACCCTCCCAAGTGAACAGTGGATGGAAGGATATTCTTGTGCTGTATTCTGCTCCTGATATGTTTTGGTGCTTGGTCTTATTCACATAACTGAATTTTTGGTGGCAGAAGCAGTTAAATTAGCAGTGTGATGCAGGTGCAACGTGTCACCAGGTTGTTCTTGACATGAGTTGAATTTTTCTCTTTCCATTTCAAACAGGTCCGAATTCAAACAGTACCAGCCTCCCATCTCCAGCAGGGAACGGTGTCTGGCTCGACTAAAGCAGTTTCCACTGTGGTTGTGACAACAGCTCCATCTCCAAAACAGACCCAAGATCAGCTGTGAACACTGGTTTGAAAACAGATTGCTTTCCAAGAGCTTCCCTGAATCTGCTGTCATCTTCCATCCTACCACCCAAGGCAACCAACCACAGTCACGGCTAGGGATTGGACTGGACTCTGTCACGTGCTGAAAGCAACACACATTGCTTGTCTGGAGTCAGCATTGTGTTGTCTAGGTAGAAATTCCACAGCAAAAGATGCTGTATCTATAAAACAAGATGTTTCAGTCCAGAGCTGTAGAGCCAAGTTCTGTGGCATTCAGCATTTAAGAAATGTCTTCCTTTTCTTTGTTCTTTCCATCTGAAAGTCTTTTTACAAATGGCCATCTGTCATTTCTGTGCATTTTGGGTTGTAGACAAGGCAGTTAATCTTCCTTAAGGGTCTTCCTTAACCAGGAAAACTTGCTTGGAAGGGGTAGCTCAATGGTTTTTCAAAGTCATGAAGAGGAGGCATCATGCATCCTTTCAGTGGAGTCTAGCTGTCACTGATTTTATATATGTGACTTAAGATTGTGGCTTGGACACCAGGGTTTGTTTGTAACATATCCTGGAAGTAGAATCCTAACACATTCAATGTAGTATTTATATAGAGACTTTTAAAATACCTCTGCCCTATCTCTGAGCTCAAACTTCTGGTTGAGCAGATACCACTTCTGTGTCAAATTTCTGTCAAGGGTAGTATGAGAGTCCCTGTTCAGGACGGTTCTTGCTGTAAATAAAAAAGCTAGTACCCATGAGAAGAATGAGAAGTGGAGGAGATGCAAAGAGTCACTGTGTGAACAAGTCTGTCAACAAATGAGAGTGTATTGGAAAGGAAAAAGAAAATGTTCACCAGAAGCACCGTGTTTTCATTTTCCACAACAAATAAATCTTTTTATCAGTCAAAAAAGACTAGCTTGTTTTAAAAGTTTGGAATATGTTTTCAAATATACCCCAACTGTAGTCTCTTGGACTCAGAAGAAATATTTTAACCCATGATCCTGGCCTTCAGTTTGGTTTTTATCTTTACAATTTTCTCTCTTTATAAACTTGTTTGAATTTTGCACATACCGGAGATGAGTTTGCTGTTCTGATGTGACCTTGAAGCTATCTCAGAATGAGATCTGAAGAAATGTTGGACCACGAGAAGAATAAAAGTGCAGAAAGCCTTACGAATCTCTCTGCCATCTCCATTCAGTTTTGTACAGCTTGTTGTTTCATGTACATGATTGCCTAGCTTGTCAAGGGCTAATAGATTGTCCATCTTCCTTTGTAAGATGGTTCTTTCTAACATGGTTTCTCTTGTGGTCTCTTTTTTTTTTTAAAATGTGTTTTGCTCTGAGTTACGTCTTATTAAATATAATACATTTAAAGAGCCAAGCTTTAAAGTTCAGCGCTTTCCAGTGCTAGTGGAGCTTCATGACAGAAGCCTGAGCTGGAGCTTTGTGTGTTGCTGTTCAGACCAACTGCAACTAGGCAGAGCAAACTGTTCTGAGCTTTGGGCTGGGTGTGTCAGTCTTTCTGTACGGTAGCTGCCCTACTTACAGGTGGGCTGGAGGAAACTGGGTATTTAAATTTACAAAGTAGCTAGCTGCAAGCATTGAATAAGCAGAACGCCAATACACCACTTTAAAGCAAGCGCTTCAAATAGTTTATATGCCACAGGAACAGGATATGGGGTGATAACGCTCTTTTGAATACCTGTCTTACTTTGTCGATTTTTGTGCCTCTTGTACCTTAAGTCTGTCAAACAAGTAGACAGCCAAAAGGCTGTGGACTGGGAGGTAGGCGAAGACATTCTTAAGTCCTTGTACAAATCCTTTTAGTTGTGAAGCTAAAAATGAGAAGCAGAAGAAATACAACTTCCTTGTATTGCTTATGTGAAAGAGCCTCTAAATTCAAAGAACAATCAAAGATAATCCCGCTCTGTTAGTTCTATTTATAATAAAGTTCTCAGTGTCAAAACTTACAATCAAGTGCTGAAAGATGATTACAGTGTGAAGCACCTTAGATTTCTGTGAATCCTCTTGCAAGTAGCCCTGTGACTTTGTCTCCAGCATTAAGTTTAACAAAACAAGAAATGTGCATCTAATTGCATGAGTTCAGTGCGTCTCCGAGATTGTTGCTGCTGAGTTTTAAGAGTCTTGTTGTTTGAATCATCGCCATCTCCTTCCTTCCATAACTGTCTGCTAAACTGGTTGCCTTCATGAGCTACCTTGACATGCATGACTGCTTGACTGGAGCCCATTCTCTGCTTTTGAAGCCTGTGATCTTTGGGGAAAGAGCATCAGTCACTGTCAGTTTCTGATGTGGAAGAGCTACATGCTGGATGGAATTGCACACTGCCTTGCGAGAACGAAGTACGGCCTGTTCCATGGTTCAGCTGCCACCTATCTGATGAGTTCCTTCCACTTTGGTTGAAAAATAACCTTTAAGCTACTGCAAGTATAGAGAGCCTTTGGTTTTAATAAGTAACTTAATTTCCACACAATATACTGAAGGGCAGAGAAGGGCTTGAGTTAGTTTTTTGGGTGCATGCTGGGACTAGCTGAGGGTATATTTAAGCTAGGCTGTGTGTCTAGGTGGTGTTTGCTCCTATGTCCGCTTGCACTGGGGAGTGAAAACTGCTCCAGACGAGTACTGCTGAGCTGCACCCAGGAGCACACACGCATGAGTAGAAGCCCAAGAGAAAGTAGTATGCTGACAGTAGCCCTTTTCCAACAGTTTGGCCAGCAAAGGCCTGAAACTGAAAGGGCTTTCGGTCTGATACATCTCTGCCATTACCTTTTTTAATTAAAAAATGGAAGTGCAGCCTGTTTCCGTCACAGTGAGATCCTCACTAGAATTTCACAAGAGCCTTAATTGTTTCTTAAAAGTTGTGGGGTAGGTTTATTTCTACCAAGAGAGTATCATGTAATTATTGCTTACACGAACTGAGTGTGCTACACAAACTGCTGCAGGCCATTTAAAGCCACTCTAACCTTTATTTTAACAACTGCCCATTTTATTTAAATCGTGGGGGAAATCTGTATTTATATACCTCAGTAAGATGCCCTCATAGCCTAATGAACTCTCCTTGGCGTTGCTTCAAATGTTCCTTCTTAAAAGCAAAGAGTAAATTGAGCAACAACCTGCCCATTTTTAATAGCTGATCTTCATTTCCCAATTGTCTCGAAGTCACCAGCACAGTTTTTAAGTAAATACAGAAGCCTTGTTACTTGTTTTTCACAGGGCAAAACTGAACCATAGAAACAAGAACAAAGTAGCAGCAGACTCAGCTTTTGCACTTGGTTCTGCCTCACATGGGTGCCTGATATCGGGACCCTTCTGTCTGAGTACTGTTCGCAGTGCAGTATATGATGGCAGTCTGCTGTTTAGGCTTTTCCCCCACAACCTTAAACACAACGACTTGTGACAGTAAGTGGGAAGAGACGTGGGGAAAGGAGAACGTGCTGCTGTGTCCTATGTGCCAGCAAGAAGACCGCCTCAAACAGAGATGTGTTTTGGTACTGCAGTTGGGTAGCAACGAACTAACCTCATTCTGAAACTTACTTGAATCGTAGTTATGTGGAAGGTTAGATGTGTTGTAAATCAAATGGCATTCACAGTGCCACACTGGGCCATTTAGTGGTGGCTAAATACATCATTCACTCCTTTTTATGGTCACATCCAAGTGCAGCTGTGGGAATTGCCACCAGCAGAATGGTTAAACATTAACACTGTCCTCTGCTCTAGCCTTAAATAACTCAGGGAAAAAAAAAGAAAAAAAAATAGTACTTCTGTGCCTTGATGGTCAGTTTGCATATTGAGGTGCTCCTCATGGGCTGGTTCAGTTGTTTGTACAATGGTGCGAAAACTTCCGTGAGCCAGGCAACTGGTGTGTGCTGGAACTCGCCATCATCTGTTCACCTTGTATTTCGAGCCGCGCTGAGTTACTGACCTGGTGCTTCATTCGATAAAAACCTCAGGGTGGCATTGCTGTAGCTGATAAAACTTTTGAATACAACCTGAGTACGGTCATTTAATGGGCATTCTGTGAACGTGTACTGAAATAGAGGGTCATTTTTGCAAATCACGGACGCCATTCCTCCCACTGTGCCTCTCCGTGTCCAGTCCTGCTGCGTACCAGTAAGTGATGGGATAGCCAGGGCTAACAAGGAGTAGAATAACAGTGTGCCAGGAGAAGCAGACGGTAATCAACATTAAAAGTGCAGTGTGGGTGGACAATACGCTGTGTAGTTTTGAGTCTGGACTCCATTAGCACTCCAGCATCTTACAGTGGCACAGTGTATCTCCCGGTCTTTGCTGCCAGGAGGTATCAAAGAGATGTGGCATCTGTTTGCAAAGGGAAATGATGGCTTCCAGAGATGGTAGGCTGGATTCGTCTTCCTTAACTTATGCTTTAAACTTCTAGGTACAGAATCTGAATTACTCACCACTGAGACCTCCAGAGGCCAATTCATCTGATCTCCCCCAGATTCTTCCTGTAGGATGAATCGCTCTCTGGATATAACCAATTTTTTCCATGGACTATAAAAATAATTCTGGGTGACTAGCTTTTGGCTTTGACTAACTAATTTGGGCTTTTAAGTAATTAGCTTAGGGATGATGCATCTTACGTAAAGTGACCAATCCAAGAGTATGTGGGAAGATTGTGGTAGTACAAGGTATTAAACTCAGATCTCTCAGATTCCATTTAGTTTTATTGCTAAATTATTCTCGTTTGTCCCGAGACATGAGCCTGTCAGCTGACAGAGCTCTCAAAGTTTTAGAGTGTGATTTTTTCCCAATATAGTGTAAACACTTTGCCTTTAAAATGATCTCTGATACTTGCTTTCCCACAAGTCCAACAGAGTTCATACCTGTGAACTGTGGTAAGACACTGACATTCTCATTCACCTTTTAGAGGAGCCCTGATTTCTTTTCAGTTATAAATGCTACCAGCAATTTCCAGTTTGAGCAGGGATTAATCTTGTGTAAGGTGTCCTGCATTGAGGCAGGACTGATAAAACTGATAAATCGGAGGTAAAAGTTTTAAGGACCAATTTGTTCACTTATGTCTAGAAGTATCTGCCAAACTAATTTGGTAAGCCTTATATCTGTGTCTTGTAACGTTACTTTTTCTCACCGTCCTCCAGTTTGCAAAGCCTGGAGCAAAGTAACTCACCTTCCAGAACCAAAATCCTTGAGGGAGGAACATACTGGTCTTCAATAGCTCCAGGACCAGACGGTTTTGCAATGACGCTTAGAGAAAACAGAAGACGTCACCAAATCCAGGAAGGGGCGCTGCTAAGTGGATGCACTGATCCAGAGCAAGGCGGTGGTGGCCCTGAAAGTAAAAGAGCAAACCTGCCAAAGGTCGTGTCATCTTACCTGCTGTGCTGATGCTGCAGAAAGAGTTAACAAGGACCTGGAAGCAAGGACCTGAAAAGATGCTGACGTTGTTTGGAGCTGGGTAAGTGACTTTAACATGCCGATGTGTCACTTTGAATGACTTCTCAGCAACGGGAACATTTTTTGGTTTGTCCCTGGAGAAACAGTGGTTAGTTGGTATTTATGAGACAGAGGGAAACACTACATGCAAAAATATGCTTGATTACTTATAAAAGTATTTGCGCTGAGGGCTCTTTGACCACTTAAGCAAGCTGCCTGAAAGCCCGTGGTGAGAATTGTTTCTTCCTTGTTCTCAGTTACACAGTGAAGATATGGGTATGGGCAGACAGTCAAAAGCCCTTGAGTCACTGCAACTTTGTGAATTACTAACATCTCTTTGCACTGCCTTATTCTGCATGGAAATAAGTTCTATTTCATAGCTGGGGTGGCCTGAGTGTGTGTAGTGTAAATGCCAAGCAATAAGCTGGTGAGCTGTTGTGTTGTGGTTTGCTTTTAACAGTGTTCCTGTACTGAAATAACTCTTCCAACTCAGGTTGTCGTGTAATGACTCTGAAGCTGCCTTAAAGCTGGTGAAAAGCAGAGAGAGACAGTTATCCGTTCTGTCAGTTGGGTTGTCACAGTGTCATATGCAGTCTCTGCAGGATGCTGGCAACTTGACAAGAATCATAAACTTCACTGAGTTATTCCAAACGTGCTAGGAGAGCAGGGCAGGCAGGAACATGTTAATATGCAAAACTGAGGATTCCCTAAAAAACCCTAAGTGCTTTGCTGTTACAAAAATAGCACCCTATGTCTTTGAAAGGCGATGTGAAGGTGTATTTAGGTAGCTGTGGCCAGGAGGAAGAGCCCACAGTCAGAGGGTGAGTCCTGCAGGGGCAGTACTTCTACAGTCTCTGTCTCCTGCTAGAGCAGGACACGTGTAAATACAGGCAGTAAGGAGCACTGTTAAGCGTAAACCAAGCTGCTGTTTATGTTTTTATTTACACTTTGTAATTAGAAAGCTGGGTTTGTGTCTGGTTTGATAGGATTTATTCTGGTTTTGTTTTTAAACTTGTGTTGTGGCTGTGAGTCAAAGTGACGCAGACACGGTGAAAGGGCGCTGTATCTGCCCGGAGTCAGCAAACTCAGGAGCTCCTTCCATAGGGACAAAACAGTGCTGCTCTTGCAAGATGCAGGAGACATCGGAATGGCTCTCAGCTTCAGGTAAGCCCACACCACCATCGTGTGTTTCAGAGCAGGCCGTTAAGTAGCTGAGTGGATTGGATTGCCTCTGCTGGGCGTACGGCAGCTGTGTCACCGGCTGTCGTGGTCCTGTTGCTGCTACCTTGAACCCTGGCAGCATCCCGAGTGGGAGAGTGCTGAGCATTTCTGCTGTGCCAGAGAGACTGTGGATGAGGTAGGTGGTTGGCTTCGTGCATCCAGGCTAACAGGTTCACCCAGCTGCTAGTGTTCGTACTGTAGCGATGCAAGGAGAGTCCCGCAGGAATAAACTCCGGGGACAAAAATCCTGACCAAAGACACAGAGCAACCGAGGGAAGGGAAGAACAGCTCTACTATCTGTCGTAGGGCAGGCTTCTATAGGAAGTTAGTGTCTCTTTTGAAACAAATACATATATACTTGGAAAAAAACAGGCAATAGGTTGTCTTAACTCTGTAAATACCTGTCAGTTTTTCTGAAGCTAGAAAGCAGACACGTCTACTTAAAGCTTATCTAGGAACTATGGCAGGAGAAGTTCTTCAAAACCCATTAAGCAGCTTCTCTTTCTTTTCCCATTATTGAGGGAACTTAGTATTTATTGTTTGTAATGGCATACACTGATCCCAAGGTGCTGCCGAGATGGGTGAAATCCCTCCAGACTCCCTGTCATAACACACATTTGCTAGAGAGCGAGCACCTCAATCTCTGCTAAAAGCAACTGCAGATAAGGATTCTGGCATTTGCTCAGTTTTGCATTAGAGCTGTCTGCTGGCACAACTTTCTTTTCCTGATTCAAAGTCATCTGCAGAGGTTAATTTTTTAATCAGCTTCCTTTTTTTATTCTATTACAGTGTATGGAATATATTTTGGATGGTGGCAAGGTGACCTTCATTTTTAAAATCTTTTTGTCATGAATGACTAGCTCCTTTGGCAAAAGGGTTCTTCCCAACAGAACAAGTAAGAAATATCAGCAAAAGATAGGAAGTATAAATGAGCCGACAAAAATTCCAGTACACTTGAGATTTCCATATTTCAGATTTCAGTTTGCTAGGCAACAGTGTTTCCTAACTGGCTGGAATATGCAGAAGCACTAGCAGGAAAACAAAGGCCATTTTAGGCCACATCTCTCCATTGTCAAGGCCATTTTTTCTGCCTGTTTTGTGTGGCACAGCTAGCGTGATAAAAAAGGATGCTACTGATGGGTTTTGACACATGCCAAGAGCCAGGGAACTCCTTGATGTACTGTTTTCTGCCAAGGTTGTTTAAGGTCATTTGGCTCTTTTTCCTTAAAACTTAAAACACGTTTTTTGAACTACAACACGCTACAAGCTCCTGTGACCTGCAGGACAGGTATGTTGTCTGGAGTGAAGCTGCGGTTTAAGAATCAGTACCAGCAAATCCAGGTTAGGTTGGGTCTAGCTCAGGTGCCACACGTGCTTGCATTTCCTTTTGGGTTGGCGAGAGCACCCCACAGAGCTCTGGCCAGCTTTGTGTTCCCTCTGTGGAAAGAGATCAGATTGGAGCAGGGTGGGTAGGCAGCAGCTGGCGCTGCATGGAGCTGGTGTTGGCTGGAAGTTAAGGGAAGGCTCGGAAGAGAAGGTGAGTGTGCCCTTAGTGATAACTGACGGAGATGTTGAGATAGTTTATTATATCAAATCATCTTATGGAGCAGCACGGCATGGCACTCCTTGTGCAAGTTATCTTTTCTTAACCACACTGTTGTTGTTCCAAAGGGCAACCAAAGTGCCTTGCCATAGCTGCTGGTAACCAAATCCGTAGCTGCTGGCAGGCTTGTGATTTCTGATGAATTTCTTAAGGAAAAACTGTCAGCATCTGTGCATCTTCTGCTGTAAGGCTGTTTTCTCCCGTGTTGAAAAAGGTGATGTGATAGAGTATGAATAAGTCTTGCTTTGTCTGGCAGGGCTGCACCAAGAAATATTTGGAAGATTCAGGACAAGCTTCTGGGTTGGGAGGCAATACTAAGCAAGCAGACTTCACCAAAGCCCTGGGTGTTTCTTAAGCAGAGAATTCACAATAAAACATCCACCTGTTCTGATTCAGTACAGCGTAAAAAGAGGATAATTGCCTGTATTCAGTGCTGCTCACGTTTTGTAGTTATTACTGTGCAGTCAGAAACATACGTTGGTGTGGTTGAATCAGCACCCTCTGGCCTGGGGGAGCGAGAGTACTGAAATGCTAAAAAGAGAATTACTGGAATTATCCAAGCTGCTCATCAATAGTACTGCCAAAGGAAAGTGTCCTACAGGAGGATCACCTGCATCATATGCATAAATTCACATATATGTATGTACATATATATGCGTGTAGGATATATGTAATAAAGCAGCTCCTAATGATACATACCTCTGTGCTAGGCGTGCCGTCACACCTAGTCCTCTCGGTCAGCAGCTTACCACAGTCAGGTTCCCTTTCTCCCTCTTGCTGCGTGCTTCAGGTTGATGGCAGACAGCTGCTGTTTTCCACCGTGTTCCCCTGTCTATGCCAGCCCCCCCTGAGGAGCAATCTAAACTCTCCTAACTTGTTTAGGGCAGAGCTCAGTACCAAGAGGTCTGTCCCCACACAAACACAAGTGAGTTGATAGCTCGCATCTGTCAGTCTAAATTGTGCACGGAACAGGACAGAAATGATGGTGAGGATTATGTCTGCTCTTACACAATAGGGGCATTATTCTTTAAGTCAGGTGTGGTCGCCCTTTTGGCTGCATGACCTAGGTGAAAATGCTGAGATCAGTGGTTCTTCATTTCCTTTTCTTCTGTAGCCAAGTGCTAGTCCTGCTACAAATATTCAGTACAGCCTCAGCTAACTTCTAAAAGGCAGGGGGAAGCACTTTAGTCTTTCAGAAACAAACTGCAGGTATATGGGTGTGAGAACTTCCAATAAGAAAGTCTGCTTTTAAAAGCAAAAACCTGGCAAAAAATCCCTCACTCTATCATTATGGAAAGGGACCAACTAAAACTTTGGCCCAACCAGGTTTAAACGTTAAATATTCCAGATGAGGTACCTCTACGTAGGGGTTTTATGCCTACTCCAGGGCCCCACCAGGAGAAAGTTACAGGTGAGGTTCTTTGTACCATAGCATATCCTGGTTCGTTATGAGGTGAATCAGTTGCTGATGACAAATGCTGCTTGCTTCCACGTAGGTTTTTCTGTGAGATTTCCCTGTGCTTTTGCTATTGGTACAAAGTGTATGCTCCTCCTTTGTGTAACTGGATTTAAAGGTATGCTGTATCTTGATGCCATAAGCCTACTGATTCCCTGCTCATCATATAGATTTTCAAGGAAATGTAGCTAAAGAGATTACTTTGTTATGAGAGCACAAGTCAAAAAACCCTGATACAAATAACAGAATTAACCTGTGCCCTACACAGAAGTCAAGAAATGCCGTCTGCTTGTAGGAAGGACATATTTCAGCTCTTACTGTGTTTATAAATCTGCTGTCTCCACCACTGTACTTAGCACTGCTGCCTGCTATTGTGAGTGCTGCTGCAGATGCTAGACACTCTCCCACAATGTGTTTTCCTTTGCAGCAAGATCTACACAGCTTGCTTGCGGTCAAAACTCCCCTGTGAATACTGCAGAGCTGCCCTGTGCTGGGGCTGAGACAAGTGACAGTTCAGGTGCCACCCAGGAGATCTATCAACTGACATGAAAGCAGCTCCATCACCAGCAGTATAAGGTACACAGCCTCTTCCTTCACTGTCCTCACACCCCTGTGGCAGAGGTTCATCTTCACCAGGTTTGCCATTGCTGCCCATCCCTGAACAAGCTTTTTTTTTTTTTTTTTTTTTTTTTTTAAATCTTTTCACTGGGTAGAAATGGTGTGTGTGTGTGTTAGAGGAGAGCTGCTGCTGCTGCTGCTCAGCAGGTTTCCAGGACCCCATCTCATGCTTAGCAGTGGTTCCCAGCCCCTGCTGAACTTGGAGAGCCCTCTTGCAGCCCTCTTGGTCTTCCATGCCAAAGGCTGCTCATCCCTAAATTAAAGGATCAGTTTCTGCCTGTGGAAGTGTCCTTGTCCTTCCCAGGATGCCCATATCCTCGTTCTGCTTCTGCTCCTGCACCACTAAATAGAAAGTAAGGTCACCTAATGCTAGAATAAATTGTCTTGGGAGGAGGGGAGGCAGACAAACGTGCATAGTGATCTTACTTTTGGGGTGGAGAATGGACTAGAGCAGGTCTGCAAGCCTGATCTAGCCAGCAGGATGTTTTTTCATCCACCCTGCTACCTCATCCTGGAGAGTACTAGCAGCATCTAGGACAGCACGTATCGCTTCTCACCTCTGGCAGACTGAACTCTGTGGGTGAGTTCACGCCAGTTTTCCTGCTTTAGGGTGGGCAGGTTGACAGCACGTGCAGTCTCGCCATACCCCACTAGAGGGATAACTGGAAGCACACCAGGCAGCATGTTGACTGAAAGGCAACAAAAGCTGGACCATACAAACTTGGGGAAGAAAAAAAACCAACTATATAACCCAGTATATACCATATCCCTCACTAACAAAGTGAGAGAAATAAGAGAAATAAAGAGGAATAAGTGAAAACTCATTTTTTTTTCCGGTTGTAAACAGCTGAGGTTACACCCACACAAAGTCTGAACTTTTATTTTCTGTTGAAAATGAGGAAGCGTAGCATGTGGGCACAAGTTAGATCTACTTGTTTGTAACAAGCCGAAGAGATATAGGCAATTCCAGTGCATTGTCTGCATTTCTCTCAGTCCTTATGCATTTGTAGCTTGTCAGGCAGACAGAACCTTAACTGTCTTTGAATCTTGGGCGTGCCTGAGTGTGCAGCTGGGTTTCAAAACACACAGTGGCAGAAACCTGGCAGTCAAGCTTGTCCACTCTATTGCACTTACAGTTTGGTTGGCAAACTCTGCTGTTGCTGATTCAGAGCTCACTAAAGAGGTTCTCCTTTTCATGAGCCATGGAAGTGCTCAAGAAAGACCCAGCAAACTGTAGAGTCCTGGCAGCAAGCTTACATCCTATGACGTATTACCTAGCCCTTTGGATTCCCCGTCCCACAACTGTCAGGTGGCTGGTTCCACAGGGACACAAGAAATTATCCCCCTTAATTTTGAAAGTGTTTCTCAGCTGTCTGGGGCATGCTGGAGAGCTGAGGGTGGACTTTCTCATCGCAGACTGGTTTCATGCTATCACATCCTTTGCTCACTGCTCACGCCCATACCTTCCACAGGATGGAGCTGGTCATTAGTGCCCTGTGTTCTGGCCAGCTTTCATGATCTCAGGAAGGCTCTGTAATGAGCACTGATCTGGCTAAGCACTAAAGCAGGTGGAAGTGGCTGGTATTACTGATGTAAGGGGCAAAGCTACTTGTGATCCCTGCCAAACTTATGTTCTGGAAGCAGGACTCCCACTCCAGAGTTCTTGAAAGAAGCATTTGAGATCAAAGGTTAAGTTCCCATCCAAATTAAACAGTAATCCTTGAAAAGCGTTCTGAAAAGTAGCACCACAGCTCAGCTCTGCCTTCATCGTATCAAGTGGCCAATTGAAGGCAACTTGCTGCACTTTTACAGGTCCCATTCTCCAAGGTCAGTAATTATTCTCCTTGCATTACAGATGGAGAGGCTGAATCACACCAAGACAACTTGCTTCAGGCCTGAAAGCAGGAAGAGCTGTGCCTGTGATCATCAGTTGAGTGGTACCCGATGTTCACCACCAGGTCACGCTCCTTTGCTCTCCGGGGGCTGCCGGTTCAGCTGAAAACCACGGTGCTTCTGGATGACGTTTTCCTCTCCTCCCACTGAATCAGCCCTTTATTTACTCATTGGAATGCAAAGTAACAGGACACCCTGTGAGTTTTATCTCTCTCCCAATCTTTTGTATCGCTGTCCAAGTTGCCAAACCGGATTGAAAGTTTTTCGCTGCAGACATATGTGGGGTGGTTTCAGGCTTGTCTGGCAGGAATCTGGGTGGGAGGGCACTGTCGGTGAAATTTGAATTTAGGAGTCACACTGAGAACAGAATCCTTGAGACACTGCAGTGAGGAAAACCCTTTGTCACTGATCGAATCCAGCCCTTCACTGGTGTGGCCATGTGGATGGACGGTGCTCCTTGGTGGAGCTAGAATTACTGGGAACTGCCTCCACCAGACGACGTTTCCCCTGCAGGCAGCCTCCTTCGCTCCTTGTGTAAGCAGCTATGTTTTCCCCTCTTTTTCCTGCATGGCATTTCCAGGGCTGGGAGCTGATGTGGAAGTATTCTGCCAGTTCAGGCAGTGTTGGCTGCCAATCCCAGAAGCCAGTCCGGGTCTCCTTTAGGACTCTCCTGGGGGTCGAGCTCACTGTGGTTTAGCTCTTGCAACTTGTGTACACTTACAACAAAGGCAGACTTGGTTCTACGAGTTTTGGTTGTACCTAAAGTAAGTAATCTCCTTCTTCCTAAAGGTGTGTTAAACCTTGACTTTCTGCTCTCACGCTGCTGTTGCGGCCATACTGATACAAAGAGAGAAGGTTAGGTGGAAGAGGTGACAGCTTTTATTGAATGAATTGATATAAGTGGGCAGAAATGGAGGCTTTGTTTGTTGCTGACTACTACCATTCCAAGTGAGTAAGTTGCTTGATCTTTCTGCTTCAATTACATCTTTCTTAATAGTGGAGACACTGACTTGCTGGGCTCAGTCAGACTGGAGAGACACATGGAAGTGTCTACTACTGCAAAAGCACGTGGCAGACTGCTTATTGAGAATCGCTGCTTTGATGTTTTAGGTCTTTATAGTGGTCAGAAGGTGGGGGCCATCATCTACCGTGGTGACTTAGCCAGTACTACAATTCCACTAAATAAATCACTGTGCTTCACCAGCAAAGAAATGGGAATCCTATCATTTAGGACTCTGGACTGACTGCCTCCCAGCTACATAATATTTTATATTTAGCACATGTATTGCTTTCTTGTTTTCCCAGCAGTGATTACATCCCCTTGTTCAAAGACCCATCTGGGCTAATGAATTAGTTTGTAAAATGTCAGTGGCTTGAATAACAGGAAGCACGGAGCGGTCACAGCTCCGTGTGAAACCAGGAGTTGTGGATCTTTGCAAGACACCTTAGGCCTCAAAGAGTGAGTCTGCGTCTAGCCCTCATTAGCCACATCCCAGAGCACAGTGTTTGCTTGGCACCTGCCTGGAGGAGATGAATTGATATGCAGGAGAGGACGAGAAATTTGCAGAAACAAAGGGCAGTGGTTCAGCTCGCAGTAGCTACTTTGTACATGAAATATGCTGTTTCACAGGGGTGTTAAATCAGACTGGGGCACCTGCAGTCAGCCAGGGAGGGAGTGGCTGTAAAACTGGAGCGCTGGGCTGGGCTGGGCACCAGCGAGAGAGCTGAGAGCAGCCCTGACATCAGCCAGTCAGGTAGTTTCAGCAGGCTGACTAACAAAGCCACCTTTTGAAGGGGAATACCTTAAATCTGGAGACACTTCCTGTTGTGCTGTGCTCAGCAAGCGGAGGGGATTCTGGTAGCTGATGAGGGGGCTGGGAAGCAGTGGCAGAAATATTTCTGAAAGAGCACAGAAGTGAGTTTTTTCACCTAAAGAGAAAACAGCAGGATCATAGACCTGACATCATCTCTTTTTCCCCGTGGAGACATCTACAAACGGGACAGGAAACTTACACTCTGCAGGAGACATTTTAGAGCAAGGGCAAACAAAGGTAACCCAGCAGACATCTCCCTGAGGCACTGGCAATCAGCAGACAACTTCTCTTAGGCCAAAAACAGTTCTGGGACACGTGGATGTTCGGTTGTGGAAAAAATCAGTTTCAGGGCTGAAATTGGTGTAAAGGACGGCCAGTTCAGACTTGGTATGTTGGCACAGACTATCACGTGTAACACAGAGGAGGGAAAAGTTTTCCAAGAAAGATGGTATTGGTTCAGCTGTCTTTAGTCTTGAATAACTCTTGAATGTAGGAAGCCTAGAAATTAGTGTGTGGTGGCCACCTTTCCGAGAAGAGGAAAATGATGGCGTAAGACTGTGTCAGGAACGCAAATCCTGGTGTTGAAAGCCCTCTCTCAGATCTACATTAGAGCATTCTCAAACCTCAGGTGTTTGCCTTTTCTTGTCTGGGAGCACCCTTTAATACCAGACCATCCAGGAGACTGCAGATCTGTGGACAGGCCTCGCAGCGCACGATTTGGACACACGTGCCGTTACTGCTGCCTTGCTTGTCGTTTTGCATCTGGTCTGCTCTGGTCAGAGGCGGCTCCTTCCTCAGGTGCCGCAGCCTGGCAGAGAGCAGCCTTCAGGCTGCCATTAAGGAAACATTTGGCTTTGGCAGCCCTCGAGCGTACCCGATGTGAGTATTTGCAAAGGGTGGGCTCGTCCCTGGGGGAAAACCGTGTGGGGTGGCGGTGAGGGTTGTCTCTGCGGGGAGGTTTCGACGCAGGACAGCCGCTGTCAGCCCGGTAGGAGTTGTGCAGGGGGAGCCCTCCTGCTATGAAGGGATCCTCCTGCCCGACGGGCCCGTCCATGCCGAGCCTGGCGGGGCGCAGGGAAGGGCCGCGGCCGTTCTCCCCCGGGCAGCCCGGTGGCGAGCGGCGGCCGGCGGCTGCCCCCCTCGGCCGGGCACCGGGCGGCCCCTTCCTGCTGCCGGCACCTGCCGGGCGGCGCCGAGAGGAGGAGCCGGGGCCGGGGCCGGGGCCGGGCTCGGCAGCGCGGGGAGCGCCGCGCCATGGCGGCCTGAGGCGGCCCCCGCTCGCCATGGAGCCCGCCGGCAGCATGAAGTACAGCGCCCGGCCCGAGGTGGGTGCCGCGGGGATCGGGGGGAACGGGGCCAGCGGGGAGCCCTCGGGGGGTGAGGGGAGCGGGGCGCCGTCCCCCGGCCACGGGAACCGGGAACCGCAAGGCAGCGGGCTGTGGCGGTGCTAAATCCCGTCAGCGTCAAGTGGAAAAGGCGTGCTCGGCTCTGGGGTCGGCTCAGGGCATGGGGCCACGGCGTGGAGCTGGGACGCGGCGGTCAGGGTGGGTATCGGGGAAAGGTCCCTCACCGAGGGGTGGTCGGGCGCTGGGACGGGATCCCCAGGGACGGGGGCACAGCCCCGAGCCCTACAGAGCTCCAGGAGCACTCAGCCACCGCTCTCAGACACACGGCGTGGTTCTGGGGGGGGTCCTTTGGGGACCCAGGAGTCGGGCTCCACTCCCCGAGGGTCCCTTCCAACGCGGGTATTTTATGGTTCTGTAACTGCGCCGTTCCACCTCGGGTATTTTTATAAAGTACGCCGTGATGCGACGGAGGCAGGTGAGCCGCAGGGAGGCGAGCAGTTTGCCGTGAGTGAAGCCGGGTTGTTTAGCAACAGCCCCAACTAAACCAGTTCGAGTCACCAGCACGCCTCGCGTTAACCCAGGGCTTTGGGGCTTTGTTAATTAACCGGTGTATTATCTCTGGGCTTTGAAAGGGAGCGACTTTTCACTGCAGTCTTTGCTTTCTGAGGAGATCCTCCTGGCTGAGGGTCGGGCAGGGACAGCACGCCACATCGCACTGTTTTGGGGTGGTGCGTCCAGTGCTTGTTCAGTGCCACAAAGTCATTTGAAAACCGGACTTTTAAATTAAACCACGACCGTAGTGTTTTCCAGCTCACCTGCAGGCTGTTTGGTGTAGGTCCTTGAGTTCAGGGTTTAGCGGTTGTTATCTGACGGCGGCAAAGCAGCAGGTTGTTTTAGCACTGAGAAAGCTGCCCTACAGCAAGAAAAACAGTTTTCCTTGCCTCCAGCCCCGTGGTCTGCGTGCATCGGGGCCGCGGTGACTGCCAGGAGCGCAAGGAGTCGCTCACACCGCCACCGCTCTGCCTCAAGTCCTTGTCCCCCGACACCGCTGTGCCGAGAGCGGGTTGTTCTGCAAAAGGGTGTTTGGTATCTGACGGCCGAGGAGCACCCTGACGGTGTCTTAATGCCACAGGACAGCCGTGGCTTTGGTACGTCCTCACGGCAGGGCCGGGCGCTGGAGCCACCCCATTTGTGCCAGGGCTGAGCTGCCAGGAGCGGGGACGCACCGCGTCCCCTCCCCTGGTTCTGGGTACAGCAGGAGCTGATCTGCTCTGGGAGGTCTCCCCCTGCAAGACGAGTGCTTTTGAACGCCCCTGCTGCTGTTGGGCTCGGTGGGCCTACAAATATTACGGCAGAGCAAACGCGAGTGTTTTGCAATGGCCGTGCTTCCTCCTGCAGCTCTCGGGGCAGCGCGAGGGGAAGCTGCCGCTCGCCCTCGGAAAGGTGCAGAGCTTTTCTGCCGGTGGGTGAGCTGCTGCTCGGGCCAGTTTTGCTGCTCTTCTTGCCAAAGGCAAACAGGGATAAGGAAGGCATGATGAGAAAGAGGCTGGGGCTGATCGAGAGTACGCGAGACCTTTGCTCTGTAAACAAAAGATCACTTTGTAAAACTGTTGAGGGAAGAGGGAGAGCGTTATTGAGGGCCTGACTGGGGAACACACCAGACCAAAGGTTCTCCCCTTGCCGTTTCCATCCAAAGGCCACCAGGGCCAGCCTTACACACAGGTGTGCTGCGATATCTGGGCAATATACCAGGGCAGAGGAGAGAGCAGCTCCCAACGGCTAGCAGGGACGGACCTGCTAGGAGAAGGCTTTGCCTGGAGGAGGTTCTGGTGTTTCCCCTGCTGTTGACCCCAAGCATTCAAATGTCTTGGCCCAGAGCCACGTCAAAACTGTACGAGTCAGTAAAGAGCATGGGTGAAATGTAACGATGAGCTTGGGATGTTTCATCGAGGTCTGGAGTGCAGCTGTTTTTGTGAGCCTCCTTGAGAGTATTGTTGTTGTTCAGACAGTGCTCTCTGCACCATGGAAGATTTAAGAGTGTTTTAAATAAGCTATTTACATCTGTGGTGTGCTTCTCTTCTGGTCTTTGGAAATAAGCATCTTATAGGGAAGAATTTCAAGGCTCAGAGCTATACGTATCAGGCCTATAAGGCAGCTTTAATTCCCTCTTCTCCACAGGAATTACAAAGTCTTACATGAAAAAAAAAATCACTGCTGTAACAGAAACACAAATAAATGGGGTCACTTCTATGAGCTGCTGCATTGCATGACACAGCTGCGTTGATAAGCCCGGTGCGGGGCAGCAAGCCAAGCCCGTGCTGTCCTGTGCAAACATTAACTTAGTTTCTTCTGTAATTAACCTAAAGGAATTGAGTTTCTCGCATGACTCAGGATGGTCACAAGACAATTGAACGCTATAGAGACTTGAGCTGGAAATCCGTGTGTGGGATAGGTGCGTGACTTGTGCCTTTCACTATTGCACTTGCCCTCAGTGCCTGGAAGGTGGACAGTCTGTCTGCAGGACTCTCTGTCCCTTATTTCCTGCTCCCTGTTCCCTCTTCGGTTTGGATGCCATCGTTTTATAGTGCAATTGCCCTTAATAAGGAACTGCTGAAGAAAAATAAAACACTGGCAAAGTTTCGAAAGTGTTTTACTGCCAATATTGGGGCAACACGGCGTGAATATGCCTTAAAGAAACACAGCTCTTCTGTTTGCTATTTCCATGGATTTCTTATCAAGAATTTGAGAGAAGTTTATTCTTATCGGCTCTCTTTCTGGAGCAATACCAGGGCTTTCAGCAAGAGTTGGTGCAGGCGTCGATCTCGAGAGCAGTGGAGCTGTACCTGAGCTACTGGGTGAAGTGAGTTGCACGCTGTGCACGCCGCGTGTCAGCAGCTTTTAGGTTTTGTTGGTGTGTTTGCTTTTGTTGTTGGGTTGGTGGTGGTTTTCAATTGGAAACTAGCTGTTTCCTCTAATGCCAACACCATAAAGCTGGTTTTGGCTTTCAGTGTGATCTGGGAAACTTGGGGTGTTGAAAAAAACAACTCTGTGCTCTTCCAGCACAGCAACAGGTTAGCCTAGCATAGCGTAAACCCCTGTAGGGTCCCTAAGGTCCGAACTGCCCTTCTGAAACGTCCATTTCTCTGCCTCGGCTAGGCTCAAGGAATGCACTCGGTGCTAACGCACTGCTTGAGCCGTAGCTTCCCTTTCTGCACCCCCATCAAACCTCAGGCTTGAGAGAATAAAATGTGTTTCCAGATCTGCAGTGAGAAGTGATGGGGTCCACAGTTTGCTCAAATAGACACATGAGGGACTTGTGCCCTCTCCAAAAGAGGGAGCTTTGATGCAGGAAAGCAGCTGGACGTGGTTGTAAGCAGGGATGGGAGATCCACGAGCCCACCCCCTTGATCCTGAAGGCTGCAGGGTCCCAAGCTCTGAGCCAGGGTTGCTGGTTGGTGAGTCGAGGGGTTTCATTCCTCTCATTTCCAGTACCACGCTGCTCATGTGATGTTTGTTTCAGATTTTATTGAACACCTCCCGAGGCAGGTGTGGCTGGAAAAGGGGAGGTGGGAATTGCCTCTCGGATCACAGTCTGGGATCTGAAGGGTGTAATTACCCGAGAGTCAAGCCACACGGCCCGATGACTCTGCTTCATCAGAGACCTCTCCCAGGTTCCTTTCCTTGGCCACGGACACTTGTGTCAGTCTTTGGCAAAGTCTTTGTCCTGTGCAAACGTGGAGCAGAGGGAAGGAGCCAGGCTGCGGAGAAAGGGCTGCGAGCAGAGCCTGGGGACGCTGCCTTGGCTCTTCCCTCCCGTGATCTGTGTGGATTTGTGGCCTGAAAACCAGCCTGTGTGTGAGATGCTGATCCCAAATGGGCCCGTGCTTTGTAAACCTCCCCAAAACCTCTTGCTGGGGAGAGAGCTGGCCTTTCTGGGATTCCCCATTGCGGGAAGATCTCTGCTTTCCAGTAAAACATCTCCAGTCCAGAGTATGCTGTGGCAGTTCCCACCCTCCCCGTGTGCCTGCTGGATTTCCTGCTGACAGAATTAGTCACTTCTGCAGCTTCTGGTTTGTCCAGTCGGGCGGATTGCAGTTGCTGTCTAAAAATACACCGTGCGGCTGGGTTACGGTGGAGTGGAGAGCTTTGCTTACGCACAGGACTTCTCCCGGAGCTCTCATCGCCGAGGAGCTGCATGCAGGAGACCTCCAGGCGCGATGTGAATCCCTCCGTGCACGCTCCTTTCCCAACCTTCCTCAGGGAATTTCTACTCCGGGGGAAACCGAGGTGTGGAAGAAGCGGGGTGCCCACGAAAGCCAGATGTAGAACACAGGATTCCCAACCCGTGATTTGTTTGTTGGAGAATCCAGGCTTTACAGAGACGGGAGGGACGTGTCGGAGGTGCTGTAGGACACTGCGGTTCCCCACACCACAGCTCCAGCGTGGGCTGTCACTTGCTCTTCCAGCTCAGGAAGAGGCTTGGATAGTTAAGCACTTAATTCCTGACTCGCTACCACCCCCAAAGGCTATTTTTGAGAAACCCAAGCACATCCTGATACAGAAGCAGCTCCCTTTTGTCATCTAGTGGCTTTTGGCTTGTGCAGAGGGAGTTTGCTGCTGCTGGGGAGTCCGGTGGTGGCGTGTCCTGGCTCCTCATCCCAGTGGGGATTTCTCTCTGACTCCTCCACCTGATTGGCATGAGACTTCCCTCCCAGGGCACGCACCAGCCCGGCTGATGCTCCAGCCAGAAACCTCCGTTCCTGCTGCAGGGAGCGGTGACGTTGAGGACTGAGTGAGGAGGAGCAAGAGGAAGTAACTGGACCTGTGACTAACGCGGAGAGAACATCAGGAAAGGTTTTCTATTAATGTTTATAGAAGTAGTTTCATTGAGACGGGTGCGAGGAGTCAGACCTTGAGTCAATTTGTGCTGGCGACTGCTTCTTGGGGAGCCATGGACAAGGTGAGAGCAGGGCGTGCGCTCACATCCTCTCTGATTTCTATCTGCAGATGCGTCGTGATGAAGGGAATGCTCAGCATGTGCCAGGGAGATGTCCAGCGGCTGTGAGGAGATAAAAAGCCTGGGTGCCTCTCGATATAACTGTGATCTTTTGACTGTTTTTGCTTTTGATTCTGTCCCGTTTCTGCCTAGCTGAGAGGAGTGGTGAGCAGCACGAGCTATTTCTCCCTGACGGGCAGGAGTGGCAGCAGCAGAGGGGCTGTGTGGCACAATGCGTGTGAGGGGCAGAGGCTGAGCTGTGCTGTTTGGATACAGACGCGTCTGGTCCTAAGGTCAGGCGGGTGCTTTTCGTGCTGAGCAGGGCAGGGACGATTACTCAGAGGTCAGGACGGGGCCTCGTCTGAAATCTTCCCGGCACGATCCGATCCGGCATTCCCGTAGTGCCTGGGAGATGCTTCAGATCCTTCGTATTGGTGAGGTGCTCTGCGGGGATTGCTGCTGTGTGCAAAAAAGCAGCCTGACACAAGTGCCAGAGGAGGCTGGCGGCCGCAGTGGTGGTCTTAGGTGGGAGTGTGGGCGAGAGGATGAGGCCTGGTGCTCAAACCAGAGGGCAGGGGCAGGAACCTGTTGGAATCCATTCTCATATCTGACTGTAATCACCGAGTAACGTCTAGCCAGTAAAAATACCAGTGACGGCTTCTGCACCTTATACAGGAGTAATAATAATAATAAATAATAACAATAATAGAACTAATCTGCCAAGAGTCCCCACGCTCCTCTAGTTCCCCTGGGTGCTGTGGATATCACTGCTGTCTCAGCAGTGTGGCAACGACACGCTGCAAACTCCCAGCTTTAATACCCTTCGTCCTTTTTTCTGAGATAAGCAGAGACGTTGTCTAAAGACAGATTTATTTGTAAGATCTTTTGCCTAACTTGCTTTGGTTTTGCTGCAGCCGCAGGACTGGTGTGTGTGCTTATGTGTAGAGGGGGAAGGAAACCGCGTTGTCTTTCTGATTTAATCACTCTGGTTGTTCCTGTCTAAGTGCTTTCTCTTTGCAACGATACAGCCGTGAGCTTGGAGGGTGTGAAAACGCTCCGGCCACGGAGCCGAGTGTTTCGCAGCCTGACCTCGTACAGCAGTACCGTAAACTCGCAGCCGAGCCCCAGACTTCTCCGCCAGCGTGGTCCCCTCACCCGGCTTGATGAAACAGAGCCCTGGGGAATCGTGCAGAGGGTTGAAGGCACCCGCGGCCGGAGACGTGGCCACGTTCCTCCTCCTCGCAGGGACTGGAGCTGGAGCGCATCGCATCCGCTGAGCGATGCTGGCCGGACGGTCAGCGCTTGGGGAGGAGGACGCTGGCTCTCCGTGCTCGCTGTCCCCTGTGAGCACCGCCGCACAGATGGCAATACGCCGTTTGGATCAGCTCCTCCGGGCGGCCAGGCTTTGAATAGGGGTTCCTTTGCTCTCCCAGCTGCTGCAGGAGGCGTGATTCCTTCGTGCCATTTTACCACTGCTGCAACCCTTCCATATTATGCAAGAAGCGCAGGATCCCTCTCTCAGAGAAGAAACGCCATCTGGCTGAATTTGGCCTGCCAGGGGAGTGCATCATTAGGCTGAAATTTAGCAGCCTGTGCCCAGAAGTTGTTACCCAGGCTGGGTACAGACACGGCATTCCCCTCTGAGCTGGGGCAGGCGGCTCTTCCTGCTCGCCCCGGGAAAGCTGCTGCTGCATGAACATCACTGGAGCCCTGGAGGTTGTTCTCTTGCCACAGGCTCCTGCAGGTGTTAGAAGCGAGTTAAATACTTGCCTTCTGCTAGCAGCAGCACATCGGATGGTGTGCCAGGCTCCAGGCAACCCTGATTCTGACTGAAGGGTGTCTTGATCGGAGGCATACACGTGTATTTAAGTTCCACTTGTGTGCCTCCTGTTAGGAGTTTCCTTGGTTTGTATTTTCAAGTTTTCCCGTGTGATCGTAGAAGGGAAGCAGGCGAGAGCACCCCCGTGGCACTGTCCTCGTGGCTTTGCAGAGCCTTCTCTTCCTTCTGGCGGTGGCTGGATGGTGATGACAGAAAGCAGTCGGGCACCGCCGGGGCGCTGTGGTTTGTGCTGGTTTCTTTTTGCGCAGTAATAAATAACACGAATGGAGGCTTCCTTCCCCCGCGCTGGAGCGGAGAGCCGTTCAAGGGCAAACGCGAGTTGTTCCGAGAGCAAGCGATGTGAAAACGCGCGGGCTGCTCTCATCTCGACGGCCTTGTAGTCAGTGTTTGCAGAGGATTACATGTACGCAGCCTAACAGAAGCGGAGGGCAAGGTGCTTCCCCTGCCCTGTCCCGGTTGGTTTGCGAAGGGCCTCGGGCCAACACGTCAGGAGGAGAGGCTGTGCTGAAGTGTGGAGGCTGGGAGGAGCCTGGAAGAAAAAAAAAAAACAAAGATGCGGCAGGAGAGGACAGAGGTTGGGTAAGGAAAGGGCAGGAGGAGGAGGATGGATGGGCTGTCCTGCTGGGAGAGCGCACCTCGCAGGGAGCATTGCTCCTCCTGGGGGTGCCGTGGGCTCAGAGGTCTCTGCCAACGTGCCGTGTGCTCTGTGCGCTTCTGGGTGTCTGTGACATTCGTCTTTGTGCGGTTGGTGATGTTTCTGAGCTCTTACACTGGCTGAGAGAGGGCAGGCGGCATCCGACCCGGCCTCACGTTTGCAGGGACGACGTCCCCCCGCCCTTGCAAAGCGCACGAGTGCGTTTGGAAGCGGCGAACGTGTGCCGGTGGGCTCTTTGTGTTGTCGTGTCCTTGCTGTCATCCAGAGCCCTGTGCCCCTGCCTGGCCACGCAGCCAGCGAGCTGCCAGATCCCCGTAAGGCTCGGGACGGCGGGGCAGTGGCAGGGACGGCGAGGTGTCCCCTGCTTTGGGCAGCTCGCAGCGGCCAGAGGGATGCTCCTGCCCGGGGCAGGCACCAGGGACACAGCTGGGGCAGGGGGGAGCAGGTCCAGGGCCCCAAATTTCCCCGCACCAAGCGAGCTCTGGGCTTTCTCTGGAAACAGCCGGGCCTGCATCATGTGCCAGAGCCCTCCCTGTGTTACGGGGCAGGGAAGGAGGGACTGAAACCTCTTTCTGGAGGACGTTTCCAAATTCCTGGCGTGTGGCTCGGTTCTCCCAGCTACACCCTCCAGATTTTGCAAGAAGAGCGTGAAGTAATCCCTCCTCCTTCTTGCGTGGGCCGAGTGGACACGCGAGGCGAGCTTGTCTCATCGGGGCAGCGCTGCGATGGGAAGCGGGTTGTCCCTCCCACCTTGCCCCTTTCTGAGGATGGAGCACGCTGCTCTGATTCCCTCTCTGGCTGGCGCAGGTACGTTGGCAGGGCAAGGATGGAAGAAGGTAAACCAGGGCCAGAAGGTGCAAGAAAGGGAAACTCCTGGGCGCCGAGGGCTTGCTGACGTTCCTCCCTGTGCAGTGGTTTCATCCTGTGCGTGCAGAGCTGCTGCAGGGCTCTGGGCTGTGACCGAGACCTTCCTCCTGGTGAGCCGGCCCGGCGCGGGGCGGTTATGGCTGTGTGCTGCAGGTGGCATCGGGTGGCTGCCTCGGAGACCTGCCCTTTATTTTCCGTCACGCTTTGTCCTGAGAGCCTGGCTGTGGGGATTCGTTCTGTGGTCGGCTTTTTGTTTTATTTCCTTTACCAGGCGTTTGCTCCGAGGGGGAAATCCAGGCAGAGTTGGAGGAGCGTTGGCCCCACAGATGCACGGAGCTGTGTGGATGTATCGGGAGGAAGTAGCTCGTTTTCTTCCTTTACAGGAATGCTATTTATAGCCCGCTGTGTCCGTCGGGGTGAGGGTGACACGCCTGCCGCACAGCAGGCATTTCGGAGGGTTGGACCCGTGCCTGCAGTTTCATCTGCCGGGAGGCAGAGATCTTGGAGGTTCTGGGATTGTGACCTGCCGTGGTCATGGGGTGTGCAAGGGACTCGCCCCGGAGTTTGCTCGAATTGATCACCTTGGATTGTGCCCAAAAGGAAGCACCTACTTCCTTCTGGTGGGTGAGGAAGAGGCACGTGCTAGCGCCGCGTGTCTGCGAGCAGAAGCCTTCGGGGCTTGTCCTGCCGTGGGTGGCTGCGGAGCTGCTGGCAGCGAGGCGTGTTGTGCTCTTGGTGATGCTCTGAGGCCGCAGCTGACGGGTGGCTCTGCTCCGTCCTTGCGTGGCAGACTGCCCTGGGGTTGGACGTCTGCAGAGCAGGCTTTGGGAATGGCCTCTCCATTGTCCTGCTCTCCCTGCCCCTCCTAGGACATGAACAACGTGGAGGAAGGGGTGGAGTTCCTCCCGGCCATGAACTCCAAGAAGATGGAGAAGCGTGGCCCAAAGCGACGTGTGGTAGTTGCCATCATGATCGTTGCTTTTCTGCTCATCTCCCTCGTCACCGGCCTCCTGGTTTGGCACTTCAAATGTGAGTGTGAGGTTCAGCTAACTCCAAGAGGTGGGGTGGGGGCATGCCCCGGGAGCATATCCCTGCTGCTCTGGGCTCGGGGGAGCTTCGTTACCGTGCGTTGCTCACAGGGGACCTTAGCAGCAGTGACAGCCAGAGCTTCCAGAAAGCAGGGAGCCCGTTTCTACTTCTTCTGACTGCCTTTCTCTGTGAAATGTCGCCTTCCAGACAGGAACGCGCCCGTCCAGAAGGTTTTCAACGGCCACCTGCGGGTTCTGAACTGGGAGTTCATTGATGCCTACGAGAACTCCAGCTCACCAGAGTTCACCATGCTGGCCAAGAAGGTGAAGAGCACGGTAAGAGTTCTCTCGGATCCCTCCACCTGCTTTTTTTCTCTTGCCCCGTGGCCACGGGGTTGCTACATGCAAAACTCCTTGGAGCTGTCTCGCTCCTCCTAACTCTCCCTGCTCGTCACGAGTTGTTTGACTCGCTGAGCTGCGCACGGGGAGCGTGCCTTTCACCTGGGTCTTGGTGTCACAGCTCCACCCCAGTGCCGCTGTGCCTCCCTGCCCCTGCAGCTCAGCGTGCCTGTGGGGCTGCCTGGGCAAACCCCAGCACCGAAGGGTGAGCCAGGTCTGGGGTCAGGGTCAGAGAAGAAATGCAGCTCTGCGGCTGAGCAGGCCTTGGGGCTGGGGGCTGAGGCCAGAGCTGGTTTCAGGAGTCAGGACACTTCTCCCTTCTCCTTCTTTCAGCTCTCCTTCTTCCGCTTTTTGGCCCCTGCAGGTTCCTGCACCCCAGGGATGCTGGGTACGTGCTCTGATTTTCCTCTGTCTGTCTTTAGCCTTCCACCCCCCTCGCTTCTAGCCGTGCTGAACATTCCTCTTTAAACTCCTTTTAGGTGGAGGAGATCTACAGGAGTCATCCAGATATTGGCCCGTACCACAAGGAGACAGTAGTAACTGCGTTCAGGTGGGTGTCAGGAGATGCTGCCCGGGGGTGGGAGTGTAGGGGGAAATTCTGGGGTGTCACATGGCCACAGACCTCTTTGCTGGGCTGCTCTGGAAAGAGGTGGCTACTGAGGTGCAGTAGCCACCCCAAGTGACATTTTAAAGGGTGGGCAGTGAAAAGCAACCTCAAAAGCCTCGTGCTGAGACAGCGTATTTTCTGCCAGTCTGTTTCTCGCAAGGAGAGGTCTTGGGGAAGTCAAGGTGTGGTGCAGTACAGCCCTGTGAACCACTGGCAGCTTGGGAAGGGATTCCACGGGCTGGTGGAGGCCTCTGCTGGGCTGCAGTTTGCTCAGCTTTTTATTGAGACTCTCCCTTCCCCATGGCCATCCTCCAAAACGGGCTTACCAAGTAGCCTGGCCCTCTCTTCGGATACATCAGCCCTCCTGTGTCTGGCCTTGCTCTCATCCCGTAATCTCCCTCCTCTGCAGCGAAGGCAGCGTCATTGCCTACTACTGGTCAGAGTTCCTCGTCCCCAAGTACCGCGAGAAGGATCTTGACAGGGCCATGGCAGACAAGCAGAGCCTGATCCAGAAGCTGAACCCGCGGCTGCGAAACCCCGTGCTGAAGGTGGAGTCGATTGTCGCTTTCCGTGAGTGCTGTCTCAGTGACTCCTGGGCCTCTGCGTGGGACTGGGGAGGAAAGGGGGGCTCGTGGCGCCTGGCGTTTCACTGGAGGGGTTTTGCTGCCAGCTGCAGCTCTCCTTTGGGTGCCTTTGGCTGCAGGGGCAGCTTGAAGGGTGAGCGTAAGGACCCAGCTTTCACAGCGCTGCTTTGGTGGTCCACGAAGATGGAGGAAGGTGTGCGGATCGCTCCCGCTCATTTGAACACTGTCTTCTCCTCTGAGCCCCTCTGGAGAGGGCCAGGGATCAATCCTCCCTCCTGCGGAGGATTAAGTTCGGTCACTCAGGTTCCTAGGGCACGCACTGGGGCTCTGCTCGTGGAGGCAGGGGAAGGAGCAGCTCTCCCCTGGTCAGATTGCCAGGAGGCACCCCGTAAGCAAAGCCACGTCAGTGCAGACCCCAGAGACCTCTGCAGCTTTGCGCACAGGGACTTCCTGCAGCTCAAAGGATGACACCACTTCTGTTTCCTCCTGCAGCTGCTGACCCCAGCATAGCTCAGTCTTCTCGGGACAGTAAGTACTGTTCTTCTTCAGTCTCCTAATGGCCTCTCTGCATCCCCAGGGGTCTCCAGGGTGGTGATTTCCCTTCTGGGTGAGGAGAAGCCTGAAGGGAGGTGCTCTGCCTGCGGGGCAGACCTCCTTGTGCTGCTTGGAGCTGCTTTGGGGTTGGCCAGACTAGCTGTTATCTAGCAGTGGTGGGTTGCCCAGTCTGTCCTTCCCCTTTGTAGATGGAGGGAGATAACGAGGGTGCTCCCTAAAGGAGGCATCTCCCCAGGGACGCCCTGCAGGCAGGCGAGGAATAATGAGTGCCACGCTCTGCATCTTGGGGAAAGGCAAATCAAAACCCCAACGAGTCTGCTGTCCTTTTCCTTGAACCCTGCACCCACGGGAAAGCTCTCTCTTCCTCCTCACTTGTCCTGCTAACTCTTCCCTGTTCTCCTGGGCAGATAGCTGCCTTTTTGCCCTCCACGCCAAGGAAGGGGAGGTCACCAGTTTCACCACGCCGGGGTTCCCCAACAGCCCGTACCCCAACAACGCGCGCTGCTACTGGACGCTGAGGGCAGACGCCAATTCCGTCATCAGCCTGACCTTCAGGACGCTGGAACTGGAGCAGTGCACAGATGACGGTGACTACATCAAGGTGTACAACTCTCTGAGCCCCGTGGAGCCCCACGCTTTGGTGAGGTGAGCAGAGCATCCCCAGGGTTCGGCGCTCCTCCGTGGGGTGGGGAGATGGGGAAGAGGGTGGTTCGTGTTAGCTCCCCATTAAGTTTCTGTATGGCACTGGTGTGAGGTGGCAGGGTGATGGTGAGCTGCACAGGAGTGCTGCTGGGAGCGGGGCTCCTGTCCCTGCTCCTTGGTGGTCGGTGCCACTGGAGGCTCTCTCTGCAGCTAATAGGTTTTGTTCCTTCCTTCCTAGGCTGTGTGGGAATTATGCCCCTTCCTACAACCTGACCTTCCTGTCCTCCCAGAACGTTATGCTCGTCACGTTGATTACCAACAAGGAGGGGAGATTCCCTGGCTTTAAGGCCGAGTTCTTCCAGCTCCCAAAGATGAAAGGTGGGTGTAGGCCTTGGCCCAGTTTCCCTCAGCATCTCTCTGCCGGGGCAGCTAAAAAAGGAGGTGCAGCTGTGGCTGCAGTCAGTTTGCCAGGGATGTTTCCAGGGCTGGGAGACGTGGCAGCAGGTCTCATCTTGGCTCTTTGAGCCTGCCTTGTCCACAGTGCTCTTGGCTGCTGTAATGATGTCCTGTGAGGAGGGCAAAATAAGAATTATGTTGGATTAGACATGCAGATGGATGTATGCAGGAAGCACCTAATTGATCTCCTGGGTTCTCTCCAAGTCTTGGAGCAGGAGCTGCTTTCTCTAGAGATCAACTTAACCTTGTTAGAGGCTGATGCATCTGCCTCCTCTCCTGCCTCCTTTCCTGCCTCAGGCCATAGCCAGCAAAGCCTTGGGAAAGCCGCGTCTCTTTGAATCTCTAACCTGTTTTCATCTTCCTGCTTATCTTCCAGTCTGCGGTGGGACTCTGAAAGGAGAGAGCGGCACCTTCACTACCCCCTATTACCCGGCACACTACCCCCCAGCCTTGGACTGCGTCTGGAACATCGAGGTAACACAGTCCCCTCTTAGCTTTAATTAGTCTGTCAAATAAACCTGCTTTTGCAGGACACAGTGCAAATGAGCTCACAGCAGATGCTGCCTAGAGGCTTAGCCTGACATGGCTGGAGGGAGGCTTTAGGACTGGTGTCAAAGGCAGGAGAGGCTGAGAGAGGCCCGAGCCCTGTGTGACGCTCACCGTAGCCCCCAGTCGCTGTAACTTTACACAGCGCACTTGAGGATTTGGGCTTCGAGGCAGACCTGCCACTTGCTGGTAAAACTGGTGGCAGGGCAACCTTTTGCTCTGGGGGAGCAGGCACTGTTGACAAAGGCCTGGCTTCAGCCTCTGTTTTGTAATGGGATCCTGCGGTGAGCAAGCCAAGCGGCTGTCTGAATGACAAGGGGACCAGTAATGGCTTTTTGGGAAGGGAGTTCTTCTGTTGACTTCTTTTCTTTTTTGGTTACCTTCTGTCCCTCCCCTCAAACACAACCTTTATCCCATGAAACTTATTCCCATTTTCTGTGCTTCAGAAAAACGGCGTGCCTCTGTCTCTGCTTCCATCTGCAGGTTCCCTCTAAAAAGAACGTGAAGGTGCGTTTCAACATGTTCTTTGTGCTGGAGCCGGGGATCCCAGTCAGCTCCTGCCCCAAGGACTACGTTCAGATCAACAGCACGAGGTAGGTGTCAGGCTGTCTGTCTGACCTGTGGCTTCAGTCCTTCAAGCGGAGGGGCTGCGTTTCGTTATATGGCACCTTGTGCATTCCTTAAACTTGCTGGGGGAGCAAAGGTGCTGAAGTTCTTTTGAATATGATGAGGCAGAAGAGTGCTTGGGTCTGACCTGCTCTCATAGCTCAGTGCCCAGTCTGGGGATCAGACAAGTGGGTTTGTTGCATGCTGCAGCTGAAAAAAAACACAAAAGGCAGGCTGTGGAGTATCACATATCACATCCTAGGCATCACATGCAGAAAGGCAGATCCATGCAGAAACATCTGGCCCGATTTTGCTTGAATGAGTATTTCTCCATTATTAGGGTGACTGCGTTGCATTCTGTGATGCACTTACTGTTACGTTTACTGTTAACTCTTACACAACCTAATGGAAGCTGGACTGAAAATACAGCTTGGTACTGCATATGGGAAGTGAGCGGGGTTGTTTCACAACATTCTTGGTCAGAGAGCTGGCCCTTCCTTGAGGAGGAAGGGTTTCAAAGTCAGAATCTGTGGCTGAAGCCCTTCTAGTTCCCGCAGCAGTGCCTGTGTAATGGGGTTTCCTATCAGCCTGCCATGGGGTGGGATCCTGGGGCTTTAGAGGCTGCACACACCCAGAGACCTGATGGCTCCGAGATCAGAGAGAGAGCGATCAGCATGCCATCACGGATCTAGATGAACTTGTGCCTGGCTGTTTTCAAGGCCCCAACCTTCTGCCAGCTGCGCTAAAATTCAGCTCCTGTGTGCGGCCCTCAAGGTCCAGCGCCTCGTGCTGGAGTTGGACCTGCGCTCTGCTTCCTGCTGCCTTAGCTGGGTGTGAGGAGTGACCCTCTGTGGCGACGGGGAATGCAGGGATGGAAGAAGGGCTGCGCAGTGCTGATCTATAGCACTGCACTGGTCTTTGTGTTGTCTCCCTTCAGGTACTGTGGGGAGCGTTCCCAGTTTGTGGTGGCCAGTACCACCAACAAAATCGAGGTCCGGTTCCACTCAGACCTGTCGTACACAGACACTGGCTTCTCTGCTGAGTACCTGTCCTACGACTCCAGTGACCGTAAGTTGAAATCTTGAGGGTGCAGAGGGAAAATAATTTGCCAGATGTCTGCTGCAGACTAAATAACTTCTCCTCTGCTGCCCTGTAAATCGGGAAGCACGCTTTTGGGGGCGATAGGAGCACGCCTTATTTTCCTGCAAACCTCCTTGTATTCCTCCGTTCTGAGGAAAAGCTGTTTTTAATGGTGGATGCTGTAAGCAGGCCACCCAGAGCACCAGGACTGTTGTGTGCTTCGGGGAGGTGCCACGGAGGGGAGGGCTCACATCTTTTACCCCTTTCCTCCCTCTCAGCCTGCCCTGGCAAGTTTGCCTGCAACACGGGCCGCTGCATTGAGAAAAGCATGCGCTGCGACGGGTGGCTGGACTGTGTAGATGGCAGCGACGAGAGGTCCTGCGGTAAGTCTGTCCTTTCTTTTGGCTTTTGCTCGGAAGGGTGCACTGCCCCAGGGGGCTGGGGGTGGTGCTGGGCTTGTTCTGGCTAACGTGCTGTAGTGCTGAGCCCTGCAGGTGAGCTGCCTGCCCGCACCAGTACTGCCTCACCCTGCACACCAGAGTGAGAGGCCATTGGTGTGGGGATCAATTCGGGATCCTTTCCAATATAGGAGACGTGGGTTCATGCCAATCTAGTCCTCTCCCAGTGGGATCTCCCTTGCTTTCCAGTCCCTCCCAGCTGGGAATGTGTTTTTCCATTTAATCCTCCTGGCTCTTGAGGATTTGGCTGAGGCTGTCTGAGCTGGGTGGATGCGTTGTGTTATGGAACTGGGCAGGAGCTGCAGAGTACATGTGGAAAACCCGTGTGATGCATGGGTGTTGTTTCTTTGTGCAACAGTTTTTCCTCTTGGATTCACAGAGCAATCCCATAGAAAATGTGATTGTCCAGGGTCTGAAGTTAATTAGAGATTTAGAGATGAGAGCATCTGCTTTGGGTTCTTGGTCCCAGGTCTGGGGCTGTTTTCTGAGGGAGTGTGCTGCTGGCCTGGCTGCCCTCTCGCTGCCTTGGGTGGTGAGGGGCCACCCCGGTGATCTGAGTATCTCGAATGCTCTCCCACTGTTATAGCAACGTCTTTCATTGCAGTGCTGCCTCTGCCTGTCCTGCTGCTCTTAGGCTGGTGTAATGTGAGCTTCAGCTTTACCAGTAGCTTAAGACATTTCAGCTCTCCAGATAGTTGTGTCTGCAGGGCAGTGGAAACACCGCTTTATAGCTCAAGTGCATGTGTATTTATGGACGTGTGCCTGGCCCCAGGCTGCTGTGATGTTCTGGTGCACCTGAACAAGTACAAGTTCATGTGCTTGCAGACCCACTGGGGGAGCCACACAGATCTTCCTGTGTTGTTACGGTGGGCGCGATGGCAGACGTGTAGCTGGTGACCCACGGGTGCCTTTGCAGGCCCTCCCCTGATTCCTCTCTGTCCCTTCGCAGTCTGTACCGAGCAGCAGTTC
The DNA here is from genome assembly GCF_009769625.2 of Cygnus olor. Lineage (NCBI taxonomy): Eukaryota > Metazoa > Chordata > Aves > Anseriformes > Anatidae > Cygnus > Cygnus olor. The sequence goes on along the minus strand of NC_049190.1, from coordinate 5,855,293 downwards.
AGGTGCCAGAACGGCTGGTGCAAGCCCAAGTTCTGGGTCTGTGACAACGTGAATGACTGCGGCGACGACAGCGACGAGCTGCAGTGCAGTAAGTAACTTCCCTGCGGGCAGAGGGCTGAGGGCTTGAGCAAGGTGAAGGGGGTGATGGAGGCACGTGGTGCAGAGGAAGCCAGGTGCTGTGCTGGAGCCCAAAATGGCACGGAGAGGCCTCACCTGGAACACTGCAGGGGAGCTTTCCTTGAGACAACACAGGAGCCTCAGGTGGGAGCTTGAGGATGAGTAAAAGTGTAGCAAATGTAACGTTTTGGGAAAGGAAGGATTGAACAAATTGGTGGTGTGCAGTGTAGAGAAGAAAAGGCTGGGGGCACAGGCAATGGGTGTTTGTGTTGTAGCTGCAGAGGCTTCACCTGTCCTAGGGGAGAGAGAGGTGGATGCAGCCATGTAGGTTTTGTGCCCTGCACTTCCCCGGTGAGGTGTCAGTGCCCGGCTGTTCTCAGGAGCTGCCCTTTCCCCAGGTTGTGGAAACAGCAGCTTCAAGTGCGACAATGGGAAATGCATCCCCAACACGCAGAAGTGCGACGGCAAGGACAACTGTGGAGATGGGAGTGATGAGGGCAGCTGTAGCAAAGGTGAGGATGGGTCTGCACGGGACCTCCCTTGAAATACAGCCTCTTATGGATGTGCTCCTGGCTGGGCATCCTGGAGAGCATTCCTGCATCTGGTGGCAATGTCCTGGGGAGGGCAGAAGTGGTGAAGGGCTCCCGAACAGCACGATTTCCCCAGAACTGGGACTAATCCTTCTCCCTTTGGCCTGCCTGCAGGAGGTGCAACAGTCACCTGCAAGGAATACATGTACAAGTGCCGCAGTGGACTCTGCGTCAGCAAACAGAACCCAGAGTGTGATGGCGAGCAGGACTGCGAGGACAATTCTGATGAGGACAACTGCAGTGAGTACCCACACAAAGGGGGAACGTGGCTTTCTGGGATGGACCCCTCAGAAAAACACTAAAGCCGGGTGGAGAGAGCCCATGGGCGTTTCTACACAACAGTTCAGATAGCTGAGCTGTGTTGTGCTGAGTGTCTGTGTTGTACAACACATTTAGAGAGGGCTTACACAGATAACAGACAATAATTTGTCTGCACATTTACTGACTTGGCCAGTAAATGTTTTAGCAAATTTGGTGTTTGTGCTCCTAAGCTGATAGCATCAGCCACCCCTGGTGTAGGTAATGGGGCACTTGTGCTGCAGGAGGTGTCCCAGAGGAAAGAAGGGGAGATGCTGAACAGAAACCAGAGTATTTAAGTGCCCCCTCTCCTTCCTCACCCCAGACTGCGGGACCCGCTCCTTTAATAGGAAGTCACGGATCGTCGGTGGGCAGAACTCGGACGTGGGAGAGTGGCCGTGGCAGGTCAGCCTCCACGTCAAGGGCCAGGGCCACGTCTGCGGGGCCTCGCTCGTCTCGGAGACCTGGCTGGTGTCTGCAGCACACTGCTTCCTGGAACTGCAGGACGCCAGGTAGGTGGGAGCCGAAGGGCTGCATCTGCCGGGCTCACTGAGCTGGGGACCACTTCGCTTTGCTGCAGAGCCTGGGGACACTTACTGCAGCTACTGCCCGTGACAGATTTTGGGCTTGGCCACTGCCTGATTTAGCACCCTCAGAGAGCTGGATTTTGGGAAAAGTCTTGTAGTGAACTGGAAGCAGACATTTGAAGTACACAAGTGTTCATTTGTTGAGATGTCAGATCAGTGCCCTGTGCTCTTGCAGTCACTACAGTGATTGACACGTGGTGGGATTCAAGGTGACGGGGCACCCAGACAGCTGCACTCCCACTTCTAGCCATTTGCTTGTCTCAAAAAGAAATGACCATTTTTACAGGCACTTCTCCAGAAAACTTTTTAAGATTGTGGGCACGGTTCATGAGCTAGGTTGTCTGCGCCAGCTCTGTGAGCCGAAGCCTCACGCTGCCCCGTGCCTTGTGACTCTTGCAGCTGGCAGCATATGCAGAGAAAAAATCAGGAAGGCCAAAGCCCAGCACGAGCTCAGCCTGGCCACTATGGTTAAGGATAACAAAACATGTTTTTTATAAATACATTAATGGCAAGAGGAGGGCTAAAGAGAATCTCCATTCTTTACTGGACAGAGTGGGGAACGTGACTACAGAGGATAAGGAAAAGGCTGAGGTTCTTAATGCCTTCTTTGCATGGACAGGTTGGGTCGATGGACAGAGGCCAATGGGGTGAAGTTCAACATGGCCAAGTGCTGAGTCCTGCACTTTGGTCACAACAACCCCATGCAGTGCTACCGGCTGGGGGCAGAGCGGCTGGAAAGCTGTGCAGGGGAAAAGGATCTGGGGGTGCTGACTGATGCTCGCCTGAACCTGAGCCAGCAGTGTGCCCAGGTGGCCAAGAAGGCCAACGGCCTCCTGGCTTGTGTCAGGAACAGTGCAGCCAGCAGGATCGGGGAGGTGATTATCCCCCTCTACTCTGCTCTGGTGAGGCCGCACCTCGAGTGCTGGGTTCAGCTTTGGGCCCCTCACTACAAGAAGGACATCGAGGGCCTGGAGCATGTCCAGAGCAGGGCTACGAAGCTGGTGAAGGGCCTGGAACACAAGTCCTGTGAGGAGCGGCTGAGGGAACTGGGGTTGTTTGGTCTGGAGAAGAGGAGGCTCAGGGCAGACCTCATTGCTCTCTGCAGCTACCTGAAAGGAAGCTGTGGTCAGCCTCTTCTCACAGGTAACTAGTGATAGGACCAGAGGGAATGGCCTCAAGTTGTGCCAGGGGAGGTTCAGGTTGGAAATGAGGAGACATTTCTTCTCAGAAAGCAGTCAGGCATTGGGACGGGTTGCCCAGGGAGGTGGTGGGAGTCACTGTCCCTGGGGGTGTTCAAGGAAAGGTTGGACCTGGTGCTTAGGGACATGGCTTAGTGGGTGACATTGGTGGTAGGGGATGGTTGGACCAGATGATCTTGGAGGGCTTTTCCAACCTTAATGCTTTTGTGATTCTACTCACCGCCAGCCAGTGGACAGCCTACCTGGGCCTGACCGACCAGGGCAACCGCAACGATGCCAACGTGCAAACGAGGAAAATCAAGCGCATCATCTCCCACCCCTACTTCAACGACTACACCTATGACTACGATATTGCTGTGATGGAGCTGCAGAGTCCTGTCACCTACTCCTCTGTCGTCCAGCCCATCTGCCTGCCCGATTCCACCCACCAATTCCCCGTGGGCAAGGATCTGTGGGTGACTGGATGGGGAGCAACTGTGGAAAGAGGTGAGCACTAGCAGTGGATTTGGGGCTGCGTGTGGTTATAGGGAAAAGGGCAGATGGGAGAGTCCAACTTAAGCAGAGCAGTTTGCCTTGAGACTGGCATCAGATGAGGTTCCCCTGGGAGTACACGCAGTTAATGTCTCAGTTCTGCTGGGAAATGGTATTAGGAAAAAGCAAGTTGTGGCAGAGCCTGGGGCCACGAGAAGTGCACAGGTTGATGTCTGCACAGGGGAGGGAACTGCTGCTCAAAAAGACCATGTGCTTGAGCTGTTCCTCTGTCCTTGCAGGCAGTGGTGCCAGCATCTTGCAGAAAGCAGAGATCCGGGTGATCAACCAGACCATCTGCAACCAGCTGCTGTCCGGCCAGCTGACGCCACGCATGATGTGCGTGGGGATCCTGACGGGAGGCGTGGATGCGTGCCAGGTAGGCAAGTGGTGCGACAGCACTGGTTTAGTGCTGGTAGCAGGAGGCGTAGCAAGCCAGGCCCTTTGCTCAACCCTTTTTATTCTGGCGCATTGACTCGCATTTCCCCACTTAACACGCTACACAGCTATGTGGATCCTTCTTGGTTCAGACAACAAATTGGAATGCTTGTCAGCAGCAAATTGACTTAGTCTCAAAAATGGCTCCCCAGGTAGGAGAGCGGTGCAGCTGTCCTCTGCTTTATCACTGCTACTGAGAGCCTTAGTTAGCAAGACAGGCCCTTTGTTTGGCTGTTTTTATTCTAACATTTTGACTCATATTGCCATGCTTAAATATTTGTTACAAATCTGTACGATTCTTCCTTGACTAAGGGAATGGCTCAATTGGAATGGATGTGAGCAGGAAATTGTATCAATTTAATCTCAAAAATAATTCTTTGGCCTTTGAAGGGAACCCTGGCGTTAGTGGTTATTTCATACTACTTTGTGATTGTTTTTGTCATTAATACTTTGCTAGACTTTGTACTGAGCTGGTGCTTATGGTACTGTTTGTTTTTGTGCAGGGAGACTCTGGAGGGCCCCTGGTCAGCGTGGAAGCCAACAGTCGGATGTTCCTGGCTGGCATCGTGAGCTGGGGCGACGGCTGTGCACAGCGGGAGAAGCCTGGCGTCTACAGCCGGCTCACTGCCCTGCGAGGGTGGATCAAAGAGCACACGGGCCTTTAGGGACACGCTCAGCCCTCTGTGGACACAAATGTCTCTTGTACACCGCCAGCTGGACGCTGACCCAGCCGCAACCAGCGGGCCCGTGGCATTGTCCTCCCTGCACATGGCGGCGGTGAGCAGAGCGCTGCCTCGACTGTGAACTTCAACCCTCCCTCTACCTCACTGTGAGTGAGTGCCTGGGACTCCCAGCCTTGGACTGTTGTCCATATTTAAAGCGTGTGTGTACCGAGCAGCCAGAGCTGATGTAGTTTAGGCCTTAGTACTTCTACCCTGAACCCAAATCTCAGTTTAGAAATCAATGCCTAGATATAAAAAATTTCCCTTTGTGGGCAAGCTAGTGCAGCTCCCATGAAGAACTTGAATGAACAGCCAAATATATACAAAACTAAACTAAAAACAAAATTAAAGATTTTTTTTTTAAAAACTGTGTTTTTAGAGGCAAACTTTACTGTGACAGGTTCAAAACCAAGCTTTCAGAATATATTCCACCTCCTTTGCTTGTTTTTGAACTGCCATCTGCACCCCTTTGTCTGGTCTTCAGTGATGGAGGGTGGGGGGAAGAATTTCTCACTGGGGTTCAGCCCTTTGGATCCCACCACTGGCACTGTCCCGGGCCGTAGTTTCCTGCCATCCTTTGCCTGACTTAGCTTCTGTCCTCCTCTGTGTCTAAGGCCTTGTGAGGATCCAAGGGCTGCAGCACTGAAGGAGAGCAGTAAGGCTGAAACATGCTGCCACTCACCTCGAGGGAAACCGTGCAGGGGTCTGCCAGCGCTCCCTGGGTGCCATCTTCTGCCTTGAGGGCTGGGCAGGGTGGCCTTACCCGTGTGCCTTAACATGATGCTCTGGGTTAGCTGGCAGCTTCAGCTGCTTGTTCTCGCCAGGCAGCCCTGCACTCAGGTAGCTGTGTTGGACAGGCCCACCACACAGTGACTTCCTCTTCCTCGCTGAAGGCAGCCTCCAGGGACAAGCTGGCAAAGGAGCTGAAGGGCTTGACTGAACGCGTTCCTGCAGCTTGTCCCTGCAACGACAACACGGGTTGGCTCTGCCGGCTCCAAGGCTGACAGACACCAGACTCTTCTGCTCTTTTTACTTTTGTAAAGAAAATGCAACAATGTGACTTCTGAATGTGCTGATTTGATTTCTTTTTTTTTCTGTGTAGCCAGGTCCTTGCCCTAGAAGAGCACACTCCCGTCAAGATTAGTCAGACCATTCTTTACCTGTAAATATATCGTTTTGTAAAACTCTATGAAGTGGAGATGCTCTAATAAACTGGGATATTTTCTAATCCTCTGGCTCTGTGATTCTTATGTGGTTCTTCATGGCCTTCTGTGCAGGTGTTCCTGACCTAGGGAACCTGCAGCACAGAGCCCTAATCCCAACCATTCCCTGTGAACAGCTCTCCAAGGAGGAGGCTGAGCACCCTAAATGGAAATACTGCAAAACCTTTTACCTCTCCTATTCACAGCAGCTCTGCCAGGCCCCAGCGTGCTGTTTCAGGCATCCTCAAGGACAACAGCCAGGTTCCAGTGTTTACAGAGGCTGGAGAGGCCCAGGAGGGTGTTTTTCACACTACTCCATGCACCGCACACATGGAGGGGCGCTGAGCACTGACACGGGGCAGTTCCGGAGGCAGCTTCCCACCTGGAGACACACAGCAGCATCCCCACAGCCCAGCACTCACCTCCCGTCAGACTGGTGGGAGCTGGTGCAGGTCACCACACCGAGCTGCTGAGCTTCCCGCCACGGCTGGCACCAGCGCCGTCTGGGCACGCGAGTGCACCGCCTCCTCCTCATGCAGGAAAGCGGGCCCTAAGGAAAAAGGAAAAACAAACAAAAAAAAAGAACCCCACAGCACCGACCTGTTTCCAGCCTGGATACAGGGTGCAGCTGGTTTTGTGCAGCACATGGCTGCTCTGTTCCTGCCCCCTTCTTTCTCCAGGCGACAAAAGGATTTTAACTGCTCTGTAATCTCACCACCGAGCTTCTGAGGAGGAGATGGCTGGCAAGCTGGAATAGTGTCCAGGCACTCCAGGAGCAGGGCTCCGAGGGTTTGTAGGGCACGGCCTCAGCCTCGCTTCTCTCTACAAAGAAAGAGAAGAAACCTTTTAATAGCTGTGCTTCCACAATGCTGCAACGTAAAAGTGTTTACTGTGAGCCCTGATCTGTCTGACACAACACTGGCACCTGGGTGGCCCAGGGCTGGGCTGGGCAGCAGGGGACCCCCAGCTGCAGCTCTCCCTTCTGGCCGAGCTCTCAGCAGGTCCCGTGGGAGCGATGCTGGCTCTGGAACAGCCGCCCTGAAGCCGTTTGCCAGATGTCCTGGTACAGGGCGCCTCTGCCGCAAGGCACGGCAGTGCTGGGACTGGCTGGCTGCAGCGTGGGGGTGTGCTAAATCCACTCTGCACCCCGAGGGACGGACTGCAGCAGGAGGACCCTGCCCAAAGTCACGCTGTAGCTTCTGCAGCTGCCTGCAGAGCCAGGCTGCGCGTTGCTGTGTGTTGCCCTGTGGCTGGCACCTCAGCACCTCGTGGAAGCAAGCTGCCGTAGGCACAACATGCAGCTTCAACGCTGCTTTTGTGTCCAAACCACTCTCTGCTGGGGACTGTCCTGCTCAGGGGTCTTCCCTCTCCCCACACACCCTCTTGCAGTTCCTGTAGTTTTTCCTACCTCCGTCCAGTCTCATCGCTGCGTGGCTCCAGGCATGGGTGTGGATGAGTCCCGCACTGGCTGTTCTTTGTATGCAGGAGCCGTCTGCTGCCCGCAGCCCAGACCAGGCCGATGGCATCACTGGAACAGAAACAGGATGGGAACAGAAAAGTCATCCAGACCCCAAAACTGCTGCTCCCCACCTCCCGATCGATCGAGCTCCATCCAGAGGGGCCCAGCCCTTGCGGCGACAGGCTCTCCGCAGAGCGGGCAGGAAACAGCTGCTTTGCTAAATCCCCAGCCATGAGCTCTCATCAGCATGAGAACAGGAACCTGCCCTGGGGCTGGAGCTGCCTGCCTCGGCTGGGGCACTGGGGGCTTCCACCCGCTGCAGGGAGATGCCTGCTGAACCACAGCCGCTGGACTGCTGCAGCACGCTGCGCCCACTGGTACAACTTGCCATGGATGCGAGGCCACCTCTGAATTCCTGCAGGCATTAGGCAGGACAGGGAATGGAACAATGGCGGGCAGGCCAGAGTCACTCTGCTCCCGTCACCCCCTGACCTTGGGAGGCAAGGCTCTTCCTCACGCAGGCAGACCAAGAAACCTGACTTCAAAAGTTCCTCCCTGCACTGCACCAGCTCTGTGACACAAGGCCTCGGTGCCCAGCACCGCTCTTCCCCAGAGGCCTGATCCTGCTCGTGTCTGATGCAGCAGGTGTTACCCCAGAGGGAATTCCACGTTTCTGCATGCAGAGGGGCCTGGAGACCCTGCTATAGGCCTCTTGTGGGACAGAAGCTTTTCCTCTTCCTCACTATAAATAAATAAATATCACCAAGTGAATATTCCACTGCTGTTTTTGAAAAGATCGGCCATCAGCCTGAGACACTGCATTTCTGCTACCAGACTGCACGCAAGTGCTTCCACAAGCAACAAGCAACACCAATTCCCTCGGCACGTTTCAAGCTGTTGCTACCCTTCTTGGTGAGGCACAAAAGCCCCGCAGTGCTTCTTTTCCTCCTTAAAAGCCCAATGACTGGTACAAAGCAGACGAGGGGCTCTGAGGGAACAGCTCGGTCCCACAGCAGCAGGGTGGTCCCGAGAGGCTGGCTCCGTGTGCAGCCCTGCCTCGGGCTGGAGCACGCAGCTCAGCAGTCGGTCTCGGCTATCACTTGAGATAGGCTCTACACTAAGCATCATCTGCCCTGAATTATTGGGGGGAGAGAGGGGGGGTGTTTCTTAAAAGCCTTTTTGGCTCACGCATCAAATTCATCCCTGCTTTTGCCAGCACATTTCCTTTATGCCCCAAACATATGCGTAACCAGACTGATTGTCTGCAAGAGGCTGCGCTCCTTTCTGCTCCAGGCCACCCCTTGGTGACCCCGATGAAAAACAAAAAACTCCTTCCTCCCACCTCTGCAGGCTCCCAGCGTCACCCAAGGCAGAAGGGGGCAATTGCAAGGCTTGTGTAACACCGTCTGATGCACGAGGGAGGTGAGCAGGGGAGAAAACGCTGCGTTCACTCCTGGCATAGCTTTGGGTGTGTGTTTACTGTGCCTGTAACACAAGATGAGTCTTGTTTGCGTTGTGGTCTTGAGGGTTTGGCAAAGCAGAGCTCAAAGAAGTGGTTGGGAGAAGAGCCGAGAACGTTAATGGATGGCTGAGCTATGACTCCAGCGTCACCTTCACCTCACCAGAGAAAGACCAGTATCCTCAAATCTGCCTCGAGGGTTTGATAACCCGATCCAGGGCATTTCTGTTATACAGAGAGAAGAATGAGTGCAATTCCCCCCAGAAGAGGGAGGAAACTGCCATTACAGTGCTCTACTCCAAAGCTTTGCAAGGGCTCACTGCTTTGAAGCAGCGCACTTACTGCTTTGGTTCCTGCTGTCCAGTTTCTGTGCTCACCGTCTCCTGAGGACTCGTAGGTACAACACAGTGCGGCAGCTCGCTCTCAGCTGGATGAAGCTAACGGCAGGGGCATCCAAAACCTCCTGCAGGAGACAGGAGAGAAGCAGTGGAGCAGCAGAGAGCCCAGGTTTGCTAGCAGTGCCCAGTTCTCACCTTGGCCGTTGGCTTCCTGGTGCTGGCTGCTGACATGCTGCAGGCCCAGGAAGGGGGCAGAGAGACCAAGGGGAAGGTATTTTCCCGAGAGGATCTGATTTCCTCCTTCGCTTCTCGTGTTCCCACCACTAGACCCAGGGCCTTTGCCAGCACGCCCTCTGCAAGCCCGTAGCTGCATCTCTTACACAGAGGCTCCTCAATGAGGCTCAACGAGGAGCCTCCGTGTAAGAGGTACCTTCCTCCTCACGTTCTCGTCCCTGCTGCTCTCACTGCCTTATTTCAGCCTGATATAGCATGGCGGGGAGGAGTGCCAAGAGTGGGATTTCAGATGAAACATTACCGATTGTCCCTGTCCTGGAGACACTCAGGGGGTGAGGGGCTCCTGGAGGCCCAGCTGCAACAGGAGCAAACAGGCCCTGGGGGGTAACAAAAGCTGTTTTACAGGCACATTCCTCACCGACATGCCCCTCTGAAGGCAACCCCATCCCTCAGCACCCAGGTGACAAACACCTGGGCTCCCAGGGCCCAGGGAGCCTTGTCACAAGACAGGGTTTAGGATGGAAAACGCCTCCACTTCGGAGGGGACATGGACTGACAGGGCCCGGGCGGGCACCTCACGGTGCCAGAGGAACCGAGCACATCCCAGCCGGCGTTCCCACAGCATCAGGTGAAAAAAACCCAGAGGGACCACTCGGAAACCTCAGCTCCTGCTCCAGCCCCTCATCAGGATTGAAAATAAATGGAGGGGGAAATAAAAGCCAGACAAACCCAAGCTGCGCCCAGGAGCGCGGCCCCACTAGGTGTCTCCCTCAGCCAAGGCACCAGGCTCCCGCAGCACCGCCACACGAGGCCCCGGCCCGAGCTGCACCCCAGGCACCTCTCACAAGGCCAGAGGGGAGGGAGCCAAGAGGAGCGAGTGGAGAGAGAAAGAATGAGCAGGCAGGGAAGGAAACTAGTGGAGGCAGCGCTGGATGGAGGAGAGAGCCAGGCAGCCACAGCAGTGGCTCGCCTCAGCTCAGTGAAGTGAGTCACTGACTCGCCTCAGTGAGTTCCTCGTTTTGGGGGGAAAGCGTCTCTGGGTCAGCCCGGAAGTCCCCTCCCTCGGGTTAAAGGTCCGAGCTGGTGGCCAGCAGCCTGCTAGATTTGTTCTCCTGTTCACCAGAAGGTCCCAAACTATTTCCCCTCTGCAGTCGTTCAGATCACAGAGCTGAAAGGTGTCGGAGGAAGCACTCCTCCTCCTGCTCATTAAAAGAACGGAGCTGTAACCCCAGGCTGCATGGTTCGTTTTGATGCGGGGCATTTCTGGTACCGTAGGGTTCAGGCACCACGCGGAAGGAAGAACGGCCTTACACTTGTCACTCTCTGCACAGCCCAGCGCAGCGCTTAAACCCAGCCCAACCCCAAAACCCAAAGCACAAACCCCAGCATCCACAAGGCTAAGCGATATGAAGGTTGTGGGACACCATCCTCATCATGGTACCTTCAGCCCCTGCTCTGGCCTCGTCCTCCTGTGCTTCGTTCATCTCCCCCTGCCTCAGTGTCCCCCAGCTGCGTGTCCCACCTCACCTGCGAGGGACAGGCAAGACTGAGAGCCCTGGGCTGCGGCAGGGCCACGAGTGAGGCCAGCAGCAGCTCCCTGGGAGAGGTGGAAGTGCCACTGCTCAGCTCACTGCTCCCCAGAGTCAGGAGAGGATCAGCATTTCTTCCTGCAGACCCCAGACCCAGTCCCCACATGGGATGGAAGCAAAACACCAACACGAGCTCTGCAGAGGCAGCAGATGAGACCTGAAACATCCCACACAAGTCAGAAGCGATGTAAGCCCAGCCCAAGCTCGTACTCAAGCAGGTAGGGGTGAAACGTTGCTAAACTGGGGTTGGGAGCTGTTAGCAGTCACACCGAGCAGCAGAAACACAAGGTTTGTATAATCCAGCAGCAGCTTGGCTGTGGTGCAGGCAGCCTGGTCCCCAGGCACACAGAAATAAGAGGGTTTGACATTTGTGTCTCATTGCACCGGTTGTCTTAGAAACTGTGAGAAAAGTAAAGAGATCGGGGATCCGAGCGCGATCACAGGGGCAGCCTCTCACCCCAGGGAGCTGACACAAACACCGGGGTCAGGGAACAGGGAGCCGGGAGGGTTTTGTGCTGCTGGGAGCCCCCCGGACACCTCTGGGGACAAGGAAAAGCCGCGTCCCGTGGAAGTGACCCCAGGCAGGGCCGCCGGGAGGTCAGCTCCTCGAGAGGCCAGTCCCAAAGGGGAACAGATGACACGTGGAAGGCAAGCCACCAGGAAACATGCCAGGTCTTTGGGAGGAATTACAGCCGATGAATCAAAGGAAAACATCCCACATGATTGTTTGGAAAACCTACCCACACCGCCTGGCGGGGCAGCCTGGCTGCTCCCGTGGACATGCACAGGACCGGGTCTGCCCCCGGGTTCTGAGCTGCACAGAGCATCCTGCCCCACAGCCCTCGTGGTGCTGTTCCAGGCAGTTTTACCAACAGAGCAGCCTTGGGTGCTTAAAAAGCCCTCTTGGGCTCAAAGAGGATTTGACCTAGGGCACCTGAAGCGTTTTCTCCTGGTCTCTTTTCCTTAAAAGCTTCCGGTTTTCTCTAGACAAGGCACGAAGGCTCAGTCTCACTCAGAGACACCCCACAGGGTGCCCACGTCCCGACGACCAGCCTCTGCCAGTGCTGCATTTTTGGCAAGTCTCTGCCTTCTCTTCCTGCCCCCAAGCAACTCCTCCTGCCCCAGTCCCTATATCTCACCATACGTGACCGTGTCCTTTACAGCCATTATCCCAGGTGTTTGCTCCCTTCTGCAACCGAGCAAGGCAAGGTTTAAAGACCCCACTTTGCTTCCTTCTTGTCCGCCACGTGCACGGCAAACCCAGGGGGATGGAGAGCTGCTACACACTTTTCGGAGCAGGCAAAGGGCAGACAGCACATCCTAACCGTGGGGAATTCACTGCAGCAAGGGCAGGTGAGAGCAGCAAACCTCACGTTGCCTAAGTGGAGCTGAAGGGGGGACGCTCTGCAGATGTTTTAGGGCTTTGTCTTCTCTGGCAAGCAGCCTTTTGTGCAACCACAGCTGCCTGCCCGCAGCAAAGCGCGCGTTCACACTGCCAGGGAGGGAGGTGTGCTCTAACACCAGCCTGTCCCCACCGCTCCTGAGTGCTGGAGAAAGCAATTAGACAAAAAATAAGTGCAAGCAGTGAAGCGTCTGACATCCCTCACAAACTAGTAGACTCGGGGTCTTGCCTTCTTCCTCCAAGCCATTTATCAGTATCATCCCAGTACCCCCCTGGGCTGCCTGTAGCCTCCCAGTACCCTCCCAGTAATACCAGAGCCACCCAGCACTGCCAGAACCCCAGAACTGCCTGGAGCCCCATTCCCCTCCAGTACTGCCTGGAGCCACCCAGTAACTTCCCAGTGCCTTCCCAGAGTGCAGAACCTCCCCCAGCACCACCTCGAGGACCCCAGTACTACCCCAGCGAACTCACTACTGCCTGTAGCTCTCCAGTACCCTCCCCCAGTAGCCCCAGCGTCCCCCAGTGCTGTCCAGAGAACCCAGTACTCTCCCAGTGCCCTCCAGTACAACCTACAGCCCCCAAGGATTTTCCTAGCAGCCCCCAGTATTGTCTAGACCCTCCTAGTACACTCCCAGTGCCCTCCCAGTATTTTCTAGAGCCCCTCAATAATCTCCCAGCACCCCTGGTGCTGCCTACAGCTTCCTAGTGCCCCCAGTGCAGTACAGAGACCCCCCAGTACTCTCCAAGTGTGTCCCAGTATTGTCCAGAACCTCCCAGTACAGTCCCAGTGCCACCCAGTGCTTCCTAGATCCTCCTACGAAAGTCCCAGTGCCCTCCAACGTTGTCTAGAGATGCCCAGGAGGCAGTGGGAGGATGCAGGGGGTCTCTGGACAGCACTGGGGGTCACTGGGAGTTTGCTGAGTAGCTCTAGGCAGCACTGGGAGCGTACAGCGAGGATCTAGGCAGCACTGAGGGGCGGTGGAGAGCTCTTGTACTATCACTGGTGTTGTATCTGCATGTGCTCGTTATCATTTGTGTTACTGCTTGGCAATCACAGCTGTGCCAGCAGGGGGACTCACTTCACATGCCGCTGCCTGCGTGTTGATGTGTCTCCTGACGTATTCCCCAGCCTGCCGATGGGGAGACGAGCAGAAAAAGAACAACCCCCACATTAATCCCCCCAGCACCCAAGCTTCCAAGGGGACTGCCTCCACGACATCCTTCAGGAACGACCACCTCAGCCCACGGGCAGACTTCCCACCTCCCAGTTACTTGTTAGTTTATGACGGCTGAGGGCTCGCTGCAAACACCCGATGCCTTGGCTCCGCTCGGTTTCTGTGTCCAGCAGGGCAAGAGGAAAATACCTTTCCTCCCCTCCAGACCTCGGGGAATGTCAAGTGAAACTGCTGACAGGCAGGGCAGCAGCCACGGAGTTCCTGGAAAGCGCCTGCCCAAAGACACGCGTCCCAGCTGTCTGGCACAGCCGGCAGACAAATCGGGACGGACCCGGGGCTAGGATGGCAGGGCAGGGATGGAGGTGTGCGAGGCGGAGGGGTCTGCCCACGTTTGGGAGCACAGCTCTTGTCAGAAAGGCAGGAGCAGGCCATCTTTATGGGGTATTCCCAGCGGCTGCCGCTCAACACGGAGCAGACGAGCAAGCCACCTGCGCAGAGCACCGGAGCTCGTACCTAACCCAGCACTGTCCCTCCCGGAGCTCACAGCAGGGAACAAGAATGACCCCAGATTGTACAAATCTGTCACCCACCGGGAACAGGAGGTGCTTTGGCAGAGCCAGCTCCAGCAGTCACCTCACCTAACTCCAGCTGCCAGGCGGTTCAGCCGCTCCGACAGGGGCTTTGGCTTTCTCCAAGGAGCTGGGAGTCTCTCGCCCTGCACCGGTGACCCTAAGATCAAGGGCTGAAGTTAGATGCCTGCTTTCAAGTAGACGAAACTGGACAGCTTCTTCCAGTCTAGGTCTGCATGGGATCTACCGGGGAGGCAGGGAGGTGTGGTTCGTTCTGTATGAACAGCAAGGAGTTTTCCCCTTCCCTCATCCCAAAGAACTGCAATACCCTCAGCAAGAGCCAGACCCTGGTTTCTGTATGACCAACAGACCAACAAGAAAAGCAAACATAAGAAGAGAGCCTCTCTGTAGGCTGCAGCAGGCAGAATGAAACCTGCAGCCTTTCAGTTCCAGACCGACTTTTAGCAGTGGCCAGCATGGCACTGCTGAAGCTCATTTCTATCTAGCACTGAGCATCTAGCAGGCCTACTCAGAGGACACGGTATCCACCCTCCCTGATTTACAGCCTCTCTTAAAGCAGCCCAGAGGACTTGTGATGGGATGCTGGAGGCAAAGAATTGCCCCTCTGACCTGCCAGGTTAAGCACCCACAACAGAGGGTGGCTGTTCCTCCAAATCAAGCAATTGGCAGCTTCTGCTCAAAGGAAACCCAGAGCAGCCCCCACGGGACATGGCAGTGAGCTGCAATTTGGTTGTTTCCCTACCAGAAGGGCTCACGTTTTAGTCAGTGAGAAGCAAATAACTGCAGGACTGGTAAATCCACCTTGGGACCAGCCATCCGGGACGAATTCTTTCTGTGGCACGTCAGCACCGCAAGGCCTTGCCTCAGCAGAGCTCTCGTGTGATCCTCACGGTCTCTTTGTGCAAACGCAGCTGGCTACAGACACGGCACGCAGGGCAGCAGACATTTTGTGGCACCACGAGCAGTGCCCTTCAGAGGGACGTGGGATGCCCACCGCAGCGCCGCTCCTCTGAGCGGCGGTGTCCTGGCCTGGGGTTCATTGGCACAGGTAAAAATCTTTCACATCTGCTGCACTTACAGTAAGAGGGATGACAGCTTCGTTACGAATGCACAGAGCTTCCAAAGAAGAACAGCATGGAGGGTTGCCTTGGAGACTGCAGTAAGCAATGTGCTGCCAGATGACTGGGTCTCATACCACAGCAGGCACTTGCCAGAAGGGTGATCTCAGCGGTGCGCGCTGCATTATCAAACATTCCTTGAAGGAAAGACTGAATCTGTGCAAGGATCGGGTGAATCAGGCTGCAGGGAAGGTGGTTCTTTATGTTACCCATTAGTCATGTTCCTTGGCTTTGCCCACCCCCAGCAAGCACCACGGCCGTGGCGCTCAGCGGAGCGGAGAAACCTCCCTTCCCAGGGGAGCAGCAGTTCCTCCCGCTGCACGCCGAGGCCGGTGGGGCTGCGAGGGGACACAGACCCACCGACTGCCCTCCATTCCCCCGGCAGAGACACGAACACAGGGTCGTTCCCTACGTCTGGTCAAACCATGGCAGAGAAGAAGGGTTGAGGACCCTTTTGCTCATTTTGGATAAAACATAAAACAGCCTCCTGACAAAATAAATAGCTGCCCATCGCGTTGTGCTACACCACCACAGACCTCTCAACTGGTACCAACTTTCTGCCCTAAACATTTCTGCAGTTATCCTAGTTGTGGACTTGCATCTAGTTTTGTCCCCTGCATGACCACACTTTAAATATTTATTCCCCTCTTCTTGTGCTGGCTCCCCTTTGACAGTGTCTCCGAGGCCTGATCCCGCTCATCCTTCACGGAAGATGGCTTTATCTCATCGTGACCAATCCAGTTAGCAGACGATATTTTAAGAACTACTTCAGCATTAGAGTCAAGCTACTGGTTACACAGCATTGGCAGCACAGACAGGATAAGCAAAGAAAGCAACCCATGGGAAAATCTCCAGCTTGTTAAGAAAAAACAAGCTTCTCCACGAAGTGTTAGGCACAAGCAAAGCCCCAAAATAAAGAACAGCCACTACCGCATGTTCAGGTTGCCATTTAGTTCAGCATTTCAGGGGTAATCTGATCAGTTTTCACCAGCTGCAGGTATGCTGACATGCTGTAGAAGAAAGCTTTACACGAACCTCTAAATTCTCTAAAGAGCCACAGGTCTCTGGACTCGTACTACCTACACCATCAATGCTTGTCAGTCTTTGAAACAAGCGTCACCATCGCAGCACCATAGTATTCTCCTTTCCAGCACCATAACGTTCTCCTTTCCAAATATCCAAATTTCTCCTTTTTGCTTAGGACAAGCATCAAAGCCACCCAGAAAGAGTTAACCAGTACTCATATAACCTGATGAGCATTAGCCCACTGTAGCTTTGTGCTGGCCACTCTTCCTCGGTGGGGCTGGAATCGGGGAGAGGAACAGATCAGGTGGAGAATTAGGAAAACATCTCTCATGGCAAGAAAACTGCCAGGCCTCCCAAGGGAAGCGATGAAAACCCTGCTGCTTGAGTCACTTAAAACTGGACCAAGTACAGGAAAATCCAGTGTAGGGAACAAGCCTTCCCCCATAGGGGGAAAATGGAGAAGTTGGATGACTTCAGATCTTTCCCATCTCTAGTTTATATGGTTCCAGAAATCTGCAGAGGCGGTAGTTCACACAGCACACAACAGGTAAGTCAGACGATCAATTGTTGCTACCAGACCTGCTGCAGAGTGAGCCAACCTGATCAACGCAGCTCATACAAAGGTTTGGGGCCCTGGACTGCCAGAACCACACTCAGCTTGAGGCGAGGCGCTAATGGGAACAGAAACCTCAGCATCCAGAGGAAAACCCACACCCTGTGCAACAGCCTGGGCACGGCAGCTGCCTTGGTAGGTTTTAACCTCAACTGCTTGAGTCTCCGAGATTAAACATTTAAGACAGACATTATCTGAGAAAGGAATTTACACGTCGCGTAGTGGAAGTGTCACTTTTAAGTCTTTTCAGACAAGTTCTTCTAGTCACTTGCTATGTCCACAGCCTCAGCAAAACAAAGAGCCAAGGAAACATCCCCAGTAACACTGAGCAGGATACTGCTGGCTTTGCTGTCTAAAAGCCACATGCTTCAGAAACAGCTACCTATTACTAGCTGGGGCGAGGGAGAAAACTCCACTGGGAAAAGCTCGTTCCTTGATTACCATCAGCCTTTCACACTGTAGAGACAACTGCTGCTAACGCCTGGAAGAGACAGATCATTAGTTTTGTAGCAAACCCCAGCAAGGACAAGATAACTCGAACACGCGGTTCATCCATCAGAGACCTGCAGTGGCCGCTGTACTCCCCAGTCCGCTAGCGGATCAACTCACAAGGAGAAGCCAGCCCTCGGAGTCTGCCTGGATCCCTGTAAGGCGGCAGCTGCCCATGCAAGGACACTTGCCCCTGCCAGCGACTTGGCAGGGCAGCGAGGAGGTCTATTACTATTGCTACGCTAGCGGAGAGCCAGCCTGCTTGTTGAAACATGGTATTTGCAGGATGATGAATTCTGATTTCAAGATAATTTATAGCCTCAGTAAATAAACAGGCTTATGGCTGTTTAAACAGTGTTTAAACAGTCATATACAACAGCCCTGGGCAAGCACACTGAAGAACAGAAGAGCTGTCTGAGCTGGGAACAGATAGCAGAAGAAAGCAAGTACAAAATACTTCCCATCAGAAATGAAATGCTTCCTCTCTCAAAAAACAAAACAACCCCCAGCACAGCTCTCGTTCACCCTTCTCCCCATATCCGTGCCAGAAATTCAAAACATCTTTACCGTGACATGGTGTCGGGTCACCATCCACCAGGTGCCTTTTACAGTGCTTGATCCAACTCGCTGTACCTGAGCTCACACCAATTTCACCCCCCCACTTTGGGCAACTGTATACAGCAAAAATTGTACTTATGACATTATTTTTTTTTGAATGGGATTGACAGGACTAGCAACCCTGGCAACTGTTTTAGACAGCAAATTAAGACACCTTTGAAAGCAGGGCCTTGGGGATCCACTTTTTGCTCTGTTACCGGAGGTATTTCGGAGTGAAGGACGTCTTTGCTCCTTCCCCGCCCTTCTGTTTTATATGTACTCTTCCAGGGAAGCTGCAATAACCTGCTGCTCCAAGAACAAAAGAAATCATTAGGGGCTGGAGACACCAACCTGGGAGAAAGCAGCTAAAAGGTAAACGACAGGAAACAGCCAGCCTGCGGTTACTGAAACACACTGATCCTCTTTTCAGTGGAATTATTCTGGACAATGTAAGGGGCTGGATATTCCCTAATAGTCATGGGATGAGAGGAAAAGGAAAGTTTCAGCTGCCTACCAAGGATTGCTCCCAGGAGGAAGGCTCAGCTGAATCTCTTCTTCCAGGGAAGGGACAGAACGTTCTCCCTGCAGCCAGCTTATCACCCCACTGCAGGACGCAGGGGGATATAGGGACAGCCCTGCCAAGAGCACGGAGGAGATGAACTCATTCCCTCCCCCATGTGCATGTTCCTATAGATCAAGCCACTTGGAATATTTATCCCATGTTTTGATCATGCCTATGGGTCTGTTTGGCTTGCTGCCCTGAAGAAATTACAAGCAAGGAAAGGGAAATTGATGAACACAACCTGACCACTGCGTGGGGCCAGAAACCTTGCCAGTCTTGGATAGCAAATACCCACCCTGAGCAAGGCGGTTACAAGCTCAGAGCAAGGTGCTCAGAGCAGGGTGCCCCAGAATTTGCTGGTGGACCTGCTGGCACCTCGGCCAGGTACATGGTCAGGGCAGCAAGGAGAGCCCAGCAGGCAGAAGCTGGGAAGCTGGTGCCCTCACACCACAGCTGAAGCAGAGCACGAGGTAGAGCCAACGGGGCCACCAGAGCCAGCAGTGAGCGAGAAGACAGTCTTGTCCGTACAGGATCCGAATAGCCTCTGACATCAGGGTAGCTGTGTCTCTTGGACAGGAGACAGCTTCTAATCCAGCCTGCTATTTCCTTGTCAAATAGCCTCAGGCAATCCTCTTAGCACCCTCCATTTCCCTCTCTGAGGCACAACAATACTTTGTAATGGGAAAACACGCAGGACCTTACTACCGTGGCGGATGACCTCATACAGACATGAAGAAGGCTTCACCCCAGCAAACCTATTTCACAGGTAGTACAGCCCGCCTGCACTCACCTGAGGGAACAGAGCAGAGCTCCCAGGAGCCCAAAGTGTGGGTTCCTCTCCAGTTACTGCGTTTCACTCAAGGCAAACAGCTCATGCTGCGAAGGCTGCCAGGACTGCCGATCCCTTCCCTGGCCCAGCAGGAACAGTTCTCATGTAGGCGGAAGGAAAGCGGAGCACTCAAGGGCTGAGTGCTGGCCTGGCCCAGAAGGTTGGCATCGGAGTCTGAAAGCGTGGATGGGGAGCTGAATTGCCACAAAACTCAGAGGAGCTTGAGATAAAGCCTGTGTCATGTCTCTACATGTACGTTGCCTATTCTGAGCCAACTGGAAGTCCTGTGCCTGCATTAACTCGGTGCCAAATTAGCACTAAAGGATCCTGCCTCTTAGTTGAGTTCACTGCTGCTACAGGGTGCCAGTTCAGACCTGGTTCACGTCCAGAAGTCTCTGAACACAAGCAAAATGAACATGCACCTACCTGCAAAATACCAGAGGCACTCAGACAGAAACAGGCCAGGTTCAGAGTGAAGTCAGGATCTCCAGGGACACCACCTCAGTCTCCCAGAGGTCAATTCCCCAATGCCCTGGAGCACCCTGCTCAGGGTGTGGTGAACCATGGTGGTCAGGTGGCAGCAAGTTACCTCACGTCATAGGACACAGAAAGAAAAAAAAGAAAAAAGGTAAGGTCATGTTTGCTAAGGCTTCATTCATCTCACATCTGACCCAGAACACAATCAGAACAGCTCGGGTGTCTAACACCCGGCTAGACACTAGTTGGTGCCATATGAAACACCCTGCGACCTCTGTCTCTTCTTTCTCAGAAATTGAATCTTCTTGATTCATTGTCTCTTCTTTCTCAGAACTTCGCAGAGAGGTTAGAGCATTTCCCAAACCTTTCCACCAGATGCAGTTTTGCTCACAGGCGTAGGTGTTACTGAGAATTGCTGCTGCTGGGAAGAATTGTTCAGCAAACACACTTTGAACAGGATCCATACAGAAGAGGTTTGTATTTCCTGAATGGAAACGAAACCCCTTTATATAGGCTGGATTGGAGATTCAATGGCCAGAGTGTTCCCTTCAGACCTTATTTTCTTTGGAGCTTGAGTTTACCCCACATGAGACATCTGGCACGGGACTTACAGGATACAGTTTGCTTTGGCACTGGCTGGGTTTGGAGCTCACAATGTTTAAATAGGATTTTATGAATTGAACAGTCTCACTCTCTTCTGTAATGCTTCAAATTAAGGTTTCCACATATGCCTTTAATAGAGATTCACTAAGACACTTATTGCATGTTAAATAAACATCACTCAGTGAAATAGAACACCCTCACTGAGGATTAACAAACATACAATTCAGTCAGGCTGCTGCAGCTGTTAAACCTCAAATACAACTTCAATGTCATAATCAGTCATTTTATTAAGATAATAATTGCCTTGTTAATGCTAATTAAATGACTAATGCCTTCACAGCCCCGTGACGCTGTGCTCTGATAACCCCTCAAGTAGACACAGAAGTCCATTCCCTCCCCAGCTCCAGAAAGGCTCAGGCTGGGAGTGAGGAGACGCTGCTCACCGTCTGCTAACCCAAATAAGCTTCCAGACAGAAGTTAGAGAAGCATGATCTGGTTGTTTGGAGAATGCGTGGGGGTGCAAAAAAAAATGAACATTTGGGTTTTGTTCCTCTCTCTGCCTGAGAGGAGATGGGCAGGTTAGTCAATCCAAATGGTGAGAGACCAGAGCTTGTTTTTAACCAGGTAAGCAGGGCAGAGGAATAAATACCAGCCAACATCACCAGATGTAGTACTAGCAAAGTAAAAGGGGTTGCTGCCTAACCACAAGGCCTACATAAATGTATATGTCACGCCAGGAATGCCTCACTGGGACCTTGCTTATAGAGCTGGGGAAGCCCAGGCGACCTGCAAGCCCGATGCTCTGCTCAGAAGCTCTCAGGCCGCCCAGCAGCTCGGTGGGGAACAGAGGATGCCAATCCGCAGCCCGCGCCTCCCAGCGTGACATTGCAAGCCGAGCTCTTTCCCCAGGAGTGTCTCAGGCGATGCAGGCTCCCAGCTCTGTGCTCAGTACATCAGACACAGCTGTTCAGCCCCCACAGTCTAGGCACTCGTGCAGCAGTCGGGCCCAGACTCCATTGCCCGGCTGTTCATGCTGACCATCCATCATGAGATGGACCAGATGTTCCAGCACGGGCTACGAAGGGGCTTAGCAGCAGCCTTGGAGCCTGCAGCCAAAGCGATGTTGTAACACTTGGCTGCCTATGCAGAGAGATTCCCCTGCCCCTCATTCCCAGGTTTTGGTAATGGTTATTACATTAAACGTTTAAAATAAAGAAAGCAAAAGTGGATTCCTTGCATCCTCGTCATTTTAATTAGAAGAATATCTTCCATAAATGGTAAATATAATTGACCTCATCTCAAAAAAGGCAGGGAGGAGCAAGTTACCGCTTGCCATGTGATAGTAACATTTATTGTAGCTCAGGGATTCAACCTATTAGCACAGGCAGGCTCCCATTTGTTAGACTATAAAATAACACGTTGCCAAGCCCTATAATGGACTGCAGATTTAGATATTGATTAATTGTTAAAATATCTCTGAAATGTACTATGTTAAAAGGGAAATGACCTCATGTTTCCTTTGAGACTCCTCACCTTCCTCCTACTTAAAGAATTTCTCCAGCTTGGCTTGCTGCTATCATTGCCATTCCCTTGCTGCTTGGGACTCCAGCACAACTCACACGAGCCCTTTTTCAGTCAGTTCTCAAAAGCAAATGCTAACCAAGTCCAGCTCAAAAAAGGAAGGAAAAAAAAAGACAGACTCCTTTTTAACCTGCTCACCTTTCACTCAAGCTTCTTCTACTGGCACTCAGGGGGAAAAAAAAAAAGTCACATTCAAACCAAAAGGCCTGCAAAGACAGACCTCCGTGGTTCAGGTCACTTCGTAACTAGACGTGCTGTGGTTTGAATACAGAAAAGAAGAATAAGAGAGATGCTGACTGTGCCGAGTTCCTGACCCCGTGCATGGGGTACAGGGAACTGAGACGCCCCAGGCCCACGCAGACACCCAATGTCTCTGTCCAGCTTGCAAGCAGAGGGCTGCATCCCTAAGTATACCCAGAGTTGATTTTTTATTTCATTTACTTCTTCCTCATTCATTAAAAAACAAACAAACAAGAAAGCAAGAACATAAGAACACCCTCGAGATACACAAGCACAAAGCAGTGTCACACGAGCGTGCCAAAGCAGGCGAATCTGAAATTCAAGGTGCTTGGATCAGAGCGTCATCTCACCAGGAGAGAGACGCTGAATCCTGCTCCAAGCCCGAGGCTCCAGAGAAAACATTTGGCAAGACCAGGAAGGGGAGGCTGGTAACCATGACAACTGCTCCTTTCTTGGTATCAGACAACAGAAATGACTCCTGAAGCACGGGCCCCATGACCACCACCACCTCCATTTCCCCTCTCTCGGGACAGCTCTCCATCAGTCATGCCACGAGCAGAAAGACAATGGCACGTAACACAGCTTCCCAGCCTCCAGGAAGACTTCCCCTTAATTCAGAGCCCCCCCGATCACCACACCTCCCTCAGCACGCTCCTCTTGCTTCTGGGTCACAATTTTCCCCATTTCAAAACTAACACGGGTGGATCCTGGGCTGCAACCTCCATGCACTTTGCTTTCAAAGGCAAAGGACAACAAATGGAAAAAGCCACATGAAAATAACGTGGGCACTGAGAAAGAGGCAAAGCTTAAGGAAATCCACCATTTCGTGGCATAATTTCATCCACCTAGAACAGCAGAAGCAATTCTGAAATGTGCAACTTAATTCTCATTGTTATTCACTGTACACGTCAGGTAAGCAGCTTTCGTCTCCACTGGGCAACCACATCACTGATTTTTATGATCTGTGCACAGCGCATAAGATTAGGAATAAAATTAAAACTATTCAGATATCAACACTTACGCGATCGTGGCACAGGCAAGAGGCACAGAACAAAGCAGCACCCTCCCAAGCCACTTCTCAGGCATCTTAAACAGCTCACACAGAGGTAGATTCTTCCCCCTACCTTTCACAGCATCTTCCCAGCACTTCAGGCACCTCTTGATTGCGTTGTCTTCCCAGCATGTTCATCCGGCTACGAAACAGAGAGCTGCTCCAATAACAGCTTCAGTGCTTCAAGACACAATTTGTTATTTTCTCTCTCCATTTTGGCTAGAGAAAAGGGATTTTTAGGTCCCTGGCCACCCAGGAAAGGGCTCTAGCAGCTGGTTGAGCTAGAAATGGAAACTAAGGAGTTGGTGGGGGGTTAAATCCTGCATTGGCGTTGCAGCTTTCTTGGATCTTTGTCCCATCTCAGGCTTTTTCTAGATTAACTTCACTTTCTTAAAGTGAAGGGTTTTTCAAAAGCTACAACATAGGCACCTCGCCTCTTCTCCCAGCAGCATCCTGTAGCTTTCCCTTGCTCACCAAAGTGCAACGGGATAGACACACAGTCACCACGCAGCTTTATCCCCGATCCCAGTTCAAACAGCATCGATACGTCAGCATTAGGCTGTACCACTCACTTTCCACCTTGGCTTTCCTGCATGTTCCCAAACACAGGATACTGAAAGCAACAGTTTGGTCTCCTGGATCTGATGTTAAGCAGTTTCGGCCAGGGCCTCCAACGTTCATCTACAAAAACATGTCCCTGCTTAACCTCCACTCACTTGCCTTCAGATTTCCACTTTTTCCTCCCCTGAATTCCTCAGTACCCCAGGAAGGGATAAGGAAGCTCAGCAGGCAGAAGGCAGGGCCCCGAGGAGCAGCATTTAAACCCAGCCAGGTGCTCACGCTTGGCCTAACGCAGTTTTGGGTAGAGCTGCACCTGGCCCCAAACCAAGCCCGGCCTGACACAAACCTGCCTCATCCCCACCCACCACAGATACTCACCCACCAATGTCCCAAACTAGCCAGCATTCTGCCTAAGCAGCTTTTCCCCAAAAAACTGCCCCGTGGGGCAGGACTGAGCACCTGCTTGTCTGGCCTCTGTTCCTTGCAAGGCACCCTGTGCAATCCACACAGACCAAAGAGAAACTCTGTGCCGTAAAGGGAGCCAGGACTGTTTCAGATGTCAGCGCCTACAGCTGCTGTGTTGATTTTGAGGGAACAAATGTGCCTAGTGAAGCAGAGAGGTTAACATAACCCTGTCACTGCTCAATGCTACAAAAAGCATTAAGGTT
Source organism: Cygnus olor (assembly GCF_009769625.2). NCBI lineage: Eukaryota > Metazoa > Chordata > Aves > Anseriformes > Anatidae > Cygnus > Cygnus olor. Next base: position 5,830,952 of record NC_049190.1, on the reverse strand, counting down.
CAAGGAGTGAGCACACAGATCTGCAGTGAGCACACAGAAACCTTATTTGGAAGTGTACTGATTTAAACACACAAAAGAATAAGAATGGAAACCAAATGTACAGAATTTCAAAACTGACATCAAACAAGCTCCGCAGGATGAACTTTTAATTAAACTATATTAAAGGCCCCTTCTTCAGAAAAAGCACAGGGCCTTAAAGCTGTCCTCTTCTTTAAGATTTTGTAAGGAATTCCTCTCACGTGGAGGTGAACATTTCTGGGGGACTGAGCTTTGAGTTGGGGAGGACAGGTACCCCCTGCCTTGGGCAAGACCAGCAGAAAGGAAGAGGAAGAAGACAACAGAGAAGTGAGGAAACGTGGCTTCCAAGAGAGCTTTCCAGAAGGCAGCGGCTAGTGAGTCACAGTCTCACTTCATCAGATGCTGTCTGGACCACTTCTGGCCTGGGACATCATCTGGCTGATCCAGTTAAACGTCTTTCTTTTACCACTAAGCACACATCACTCGAACAGCGGCGGAGGAGATCGGGAGGAGAGCTCAGGGAAGCATTACGGATAGAAGAGTCAAAGGCGGGCGACTGGTCTGCTTCAACCCGGGCACTGAGGTCTTGTAGGGGTTTCTGTGTAGGGGTTTCTGTCTGGGAAGCAGATGCACACATGTAGGTTGGGAAATGGGGAGGGAGGAGGGAGAAGATATGGCAGGAACAGGAAAGTGGAAAGGCAATAAGGGATTACAATTTTTTTGTTTTATTTCGAGCCCGTGACTGCAAGCTATTCTTCCCTTACTTCAGAAAGACTTCTTAGCCAGCTCTGCCAAGTGCTTTGCAATTCACAGGGAAGAAGGTGCTATGTGAACACGGGATCTGAACACTGCTTGGGAGCCTTCCACTTGCTGAAAAAACAACATGGAAAATAAAATTTTAAAGGAACTCACAAACAGAAAAAAATCAGGAAAAAAGTCTGCTGGACCAAATTAGGGAATGAATTCCCCTAATTACCACAAGATGCTCCCCAAGTCTGACAGTATCTCTTGGAGCAGATGTGTGCAAATAATATTTCCTCAGCCTCCAGCCTGCGTGGGCAGATTCCAGCACCAGCCACTAATGTTAAAAAATACCTAATGAGCATCGACATTAAAAAACTGCCTTGGCTTTTGGTGTCTGCATTTTTCCCATCCTCCAGGCCAAGCTGCAAACATTTTGTTGGTATTATTCACATCAGAAAGTGCTTGATTACAAAAACCAAACCACTAAAATCTGGACCCATGAAAGCAATTGCTAGAAAGGAAGGACTGCAGTCCTTGAAGTTATAATATAGAAAGAGTAAGTACAAAGGGGCAAGTCTTGGCTTTTTCTAGCAGCGACAGCAAACTGTATCTGCCTTGCTGGGAAGTCCCTGCAGGTCTTATTTAGGGCTGAAGAAATATACACACACACGCAGATCCCAAGCAGGTTTCTCTTCGTAATTTCCCGTGTGATTAGCTGTACCGGAAAGGCTGCACGGCAGTGGCGTGTCTTGGAGTGATATCTTTGCTGAACAACAGCAAGTTTGCAGCTGCAGAAAAGCATCAGATAAAATTGTGCCAAGTTTTTCTCCATTGTGCTTCTCTTGCTGCTGGGAGCTACAGCTAACTGAGGAGGAAGCAGCAAAACTCTTGCAGGTTCTTTTGATCTTTGCCCTTTGTGGTGCATTGACAAGCAAAGTAAAGAACTGGGCCCTGCCAGAAGAGATATGGCATGGGCAGAGAAGGTGGGAAATGTTGCTTTGGTCACAGGTCTAGTAAGGGCTTTCGCAGAGACTAGATGTATACACATCATCAGAAAAAAATAAGTAAAGGTACATTCTTTTTCTTTTTGAACCAGTGCATCTAAATTGGTACCAAGCCATACTTAGGGTATTGGAGGGTACTACAGGCAGAGGGAACTTTTAAACAGAATTTTCCCCCACATTCCAGGATGAAGAAAGAGGGGGAAAACTCTCCTCTGGAGAGCTGGAGAAATGTGATCATACCATCGAGGTACTCAGAGAGGCTCTTTCTTGCTTAGGTACCTGTGGAGGAAAACTTGGGGGCAGACATACTCCTCCATAAGAGGAAGAGAAATATTCTCATTTTTGAAACGAGTACAAAGAAGGATGAAGTGACTGGCCCAGGGTCTCAGAGATTTTGTAGCAGACCCCAGAATAAATGTTCTGAATTCTGCCATCCTTTGCCTCCCCTCTGCCACTGGTGCTATGGAGCTGCTCTCCAAATGTTCAAGTGGAGATCATTACGGTAGCTTGTAAGAACCACTTCCTAAGTATCACTTTTCTACCTCCTTCTCCCCTCTCCCTTGTTCAGAGCAAGCTCTCTCTCTCTCTGCTCAGGAATCTACGCTTAAGCTCAGAAAGCAACCATTTTAATTAGGCAGTGATTGCTTTAAACAGAAAAAAAATGCTCTGGAATGAGGGCACTGAGAAAATTTCCTTTAGCCTGTGGTAGCCACTTGACCTGTTATCAGAGCGATGCTGTGCATGGCCTCTGCAGGGCTGCATGAGGACAGAGATGAGATTGCTTCTTGGAAGAGCGAGAAATTAAGAAATGTTACTTGAAACCTTGCCAGTTAATCCTTCAGAGGGTGAAGGACTGGCCCCTTCAGCACTACACTGACAGCAGGTATCTTTCCTGCTTGTTTGGAGTTCAGTTTCAAAATCCAAAATCTCATCCTCCTCACAGCCCCCCTCTCTACCCCCACTTTCCATCCTCATTTCTGAATGAGCTCCAAGGTTGATTTCCTGCATGTTTGAATAGGACCAGCTTGACACAGCCTGCCTTGGGATGAAATCACCAACTTGGCTTGCCTTCTGTCTGAAAAACAAATCCTTCTGCAGGGCTTTCATCTAGAAAAAGGACAAGGATTCTGAAATGCAGGCAGGCCTCTGCCAAGTTCCTGTGAACTGGTGCCTGAGTAAAGCTTATATTTGCTGTGTATTTAGCTTAGCTTTAATAAAGGTTACCTAGCTGAGATTTTACACTACAAAACAAAAAATGAACCTCTTCCTGTTTGCCCCACTAGTAGCTCACAATAAAGAAACAGAAATACAGGTAAGCGAGATATGTGATGCTTACAGAAAGTGGATGTTTCCAAGGAATGGGAAACCACGCATGTGGAAATCCCACACCGTGTTAGCAAAGACCAGGGCGAGCTCAGAGAAAGGAAAACCAGGGCACCAGCCTCAAACGACAGGGGTTCTAAAATAATTCCCTCTTTTCCTTTGAGTTCTTCCATGACCAAATCATGTACCTGATGGGAATAACATCCTTCAGGATCTCTGGGCTACAGCTTTCCCATTACTCTGCAGAAAATGGTGAAGATGATGCTAATTTATGACCTAGGAGCTCATGCAAGCAGTATCATGCAATGGCTGGACAGTTAATGGATATAAGGCATGAACAGAGAGTGAGGGAATGGAGAGCAGCCAACCTGGGCAAGTTTCCAGTCTGGTAGTAGATGGTATGACATGTGCTGGGGCCTGATGAGGGTTGTGGTTCCTGCACTGGTTCTGGGACATGGTTGCTTCCATGACAGTCCCCAAATCTGACAAGCAATTGATGGACTGCAAAACACTGGAGCAGAGAAGTACAGTAGGAGCTGTGGGTTCAGCGATGAGAGTTTGCTATGGTAGGGCACCTGCATTCCGGAGGGCGTGGGAGATGAAGGACTAAGTTGTCCCAGCACAGCCTACCTTGATGAAGGCATATAAAGGCCGTCTGGAACCAGTCCCAGTGCCACAACAAGATGACGTGACTGAAGAGCAGCTGGTTGATGAGATGGGGAAAAAGAAGAGTGGGACAGACTGAGGGAAGGAGGGAGGGACATTTCCCCCAAGCTCCACTGATGCTTTAACAGTAAAGCAACATCCTTCTACATTCATGGCTATACCATACACATTTCTGATTGTTTCTTTGAGGGTGACAGGAGAAACAGGTCTTTAGAAAAATAAATAAACAACAGCCTATATCGCCATAAAATTACTAAGCAAAGGCCTGCTTACTCTGTGGTCTGGGCTCAGCATAAAGGGCAGGCAATACACCTGCCACGGTGCTATTCATTCTTGGGAATTTTCTCAAGCACGCTCATCAGCCCAACCTTCCCCAGTTTAGCTGTAGCTGAACCACAAAATGTGGCACTACAACTGTACTACGTTGTGCAGGTGTTTACTGGGCACGTGCAAGCAGCTACAGGCAAGGCTAGGTTACATATCTGCTCTGCAGGAGCTTGCACTAATGCTTGCTAACACTTCTTCTCGTTGGAGAGCTAGGGTCTGAGAGCCACCATATGGTTATCATTGGTACCGGAGGAGCATGTGGCCAGGACATGTGTAACTCACATTTTCCTCTGGACCACACTCAGCCTGCACTTGTTTATTGTGGGGGTGGGACTGGAAAAATCATTGACTCACCATCAGGAACAAAACATTTAAAACCTTGAGTTGAAAATGACTCTTTTTTAACCAAGCTTTTCTGCTGGTGCACAGGAAAGAGAAGAAGTATTGAGTGGGAATGTCTGCGGGCTGTACAAGCGGGAAGGGACATGGCACTGCTCTGGCCAGAGTCAGGTTTCTACTCCAACCTTGCTCTAATCTATAGCTGGTTGAGCCCACACAGAAAAATAAAGAGCCACGATATCTCTGTTCCTCAAGCCATGTGTTTTAGATATCATTGCACTTTGAAATGTTTCCATCCAAAATGGTCTGACCATGTATCTCAAACTGCCCACCCATCAGCTAGGATATAATGATGTGGACAGACTCTACAACTGGCCCACACTGTTCTCAAATACAATGTGATGGGAGACGGGGGGAGTAAGGGTTTAATGTGGAATTCAGTGCATTGCAGGTACAATACCCAGCTCTGCTGAGCATTTACTGGCAAATTTGTGAAGTCATTTTGCAGCTTTGTGCCCCAGCTTACCTATGTTACTGGATCAAAGTTTGCAAAGCATGTGTGGTTCTAACAGTGTTTTTATCAACTACAATACAAGAAAACACACCTGTAGAAAAATCAAAGACATAAAATGGCTGTGGGCAAAAAGTCCTCACATTTGTGCAGTGCTACCCTCTGCCCCATCCCACAGCCGAATTCAGCAGCTGCACTTGGGTCTGCTTCAGCGAGGCTAGCTGAAACACTCCTCTACTCACAAAGTTCCTGCAGATCTAAGGAGGCTCTGCTGGGTCTAAGATCTGAGCCAGGCTTAAGCCTGGGTTCTGCTGCATCCAGTTCCATTTGCCATGATGGGTTCTGCCAAGCTTGCATGAGCACAGGAGAAGCTTCCAGTTCTAATTCTCAGCTCTGTTCTCTTGCCTCTTTCCATTCTTCCTCTCTCATTCTGCTGCCGGAAAACACAAGAACAATGGAGATTAGCCAGATCTCAAAGGCCTTTCAAGTGTTTTCCAAAAAGCATGAAACCTCTGCCTCTGTTCCTTGCTGACGTCACGCAAAGCCAGCTCTCCCCCACCCCACGCTCTCCCAGACATCTGAGAACAGTGAGTGCCTCACATAACTGAAGGGGGTTCCTAGCCTCAAATCTAACAAACAATAAGACAACTGAACATCTGGAAGGAACAGATGTTCTCAGATCCCTGGAGAGCGTGTTTCAATATGCACTTTCTACCACCCAAGGCTGCCTGCCCATGGAGAGGGGGAAGATGGGTTCCTTGGCAGAACGGCACCCATCAGCCATGAATCAGAGCTGTTGGTTCTCTAGTACGTAGGTGTGTTGGTGGCTCACTGCAAAGAACAGCTACAGATTGGACTGTGCTGCTCACCTGATGACCTTAAAATGCACAGCAAATGCAGGCAGATCTTCACAGCATATTTGGATCAGGCAGATTCAGGAATAACTAGGAGTAAGCTGCTGGCTGAAGATCGTGCAGACAGGCACGTACAGAGTCAGTGGGCCAGATCCAACAGCCCCGTACTCTAACTTTTCAGAAATTATTCACTCTCAACTCACAGCAGGGCTCACAGGAGAATGGGTTTGCTTGGTTCGGTCCGTGAATTCTCCAATCAGAATGAATAACACAGTTCTGCAGGTGAAAAACAGAGATTAAACCCACAACTGTCAACTGCAAAACAGCCATCTCTGGGTTCGACACCAACACCGCTACTGGGGCAGGAGCCTCTCGTCTCCTCTTGCAGACCAAGCACAGACAGGAACAAAATACACCTGTCCTTTAGCCGCAACATCCGAGTGCCCTGCTCAGATCTCCTATTTTCCCCGCCTAGCACCCAAAGGAGCAGGAGGCGAGCAGCAGCACAGACCAGCTGAGGCTGCCAAGGTTCCGCGGGAAGGACACTTTGAAGACTGGCCCCGTGCTATTTTTGCAGCCCAGCCCTGTGTGTCTGTTTTGCAAAGTGCCAGATAAACTTCAGTCAGACCCTCTGCGCTCTCACCTTCGGAAACGAATGAGTGAGATCATCCGTGCTGGGTGAGAAAGGGAAGACCTGTGCTCAGAATGTCCCACCTACAGGCAACAGGGAAAGAGGAAAGAACATCGCCAGTGCCACAGCCTAGTCTGTACTCAGCTAAGGCGAGCCCCAGAACTCCAAACTCATGGAAGTTTATAGTGCAAATCCACAAGGCATTAATCTAGTTCAGTCACTTCCAACACAGTCACTAAGCTGCCAAGCAGCAGCATAGGGAATTACATAGAAATAATCTCAGCCCCAGCTTCTTGTGGCATCATAAATTGCCTGTGTCGTCAGTCAGCAGAAACCTGAGATGAAATTCTTTCCTTTGCAGTTAATTATTTCCAAGTCTTTGCAGCCTTTGCAGAACTGGTGAAAGGTGCCGAATTGACAGCCCTGAAGAAATAGGCTTTCCATTTGTCCACGGAGGTAGGGAGAAGTGAGCGAACAGCGAGGACTTCAGCCTGCTCTGCCAATGTGCTGCAAAGCTTCTGCTCACGTTGGACTACTCGTACTCCTACCAGTCCATGCTGAGCAGCTCTGTTGCACGCCCTGTGAAAACCACAGCCTCAAACTTATGTAGCTTATTCACTGGGCCAAACCCTATGTGAATTTTACCCCATGAGCCTGGCAGCCCTCTTAGGGTGAAGCAGCCTCCTCCAGACCTGCTGCTGACGTTTATAATGGCCAGGTGCAAATCTTCTTGCACTGGCCTAGAGCCATGAGACAAGCATGTTTTTAAGAATTTCACCCTCCTACCAGACAGTGTTTTTCAATATTTTGCATTAAATCTTCTGCTGTATTTGATTAGCCTGCAGCAGCTGTTTTCCACTCTCACAACAAATCATAAATCTATAAGCTTATGTGTGAGAGACTGTCTGTGCCTGAGAATGCATGTGTCTGAGAAACCGTGTGGCTGCACAGCTGCGTATGAGCCCATACCTGAATGTAGACTTGAGAGAGATAGGGCAAATCAATGAACCCTTATGCATAAACAAGTTTGAACCTATGTTGCAGGCCATACAGTAATGCAGGATGGCTTATACAAGCTCGTGTGTGCAAACGTAAGAATTCCCACTTGGATAATGCAGACAAATTTGTGTAATTCGGAGAACATGAGAATCCACGTTAATAAATACTTGACTGCACCGATGTGAGTTCACATATGTGCATATGCTTCTATGAAGGAGAGTTTTAACATGAGCATGTACAATGCAGGAGCATGGGAATATCAGAGCACAGGTAAAAGTGTGTGATGCCCTGGAGATGCACCCATTACCATGCCCAAAAACATGAATCCATGTGCAGTCGTGTTTGTGATTGTATGTACTCAGTCAAGAACCACTTGTTGTGAGGCCAAGATCCCCTGTCCCATGGCCAATTCAGATAAGGAGTGCAAATGGCTGAAAGAGAAGGGAGGGGAAACTGCTACATACATTTAAAAAAAAAAAAAAAGCGTTATTCAAAGACTATAAAAGGCAAAAGTTTGGATGAAGGAGAAGAGAGAAGGTTGCCAAGTTGTTACAGGAAAAAAAAAAAAAAAAAGGAGCAAGCTGCTGCCAGGTCTTGGCACGTGTGCTTTTACTTGTATAAATCAGTCATTCTAGACCTATGGTAGTTCTTGCTGACAAGCTGTCAAGCTCCTTGGCTGAGGGAATAGGGCATGTGCTTTACATGCACTTACAGAATAGTAAACTGTTATTAAAAGTGGAAAAAAAAGTCTGATTTACTTGTGGTTTTGCCTGCTCGGCTGTATTATCACAGAACAAATTCACTCGTGCATGGAGTACTGTGGGTGCATGGAAAACTACAGGCTAACCTCCCTGTGGAAGCACTTGACCTCTGAAGGGGATAGGCAGAAACAAAACATCTCCAGGAATGAGAATGTTAAATGAAGAAATGGGCTTAAGCCACAGAAATGCCGTGTGGATTTCAAACAGCCCAAAGCACTGGGGGATGTGGTTCACCCATACTTTCAACTGGACAGACACCTGTGAGCGTCCCAGCCTGATGCAGGAGATGGGGAAAGCACCTCTAGGCAGGCTTAGCTCAGGGTTGGGATTGGACCCATTGCTCTATAAACCCCAGGCTCATGAGCTGGGCCCAGAGCAGAGCAGCCAACAGTCCTGAGCTGCCTGGGGTGCAGGGAAGGGAGGAGAAGCCTGCTGGTTTTGACGGCAAGGGAAACTGGGAGGCACGTGCTTTGTCTGAAGGCTGCTGGGACCACTGGCATGAATGGGCTTTAGACAGCAGGAGACAGGAAGGATAGATGTTCAGCTTAGGGGAAGAGAAGGGAATTAAAAGCAGAAAAGCCAAAAAAGGATTTGGAGATGTTACATGAAGAGAATAAATAGATAATTGTCTGTGGAAAACCTGACCAGACTAGTTCTCTCTGTATTGACTTTGCATTTAAGTATAGCCTCATCTCTGCCTTCCCACGTTACAGAGCATTCAGCCTGTTTTATCACTCAACAGGCAGCACAAATGAAGGCACATAAATAAATACAGGCACGCACCAGTCTGGACGCCTTGCCTGTGTTACCCCACCAAACACCACGTTGACATTCATTCTGACAACCATCCAGAACCTCTCAGCCTTCCCAAGGCTGATGTCTACTTTTCTAGTCTATCCCACACTAACTCAGTTTGGGCAGTAATATGGCACCCACGATGTCAGTCCACACACCAGACTCTTAGGAAACAAGTTTGTCAGGCAATTCAAACTTAAAGGAATAAAAAGAGGAACCCAACAAAGACATGAAACTTTACGTTGCAGTTTGTAGCAACACTTCCAAAACTAGCTTTGCTTGGAATGCAGAGGGTTTGATCGTGCTAATCTAAGACCCACAGAGTGCACAAAGCATCATTATCAGAAGAGACTGAGTCTATCGGTATGTCTTTGACTGTATTTCTCAGTTTATGGGGTGCCAGGCCTCTGCTTACCTCTGGTGGAACCTGCTCTCATCACTCCCCTGGGCTGGTTTGTCCTCATTAGCAGATTTATACCACTCTCTCTCTGAGTGTTACTGCTTATTTGTTGCAGTCACATTTGGAGGAAAATGCTTAGAAGATGAAAACAAATTTAAACATTGTTAAAAATATATATTATTTACACATTATTTTTAAAATAACCTTCTGCTAGCAGAACAAAACAAAACCCAGCAACTGCTGCAGCCTAAATCTCAACCCAGACTGAGATCTCATTGGAGCACGCAAGCAGACAAAATGCCAGTAATAATCCTACCACTAACTCACAGGGAACACAAGTTCTTTGGGACACAGACTGTGGATACAATGGAAAAAAAAAAAAAGCCAGGAAAAAGAGATGTTTGTGTGGATTTGCAAAGCGTGCCTGTAGCCTAATCAAGCACTCCAGGTTTCCAAATCACAGCTCCTGGTCCCAGCTGATGGACTTGCTGCCTTGCTAGTGAGCCTTCGACACCTGACCAGAACAACACGCAGGACACTTTGGGATGGGTTGTGCTGCTGAGGTCTCAGGGCGGATCATGGGGAGAAGGTCAGGCTTGTGCAAGACTTGTATGCTAAAGTAGGTCACTGATCCAACCTATCCATTTAGGGTTATATGCCTTACTGATGACTTCAGCATCTAACTGTCTTGACAACACCAGTGAGGAAGCACTGCTGCCAAAACATTAATGGATCTAGGGCAAAACTCAGCCCCAAGCAGAAGCCAGCGCAACACCCAGGCACCTTAACCACATGCAATGCTTAACCAAGGTCTGAAGTGCATATAAACAAAATGAATCGTTAGCGAGCACGTTCATAACACCAAGTATGTCCCTGGGTGGTCTCTGCAGTTACACAGTGGTCTGCATCCAATGGGTTCAACAACCTCTCTAAATGTTACTGGGGATCACTGCCTGTCCTTTACAGATGGGGACAGTGAGGCACAGAAAATACCCACACAGCAAACCTAGGGGCAGACTCTTGCCCAAACACTGACTTGTGCAACAAAGAACTGTCACTGGACGCCATCAAAAAAACACAGGCTCTCGGTTTTTGAACAATAACTGCATACACCCGAGCCCAAGTGAACCAAAAAAGCAAGTACAAACACCTCAGTTGTTAAGTGCATAGTTACCTCAAGTAGTTTATTTTGGTCTTCTTTAAAAGGAGTGGCTGTGAACAAGTCATGGGGCATGGGGGATTAAAGGAAGGGGGAGTAAGAGGTTAATTGGATTCTATTTGGAGAGGGATTTACGTTGGCTGAGTTTTTTCAGTCAGCAGCGCATAGTGGAACATGTCACTTGTAATTGAGCTAATGAAACACCTCTGGAGATAAAAAAAAAACACAAGCTAAATTCAGACTTGGCTGAGAGAGTTGAAGTTCATTCACTACAAGGTTATGGAGAGATGCAACTGCTTTGTTTAAGGACAGTGGACTGGAAAGGTAACAGCTGAATCAGTTTTACTTTGCAAAATCTGTTTTTTCTCACTCAAGGCTGCTGGACCAAGGGGTAATTAGGCAGACTGTTTTGTTAAGGACACTCTTCCAGGACAGGAATCTAAACTCTGCCAATATGGTAATGCGATTTAATAAGTCCAGCCTCTCTCCTGGTCTAATGATATTATAGTTGTTTTCTATAAATAGAACACCGAGGGCAAGCACTTTGCTCCATGGTTATGGCAGTGGAACTACACATGGCTTAGCTGAGAGAGGGCTGCAAATTCGTGGCCTTTTTGATGCACTTTTATGGTGGGTTCCCATCTTCCAGCGCAGCTCCTTTCAGTTTTCGTAAGGAGAAACAAGGGACTGTTTTCTAGTTTTCAAAGCTATTACAAACCCCCTCTGACCTAAAGCCAAACTACCAAACATGACTTGAATGCAAGTAAGGGAATACTGGTTTCCCAAGCTTGCCAAAGAGCTAAGCCAGAGTCCTGCAGGGAGCTGTGTCTTCTTTGTGAAAAATGTTAACGTATTGAAAATACCTTTTCTTCTAAGTCAGGAAAAAAAAGGCGCTTTTAGAAAACCGTTACTCCACTTCTTCTTAACCCCGGCCTCTTCTTCAGGAGTTTAAGAATTGAGTTAGCTTTAATGAGAAAAGAGGATGTACTTGACACCCCTGAGAAAAAAAAATCACAGTACCGAACTTTATGCAGTTGTACAAATAATGTTACAGGCATGAGGACCTCAGTCTTTAAGTGCACTAGAACACTTAGGTGCCAATCTCACAGCTCGAGAAACCCTGAAATGATGTGGCTGCACCCTGTGTAAGAGAAAGCCATAACAGCACGTAGCTCTGCATAAAACACTAAGTTACTGCATGAGAAGGCAGAGTGCAGACTTACGGCTAGACTGCATAGACTGAGATGGCAAAGAGATCCTGGAGGTTGTGTTTTTTGTATGCTGCTGAGAGCGATACTTGTACAGCACAAATTGCCTTCTGCCATTTAAGTCTTCCTGCTGTGGTTTGATTCTTCCCTCTTCTGATTCTCCCTGCTGAGGTTGGATTCCTCTTTCTCTGGTTTTAGGAAGGAAGAGCAGCAGACAAGTAGCTGCTTGGTCTACTAGCCGATACCTAGAAAATGGAATGTCTCGAGTTAATGAAGGTATCAAAATAGCCAAGGTGCTGAGGGTGAAGAAAATGTACCCTGGTATATCAAGCGAGTTGCATTCTGTGCTGTTAGGTTCTTTGTGTCTCCCAACATCCAGCTTAGAGTCTCTGTGTTGGACAGCAAACAAAAGAAAAGCTTTTTCAGAACACGGGTACTGCAGACCCACTTTGCGACGGGAATTCAAGCTGGAGGGTTTCTGGCATCACCGCTAGGAACAAAGACAAAAACAGATCATGCCTGTTTACAGCTCTGCAGCTGATTCAGTGAATTTGTACAAATGGCAACGGATGGGGAAAAGGCCCCATTGCCACTGGTTCAGCTGCCAGTTCTTGAAAGAAAGGAATCCGGTACCCTCCCCCAAACTGCACTGCTCCTATAGCGCAGAGACAAAGAGGAGCAAAACCAGTAGCAAAAAAACTACTTAAAACATCACAGACATGGAAAAGAATGATCTCCATGGAACAGCTTTATTGTACTGAGGGCTCTATAGCCACTCTTTTGATCAGAGCCATACTTTAAAGGCTATCTGTCCTGGTTTATAAACCGTTTAATATCTGCGGAGCCAAAAGCTTGCTATTTCGCAGTAAGTACTATTAATTGTTCTGGTTATCATGTCGTGCAGTTTGACCTAACCTACTGATTTCCCTCCACTCCTGCCGCAAAACATCCATCACTTTTTAAAGGGTTACATAAAGCTACACAGAAAGGTTCTGGTTTGTGTTAGCTTGATTGCTATAGACTTTAATAAAGCACCCATCACAGTTGCCTAGCCACACAATAGATCAAACTCCTATAATTCTTTTCATGTCTCCAGAGGGAAAGGCTAAGCAAAACATAAAACTTAACCTCCCAGTGCTTTATTACTGGCCTGGAAAGATGTCAAAGGCCATGTGAGCTTTCACTCTTTCCTCGCTCCCTTACAAGCCACAGCAACAGACCGAGGGAAGAAAGCAGGGAAGGCAAGCGAGGGCAGTGAGACGGCAGCGTAAAGCACACTATTCATGACACCTAGCAGCACACTGAAGGTAATATGCAAAAAGACAAGTGTAAACAAGTGGCATCTGGAAACTCAACAGCTAAGATAGGTAGCTCTGAGATCAGTTTTTTTCCTCAACAATAAGGCTGCATGGGATGAAGCCACTTGTCCAATGTCAACTTGTGGCAAAGCTGGTAGGAAATCCAGTACAAAGGCTCATCACATCTGACTGCGCACGTAGGACTAGCGAGTGTGCTATGTTCTGTGGGTTGTCTTTGGCACTTTGCTCACTGAACCTGTTGCATATAGGGTAGTAAATTCACTGGATGACTCACACTAGCATACACATCAGTGGGATGTGTAAGAAACCCATTTTGTGTAGGAGCCTCCAAAATCTGTTTCCTCCTCTCCCGGTGGTAGCAACAAGCTGGAGGCTCCTCTGCATCCTATTGCTCAAGGTGGAAGAGGCAAGGATGAGCAAAGAAACAGGTTTATGTCTTGTTCCCCATCTCTTCTTGAATGTGCTGCTCCCTGGATCAGCTGGAAAAATACCGGAGGAACAGAAAAGCCACAGGCTTTCTTTGATAAGAGATCCACCTTGGCATTGTTTTCTACATCTACCTCACAATGGCAAATTAATTCCAGGAGGTTAGCTCATGTCTGCACTAAGCCTTTAATGGTGCTGTACAGTAATTGCATCCTGCCTCTACCAGATGGATCACAGAAAATGAGTCAGGTACAACTCCTGTAACAACAGAGGCAGGACTTGGGCTTTGCCAGTACAGCCAGCCGGACAAAGAACTTCCCTGTGTGTTTTGGTTTTTTTTTAACATGAATTCACATACTACCAAATGGGTATTCGCTCTAAGGAAGCATTCCTCTCTGAGACACCAGATGCTGACCGTGCAATGTGCAGCAGCCATGTTGCCTTCAGTTCCACTCAAAAACATCTGAGCGCCTGCCAGATGGCAAGTGGAGGAAACAATGTGTATGCCAACAAGTATATGTGGGCCTTCACCTCAGCGGGAATCAGTGACACTGCAATCGCAATACCCAGGAAAACGACGTGTTACAGCTTTTAAAAGGAATTTTAAAATAGAAGGAACTCAAAATTAAAATGTTGAATTACCTCACTGTTAGATTTAAAAAAAAAAAAAAAAGCTGCAAGCCTTAGAAGATAAACAAAATTCTGCCTCTAACACAAATAGAATTTTTAAGAGCAGTTTATTTCTCTGTTCGTCAAGATTTTTCATCCTGGGCTTGTGCTCACTTTTGAAAAAGAGGCAGATCTGAGCATTTTTTATTTTAAAACATAACAAGTCAACCCAACGCCACTTCTTTTTGTTTGGCTCTTTCTTTCTCTGTATTAATTTCAATTCAATCGAGAAGGCAGTTGCATAACTGTTGTTTATAATTGCTGTCACGTCAACCCTGAAACTGATCACTGTAACACTGAAGTTATATAAAAGGTTTTGTTAGGATTTTTGTTATTTTTCTCGTTTAAATTGTGGGGAGATGAAGTTCAACAATGCAGAGATGTTTTGGTTTTCCAAACTCTGATGTCTATTAATCCTGTGCTTTGGTGTCTTTTCTTTCCAGTTCTGTTTTACACAGTGCAGGGCTCTGTTTATGCACAGAAAGTCTCCAAAAACAGTTCTGTGCACCCCGGTAATACACAGGATATAAAATACACTGTGCTGAGTCAGAGAAACAACTAAAGAAGTAAAGTTCACAAAATGGGTAAGCTGTTAAAGAACAATTTAAACACATTTCTGGAAAGGCCGACTATTTAAATGCTTAAGTGGACTGGGACTGTAATTTACCTTGCTCTTCTGAAGCCAGTGGACTGTTACCCTTCAGCAATGTAGTAGCAAACCCTGAGGGATTGTTTCTTCTTCTACGCATGTCAAAATGCCTTCTTCATTTACATACATAAAATGATCCCGGAATTGAGTCATCTCCTTCACCAGCCCGTAAACACATCGTAGTCTCCTTGCTCCTCTCCCAACATTTCTGTTCATTCTTCTTTGACTCGGAGGTGTACTTACCTGGGAGACGTCTCCCCTCTCTGCAAAGCATTCGGATGATCCATTTTACCACTAGTTTTCTGTTTTTCTAGAGATTTGAGTGCCAGGGACATACTCACAGGTATCTTGGGTCCAAGATAGTTTGAAAGCTATACTACACTGCAGTCTATCAAATAATTAGGGACTGTATTTGTTTTAGTGTAAACGAATACTGCCCATATTTATTTGATGATACTTCATGCTTAACAGTAATTTGTAATTGACATTGGCTTTTCTTAGAAATGGTCTGGAAAATGTCAGAGTCTACATGAAGAAAAAACTAAAGAGAAAACTATACTGAAGTGCCATTCACATTCCCCTCCTCCAAAATAAAAATATCTCAAGACCACAAAATATGTCTGCTCCCTTACGATGAATATCTTGGCCTTAAGTCCTGCCTCTCTGTTTAGGGATGAGCACAGGATCACATGAAACCATGCCTCTGCTTTTCACTCCAAACGCAAGAGAAGTTTGTAAGGGCTATGAGAAAAGCGAAGCAAGGTTCTTGCTGGAGTCTTAGGCTAGTAACCTGTTTCAGCCAATTGAGAATCAACCAAGAAAAGCATAGCAATATCGGCTGTAGGGAAGCAGCAAGGAAAGAGTTGGTCAATCGATGTTTTTATATGCTTCTTGTTCAAAATTCTTTCTGAATGAGCACATACAGATTGTGCGTGCGCGCGCGTGCGTGTGTACAGGGGAACAAGCAGTACTTTGTGGGAAAAAAACTGTTATCTTCTAAATGATGGAAGTATTACAAAACACTTGACCTAAGCATCGAGTTTTATACAAGCATATGGAAGACTGGGAATGCAGTTGAGCCAGATGCAGCGGATGTATTCTCAGAGATACTCCCACGTAAATCCAATCACGACTATGAAGAACAGTTGTATCCAAAACAACAGGGGATCTAAGAGTCGGTGATAGCGGCATAGCCACACAAATTAACATACAGTTGGGCAAAGGAGCTCGCTTATGCTGAGATCGTTAACTTCAAAATTCCTACAGAAGGTTCAAGTGAGATATACAAATAGATGCCCCAGGAGCTACTCTCATAGCTTCACCAGGAGACTGACTGAGACGAAGACAGCTCATGATCAAAGATTGACTCAAGCCTTTAGAGTGGTTTTTGAACACATGGTTTTCACTGGGAGTTTGTGGCCTGTTTCTAAAGGATTTGTGAAAGGCAACGAGGAAAATCTGGACTACTATCAGTAAGGGCTATACAAGAGGATCCATATCTTCCCTGAAAAGTGTTAATATATCAAAAAATCAGAATAATTGAAAAACTACTTCTCAGAAGAGCTCTGAGCTGTAACTGAAGCTCTAATGTACACACTTACCCCTGCTCTGCTTGCTCATGGTCTCACAGCAATCTGCGCTCTAAGAATGATGATGACAGACTTACGCTCTGAACTCTGGAGATGCTGCATGCACAAGCAGCTTGGGAAAAGCGCTTTATACATGATCCAAGGCAGGTTCCTCTTAGCAGCTCCATTTTCACCAGGGTATCACATACGAAGGAATGGTGCAGTAAGCCCTGGGAGAGCTCTGGTCCCTGCTCTATTACATTCTCAGTAGCTATGAATTCAATCTCATCTCAGCTGCTCTCCTCTGTGCAAAAGAAATGGTACTTCATTACTGTCAGGAACAAAATGCTTAAATGCTGTAAGTAATCCACAGAAAATCTTTGATAGTGTACACTTGCTTTGTTACGGATCTCTAAAAGATGCTTCATGCTAAACTTAAACATATGGCTGTGCTTTGCAAAAATCCACTTCAGTCACAAGGCTGAACCTCGATATCCATCAAAGGCATGCAGTTTAACAGTCTTGCCTTAGCTTTATGACACTGTATGTTCATATACAGTCATACAGGCTTTAGATTTGTAATGGTCTGCTAAACATCACTGCATACTCCTAACTGCAGTCTGTCTTCAAAGCAAATAAATTCTTTCTTTTGCCGGAGAACAATGGAGTCAAAGCCTTTACATTTCAAACTTTAATTCTCTCCAAAGCTTTCCCCAGATATGTTCCCTCTTCCAATTATGCTTTTGATAAAATACTTCTGTCCCTATACAAGGTCCCGAGGAATATGAGAAATCGGAATTTATAACTCTCAACCCTCTCTATCCAAGGTTCACTGTGGCTGCTTACGCTGCACTGTGGAATGCTTTCCCATTATTTATTTATTTATTTTCACTCCCATGTCAGATGCTGAACACAATTTGACTCCTAGCGCATTAATCACGTCAGCCTGCTTGTTATTCATATAGGTTACTGGGCAGAGTTATAATCATTTCAGCCAAGTAATTACAAAACTTCCATTTTCCTACCTGTGCCCTAGCTATGTGTTGATCCAGCCGGCATTCCTGCTCGGTCAGACAGGTGGGTCTGTAGGAGGCAAATTAATTTAATTGCAAGGGTTGCCAGAAACAGCAGAGGTATATTTTAAATCCCATGACTCTTGGCTGTTTTATGACTATTTTGAAGCGCATGGCTGTGATCACGATGACTCTGTCTACTGTCCTTTTTAAACATCTTCTCCTTTGACTAATTTGATTAGCCTCATTCTTGACTGGCTTTCCATCAATAAAGCCCCATTCAAAAGATGGCCCCACCGCTTTTGCAGAATGCAGCCTAAAAGAGAACATTAACAAAAGGAAATGTAATATACAATGGAAAATTAAACAATGTTTACTTTACTCTTAATACTCTTTACTCATGTAACTCCTCCAATCGTTTATTAATGCTTGGTCTGTTTTAAACTACCTTTCCTCCAAAGACAGCTTGAGCAACAGTGAGTTCTCCTCATATTCAACTATTTTGAGACTAATTATAAGCAAAAGTTATAAGAGAACGTAGCTCTAGCAACAGAGCTGCACCTTCTTACACAAGGTCAAGTCTTTTGTACTATAAGACAAAGTCTGGTGTAGTTAAAGAACGACACAAAGCAAAGATATACTCCATAAAACATTAATATTTTAATGAAAAATCTTAGCTTCATGTTTCTATCCAAAGACACTCAAAACTAGTTTTTCTCCCCCCTTAATTTTGACCTATAATGGGACCAGTTTGGATAATTTTTTTTGTATTTTAGAACATTTTTTTTTAAAGATTAAACAACCAGGCTAGCAAAAAGGTACCCAATACATACTTTTCTTATATCAAACAAGCTAGTATTTCAATACAATGTAACTATACAGAATATATACATTACACATATGATCACAAAGCAAACACTACAGGCTCAGAACAGATTTGAAAAAACATGATATTCACATTGATTACAATAACTCTAAAAATGATTGTAACGTTGAAACGGCACTTAGTTTACAAAAAAAGTCACAAAAATATATATAGCCACCAAGAACTATGGTTCCTGAAAAATACTAATAGCCAGATAGTATTATATAAAATGTGAAGTGTATTTAAACATCGTATACATTAAAAAACAAAACCAAAACCAAAAAACAATTCTGTTAAGTCAATAAACATGCCAAGTAATCTAGCTGTGGCCAGCATCAACAAGAGAAGCTGTACTGTGGATGAGATGACGACTGGATATACGGCTGGTGACCGGAGACTGGCACAGTTAAGGGGGTTTCACTGTTACTAAAATGCACAAAGAAGCCCAACAATAATTTATTTCACATTTTTCCTCCAGCTTTACTCTTTCCCTCTTCAGGGTTTCACCACAGGGCAGCACCTAGAGCGAAGGCACTGCAGGAACAGGGCAAAGAAGCTGTCCAAGAAATTTGTGTAGCCAGGGCTATAAGTCAGAATATCAAAAGCATGCATCAGCGAAATGAATGGTTAAACAAAATCACTCCTCTGGGGACTTCAGCAACCCTCAGGAAGACTGTAGGTACAGTAGCCACACAGGCTGGCAGCACCAGAAACTAATTCGGCTCTCTTTTTTTTTTTTTTTTTAGTGCAACCAGATTTGTAGTTGAGACCTGTGGGGCACTGAATTACTGTGATAGCACACGTTGAGTTAACAAAAACCCAGAGCAATTAAGTACTGTTGCATTAAAAAAATTTCACATTTGTTTTTTTATGGTACATTTCCTCAAATACTTTGAACCGACTCTCCTCACTAGGGACCTCTGATGTGGCTGAGGCGCAGTCTGGCCTTGAACCCTCTTATCTGTCATCAAGATGCTATGGAATTTATTATGTCCGTAATTGGAGATGAGAACCCTCCGAAGTTGGGTTTCACCTTGTACGCAAAATTCGAACTTAATCGAGCTGAATGAAAATTAGCTATTTTCCTTATTCTGATGGTGTGGAAGTTGCAATGGACCTAGGAGCAACAGGCGCTCCTACATCTGCATTTTCTCCATCCCTGCAGGGTGCACAAAGCTCCCGTTCTATTTGCATATAAAATGCTTCATGGTGCGTCTCAGAGAGAGACTGGCAATAGTCTCAGTGCTCTTATGTCCTGGGGCTGGAGGGGAAAGCCAGCAACCAAGAAGCAACTGAAGCCCTCATATAAAAACTTTAAACCATAGCTTAAAAACAATAAAATTTTATCCCGTAAGGGACATATAGGGATCATAGTCTTATAAAATATATTTTACTGCATTGGCAGCTAGTACTTTTTAAAAAAGTTTAAATTCACACCTTTTAGACTCAAGAAACATGTGAACCCAGAACCATTTTCAATAACCTAGTCTACTAATCTCTCAGTATGAGAGACTTGACTACACTATCTGCGAGCCTGACAACTGAACTCAAACTGTAGCAAGACAGACAAACCATCAGGAACACACATCTTTTTTTAATGTGGTGTAAGAAAAGCAGTTCTGACAGGGAGCTTAATTTGCTGAATGTGAAGGCATCCCCATGGATTTCCAGGGGAGTTGTGCTATATGTCTGCATCAAAAAAACAAAACAAACCCTTACGATTTGGCCAGATCTCCCACACAGCTAAAACAGCACTTCTTTTTTCTTCCACTTATTGTGGGGAAAGAGATAGCTTCTGAATGTTATCCCCTCTTCTGAAACACCACATTCAGTCAGAGAAAAAAAAAACAACACTTTCCCCTGCTTTCCCGTTGTTCTCATCAGACATACTGCACAACGTGCAAGGGAGAAAGACCCCAATCAGACTCCAAGAACCCGGGACCCCAGCATACGGCAGAATCTTGCTAGTTCTGTGGCAGTGAAGGCACTCTACTTGCAAAATAAATGGGTGAGGAAAGGATTTTCCACTGAGTGCAAAGAATGGTACTGCATAGAAGGATACACAGAAGTAAAACACATTTACGTCACTTGTGAATGAATGTGGAGACAACTCACTGGGGCAGAAACTGCCGCAATGGGTCTTACGTGTGGCTATTTGGAAGAAATTCTCGACCACTTAGAAGGGAAGGGAAGATGGTGAAGGGATCGGAGCATCTCACGATACACGCTGGGAGAGCTGGGACTGTTTTGAACAGAAGGCTCGGGGGACCCTACCAACGTGTCTAACTAATGGATAGGAGGATGAAAAGAAGATGGAGCCAGACTTTTCTCAGTGGGCACAAGCTGAAGTACAAGAAATTCCATTTAAACACGAGAACATTTTTAAGGTGACGGTGGTCAAACAGTGGAATAGACTGCCCAGAGAAATCATGGAGTCTCCATCTCTGGAGATATTCAGAACCTGACTGGACAAGGTCCTGAGCAACCTGTCCTTGCTGACTGCTGCTTGAGCAGGGAGGGGGTCTGGACCAGACAATCTCTAGAGGTCCCTTCCAATCTTCCAATCTCAACTATTCTGTGATCCCAGTCACGCACACCTATAAATGCAAACCAAATAACTTAGGGTAGGTTTTTTTTTGAGGGTGAGGGTAGGTGGGAGGGGGTGATATGAAAATGCAGTCCAGGGTTCAAAATGCTCTGATAATGTGTTGAAAGAACCTTTAGGATTAATCCCAAGTGCAGTTTAAGGCAAGTTTCTTCTAGTTTAGTTAGATATCTATCTCACTCAAATTGGAATCCAAGTATTAGCAACAGAGCTTGTTTTATGATGTTTTATGTTTTTACATCTCTCCTGTGAAGAACACCAGCATTCCAAAGAACTGAACACTTCCAACAAGTTAGGGAGGAGAAATAAAAGGGTATTTGTATTTAATTTGTGGTAAATTCTATGGAGAAAAGAGATATTAACAAGAAACAATTACAAACAGGAAAGTTAACAAATAAGCCTAACCCTAAAACAAACAAACAAATAAACCCTCTAAGAACTCTACTGTCCCTGCAGTGAAATGAGACTGAAAAGTGAGAAAAAAAATTCAGATGTTACACAGAGATTACAGGGCTGAAAAGATAATGTGTAACACTGCAATGAAAAACAAAACCCAAGACTTGTCTTGTACCAAGGTGTTAACAGTTAATGATACTCATTTCTTCTCAAGGAAGAACAGATTAGAGCTACAAAGTTGTTTTTTGTTGTTCTTTTTTTTTTTTTTTTTAACTTTTTAAATTTCTCTTTGGTATTCAGAAGGCAGTTTGCCTTCTGACACAAAATTTTAAGTCTTTTAAAAATGCAATATCCAGATATGTCTGTTCTGTATTTGCACATCTCCTCACCAACAAATTTCTTAGCAAAGTATCTAATGGGTGAAAATTATCATATTCTAATAGAAGATTATGCCCATCTACATCTGACCTTTGAATATTACACCTGTACATTCTGAAACTGTGTTTCTGTGTAAGTACTTTTTGCTACAAGAATCACAAAGGATTCTTATATACCTGGAAAGACAAATAACACTTATCACAAAAAAGAAAACCCTATATTTGAGTTCAGTGTCATAGCCCTATAAGTCAAGAGAAAACTCAGAAAAAGGCATCTCCTTGTCTCACTGGCTTTTCAGTTACAGAAATCAGAAGTGGAAGAGAACTGGTCTTTAAGTTCAGCCCATCAAAAAGACACTGGACTGACTCACAGTACAGTATCCCTAAAAAACAATTTCTCTTTCAAGCCCTTTTAAGACGTACAAAAGGTAGACAGCAAGACTGAATTGTAGCAGAGAACTTCTTTGCAGCATGTTTATAAAACACCCTTCGAATCTGGTGGAGAAACTTCACTCCAGTAACTTGGAAAGGACTGAAATCCTGACTGTTTTCCCTCTATTTAACTAGTATGTTTTGTACCTAAAACACAGCAGAGAAGAATTGTTAAAGTCACTGAAACCCTTTTAAGCTCTTTCCAAAGGGCAATAAGCTTTTTTCTTTACAAAAGCTGGCTATTAGTAGAAACAACTCAGACCTACAGAGTATCAGAGCCACCTAAGCTAACTGAATACAAATTGATCTTGCAATATAATATGACTTTAGTGTCTTCTGTTTCTTCAAGAGCAACCTTTCTCCATCGGTTTCATTTCCTCCTCGTGTTTGCATAAAGCAAATCCAGATAGAAAACAGTAATTTAAAATCAAGATTCAAAACTAAGGGAGTATATCATGCCTTTGGAATACTAAGATCACGTAATACCTACTCTCTCAGCATGTCATCTGTAGGCTATAGGCATTTGGCATCAAACATCGAGTTAACTTCAGAAGCAATTAAAAAAATCAAAAACCTCCTAATGTATTTCCTAATTTAGCTTTCAAAGCAGTACTATAGCCCAAACAGCCTCAACAAACAAGAATCACTGCTCTGAAAATCCCACACCCTAAATTTGAAGCTTTTTCTAAATATGGAAAAAATGAAATTGCAAATCTTTCAATTTATTGCTTACTTGAGCTGTGTATGTAGCTGGAGTAATGGCCTTTAATAAACTGAGTTGGCAAGGATTTAAAATGTTTTGAAACAGGAACAATTCATCACCACTATATAGGCTTTCTGTAAACAACTCCCTGTTGGGTTAGAAAGTTGGCCTCTGAAGAGAATAAATTGCTTGTTTTGTCCAAAAACAGACTAATAAAAATCTCAGAAACTATACATGCATATGTATAAACAAAAAATGTGCAATAATGCACAAAAGAGCTCATTTTTTTCCCCATCTGTAAACTCCCTCTAGTTAGCTTTTGGAGATCAGTAAAAATACAGTATTTATGACAGGGGGAAGTGACCAGAACTGCAAACAATCTGGCCAAGATTTAAGAATTTCACTTCGGGAAAACATTCATTTTCATGCATGGTTTCCCTTCTACAGAAAGATACAGTCATGAGATATTTATCAGGCTTGTGTGGATATACACTTCTCTATCCTCCTCAGTTCATTATGCATCACTAGAATTTTCCTGGCCATAGTATTTCCATGCCTAACCTTAGACAGGCAAATCCAGACAGGCTATTTGATCAAGCAGTTTCTAAAAGGACTGGAATATAAGAAGTAGGAATACCTGGCATGATATCACTTGGTTTGTCAAAACTGATTTATCTGAGATGAAAAGGGACAATGTGTTTTTAAAAAGTGTGTGACTGTTAGTTTCAAAAATGCTTACCATTTCCGAGAAAAGGGTTACAGTAAGCGCTTTGAAAAACAGCAGGCACAGTGATAGGAAGTGTCATTTTTTATGCAGAAGATTAAAGCATCCACTCAAAACTAGTCAAAGATGTTCAATAATGATTTCCAATGCATCCTTTTGTTTGTCATTTTAAAAAGGTTTCCTCTGATTTCTTTCCCTTAACCAGAGGGTCTGCAGAAGCAAGAGAAACTTAATGAGCTGTTCTAACTGTGGAAGAAGAAATAGTTAAAGTGATCTGAATCAGTTGTTCTTCTTTAGAAGTGTATCACAGCTTCCATGATGTTCTGACAAGATCTTTTTGTGCATTCAGTCTTAAATATTTTCACAGAAGTGATCATTCAGTCATGAAAAATAATGTAACATCTGTTGCAGTTTTCTGTTTAAAGCGTAGCTTACAAAGTAAAAAAGGGAAAATCTCCCCAATTTTGTTTAAAAAAAATTAAATTAAAATGTACAGGACCAAACACAGGCACTTTCCAAAGAACAAAAATTAAACCAAACCATGAATTATTCAATAGTAATAGATGACAGCTCCGGTTTCGGAGGGTCACCTGCGGTTGCCTCAGCAGTGGCGTTAGTCTTTGGCTGCTCTGGCACATCTTCTTCCTTCTCTGCCAACCCACCCAGAGACCCCAAGGGGAAAGTGCTTTCACAATTCTGAGTTGACGAGACCTGTGAAATGACAGGCATTTGGACAGAAGAGTTGCTTTCAAAGCCATGCTCCCCTAGCTCATACTGCCCGAGGGTCTCTTCTTGTTCCTGGTTTAAGTAGTCCGGTACTAGGAAGTCACTAGAAGAGGGGCAAAGGACAGAAGAGAAATGTCACTTCTCACACAAACATTGGAGGTATCAGTTTCTTTGCATCAGTTACATCACACAAGCTACATACTGCATTTAATAGAGACCAAATACTCATTTCACACTGTTCTAAGATCATCACAGCATACTTCACTGGTTCTCATTAAAGCACACAGAAAATTTTATTCAACACCATCTATTTTGCATTGTTGTGCATCTGTATTTCCTACACGGTAACTTCTTATTTAGGTTGTATCACCTTGATGAGAATGAAAGTTAATGACTGGAACATCATATGGCACTAAAAAGATCACTGAAAAAAGGGAGCACTCAACCTTTAAAAATAGAAACAAAAATGAGTTCAGCACTGGCAAAGATGTGGGCCTTTTCCACCCCTGAGATAAGATCCACCCAAGAAACAGCAGTAGCGCTCAGAGTGGCCAGGCTGTAAACAAAAGCTTGAGGCAAGGAAGCACAGGTTCTGCTGCAAGTACAAGGAGGCTGCCAACTACAGTGGTGTTTTGTGACGTGGACACCTCATACTAGTGTGAAAAGAAATGAACTTCATTTCCTTCCCTGATCCACACCATTTTAGTTCTTTCTGGACAACAGTTCCAAAGCTTACTCTTACCAACTGTTGGTTGAGTGTATCCAAAGATAATCGACCAAACTCTTAAGTAGTATTTGCAGAGCATGAGCAGTAAGGACAATAAATTTTCTTTTCAAATGTTCAACACTAGAAATGTAAGTTTATCCCGAAGCAAGGTATTTTTTATATCTATATATGCATTTGTATGCTTTGCTTCCTTTTTGTAATCCATTTAAAAGCAGTAAACTTATTTCAGTGGCAGCAGCATTCACTGCTTCAAATCCAAATTAACAATCAACTATGCTAACTCGAGTGTTTGTAAATTCAAACTAAAGGCAGGCCTATAGACAACTAAAAATCATGTACTTCTCATCTGTTTGATGGCAGCAATAAAGTGCTTACCACAATCATGGCATCATCCCTTAAGAGTTTTCACTCTAGTTTTGGCGCAAGCCCTAAGAACAAGAACTGTGTAAACCCACAGAGTCGAAGCACTTGTACTTTTAAACAACACTGTGCTGGAAAAACACTGACTGGCTTTCCTGGTTTGTTTTGTAATTCTTTCATCTTAACATCACTTCTAAGATAACCAAATAGGAAAAAAATGCTGAAATGTTTTGTAGTAGAAAAAGCATAATGTTTGGAAATCATGAGGGATAGCCTTGTAGATGCTGTAACATTTACAATACATTTCCTTTGCGCTTCTGAAGACAGATGACTCACACACAAAGCTGCACCTTCTCTATAAATTTAAGGGCTATCTTGATCCAATTCCCTCATCCACTCTCGTGTTTTGCTATATCAAATTCCAATGGTTACAAACATTTATTTAAATAGGAGAGCACAATGCTAGCCTGGTATCACAGAACACACGTAGCACCTTTTAATAGTCCTTAGTGAAGTGCATTTATGAAACATGCCAAGTCTTCTGGGCCCTGATAAACAACAAATATATAATTGGCTTTTACTATTTCAAGACATCACACCCTGTTATTCCGTTCATTTAGCAATATGTTACCTAGAAAATGAAAAATATAAGAGAAGGTATGGAGTCATGCAATCTTTCCACAATACCTACCATCAAACGAATACTTAAAATGAAGTCACAAGTCTATTTCTTACGTAAACAAACAGGCTGTGTACAAGACTTTGCATATTACATCATTTACAGAACTCCACAGATAGCAAAGTATAAAATACTGTGGCTTAACACCATTAACCTGTCCATAGATACTACTGAAAAGAGACATTAAGTAGCCTAGAAGCAGCTTCTGCATATCACTGGATTCTTCAATGCCCTCCCATAGAGTTTATACACTGTAAAACAGATCAGATATAACAGATAGTAGTGCAAGAAATAATTTGACTGAAATTAGCTGACAACCTGATGAGAAGCACAGCAGGCTGCCCTGAAAGCAGGAAAAGATGATTTAGGAAAAAAAGGAAAAAGAAAAAAAAAAAAAAAGCAAGTTTCCCTGTTAGGTTTTTGCTGTGCACCTCACCTGCTCTGGAAGTAGTTTGCTAGCTCTGACGCTTCATGGTTCAAGCTCCTCAGGTGAACGATTAAATTTCCAGAGTTGGTGAACATGGCGCCACATGTTTTGCACTCGTAAATCCGAGGCTTGCGGATAATATGCCGGGAAACCCGCATGTGGTGTTTATATTCCCCGAAGGAAGTGAAAGTGGCACTACATATCTGGCACCGGAAACAGCGTTTACCTTCGTGCTTCAGGCGATGCATCTTTAGCGAGTAAGCTCGGGTGAACTTTTTCCCACAGCGGTCACACTGAAATGGTTTAATGCCTGCAGAAGAGAGAGCAAAAAATGTTCACCTTTTGTAATGAGAGGTCACCGGCAAAATCCTTCCAGATTTCTAACAGCAAAAGGACAGCAACTGTGGCCAGTCACAAAGAAGTACTGATTTAGGAAGAAACACTCTGGTTAACTTTAAAATGACAAAACAATTAGCACATAGCTGCAATTTCTCGGAACCAGTTGCCAATATATTTCATAATACTGTAACCTGTCTTTAACGGTTACATTTCTTCTTTTTCACAGTTTAAAATGAACATAAACTTCCATGGTCTGAACTATGGCTAAGATCCTGAGCCGTAGCCAAAAAGTATCTGATGCAGCAGTCACCTCAAACCATCTTTGAACTCCTTTGATCTTGGGAGATTCTTGTGCCAGACTGGTTCCCAACAATGCAATTATCAGACTACCCTTAATTGCAACGCCTTTTTCTTGCTGCCTCTGACCTCAGAGAAGTGTTCTGGCAGGGGGGACTTTGTGCACAGGGATGCCCCTGTAACGGTGATAAAAGGGTAAAGTAGCAGCCTTTATATTGTGTGGGAACCCTTATATACAAGAATTTTCAGCAACTTTGCATGATAGAGAACTCTCTAAGATGGTTTAAGTTCATGCCTCACTTTTTTTTTCTTGTTTTAATTTAGACATTCTGATACTAGTTCACTTTTCACTTAGTATAGGCACTAATACAACCCTAAACCATGAGCTCTGCAACACGCTGCTGTGCCAGAGAGTACGTAATCACACCCAAACAGAATTATTACAACGTAAGACTGAATCACCAAAAAGTTAAGTTTAATAAAAAGTCTGAACTCCAGAAAGTGTAGAAATCCAAACGTGAGGTCAAGAATCTGGAATATGGAGCTCTATTCATAATAGGGCTGTCAAGGAATAAAAAAGGTTGTTTCAAAGGGCTGAATGTGCATCAGTCCAGGCTGTTAATTCCACCAGTCTTTCACCCTGCTTTCCTTATGTTCAAAGTGGGAGCTGAACTTTTAATTGGGGCTTTTATACAGAGAAAGCTGTAGTTAAGGTTACACTGAAACTCCCTGTTAAGCATGTGAAAACAAGTTAATATTCTAGAATATCGTCTTGTGGAGCTAAAACTTTTCATGCTTTTATACTGTTCAAGGGCATCTATTTTCTCAGATAGTTTGAGGAAAATCTCTTCGGCCCTTTTGCTTATGTGAAAACACTTTTAATGCTTCCAAGGTCTGAGAGCTTCTTTCGCACACTAATTACTCTAAAACAGCTATTCAAATCTTTTCCAGCTTTGCGCAGGGGCTGCCAATTGACAGGTCAGCCAGAGATGCTTTGCTGAAGCTGTCTGCTGTCAATTATGACTTTAGCAACCTTCTTCAGATAATTTCACAACTGATATGCTCACACAGTTTGCTTTTTAAATATTAAATGCATATTATTACTGCTAGCCTAAACACAGTCTGGTCATTTTGCCTGAAGGCATTTGACAAATAACTACCAACAGTGAAAAGACTATGCCTTGACATTTGTGGTTGCTCTGCCCTAAAATGGTACAGCACCTGAGTGCAGGTAAGTGTCAATCTCAAACTAGGAGATGCTAAACTGTTTAGTGCAATAGCCCTTTGATATTCCTTTCATTCACTAAAACATCAATGTTCTTGATGGATACCGCTGAAAAGTCTTGAAAAATACTGATAGCAAAGACATTAAGTGTTCATACAAAAAGAATGCAACTGTTTGAGGATCAAAACCCAGAGGAGACATTCATATGCTACCTGCTACTACTATCTGTAGTAACTATATTGATTATCAAACCAATTCAATTGTCCTGCAATCCTTCCAAAAGTTCTGAGATCCAAAAGCATATGACATTCCTTCAATGCAAAGACACGAGATGGTTCATATTTTTAATGGCTGCAAGTCTCCTCTACAACACAGCAGACAATTATGACACCTAAGAGGAAAAATTTCAATCTACGTCACTGCTTTAGTATAATAAAAAAGCCAAGTACACTTTGAGATTTCACCTCAAATCTTTATAATGAGAATAACTTATTCTGATGACTTTCAGGCAATCAGATTTTTTTCAGTCCACACAAATGCTAATTATCCATGAGTGCAGCTATCAGTCAGATCAGATGTATCAAAACAAGCATTCAATGAGACATACCTCTCTACCCAATCTTTCTGAAATCAATTCTCTAGCAGCTGGCAGGTGATTGAAAAAGAATTGCATTACTGTATTTGCTGCACAGAGAGCAAACCTCTGTGAGTCTGTAAATTAGCGATTCTTGCAAGCAGTAACATTTCTTACCTGAGTGGATAAGCATGTGTTGTTTTAAGTTCTGAATGCGAGTGAACCGGACCCCGCAGGTTGGACACTGAAAAGGTCTATCTGGACCATTTGGGCTGGGTCTCTCTGTGCTGCTGGTAGAAGGAGCAATGTAGAGTTGGTAGGGATACTGAACGTTCTCCAAACTACAAAGAAAAAATTCACTGATTTATAAGCAAGCTACAGAAAAAACTAAGAACCCTTGTCCATGGAAATCTGAACCTTGAACATTTGAGAAGGAAAAAAAAATTGTCCTTTTGTATTTCTGTGGAGATCTCTATTTACATCGGAAATCTCTTCCTCTATAGGTACATGTCTGACCTGCATCTTAAGTTTTATATTCACTGACTTTGGAAATCTGAACAGACACAGAATAACTTCTGTTTCTTTAGGCAACAGGTCTCAACAACAGCTGCAAACTGGATATAATTTTCCAGGCATGGGCATTTTATCACGCATATCGATGGTTTACAAGAAGCCAACAGTCCCTGAGGAAGAATTTAAAGAACTGAGTAAATCGGAAAGAAAAGGATTATTTTGCAGTTTCAGTAATATTTACAAAGGAAATTAAAGCCGATTCATTTTTCAATTCAAGTTCCATGAACAAACATTAGTATCTACAATTACATATTTCTAAGTTTAAAATATTCATCTAATTAACCAATACGTGCTCCCTGTCTGATTCAATCAGCTCTATCAGAATAACTCAAGCGTGGTACTTAAAAAAAAAAAAAAAAAAGCACACAGACTATATTAAAGGAACAATTTAACTTTCAAAGTAATTCATTCAAAACTGACTAATTGCTCCCACATAGCCTCTAGCTGCAAACTGTGTGTTATAATACAAGTCCTCTGGCAAGACACTTGTCTCACCAAAGGGCATAGAGAAATAGAAACAAATTGGCTGGTACAAACAGGATAACAATAGGAGTTTGTATTTACCTGGGATTCCCCTTTCCTGAGCTTTAAGGTCTCTATTTTCTGTCAAATAGACATTTCAGCTTGCTCACAGCCTGGTGGCAGATCAGACGTCACTGGAAGCAGGGATCTGCTCTGACCCTGAATCTTCCCTGCTGGTGACAGCTAGCATGGCCAGAACAATGCAATTTTACTCAACTCTTAATGTCTTAAATGCGTGGTGAATAAAGAACAATGTCTCCCATTGAAGACAGGCAGAAGGTCTCCCTAGCTGAACTAATCCTTTGGGTGGTACTTCCATCTCGAGCCCACATCACTGGTTTCTAGACTCAGTTGAATTTGTGGACTTGTAACACATACGGGAACCAAGTGTGCAGTTCGCACAACTACATCTGCCTAGCTGCCACACAAAAATCCACAAGATCTAGATCTAGGACCCCTTCTTTAAAATCAACACCCTAACTGTATTTACTCTGGAAATAAGTGTCAATACAACCGCGAGAAACGGGTATCTGAATTCTGAGTACAAATGAGGGGTTCCAGCAGCAAAAGTTCCAGTTGTAAAATTTGTCTGGTGAGAAAGAGCATCAAGCATCTCTTGACATACACAAGATAAGAGCTTGTTGTGGAGTTTGGTAACAGTCTGTAAAACCAATGAGGATTTTTGGCCTTGCATGGAACTGGAGTAATATTCGCTCTGAAACTCGGTACCGGGGATTTTTACAGAATTTTCTCCACACGTGAGGAGAATATTACCCCAAAAGCTATATCTTATCCACAATAATGGAAAAGCTGGTACCAGGGAGCACAAACCAGACACACCGGGTCACCTCATGTACGGCGAGGGCTGAGTAGGCCCCGCGAATGGGCCGAGCCATCTGGGCAGGCCCGGGCTGCACATACACAGCACATTTCTGCTCTAACACAGACTGCCCATCCTGTTATTACAAGCCTCCTGAGAGCTGGACTATTTTTTTGAAAACTGGACAAGCAATTTCATTGTCCTTCACTTCTTTTTATACACAGCTGCGTCCAAAAGAGCTGTGGAAAAGACAGATACTGGCAAACTTGTTGATCTCTGCTCAAGGGAATATTTAAAAGAGGGAAGTTGCCAGCTCATACCCTGGGCCTGACAGAATATAGTTCACTGCCACTAAGGGGTCCAAAAAAGATGCCTCACCACATGCATTTGCAATAAAGGAGGTTATTTTCAGGCACAGGTTCTGATTCATCTAGCCGAATTTCTGCCATAAGCACTGGCACTCCTGCTCCTCTTTGTGAGCAGATCACTAGCTAAAGAACAGATTTTACTCAGATGTGGAAACACTGGTTTTATCTCCAGAGTTGGTACGACCATACGCTTTCCAGTTTACCTATGGAAGCTCTATCAGCACAGACTGACAGATCTGTTATCCCCCCAAAAAACAAAACAAAACAAAACAACAAAAAAAGCAACATTGCAAAAAAAGCATAAAGCGCATAAGTCCAGCTGTCATAATAGCCTAATAATCAAATAGCCAAACTGATTCGGGCCCAAGATGGACAACTTTCCCCCCATCTGATGTTTAACAAATATCATGCAATTTGGCTAAGAGGTAAATCCCTTCAAAAAAGGTTTCCTTGTGCTCAGCTGATTGGAGAACTCATAATTAATATTTACACAGCTATGTGCCAACAGAAGTGACAGTCGTGATGCACAGGGCTGATGAAGGGATCACTGGATGGGAAGCAAGAACTCTTGCTCTTAAATGTACATACAGGTATACACATGTAGTGTGCTCAAATAAGAATTACGTTTTGTTCTTTGCAACAATATTTAATCTGCTTTACAGAGAACTTCATCTTCTAGTGACGTGTTTCTCGGGTCCTTCCTCCCTCATTCCGGCCAAACAGGCTTGTAAAGAGGCAAAAGTACATTGTGCTCCTAGAGCTTTCTAGGGAGATACTCAAACACTGCAGAAATTAGGAGCCACTGCTCTCCCTTTGTTTCCAGCTTTCTCGGGCTAGCTCATCCTCAAAGCCTGTACCAGTGCCAGCTTCTCTGCCACTGAAACAGAAACGAGATGTGCTATGGCGACAATCTTCCTAGAAGAAATTTAAAATAAAGGTTTAGTTTTCTATTTAAAAACTTCTTAATGAGAAAGGCTGGTTAAAGCAGATAAAAGGCTCTCCAGCTACCAGTGACTGGCACGTCTTTTTCCGTTCTTACATTGCAAGCAGGCTGAAATACCTATCGGTGACAAAACAGTGGACCTTAGCACAATGAAGAAATTACATTTAAAACGCAATCATATTTTCTCTACCCTGCTTCTTTTTCCTCATATATACTCAATTTTCCATGACTTTCAATTTGTGATAATGTGGCATTTAACAGCTGAGATTTATCTAACATCTGAGAGAATTCCTGTAACAGCTGTATTAAAAGATAGGTTTAGAATGTTTTAGCTGTAACGCTAAAAGATACGACCTGCAAGTTTTTCTTCTTTTCAGCAACAGATTATACACATATTCAACAATGTAGAACTAACACTGACAAATGTAAATGCTGGAATGCTCAGTGAGCCTAAAAATGTCCTCTATTTGTAAATAACAAGTGCTTTAGAAAAATGGGAGTTCTCATTATAATGGATCTCAGAGATCTCTTATAATTGAGCCTTTGCAACTCCTTTGTAAATGCAGCCACAAACTGATATAGAGACTAACTGTTAAATCAGCCAAGGCTGTGTTGGGCGTCTTTATTAGAGAATTGTGTTACAACCCAAAAGTGAAATATCCGAGAAAGAACGTAACAGACATCACTGTGAAACAGTAGTTTTAATATTTACCAGATTCCTACGTGTCTATTAAACTGACTACAACTGCATGTGACCTGCTGTTTAAAAAACACTGATTATGGAGGAGGACCAATTCATTATGTTCGTTATTTAACAAAGAAAATCAAGAGATAAAACATCCTAAAGTCTGAAATATTTACAAGTGTTTCCACAGTGATAAGGACATTGCATTGGAAGACCTTTAGATAGGCCAATCTTTTGCTTTGTTTTATGAAAATAAAATACATACAAACTCAAATATGTATATTTCAATATAAACTTGCATTGTCTAATCACAACTGATTTTGACATTGTGAGAATCTCCACTCATAAAACAATGTACAACCTGGACTTAAACGTAAAGGTCCATTAAAAAGCTAACAAACAGCAAGTGAGGAAGTTTTTCTCCATTTGTATGTTTTGTTGATCACGTTTTCATTTGAATCAGCTAGAGTTACATGTTTGATTATATTAAGAATTCTGTAGTATCTCATTTTATGCACCCAAAACTGTGCACTCGAATTGCTGCACAGCGAATGTATTTATCTGTTACACAGGCTGTATTTATCTGTTGATATGCCCATCCTGTGCTTGAAATGGGAATTCAGGAGCCCCTTGCTTGAAGGGCTGGCACTGCATTTCACACGTGCATATGAAAGAAAACTTCTTATGACTTTGAAAGCCTCATTTTACCCATTTAACTGATTCACAGATTAAGTAAAGTCTTGGAACTTTCATTTGAATTTATAAAATAAATCACTTGGCAGAAAATTTTAATTCTGTAGTCTAAAATTTTCATAAATTCCCATAACTATTAGTTCCCTTACTGTTATATAAACAATGTGCAAACTCTAGTTCATTTTGCTGATGGTTCTGTTATCCTCAGACTAATTAATTTCAAAACTTGAGCATAAGCTAAGGCAAATATTCTTTCTTTTTCAGCATGAAAGAGACCTTTTTGCAGAATTTTTCAGTGTGTTAAAAGGATTTTCTGTATATTGAATTTTCTGTGCAGTTTGGGTGAAAATCTTTAATTTTATGGGAAAATTCTGAAATAATCCACTGCTGAAAATATGTATGCCACTTGATTTTAGAATTATAGCTTTAAAAAAGGAAGGGATTAGTTCTAATGCAACATGTGCTCCTACTACCAATTCAAACCCAAAGTGCTGGTTATTATTTTTACACTAAGATTTTCTAGCAGATGGATAAAATCTTCTCTGTCATACACAAAATCTTTTATAGGCAGTTATTTTCCCTTCAAATTTAATCCTACAATGGGACAGGTTTCAGATGGAAATGGCAGGAAAGATTTTATGAGCTATGAAAATGCAGCTCTTCATAGTTATCTCTACAGGGAGTTTCACTTGACACAGTTTCTGGAACAACTCCCAAAGATTCACACTTCTTCCTCAGACCCACTTGTCTAACAAAACACTATGCAAAAGCTACCTTGTCAATACTTTAAAACTTTTCCTGAGGAACAGAATAGCTATCTATACACCATACTTGACACATACCACAAAAGCAAAGAAATAAAAGTCAAACCGATTGAGTGCACCCTTGTAAGCACCTTGCAGGTACATTGCTTTGCTCCAACAGAACTACTATATAGCTTTGAGCAAACAGACCCATCTGAGCTCTGCCTTCCTTGCCAGCCTTCCCTTTCAAGGGATTCCCGTAATAAAACACTCATCTCAACACAGCAAAAGGCTACTACATGTTTACAATTATCAACACACAGCGTCTTGGTGAAAAGCTACATAGAAAGTTTGGGAGAAAAGATATAAGGCTGCTCTGTGGCTTAGGACAACAGTAATGTCAGGGGAAGCCACAACCAGGTATCTCATCTTATTGCTTTTGTGGCTTTACGTCAGCTTCAGCACGCATGCAACCACACCTGTTTCACAACAAAGGCTTTTTTTTTTATTTATGAATAAAGAGCAGTGATGAAGAAACAGTAAAAACATGAGTATCTTTCTTCACCAGTGTAGCCTGGAAATAAGACAGGAAATGAAAAGCAACAAGTAAGCAAATTCTGACTTTCATCACCTACATTCTTCTAAAGCATCTGATCCTTCAGGCACTGATTGTACTTTGATCAACACAGAGAATTATACGTACAAACAGCTAAACATTCTGGGATTAAGGCTGGGTAGGTTAATTACAACATACCACTTGCTGCAGAACAGTTTGCACACTACATTGGTACATACCGATCATCATCATCTGCATGAGCGTTAGTGCCAGAGGTACTCTGGAGTGTGGGTAATCCCTCCGTAACCCCCTCATCTATTGAGCCTAGGCAAAGAAAAAAGGGCAACTTAATGCAAATACGTGTTCAAAAAGGGTTTGGGGGGGGCAGGTAAATACACATACAGCTTGCTTTCCCAAATCTCGGAGAGACACTGCTTCCTGGGTGATGAGATATTAAAATTGTCTTGGGAAAATCATTTAGAAAACCCAGAAGCAACGTGTTCCAACTCAATTTCTCCTCTGCACCGATTATCTAGTAAACGGACAACTCAATAAAGGGCAAATATTTGGCACACCTAGAAAATGAAAAGAATCTATGTTAAATGCAGCCAGAGTTTATAAAACACATCCAGTACTAACACCGCAAAGCAGAAATGTTACTTTCACCTAAAGCGTGTATTTCATCAAATTTCAAGACTTCATGAGCAATACAGTTCAGTTCTTCTACTTTACATGGCTTTTGTGTTCCAAATCTTCCACATACGTATCTATTCAATTGATAACGCCTTCATTTATTGATAAGATGCTGAGATGGGAAGAGCCCCCTGAGAAATTACAAATGCAACACAAAGGAGCCTAAACATCTGTCTGTACGAGAGATGTATACACAAAACCATTGAGAAATTTTGTTCAGAGCACCAACATTTAGACAAGTGGGTTTCAGAAACAGAATCTAAGGTAAATGCAGCACTAAACCAAACCTTTACGACTTCATTCACCTGATGTGTCTGTTGCTCAGACAGGCCTCTCTCACCACCACTTGGAGTCTGGCATTCAAACCTTGTTTAGGCAAACTAAGCAAGGACATTTGGGCCTGATGTCACCATAACATAGAGGGAATTTGGCAGCATAGCACTCAAACATTTCTAAGAACTTGTAGATTCCTCCCCCAAGCATACCCGTTGATAAAAACCATCCTCTGGTTTGGTTACGTGCACCCATTTAGATAAACCGTGTTTTGTTCTCCTGTAAGCTGCGTGCAGGAAGCAGACTGGATCTCCTCACGTTCCTCCTATTCCTCTGACAATGTCTATGCGTGCAATGGGAGATAAGAAAACTAAATGACTGAACTCCACCAAATTTCGAAAGGATCATGGCTGTGGTCATTCCTCTCCAAAACAGAGGTTCCCACACGTATGATCAATAACGTGAAATAACTTGGGAGCGATGCAGAAGAAATTCCATCTTGCCTCCTCTTCCCTCTGTTGAGACAGAATACTAAGCACTGCTCAAACTTTTCTGAAGCCAAGCAGCCTTTGGGTCTCTACCACTGAATCCCTACGAGATGACAACAGACAGGGGAAGGAGATTTCGCTCTCTGCACCTACGTTCTGAGAATGAGCACAGCTTAGGACAGTGCTCGGAGCTGCTCTTGCTGCTAGGGTAGACGTAGCTCCAAGGCAGAGGTACATGAGCAGTCTGAATTCGGGAAGCCTTCTCTAAAGCACGCTAGGAAAATAAAGCATCATTAGGTCTACAATGACAAGTGTCAGACAAAATGGAAAACTGAAAAGAAACAAAAGTATGGAAAGAGAAGCAGAAAACATGTTTATTTTATCAAAAAGAATGAGAGTACTGTCTCCAAAAATGGCTCTCCTCCCTATAAAGGACAGAGTGTTCTACAAAACCTTACTGAAGTAAAAGATTATTGTCTTAAAGTACCCAGTGTTATGGCACCAGTGATGGGAGGAAACGAGCATCTCTAGCAGTTTCAAAATAACACTAATAGAATCAAAAATTTTAATTTTGCCATGAACGGACAAACTATGGTTGGGAAATTTGCAACTATGCAATCTGCGAAGTTACAACAGTTAATCCCATTTTGATTTATCCTTCTTTCT
The DNA here is from genome assembly GCF_009769625.2 of Cygnus olor. NCBI lineage: Eukaryota > Metazoa > Chordata > Aves > Anseriformes > Anatidae > Cygnus > Cygnus olor. The sequence goes on along the minus strand of NC_049190.1, from coordinate 5,794,090 downwards.
CATGCTACGCTTAACTGAAAGTCTACCAAAAAATAATCCCAATTGCTCCTCGGTTTAATTTTATGCCTTCACCTCTCAAATGGAAACTGTGTTAATAACTTATGAAAATATCTTCTCATACATAGCTATTGTTGTTACTGTAATGACTTATTTATCGAGGCCCTGCTTCACGTCTTCTTCTGTATTATAAAGTGCCTCCAAATATAATAAATTGCAAATGAATGATTCTGAAATTGTCCAAAGAGTGAAGAAGAGCTTTTTGCAATATCAGAAATAAAGGCAAGAATGCTTTTTATACAAATGCACTATAAAACACTGAGATAAATATATGCAATTATACAAGGAAAATATCTTCAGGAAAGAGAAAGCTGTACTTCAACATATCTTTCTGCCTTCATTTGCTGTTCCTATATTACTGCATGAAGAAACACATCTTTGGGAGGTAAAAAGTGCTCTCTGAGCTACAAAGCATGTCTTATCATATATTTGGTACATAGGAACTGTGCAAAAAATGAGAGCATTGTTTCCCTTTATAGGAAAATGTGAATAAAAACTATTATCAGGATAGTTAATAATGTTATGCAAAGACCACCACATATTAATTCAAACATATTCAAGGACAAAGAACAGATTTGCACTTTGAGGATTTGGGGCTGGCTAGTATACTGTTCTTCTCTACGTAGCCCTTTAAGGAAGAACATGCTGTACTGATATCCTCAATAACAGACATTTCAAGTTTAAACATTATCATCACTAAGATCCTCTGCTCCATGCTGTACAAATGGTCAGCTCCGTGACCTTCGTGGTACAAAAACTAGAATAGGAACTAGAAAATGGAAGATTTTCCAGCAAATGTCATGCAGCTTCCAAACAGAAACCTCTTGAAGATGGATGTGCAAAGCTGCTCGTCAACAGAAATCATTTCACAGCTGAGGAAACTGGCTAAAGCAATCTTCAGCAAGAGGAAGATGCAGCAAGGTGCCTGGGTATTACTTACAGCATGTTTCAAAAGGAGATTTTATAGCATTGTGGCACCTCTCTTCCTACAACCGATTTCTTATCTCACATTCTCAGGTCCCAATTCATTCAAACTCATTCTGTGTAGTTCTGCTGACATTTCAAACTCCAAGAGACACCCTCTGAAAACTTCTGTAGATAGTATGCTACTCATTTGCAATCTAGTTCATTCATTTGATCTGCTTGGATATGATATTTATAGTTGGTAAAATTCCCTCCTTTCACTTGATACGCTGTTTGTAACTTTCCCTAATCATTATTTGTACTGGTTCTGTTTTATCTGTGATGGTACAATTACGTTGATGTAATAATTTGCATCTCCGATCACTTGGCCCTGGCAAGGTGTTCCCTAAGTTCCTACTAAAATGAGTTAAAATCTGAGTCAAACTAAACCTGCTTGAACAAGGATCACTTTTCCTGGAAACTGCCCAGCAAGCAAGCTGTTGCTTTTAATCTGTGCACTATTTTGGAAAACTACATCCAAAGATTTAGAGGTCCTTAAGTTAAGTCTGCTCCTCAGAAAAGGCAAACGGCATTGCCTTTGGTAAATAAAACATTTTCATTTGGAAAAAGAATTAGTGACATATGGTATCAACACATGAACTCTACAAACTGACAAACAGAAACAACATCATGTCTTTAAGGGACTGGACAAAGGGAAGATACGTTCATTTCTTTTTAGTAAGTATTACCCGAGATACTTTAACAACACAGACCACATCTACCGCAAACTTAGAATGGCCAGAGCCACTTTCTGCAGAGAAGAACGTGATACACTGAGCAAAGAAAAAAAGATTATGCAGGCTACTAGGCTACATTTATTTACTTTGTTTTAGTTTATTTACTTAATTAACTGACGTAGCCTTTCATGTATACATTACGTGAATGAAGCAGACCAGCACATTCTTCATTCTTATGGTTTTCAAATAAAACAGGCTTGATTAAAAATCTCTCAGTAAACAAACTCTACCGAACACAGGTCAAGCCACTTAACTGAAGGCAAAATAGCTGACTAGGGCAAAATTTTGGTAATTAAACTAGAAATACTGCAAATTGCTGGCCTTCTGACTTACTAAAAGCCATTCAATACATTATGTGCAAAGAGAAAAAAACAACCTTTAAATATTAGCTATTAATAAGTAACAGCCTGCTAGAAAAACCCAAAACTGGCTTCAAATTGTCCTTTACGGAAAAAGGTTTCTCTCAGCAATTGGCAGCATTTGAAGAAGCAACTTGAGAACAAGCCCCACAGAAATGGAAAGATTCTCAGTATTATGACTGTGTGGTTTTGCCTTCGTCTGGGACATTAAGATGACAGTGTTCCACCACTTATTTTGCAAATCTTCTTACAAAGGCTCTCTGTCATGGTTATACAAGATTTTATGTCTGATGCAAAGTACCATTCTGTCCCTCTGTGGCTACAAGCCATAACTCTTTCAGATTTGGTGTTACAGAGTAACTGAGATCGTGCCTTTTGACACTACTGAAAACAGAATTATTTTCCCCAGTCAAGCAACCAGAGGTAAAAAGGGGCTATCAATCTCTTCTGAATAATCAGGAGGTCTACCAGCAGGCCTACCTTCCTTAGTTGCGTTCCAGTTATTTAAAGAGCTAACTCCCGTCCCTTCACCAGGGTTTATATATAACATTTCATTAAACAGGAAAAAAGAAAAGCGGTTCCACAAAAATAAAACACAAACACATTTCCTCCAGTAAAATCACAAGTGCACACGCATGTACTTGTACATCTACGACCCCAGAAACGGCCATACCTATAGAGGAAGATTGTGGGCTGATCAGGAGATCTTCCTGAACTTGCTCGCTTCCTGGGACCGTCTGCTGATCGCTCAGGGAGCTCTGGGACGCGCTAACAGGCTGCGATACCTCCTCATGAACCTCCTCATCACTTAACCTCTCCACTTTGACACGCACGTCTTCCTCGATCACGAGGGGCGAGCTGGCTTTCGTGCTCTCACACGTCACGTAGTCTGCAATTCTTCGGTTGGCCTCCGAGGGCCCGGGCATTTCCAAAGTCCTAGAGTTCTCCACCTGCTTCACCTTCTCAGACTGAAGCCTTCGATCAATTCCAAAAGGAAAAGTCCAGGGAAAAGCTAAGGAGGAGTCTACAGGCTGATTTCTGGACTCCGGGTAAGAAGTTGAAGGATTCAGCACTTGGGGGGAACTTGTTTGGGTGTTACACTTGAGGGGGCTCTCAGGAGACATAACGATGTAGCTTTTGCGCTTTCTTCGTGACTCTCGGCACACGGGAATGGTTCTTTCCACCACGCTGCACTCAGAAGACACCGGAGAAAGGCTGCCGTCTCGCGAAGTGAAATTGCAGTTTGCGCTGTTCTCCTGGCCTGCGTCTAGCACCTTCTCCTGCTGGCTGTTGGGCGTATTCCATAAGATGCTCGACTTCATGAACTCGGAGCACGTGCTGGCAACACTGAACATTTGCATATAGCTGGCTGCGGCCAACACGTCAATAATGTTTTCTGTATTGATGGACAGCGTTGCCGTGTAAGCGTATTCCAGAAGAGGTATAAAACCAGTCACTGTCACATGGTGCAGGTCTAACACGCTCTTGCTCTCGTCTTCTGCTTGGCCGACGAGTTTGGATCGGAAGAAGTCGCTGCAGGCTGCCAAAACCACCTTGTGCGCCCTGAAGATTTTGTCCTGGACGCGAATGGTGATATCACAGAAATGTCCGTCGTTGCGAAGCATGTTCAGCTTTCCAAGCATCTCCTGACTGTGAGCAGGGGAATTATGAGTGAATGTTTTAACACCCATTTTTTCACCTTTCTGCTAGCGTTCCTTCCACATACGAGAGATCACAGGTATCCTGAAACAAAGAGAAGAGCTGTCATTTTCATCTCGGAAAGCAAAAGTGAAGTGGCTTCACTTCAGACCCTGCTTGAAGAAAATGCAGTGGAATCCTCTAGGGCCTGGTTTATTATTTTATTTTTTAGGATCCAGACTGTGCAATGGATTAACTATACAAAAATGCAATTACTCAGTTGTAATTTTCAAAAATGCAGACCAAATTGTTTGCAGTCTATCACTAATATCATCTCCCACATTTCTGCTATTGTCCACTCAGAACAAATTTCCAACACAGTTTAGAGAAAAATAAGTGCCTGTAGCACTACAAAGAAAGCATTTTTGAAACCATCATCTGTGTAAGAAACCTCTATTTTTTCTTTTCTGGGCTCAGGAAACTATTGCTCATGGCTCTTAAGCCTGAGGGACTTTGTCGAATGATTCTTTTAAGTGGAATAGACGTTTCCTTGGATCCACTTATGAGCGTGCAGGAGCAGGCAAATATCCCAGAGAAGGCATTTAATACCAGAAGTTTTAGAGAAACTACAACATGAATTTTCAGAGGGCAGAGTTCAAGCTAGTAAACACAAAATAATAGTTGCCAATAGCTCTGCTTTACTGCTGTAGTGCAGGTACTGATTGCCTAAAGCTGCTTTTAATAAATAATTTTGGACTAGGATGAGAAGTTATTGAAAATCTCTTCAAAAACACAGTGGATTACAAACCTCAAAGTGAAGTTTGGATTTAAATCAAATAGACACAAATTGATTTTATACATGTGATAAATAATGGAAGTAGTGCAACTTTTTCTTACAAAAAATACACACTGCCTTCTTGGGGACCAATTCTCTTCTATGTGTAGGAAGAAATGCATGTTTTCTGTGCAAGGTCCTGAAGGACTAGAGGGGACCGTACGTCCCACAGTGTCTGGCAGCTGTAAAGACCATCTCCAAAAGAAAAAATATATAAAATTGGTTCCCGTGTTTGCTCAAATTGTTTCTGAATTATTTCACCATAGAGGGAAAATAAGCTGTAATGTTACACCTTCTTAGGGCCCCCCAAGCTTCCATGTAAAGTCTTCCGTGTTCTACATGACTCACGTAATTAACATGATACAGAAACATCATCTGGTAAAGTTGGTGGTTAAACATCAATAACACAATTGGATCTGATTATTTCCTGGAGTCAGTCAGCTTCTTCACATCATCCTTTGCCTCTTCCTTACACATACACAGAACCATACCACTCTTGCAAATTGTGCATGTGAAGCTTCCCAGATACAGAGCTCACTGTAGTTTGGAACAACTTCCCACCAGTCTCACAAGTCTTAGCACGTATTTAAATGGCAGCTGTCAGAGCCTACCCTGTTCTACAGACACTTGCACTCGGCTTCTTCTTGTCCTCTGATTTCACTTTTGATACTGCAAACCCTTTCACACTGGAAAAACATTTATGCTAGAGAAGAGACTAAGACTTAATACGCATAAAGGCTGAGTGAAACTATAAGTCCATTTGGATTTAAAATGAAATTTCACACTACTGCAGAAGAAGAAGTTAAGCACAAGCAAAACACTCCTCTTCAGCGAAAGAAAACATATCGACCTCAAGAGGCATCTGAAGATCCAGACTGTTTGTTCTCCGGCACGAATCAAATGAAAAGCATATTTAATTGATCTCAGACCAAAACTCTGCAGTAAAATCTTGTAACAGCATATTCTAAAATGGCCTTAGGATAGCCTTCCTGCTGAATTCCCAGTAGCTGCAGCAATTCCTTGGCACATCAGAAGCCCAGAACCCCTGTTCAGGAACTGGCTGCAAAAAGATGAATACATGCACAAGGACTATCAATAGCATATCTGGTATTTAGAAATACCACCGATATATAATGGTAAACAAAGAGAAAAACCTAGGCAAGCGATACTCCCAATACTTATATGCCCAGAAGACTAATCACAATCATCCTTCTCCATTCATCTGAGTGAGTAACGCTCACAATCCCTCCCGTCTCCGAGAGATCTCTCCTGCTCACCTCCTTCAAACCCTCTTTTGAAGCACTGCTTGTCCTGCTTCCCCCTTCCTGCCTGCCTCTCCCCTCTTCTGGCTTCCTTTCTCCTTTCCCTTTCATCTTCTACTTCCTTGACCTTGATCTGGTTACAGAATTTAAAATAAAATAGCGGAAGGCAGCGCAATAAATTTAAATGAATTTATTACACGAGCGGAGCGCCTGCCATGAACGTGGGACCTTGTTTTGTTGAGTCACTTCCATAACACGACTTTGCCCCGTTCCTTGGACACACCGCTGTGCAAACAAGTGGCTCCTACACAGGCTGAAGGATGTACACATATGCATGTTACTTTCAGTAAAATCGGAAGAGCTGGGCTGGGGAGGGGAAACAATGCCAGTTATTTATAGTTAGTAAGGTAGTAAAAATGTCAAATATTTTTAGAAGATAATTTGAACAGTATGAAAGTATTTTTTCACATGAAAAGATGGGGATGCTAAAGCTCAGACAGGTCCTAAGGCATTCAATTCTCTTTTTTAAACTTTTAGTGGCACAGGGCACTTTTATAGCTGCAGTAAATCCTAGTGATGAAAGAGAGTAAAGGACCGAGGCATTACAACTCCACCTCAAGTCTTTGGATTGTCAACATTTCAAAATTACTTTTTTTTACACTTATTTTCAATTATTAGATATAATCGATAGAAATAATTATTAGATTTACCCTGACAATAACCCAATTATTAGATATACCCCGACAGCAGTCGTTAGACGCTCAGGTATGGGGTACTACATTCAGGAGTGATTAAGAACCAAAGGCAAACTAAACGCACAGTACATCAGGAGCGTTTGGGGTCTGGAGATCAAGGTGTGCATGTAAAGTAAGTGATAAATGGGTTGGAGCTGGAAAAGTTGCCTTCAGCTTTAAGCCAAACACCATCAGTGGTTCCGTAAGCAGGTCCTGGGTTGGTGTCAAAGAAATGGGGACCAGCTTTTCCCTCCCAGCTGCTGGCAGCACGACTCCTCTCTCCCATCCCTAGGCACACACGTCCACCTTGCCCTGTCCCACGCTACAGAAAAGTATTTTAGAGTTCAAGAGAAACAGAAGGAAATTTAAAGATACTTTCAGAAGTTGTTAAAATATTCTCAACGGGACACTTCAGCATGCATCAGAGTTGTTTTTAACTTCGCCTCAGACGCTTGCAGCTCGAGCGAATGGTTTTTCCAGCGTACATTCCCACACTGGAAACGTGTGGGAATTCACAACCTTGCCAAGGCGCTGATCCCAGGACAAGGTGAGAAGTCAGACAAGAGCACTTCAGGACTCCCAGAGAATTTTCTCCACTCCTAGGCAAAAGCAGTTTGAAGGCAAGTGCTACAGAACCAAAGACTTTGTACAATTAGTTTGAACATTAATTTAGGTCTGGGTGTTTTTTAAGCCTACAAGCACTAATGTAGACCTGACCTTTAAGTAGTCAGAGCAACTTAGCTCATTCTTACTGTGTCAAGGCTAACAAAAAACAAGTTTTACCAAGTTATCAATTCACATACGCTGTTTTGTGACAATGATTAAACATATGGCAAGCTTCTGTGCTTAGAAGCAGTAAATATGAAATTCTATGCTATACCCTGTAAGTGGAAAAGAAATGGTAATGGTTGAAAAATTTGGCTTATGTGACCTGCCAGTTCCACATACGCAAAAGTTGCTTCTTCACCTCCTGACTAGCACTATGACTCAAATCAGTGTTTTTAAAACATAGTACTTAGAATGGTCTTGGTTTTTCTTTGAACAACTCAGCAAAGCACACTCAAAGAACTGTTCGCATTCAGTTTCTGACTTGGCTACATCATCTTACAACTCATTTTTAGCACCACAAAGCTACTGCCCCACCTTTAAACTCTGCGTCCTGACCTGAGGACACTGACAAAATATGAAGACAACTTCTCTGAATACTAAAACCAACTGACTTCAGGTATGTAAATGCCATGTTGGCTCCAGTGCCAAAATGCACAGGGAATTCCCACCCTCCTGCTCCCCAGCCCCTCATTCCTTGAACTTTGAAGCCATGGTGTAAATGGGATCACTACAGCTACCTTTGGGGAAATTTACTCATAACCCAGACCGCTTCTTGGCCGCTGATTACAGCACCACCTCATATGCAGCGGCAGCAGCCTGGGGATCTTCTGTGGGGAGAAATGCGTAAACTGGAAAGTCTCCAATGGCTGAACTAGGAGCACTGCCCAACTACACCCGTACCTAAAATATTAGGCTGCTAACATAACTTTCACAACACACCTCATCTCTATTTCTTCTGTGTTCAAGAGGTAGCAATTGGCTGCTCTGAGACACAGAGGTACAAAACCAGGATCTGCCAACATCCCACTCCGCTGCACAGGTACCAGCACCCCACTCTCCCTCAAAGTGTCTCACTGGTTAGTATAATTAAGCTTATAATTGAGTTAGAACAACTGCTCTGAGCGTGTACTTAACTTCCAAGTTTGCTGTTTCTATTTCGGCCTTGAAACACTTGTGTATCTAAACACACATCTGTTTCCCCCAACAACACCAGCTGGCCTATTAAAAGGTACGATCTCCCACTACAAATCTTGCCTTGCTTCATTTGACAAAACTGCTGGCTGGAGCTCACAAACCATTCCCATTTCAAATGAATCAACAGTGCTTTCTAAACTTTGTTTAAAACAGTATTTTCGGTCAGCAAACCTAGTTTGAACTCAGCCTGCCATCGCCAAGCCTAGCGGTATTTATGAGAAGAGAAGGCAAACACAAGGTTCCTTTGCTCAAAATTACGTCAATGCACAGCATTCACTTTGGTGTCCTGGAATCTGTGGAATGCAAACCTGTAACCTTTAGCTGCAGTGGGTGAGCAGGCCAGGGAAATGAACCATCCAGAGAAGCACGCAGTGGTTCTGAACTCCAATTTCCTCTAGGATAGCATACTTCAAATTGTAAGCGCACAAAGAAGCTAGTGTTAAATTAGTTACTTCATAAACACACCGGTTGCGTTAAAACATGAAATAAATGCTGAGCTGCAGTCTATAAATGGAGTCTGAGGGGATACTCCTAGCCTGCAAAAGCCGTGACAGCATCCAGGCCTGGGGCTGACCGGGCCCTTGGTCTCTGGGCCTGGCACCAGGCCTTTATCCCCCAAACCCTTCCCACTTGACTACCCCAAGACACTGAAATTCCTCAGGCATCCTCTTCCTCCCAGCTTCATAGAAGAGGACGATTTTGAGGTGTTTTCCTTTGTAAGGAGTCTGTGGGAAGCTTCTGTTCTTGGACAGGGCTCTCCGGCAGGTTTGGCAGGCCTCCCGGAGGAGCGCTGTGTGCATAGCCCTGCTTCAGAGCAGAGAATTGCTGACAGCGAGGTACAAAACTCTGGAAAGCTCCACCTGGGAGCTTTAATTGTAGAGTAATTCCACATTCGAAGCTAAAGCCTAGAAATGCTGCAATCCATCTATTTATTGTTAGCAGTAATATTCCCTTTCACAGCAGAACACAGACGAAAGTATGTTTTTCTTTTTGTACACTCTCCACAAGTACTGCATTTGATAATGCCATTTCTTTCGTAAAAAAGTGGGTTTGGCTCACCACTTTTGACAACCTCATACACCAGAGGTTTTGAGGCCATTGACTCCATCTACAATTACTGTCGTGTATAAAAAGCATTTCTTAGCTTCTCTGTATTCACAGAGAAGTTTACACCTATATATTGCCACTTCATCTTTTTTCCTTTTTTTTTTTTTGAAGGAATCCTTTCCAAAGATGCTATGGCGGCAAGTTGCTTCCCAGTCACCTCTTCCTCTGAAAAAAGCCCAGCAGAGACTTTCCAAAGGAAGACCTTCCCGAATTTCAACTACATACCACCAGGCGCTGGTGCAGAGAGTGGCAGGAAGTATTTCAGAAGTCGCATTCATAGAGGTGGACTAAAACACCAGCAGTCAACAGCTGCTTCAAATGTTTAAGTGCACACAAATAATTCTACGTTGATTCAAGCCTGTGTAAACAGCCTACATAATTTTCAGATTAAAGACGAACTCCACACACCCAGGCCTGTTTAACACTTGTGAAAGCCACTTTATGGCAATGAACACTACCACCAACCCCACGTCTTCAACAAATCAGTAAGGATCCAGCTAAGCTCCTCACAAATCCTGTAACATCTGAGTCTTACAAAGCCTAAGTACCAAGGCTGCAACCCCATCACAATAATTTGCTGAAAAGATTTGCACATCTGGAAATCCTGAGCTGTGCCAGGACTTGATAACTTTACTTGCTTGGCAGCAACCAAGGTACGTCTCTTCAGTACAGGATATTGAGATGCAGGTGCAAAAGCACTCATTATTCCTTTACTCTAAGTTCACTTACAGACTAGAAATAGTATTTATCTGCAAAGCACAAGCAGGAAAAGCACCTGATAGCTCCTCTACCCAAATAATTACTTGGAAACATGAAGTGCCCACAAAATACCTGTTTCATATTCCTAGCACATCCCTTAAGTTTTCTCAAAATTATAAGAATGGAAAAGCCGTAACTGTAACATGCCACGAGAACAGAGAAGTTGTCTGAGGGCATGGCAAAATCTCTGATGGCAGTTACAGCACTGACTCACATTATCACTGCTATTGAAAACATTAATCTTTAATGTGGATAGGAAAAAAACAACACAGATGACAGAAAAGTAGATTTGCGTGACACAAAGCTGGTAGGTGCATTTTAATTCTCAGAGCTGCTGAAAGCATTGAGACCAGTGCTGGGGTGCCAGAAACAGCAGTTTATTCTACAAAACAGTTTTTATTGTAAATTGAGATGGTAGGTCAGTTGCAACAGAACAGTTCTGAGAGGATAAAATTAGAAAACATTTACATATACATTTTGAAGGAAAGTTGAGCGCATAATTTTTGAAGTAACAACAGACGCCTTTCCCCTCACTTGTGACAGCAGAGTACAGACTATCTTAGGTTTGCATGACTAGAACTTCAGCTTCAAGTTCAACTTAAGAAGGTGCTGATACTCCTCCTCTGTAAGATGCCACGGCTCCCACTCATTTATCACCCTTGCAGTTTATCATTCAAAACCCAGGTACTGTTTTTGGCAACCATGCTTTAATTACTGTTGTTTCTAATCCATCCAATTTACTCTTGAGGTACACTACCAAACAAGAGGGAAAATGAGCAAAACATCCACCTCTTCAGGATTTCAGTTTTAACTGTTTATACAGGCATCAAGGTGTAAGCTTTGATCAGAAACCAGTGCTGCTGCCAAATGCACTGAACTTGAGCTCTCCATGTCCTGGAACATGCGTTTTACTCTGTGGTAAGGAGATTGATACACAACTTGTATGAAGCTAACAAAAGGACTCACATTTCTGTGCAAATTGCTACAAATAATTTAAAAAAAATTCTCAGCTCTCTCCTCAGTTTTTGTCAATGCAAGCCCAAGGCCTGCTCACCAAAATCTTTCGCCACCCTTATTCAGCACCTGGTAGTGGGTTCCAAAGTTTTGGCTGAGCAGGGCATGCTCCTGCCATGTTCTGTCAATGTCAATGTCCACGCTCTGTCAAAGCTCCAGGAGCCTGTCCCTTAACTGCCACTGCTCCCAGAAGCGTCCCCTTAGCACGGCTGTCTTGACTCAGAGCTGATCTGAACAGAACTGAAGGGGCCTGCGAGAGAAGCCAAAGCATCTTGTTAGGGACCTGGGTAACAACGTCTTACCAAACCTCCCCACGAGGCAGGATGGGAAAGGCACTGCTTTTGCAATCTACCTCTGCTCGTTCCTGTTACATGGTTTCAGCCTTGTTCGCCAAAAGACGTGCAGTTTGCTCTTCTGTTTCTTCCTCAGTTTTGCAGAAGTTTTTTTTTTTTTTTTTTTTTACACCCTGGATATTTAACAACTAAACAGCACAATACTTCCTGTTAAAGCAATACAAACCAAGAATAAAGGGGATATATTTACTTGGTTCCAAACATTTCAGTTATACTGGTTCTAAACAACGCTCCAAGTAAAAAGCATACAGAAGCCAGAATGAGAGGACCAAAGTCTTCCTCATGCTACAAGACTGCCTCTGCCTGTAAAAGCAGCATGTTTGCTGGATACGTGAAAAAAGCAGCGTTTACTGTAATGAAAAACAAGGGAACACGTCTATTGCTTAAATCCCAAGTAATTTAGAATATTCAAAACAACATAAAACAACATCACAGAGCTGCTGTTCTTGTAACACAAGGTCTTAACAAAGAAAAGGCTATAAACCATTAGTTAAACCATCATTTTTTAGGAGTTGCTCTTTCTACGCCTACTGTGAAGCACTATATGTCTTATTTTTTTTTCCTCTAGATCATTCATTTGCAAAGTCAAGAAGTCGAATGCAAAAATTCAGCAGTCCTATTCCAACAGCGTGGCAGGAGATATTAGATAAAGGCAGTCTGGATGCAGGCTGACAGAAAGAACTACTACAGCCTAAGCAGGAGCCTACATTAGAGCCCAGGACATGGCTAAGGATGGAAATGCAAATACCGAAACGAAGGTGGATCGGTGGATAAAAGTGCCACTATAAACCTTTGAAAATTTCCCAGTGATGAAATGGAACACGACATGGAACTTACCAATTTGGGCTGACACATCCTCCAGCGTCTCCTTTGCAGACTGTATCTGCTCGGAAGCCACAAACATGTCCTGAAACTTAAAGGAGCTCTATTCCAACCCCTGCATCTGGCATAATTAAGAAGTCATCTGTCTGGATGTAACAGATTACAGATGCCAAGGCCACCCTCATTAAGCTTACCAGCAGCCACACACTTGCAACAGACTCTTGTGGAGCTCTGTCTTGTCATTTCCTCGTGAAAGTGACACTTCTAGATTTATTCGTGTCCTTTATCATCCCGTGTATGTGGCCTACAGAAGCAGCCTACAAGACTTCCTCCTGACCAATCTCAAGTTGGCAAGAGGATTTAGTCTTACTGTAAGCCTTTCTTTTCATTTCTACAGAGACACTCTGCTCGTGGCTCGGGCAAAGAGAAAAATGAGTTTTGGTCTCTGCAGCTGACAAACTTACGTCTGCTGTGAGGCAGCTTCACAGCAGATAATAATTTCCCCATTTATCTGTGAATCGGTTAACTGTGGAAGGTGTCACTGAGTTGGACTTCAAGTCACATACAGTGAAATGCAACCTGCTAAATGGTTTCGGTCCCATTGGCTTTGGGCAATGAAAATGAATCTGCACAGCACTGCAAATGGCCACGGCCAAGAGCAGACCCTTCTGACTGATGGGAGAAGCTGCGAGCTGACAGAAGTTTGTAACCAAAACAGCCTGGGAACCACTGACAGGCAATTGAGAGCTCTGTATGTGGGCACTCACTGTGCTAGATTACTACAGCAAGATTAAAGCATAGCTACAACTCCTAGTCTAGATAAAACTTGAAGATTAAAGATCACGTTGTAGGTGTGTAAAACATGTTACCACTCCTTTCATTAGAAGTCGATCTAAAAATGTTTCCATTAGGCACCGCTCTGTGATTACAAGCATGCAATCTGATATTTTAGTTTTCAAGAAAAGGTGCTAGTGTACTAGGAGAAGAGGCAAGACTGTTCAAAGATTGTCTTATTGTGTGGCACGCACCTGCCAGAAGGCTTGGCAACATTACCACGGTGTTAATTCAATCTCTCAAATATTTAGTGCCAAAGCTCCGGTTATTTAAAAACATAAAGATGTTTCATCTCTCAAAGATCAGCAGTGATATATGATTAGGTGTTTGTATACAACTGCAGAACCTGGCTAAATGAAAACAATGAGGAAAAGAAGAACGAAAAATAAGAAACCAAACAGAAAATGAGACACCACCTGTGTTTACTGAAGCTGAAGCATGTCACACTAACTCGATAATGTATTTTTCGGAAAAAAAACAAATGCCACGTAAGATGAGGACTACATTAAAATGTTTGAGTAACGTGACATGCAGAATTATTAGCGAAAACAAGGAGATGAATAGACAAACTACAAGTCAGCTAAGGAGCTGGTTAAAAAGAAGTAATTTGTGTATTGAAATGACAGGTTGAAGAATTTACCTGTGAAGTGCCGTAAGGACTTGGTTTAGCAATAATCTCCAAGTGTTTCCGTAGAGACACTGGCTCAAAAAAATGCTGATGAAAAGGCTAAGATGTATCATCAGCACAAAGCGTAAAAACAAATGACTTAACTGAAGTCTTAGGAACAGAAGGAAATTCACTGGAAATCCAACAGTATGAAATTAAAAACCCACCATTATATACTAGGGACCTACTAATAGAGTCGAGCTATAATCTGGAAGCTAATTAGTTAAAAGTGACTTTGGAGAAAGATCTCCATAACATTTAATTAAATTGAGCAGCTAACTGAAAGGCCCACAGAATAACCAGACTATTTTAATATCTCATCTTTTGGTCAGGTGTTTGTCAGGATCTATTTTAGCCTCCCGAAAGGTTCTCAAGAGGATTTTTTGGTGCGTTCTTCTTCCCTGCATGTCTGCTCCTTACCTCGCCTGTAAAGTAAACTATGCTTGGGTCTTCTCAGAGCATTTGACTAAGCCAGACGACATTTCAGACAGCAACATGCACTAGCTAGAACCAACAGGGCATCCATTAAGTGCACTGATCAGCAAGACAGTGCTTAATCTCAGGATCTAATTGAAAGAGGAGATTACAATAATCAGGACAGTACTGGAGCGTGCGCCACACATGAGTCGTTGGTCTGACGCCACTGAGTATTTTTTACGCAAGACCTAGAAGATGAGATGTGCCTTAAAACATTTACAGATACGTGGAGAAGATAGATGTTTTCTTAAAGGACTCCGCACCTTTCGACATCACTGAAGCTTGCTGGCTGCAACAAATCGCACACCTGATGCACCAGCTGAGCTCTTAAACATGCACCTGGCGGGAGTGGAGAGCAGCAACTCGCAGCATTTTGGTGCAGAACGGGTGAAGAGCCTTGGGAACGGAGCCCGGTACAACACGCTGGCTGCTCCATCCCTAAAAACACGCAAGCAACTCCACACATTTTCATAACCTGTGTTGTTTTTTTTTCTTTTTTTTTTTTTTTCCCAGTCTTGTCTTCCCGAGCCACAACAGTTTCTCAAGTTTTGGTGTGATCATTTGAAGTCAGCTCTTTCAGAGAACAGAATGTTACCATTCACTACTTCAAAGGACCCAGATTTAACTTGTTGCCTTTTTGAAGCTGCAGTGCAAAGTATAAACTTTACGTGCCTAATATAGCTTTCACATGGTTGAATAAGCAAACCCGATAAATGCCACTTTCCCCAGCCTCCAGCACTTTGAACTTTTCATTGTAGGAATCTCACGTTAGTGCTCCATATAACACATAAAAGTCAATTTTCAGGCTGTACTTAAAACTGAGGCTCATTTAACAACACGAGCAGTAACAGCTAAGAGGTCTTGCTATATATGCAATTATATTTATTTTCTTAATAAAAATTAATGTGCAAACTTCATTAGACGGAATGTATTGTGATATATCACAGATTCATTGCCCTGTAACTGTTTTTTTCCACCAGTTCTCTGAAAAAGCCCATGACCAAACTCCTACATTGCCAGTTTAACAGCCGTTTGCCCTGAAAGCACGTGCTGGAGATGCTCGTACCACCAGCATACGAGCAAACCTGTTTGTTTTGTTCTGGTTTTTTCCTAGAATAAAGCAACAAACGAATTTGCAGTACCGTCATGCGGGCAAGCCCCAGAACATAATGAGATTATACTGAGCGGACTGATGTTACACCCCTGAGGCACGCATTCAAATTCAACCACTCTTTCCACAATAGCGTCATTTTAATGCGCTCTGAACACTTTCTTCAAAGTTTTCCCCCGCGCTAACTCCGATCCAGTTTGTCCCCGGCTTCCCAGTGTAGACAAGCCACTGCACGACCTCTTCCCATGCTGCGTAACAAAGCACAAGGCTTCGTTTTCCCTGTCTTGGCGAGGAGCACGAACCAAGACCCAGACACGCCGGTACCTGCGGCCTCGCTGACCTGCGGAGGTCGAGCACTTCTGAGGGTATCGGGCAGGAAGCACTGGGTTCAGCAATTCTTCCGACCGAGCTGCGGGAATACTACTACAGTAGCAGAAAAAATTCAAGTCAAACATTAAATTCTACTAAATACTGTAAATTGCCCCCCAAAAATCCATAGAGCGCTTTTATTTGTCACATGGCAGCAACCTTCTAGTCTGAACTAATTCCAGAAAGGTAATTTTTCTTGTTGTACCACGGCTACCCACAGCACTGCAGTCCTTGCTCTCAGAAGCTCTGCAAGCATCTCAACAAACTTTGGAACAACGTACATCAGAGTGTCTGCTCACCCCAATCTCCCTCCCAAATTACTAACAGAAGCCCCAAGCCCTTTTTGGGGGTGCCACGGGAAAGAAGCGGGAAGAAAAACGGCATAGGTTGTGTATCCTCGTGCTAAAATATTCTACTATATTCAAAGATTTTCTTGGTAGCTCTACTGCATTGGATCCATGGAAGAGTCAAAAGGTAAACCAAAAATCTCTGCTTCCTCACACACGCGTACGCCTATTTACAGAACACTGCCAAATCTTACTACATGTCTTTGAGGAGAAAAGAGGGCACACGAGGCATGTTTCAGACAGAAGAGAGTCGATTTCAGAGATCACTTTAACTGATGGCAGGTTGAAAACCACCCTTGGAAAGTAAACCATCTCTTCTGTTCCTCCAGGACAAAACCTGGGTGCGTTATGCCCCGAGAGCCGCCAGCGGCAACAGAATTTCGGGAGCTGAGGAATCCCTCCTCTCCCCACCCCGGTGCTGTCACCCCCGAGCACTGCCTCCTACCTGACTGTGTGCGAGGCTTTAATTTTTGTCACTTGCAAATGACAAAGCTGTCGCCTCATTTTGCAGAAACAAACGACTGTAACTGCACATCACAATCGTTAGGTTTGTGACAGCCAAATTTGGCTAAGTGCTAGTTTTTACTGGTTCAGCACAAAGCTTACCTGTCAACTGATTTGTTGTTTGAAGTACTCAGTTTTATTACAATAAATGACAGCTTTCCTTCTCCGACTTTAATTTCAGATTAACAAGGAAGCATTACACCTTAATGAAATACACATTAACCGTAATAAATTAATTTTTCTGAAGCAGAATGCAAATCTCAACCCTCCCCGAAGCACGCTAGCCCCGCTCCTGCCAGAAGTACAAGAAGCCAGCGCTGACAAGCAACGCCACGGAAAACCTGCGGAAAGAGCAAAGGGGAGAGAGATCAAGGCGCAGCCACACGTCGGGCACAATCTCGAGAAGCAAAAAAGGCATCGCCGATCCAGACGGCGTGGCCCAGGGCCAGCTAGTCGGGGTGTCACAGACACGGCAACAAGCAGCCGCCTTTCAGACGGAAGCGGCTATAAAGAATCCCCAACAAGTTGGAGCAAGGCAGGAATTCGGTTGTGTCATCGCCCTCTTAGCACTGTGTGTACCCTTTATTTTCCTAATGACTCAATTATGCAGGTAAAATTAAATGCCTAAAAGGAGTTCTTCCTGGCCCCGAAAACTCAAAATCCTGGTGTTTACCCACAAAGCTGCTGTCAGGTGAGCAGCGGCAACGCCGGCTCTCTCGCTTTCTTGCCTTGTATGGCCAAACCTGGGCTGGAAGAACCAGCCGCATGGTTCAGGCTGGGAATAACGAGTTTTGTGGATTTTGTTTTATTTTTTTTAAGCCTCTAGCATCTTTATTAACATCTCACAGAAACCTCTTGGAGTACGTCTTTCTTAACGTGGGTATATAGCCACTAAAAAAAAGCGACAACAACAACACAGACAACAAAAGCTGAAAGACAACTGCAGAAACTGCTGGACCCACAGAGCTCTAACACCACATAAATATCCGTCCCTAACATGGGACCAACGCTCACCATAACCACCAGGCACCTCCAGGGCTCCTGGGTCTCTGTAGGACACATCTTAACGCTTCCAAAACCCAGCAACAGACTCAGCTGTGGCAAGTACCCACCATAAATTCACTTTTTCCATAACGTACTCTCGGTAACGCCCAAATGCACTACACCATCTGTAGTTACACTTATAAACCAACATCTTCTCGACTATCCCTACCTGTATCTCCAGCAAAACAGCTCTCGGCACAATGATGATGTTCCGTTGTACTTCTGAACACAAAACACTACACACATTTGTAACATTATCACAGATGAGCTACAAAATACCCTTTATGAGAAAGCCTCTTACTGCTCTGGAAAAAGCTGCCTTTATTCAACCTTCTTGGGTAGATCAGGCAAACAAATGTTGCGGTCGAATCACCTCAAAAACAACGTAGCAGACCTCAAAGGAAAAAAAAAAAAAAAAGAAAGGTGATGTAGAACAGCCTCGGCAGACAGAGGTACCAAATAGCCTGGGACAATTCAGCTGGGGGGGGGAACAAAGAGAAAACTGAGAACAGAGATCTATACAATTGCAAATGAGAAGGTGACTGGCAAAAAAGATTCTTTATTCTTTCTCGTGCTGCAAAAACTAGGCGGCACTCAATGAAATTACCATGCACCGGGTTTAAAAAAAAACGCAACAGGAAATCTGTTTTCGCGCAGTTTGTGGAATTCATTGCACAGCACACTGCAGAAGCTGGAGGTATAAACTGCTCGAAAGGTTTAGGCAAATCCACAGATGACGGGTCCGAGAGGCACAAGTAAACAGATTGTCTGCACGCACCCTCTAGCTCAGGCCGTCTCTAAATCCTCCGCCGCTGGTAGAGGCGCTGAGGGACGCTTACTGCGTCACCTATGTCTGCTCTGCTACTTTCCCCCTAATGATTTACTTCTGGCCACTGCCACCGACCACACGCCGAGCTCCACGCGTTCTGCAGCCCTTATTATCCCAGCCCTCCCGCACTCTGATAAACCTGTTTGTCTGAAATAATTATTTCCCCGGCTCTAAATTGGAATATATTAAAAACACGCCGTCTACAAATAAAGCGTGCTTTAAGTCGCTTCCTTAAATTGATTAAATGGAAATAAAGAACTAAATTAAATTCCCGGCCTCCACAACTCCTCCCTCCCCATCACACACGTGAATGCCATTTTACCAGGTTTGCAGCTCGCTCCCTGCCACCACCATTTCATTTGCGCGCCTTCTGCAAAGCAGCACCAGACATTTGTTTTCATCCCGTGGAACCATTAGAAGAATCAATGTGACCTCCGAAGGAAGTTAAGAGGAATGGACTCCTGTGTTTACTTAGCAGTACGTACACAACTATTTAATTAGATCTATTTGCTAAAAACTGCATCTTTCAAGGCAACAGCAGCAACCGCAAAGCGAGGAGCTTCGACTTCCTCCATAAACCAGTTTTCAGGGCTTTTTTGCAGCTCAATACTGCTGGAAGAGCAACGGCCCCTACCAAAGCGCTGCTACAGGTGAAGGCACATGTCCCACCCAGCTCCGTTCCTTTGTCAGAGCACCAAGTAACTGAGCTGCTGCCCCTTTTCAGCCACACAACTCCAAGACTGATGTCATGTTTCCAGCGACAGACTCAACGTGCTCCGCGACCGTAGCATTTAATTTCGGAGTCAGCACTTGACACGTTGAAGTATTTGGAATTCCTGAAGTCTGGCTGTCTGCGCAGTTGCATAATTTGAGCAGGGATAACCTACTTCTAACCAGACAAGAGAGATGTACGTCAACAGACAATCCCTTCTACGTCAAGGGACATCTCCTTCCTCATCACGTACCCGCAAAAGCATCGCTCGCTGATTTGCCAGTTGGGTTTTCTTCTTGTTTAAGCAGGGAATTACGACGCCAAAAGAAAAAAGTGAAGTTACACATATCACCACATCTTGTTACAGAAACTAACATCCCCAAAGATCGTTGAAAAATAAAGTTTATCAGATGCAACAGACGGCACCACTGAAGCACCGGATGAGAAGGAACCAACACGAGGGCAAAGGACCCGAGGTTTCCTTATCAGCGACAGGTGAGTGGTGTTTGTGCAACCTCACCTTACGGCAGACATCACACAGCTATTAAGGACACAAAAAGAAAGAGCCTCCTTCAAACGGGTCACGGGACAGAACCAAAAATAATGCTGGGCCACTTGTTCAGCTTCACACACAGCTGACCAGACCCTCGGAGCAGCACACATTTGCAACAGACACCACAGAACGAAGCCACCCCCTTTTAGAAGCTGCCAGAGTTTATGATTAACCTCCTGTTGCAACAAACATGGCAAGGATTCAGTTTCACTTGCCGACTACTTCTGTTACGTATTACAGAAGAAACACATAAAGGCTCTCGCCCCCCAAAGCTCCCACTCACAAAGAGAAGAATTCTCTCACCCCGTAAACAAAACCAGTGGGAAAGCTCCTGGGTGGGAAAGCAAGCGCGAGCCTCCCCTCCTCGCGAGCTAGCATCCGTGCAGCATCCACCTGGGGAGGTGGAAGGAGGGCGAGAAATTCCCTTCCCCTGGAAAGGGACCGCTCGGAGTGTTCGCACCAATTAAAGCTTCAGATTAAAACCAGCTGTTTAAATAGAAGGAGTCCCCCGGGAGACGCACTTACAGCATTATAGCCAGTTTCTGGTATAAACAGCTTTACATCAACGGGAGTATTTACGTTGGTAGAGCCGCATCTCGGCCCGCAGGTTAACGCTTGCTCAGCTCCATCTTCTTAAACAGGAGCACTTAAACCCAGGCAAGGTCTCCAAGCGCGTCACACCCCGGAGCCGCGTTACGCGCGGACGTCGCGCTGCACGAAGAGAGCTCAATGGCAGAAGAAAGGCGCAGCGCATCTGGGGTGCCCTGCAAGACTCCGGGACGCCAGTCTGTGAGCCTCCAAAGTAAAGCCATCCCTCCCCGCTGCCACCTCGCAAGGTAGTACCACGAGCGTGACCTGCACGTGGTAAACAACACGCCACCTGGTCTGCCAAACGTGCAGCTCGAAACCAGGAGGCACCTCGGGGGGGGGGGCAACTCCTCCACCTAAATAAAGGCCAAGAGTACCTGGCACCCAAAGGGCAAGTGAAATTAAAATTAAAAAACAAGGAAAAAGGGAAAGCGCCATGCCAGGCAGGAGAAGCACAGAGAAAAGGCAGGGGCAAACACCTAGGTGGGAACGCGGAGAAATTTCCCACGTGGGTAGGGCAAACCTAGGACGTCACGCGAGGAGAATAATGAAAGCAGGAGACTTCTAGAAACATGCGAGAAAGATTCTGAGCTGGATGAGAACGGGAGGCTGACAAGATCAGGAAACTTCCAAATTACAGGTATGGCTGGAAAAGAGAAATCCAATGAATTTCAGACCAGTGGTTTCCAGCTTGGGATCTGCAGGCACCCGGGCAGCACACAGACTGCTTCCAAGCGGCCTCTGGGAGAGTAAACGGAAAAGAAAACCCCCGGCAGCCATGAAGCGCAGGGTAAGAAGAGGTGACCCTTCTGGCACGTGTAGCGAGGAGGTACCACGCTCCCGGGGGCAGGCGCCAAAACAGCTGCCGCCAGGTGTCTGCGGGGACACAGGAGACATGGAAGGACACGCAGGGGAAACCTGCTGCCTGGGAGCGCGTAGGAGAAACGCCTGCACCCTGAAAGCTACCTGCGAAATGCCGCCCATTCCTCTCCTGGCGTGTGCAAACGGGCACGACACGGGATGTGCCAGCAGCTTTCGGCAGACAGGCGACGCGATGCCCGTTGCACAAGGCCCTGGAGACAGACCCTCCCTCACCAGCAGGTATAACGAGCTCGGCAGAGATGGCAGAGCCGTCTCTCAGCTTCGGTGGGAGATACGTGCCTGCCTATTTGGGTGGAAAGCCTCAGCGCCTTTCTGCAGGCAGCAAGAAGCCTCCTGGGGTGCCCGCGCTTAAGCGGGCTGCGGCGGTCAAGCATGAAGGCATTCCCCAGCACAACCTGCGTACGGAAAAAGCATAAAGGCATTTGGGAAGGCAGCGGTGCCCTGCTCGGGGCGCGCACGCCTATAGGCAAGGAGGCGACAGCTCTGGCGAGCCGGGAGCGCGGCGCGTACCCCCCCAGCTCCCGCGTGTGCCGGTGTTTGTGTGCCCGTGGGGTTTATGTTTGCGTGGGGCAGGCCGCAGCCAAAATAACCTGGGACACGCGGAGGGGGAGGCAGGCGAGAGCCGCACCGAGACCCTGGTGGGTGGGCAGCGGGGTGCTGCGGGGGGGGGGGACAATGACAGGGCCGGGGGCTCTGCCTCGCAGCCTGGGGACTCCCCTTCCTCCATAAACACACACAGGGGAGGAAGAAATAAATAAATAAACAAACAAACAAATAAATAAATAAAAGCAGCGGCAGGAGGCACAACTTCCCCAGCTGCTGCTTGCCCCGGGGTGGTGGTGGTGGGGGGGGGGGGGGTCTTACAGGCCTGGAGGGGGCTTTGGCAGGGCTGGGGGGGGGGGGACATGGAGGGCTCTGACAGACCTGTGGGGGGGACGGGGGGGGGTCTAAGGGGAGCACAAGGGGATCCCACAGGCCGGCGGGGGGGGCACGGGGGACTCTGAAAGGCCTGGGGGGGGACAGAGGGGCTCTGAGGGGACCGGGGGGGGGCAGAGGGGCTCTGAGGGGACTGGGGGGGTCTAGGAGGCTCTGTCAGGCCCGGGGGGGGCACAGCCAGGTCCAGGCCAGGCGCTGCACCCCCCCCCCCCTTCATTCTCCCCCCCCCGTCCCCCCCGTCCCCACGCGGCGCTGCGGGGGGGCGCTGCCGGGGGCGGACCCGCGGTGCAGCAGCCAAAGCCCTCCCCCGGCGCCCGTTGGTTCCCCCCACCCCCACCACCTCCGTTCCCCCCCCGCCCCCATCCCCGTTTCCCCCCCCCCCCCCCCGGTACCTGCGGGGCCCGGGAGGAGGCCGCGCCCCCTACCGCGCCTGGGCCATGGCGGGGCGGCGGCGGCGGCGGCGGCGGCAGGAGGAGGAGGAGGAGGAGGAGGAGGAGGAGGAGGGGGGGGGGGGGGGGGGCGGGAGGAAGGCGCCGCCGCCGCCGCCTCCCCCTCAGGCGTGGGGGGGGGGGGGGGGGGAGCGAGGAGGGGGGGGGGCGGCGGCGCGCGCGGGCTCGGCGCGAGGAGGGAGGGAGGGGGAGGAGGGGGCGCGGGGCGCGGGGCGCCGTGTTTGTGTCCCACAGTGCTCCGCGCGGGGCGGGGCCGGGGGCGGGGCCGGGGGCGGGGCTACGGGAGGGGGCGGGGCTACGGGAGGGGGGGGAGGGAGAGGGCGCAGGCGCGGGGAGGGGAGCGGGGAGCGGGGAGCGGGGGGCGGGCGCCCGGTGCGGGCACAGCCGGGAACGTGCACGCGGGACGCCCCCGGTGCAAGCACCCCACACCCCCCCAGGACCGCGCACCCCAAACACCGCAGTGTGTGCGTGCACAGACCGGGGCTGTGCACACGGGACCCCCTGGTGTGTGCACCCCCCCTGGATGGTGCACGCAGGGCAGCCCAGTGCATGCATGGAGCGGGACCGTGCGCAGCAGACGCACCGGTTGCATGCGTGCGCAGAGCGGGACTGTGCACATGGGACACCCCGGGGGGTGCACCCCTCTGGGTCGTGCACGTGGGACACCTCAGTGGGTGCATGGACCAGGACCTTGCACACGGGACTGCAAGGTGCGTGCGTGCACTGACTGGGACCGTGTACACCGGATACCCACGTTCATGCACGCACGAAAAGCAGGGTGCACACAGGACACCCCCTGTGCATGCATCCCCCCGGGACTGGGCACCCCAGGCACACCAGTGCGTGCGTGCACAGACTGGGACTGTGCACATGGGACACCCCAGTGAGTGCACCCCCCAGACCATGCACACCAGGCACGCCAGTGAATGCAAGGACCAGGACTGTGCACACAGGACACCCCAGTGTGTGCACGCACAGACTGGGACTGTGCACACAGGACCCTCTGGTGTGTGCACCCCTCTGGATCATGCACACAGGACACCCCAGTGCGTGCATGGAGCAGGACCGTGCACACGCAAAACCTCGGTGCGTGCACACATGGACCAGCTCCATGCCAAAAGGACTGTGCACACCAGACACCTGTGTGTGCACCCCCAGACTATGCACACCCCTGTCCATGCACCCCCCAGGACCAGGCCCCGTTCCCAGCAGCTGCCCCCCATGCAGCTGCTCCAGCACACGAAGCGCAGCCACGCGCCGGAGCAGAATCCTCCCGTTTACATCTACCCCAATGGAGCTGGGAGTTAACGAGTCTCGAGTTAATCCGCTCCTGTAATTTGGTCCAAATCTGCACTAACTTGGGGTAAGCGCGGTTTAATTTGAGGTGATTAGTGCGGCCATTTTCTCCGCGGTCGCTTTATTTATTTATTTATTTATTGCAATAAGTGCTCAGTAAATCGAGGCAGGAAACAGATTGAACGGCCACCGTCCAAGAACGTTAATCAGCGGTAAAATATTTAAAAGCGGCCCCTGGAAAACGGCATGCTGCTCCCTAAATAAAAAAAATAAATAATAATAAAAAAAAAAAAAAAAAAAAAAAAAAACACAAAAAACGACGCCAAACTCCTCGTGCTAGAGTGAAAACCCTGGGACCGTTTTTTTGCTGGTTTCTTGCAAAACCAGGGGGAGAGCGGAACCCCTGCAGGCTCTGGGATCCTGCTCTCTGCTGCTTCATTCTCCTTTTGCTTCCTCTGGCTTTGCATTCATGGGGAGCTGCAGGGTAAACCTGGTGCACTGCTCTTTTGCAATTTATTTCGGTGAAAAGCAGGAGCAAAACGGCACCAATTTGGGCAAATTGCACGTGTGTGTGCACAGGTTGCTGCCACCTTTTTCAGCTGATGAATAAGACATAATTTGCAAGGCGAGGAAGAATCTGGTCCTGTCTACCTGTGGTTTAATAAAGATTAATAAAAATCAGGGCTACCATCCCTGTCCCTCCAAATGCTACCCCAAAAAGTGCAGAGCCGAGGGCATTTCGTGGTGACACTGCTGCAGACCAAGCGGGTTTAGTGGACATGCAGCCGATGCCGTTTCCTGAAGGCGCTTGATCTGATTTGCCTTTTCTTGCTGGCTGCAGAAACGGGTGCCGCTTGTTGTGGCATCGCTTCGAAACGCTGATTTGGGATAATTTTGTGTGCAAAGCCCCAGGTTCATGCAGCGGAGGTGATGGTGGGTCGCTGCCCTTGCTTCAAGCCTGGCCTCGAGCAAGCCGTGGGCTTGGCAGGTGAGGGGCCGGCTCCGAACGCCCAAATTCGCGTCGGGAAGATTCAGCGTGGTGCTCACGGTGCCGCAGCAAAATCACCAAACCCTACAAGTATCGCCCTTCAATCAACAGCTGCTGAACCTGCTGCGTGCATCCAAGACATAAAGCTACGCGATGAAACAACGCATTGACTTTATTTCTTTTAGTAATTAATTCTTTACATTGCTGAGCACCCGGCGAGCAAAGTGCATCGCCCCAGGGGCTGGGTGAGTGCACGACAGCACACCTAATGTCACCCCAGCGAGATTTCCCCCAGAAAGCACCAAAAGCAAGGAGGGTGAGCAAGGGGGACTTTTGGGTGCATGCTCACCCAGCTGTGACAGCAGCACCAGTGCTGCCAAACGGATCAGCCCAGACTGAAAATAAATAAAATAAAACAAAATAAATAAAATAAAATGCAAACAAAAAAATGACCACCTAAATTTAATATCGTCCCGTTTCTCCTTTTCCCATGCAACCTCCCAGATCCCGGCTGTGCTCTCCGCTTGCCCCGTTAGGTTTCCAATTAGCAGCAGGGCATTGGGTGTGGGAACCGTGTGGGTCTGGCAGTCAGCAGGCTCTGCAGAGCGTTGGAGGCTCCTTGCATGGGACGCTCGTGGGTTTGGGCTTCAGCTGCCAGTAAATCCTGGGCTGCCTCCGTGCTGGACCAAGGCAGCCCAGAGCACGACTGGGATGCACGAGCAATAGAAGGTGGGGCTCAAGGTGCTGAAAGGCACCCTCAGCGTTACCCAAAATCCTTACGACCCCAAATCCTTTGTAGAAAACTGCATGAAGGCTCTGTGGAAATCCATTCCGGGGATCACACTTAATAAATGAAATATTCCGAGATGTGTAAAAGATCAAAGTCACAGCTTTCCCGTAAGAGGCAACTTGCTCTTAAGCACATTTTCCAACATTGTGAGCTCGAGTCGTTGACACAGATGGAAAAACATTGACATGAAACCCGAGTAATTCGGTGGTAAATCTGCTCCTCATCTACCGAGAGCGAGCCCAAGCTCGTTTATTGCTTGGGACCGTAACTTGGCTGGGCTGGCTGCAGGTCCGCAGGTACAAACACCAGCGGGGAAATTAAGAGAAACCTCTGACAGCATCGTGATGGCTCCTGGCCTCCACCTGCAGCTTGTACACAAGATGCAAACTCCTGATGCCTTGCCTCATTTAACAGGTGAGATCTGAGCGTTTTGGAAAACGTTAGAGGCTTAAAGCCTGCAGCAAGAGCGGTGTCAGCAGCGCCGGCAGCCCCTAGGGCAGCTCAGCCATCCGGGACAGCTTCCCTTTGAGGCAGCTCTGCTTTCCCTGATGCCAAACCTCCAGGACTGGGAACGTGTTTGACCTTCAGGGTTTGCAGGTCCAGCTCCGGTGTGCCGGCTGCACGCACAGGAATTGTCCCACCAGGAAGCTGCCCACGTGCTCGCGCCTCTCCTGATTGCCTCTGCTGCAAAAAAAAAAAAAAAAAGGTGCAGCTCGTGCAGATTTCCTCGCTGCTTCCGTCTGTTTTGCACCAGGAGGTCTCAAAGCCCCGGTGGGACTTGCTGTTGGCCACATGGCTTCCCTGCCCCGACCAGGATGCAGAGGGCACTGATGCAGGATAAATTGGAGATGAGCTTAAAGATGCTCAGCCGCTCCCTGGGGGCTGGTCTCTTGCTTGGATCCTTGAATCTTTCCCCTCCTGGCTTGCTCACCGCCTGCAAGCTCCCAGAACGGGTGATCCCTGGCTCAGGGTTGTTTCACCCCCTTGCTGCAGCCTGTAGGTGACTTCTCCCTTTGCTTCAGCAGCCCTAGGAGCAGATCCCGTGCTCTTATGAGTCTGCTTTTCTGCTCCATGCAGGATGCTCCCTGTAGCACAGAAACCAAACGACACCTTCCCAGCGCCCTGCGCAGCTTCCTTGCATTGCTCCCACCCTCAAGGAACCGCTGCCTTGTCCTTGCTTGGCACCAGTGTGCAGGAACCGTCCCCTCCTTGCTCCTGCCTGCTGCGCACCCTGGGGCTCAGTTAACCACCCAAACCCTGCCGAGCACTTTGATAACCCCCAGTTTTCTCCCGGTGCCCCCTCCTTTTGTGCAAGTGCAGCTTTGGGGCTCATCCTGTGAAGGAGGCGATGCGCTCGAGGCTGCCGGCGGCTGCAGGGAAGGTAGCTCTGTCATCAGGGGCCAGCTGCGAGCCCCCTGCGGGGTTTGGCTGCGCCAGCCTCAAGGCCTCAGCTGTCCTTGTCGTGCAGGATCAGGCCCGGAGCTGGCACCCGAAAGGAAAACAGCGGGAGGTCAGGGGAAGAGCCTGGAAATGAGCTGAGCCTGGGCGAGCGCTGCGGAGCAGGATGGGGAGGAGGGGACGTGGTGCCAAGGGCTGCAGCTGTGGGGGCATTGGGGCAGGGTTTGGGGGTTTTGTCCTCTCTGGACCCGGGATCCTGTCTTCGAGGTGTGCTGAATTGCAGCAGCCCCTCTGAAATGCTGTCAGCCAGCACCTTTGGGATTCAGGCAGCTTGCTTGGGCGACTGAGTATGAATTTATCAGGCATCCGCATGGAGAAAGAGATCTAGAAGAGCAGAGGGGCTGAAAGACCAGGATATGTCAGCTGAGCTGGAAATAACGGCCTAAACCAGACGTAACGGTCCTAGGACACGCCAGGAAAGATGTTTCCGTCAGAAGTGAGGAAGGATTCATGGCTGGAGCACCAGGTGCTGGCGTGACCTTGCTGGGACACGGTGGCTGCTTCTGCCCAGGGACAATAAATCCAGCCCCGCGCGGAGCCTCCTGGGGCATGAGGAGGGCACTTCGTGCCATGAGCCTGGCTGGCTAAATTCAGCAAAACAAGGCTGAAAGAGCGTGCAGCTCCTGCCTGCTAACAGGGGAAGGAGAGGTTTAAACTGGGGAGAGAGGAAAGCAAAAGGAAAAAGGAAACCAAGGATCAGCATGAGCATAAGAGCACGCAGGGAGCAGCTATCCGGGAGTAATTCGGGTTGGGGAACCCAGCCCTTGCAGGGACGAGGTTCAGGAACATGAGCAAACACCCTTTCAGCAGGTACTTGTGATGTCTGTGCCTGTGGCACAGAACCCCCTTCCCATCCTGCATCCTCTGAGCGACGCCGGTTTTAAAGACGTCAGGGATGCCAGAGCCTGGCTTCTATCACCCCCTTGACAGCTGGGCTGTGTTTCTCCATCAATCACGATCCTATTCAGAAACTCCCCTCTCCTGCTGCCCAAACAGCTCTTTTGTGCCATACTCCTCCAGCACGACATGGCAGGGTGCTGCACGCAAGCGAAGTGCCCTGCATCCACGTGGATGAAGCCAGTGGGGGCTGCACCGTGCCCAAAATGCTGCTGGATTTGGGGTGGAGCAGCAACAGCTGGGCTGACCCTAATCATTTCCCCCAGTAAGGCCACAGAAGCATGTTTCTGCCCACCAGTCCCCACTCTTTTTGGGGTGCCATCATGGGCACGGTGACTGGGAAGCTCCAGTAAGTTTTATTTTCTGATGCCCCCATTCCTTTTTAACTTCGTAACACCCAAATTGTAACGATGCTCGGCTATGATTAATTAGGGGCTTTTTCCTACCCGTTAATATTCTGAAGCCTTTGGCATTGGAAATCCCAATTATTTGACTCGAAGCCAACGATGGCAACAAGACAAAAAGGTGGGGGACGAGA
The DNA here is from genome assembly GCF_009769625.2 of Cygnus olor. Taxonomy (NCBI): domain Eukaryota; kingdom Metazoa; phylum Chordata; class Aves; order Anseriformes; family Anatidae; genus Cygnus; species Cygnus olor. The sequence continues at coordinate 5,765,378 of NC_049190.1, read as the reverse complement.
CGGGGCAGGAGCTGGAAAACGGGACCCGGCTGTACGGGGGCCAAGGGAAGGCACCTGAAGTGAGTGTCCCACAGGGTTATAAATAGGGTGTCACGCGTCCTGTGCCCAGGGCTGCAGTGACACTGCCCAGGGCCAGATATCGCTGCCCACACAGTCCGACAAAATAGCTGGAAGGTCTGCGCCGCCACGTGCCAGGTTTCAGCAACCCTGCGTTTCAGAGGACAGCACTGCACATAGAGGAACAGCGCCGAGGTCTCACTGCAATATAAAAAGGGAAGGAGCCAGCAACCCTCCTGTTTTAGCCCGAGGCTCTGTTTCCTCCCGGTAAGCAGCAGAATTGGCTGCGTGTACATAAGCGCAGAGAGGAGGTGGCTGCTCATAGCAGGCTGCAAAACAGAGGACGATTCAAACTTCTGGGGAAGCGTTCTTGCTCCCTGGGTTTTGTCAGCTCCGTCACATGATGTTTTGGTTCAGCATCTTAGAGCTGAATTAACTGTTTATTTAAAACAGAATAAGCTACTGGAAAGGGAGATTTAAATATTGCTTTTGGGACAGAGACAGAAAACATCCTGCGAAAAGCATTAAAAAAAAAATACAAAAAGGTGATTGGCAGGAAATCCTTTATTGAAGAGGTAAAGGCAGAGTCACAAACATACTTGTTCTCAAGGTCAAAAACAAAGAAAAAAAGATAAAATCAGACAACAGTATTTTTTTTTCCCCTTGCAACCGAAGTCCCGAGCTCACTTCTGTCGGATTTGTTCCGCTTGCAAAGCTCGCCCTGATTTGCGCACCCCGGGGGAGCGAGCCCCCAGCTGTGTAACACGGGGGCCGCACGCGGAGCGAGACCTCCCCTCTCTGGCACCGCTGCGGGTTTCGGAGCGGGGATGTGGGAGCAGCATGATAAAACACAGACAGTCTTTTTTTTTTTTCCCCTTTTTTCTTCTCATTTCCAGACAGCTACTGTACAAAACAAAAAATTTATAATAAATACCTAACACGAGAGGCTCAGTACGTTGCTACAATCCTTCACTGAAGGGAAACATATATATACACATATATATCCTAATATATAACCTCTTTGACTTAATCAGCGTAAAGGCTACGTGTTTCTACGGGAAGGCAGGACGGGAACAGCACGTGCCAGACCCCACACCTCACCCAGACCCCGCACCCCAGCCCCAGGCAGGGCCCTATCAGCATCCTGGCTGGAAAAGCAAGGGAAAGATCAAAACCGGGTGCATTTTCTGCAAGGAGCCTCCTGCCCTTGCACAGATGTGCACCTTCAGCTGCGGTTGCTCCTTTGACATCCCGGGGAGGTGCCAGGGGAAAAAGGGCACAGTGCGGGATTTGCCTGCAGCAGGGAGGGTTTTTTGCATAGGGGAAGCTCTGGCTAAGATGCTGCACAGCTCATATGAGAAACTGGAAGAGGCCCTTGGCGTGCAAGACTCCTGTGCAGGGCTGATAAATATGGACGTTTTCCTTGGCACCGTCTCAGGCTGAAATTTCTGACCCATCCTAAATGGATGCTGGTTACAATGCTGGAGAGGAAACACATGCTCGCCTTTGAGCTGAAACCCTCTCAGATGCAAAGGGGAAAAGAAAATAACCCAGCAAGGCTACATGACTTTAGCATCCAGCTATTTGTTAGAGCGAGAGGCCTTAAATTCCTGGAGATTAATTAGCAGACAGAGAACATTGCCCGAAGGTAGGTCTGAACTGCAGCCCAAGCAGCTCTGCATCCAAACTCTGCAGCTGGCCTTTGTTTTTTCTTTTCTAAAAAAGAGCCAAGCCAAAACCCTCAGCCCTCTGCTCCCTGGTTATACGCCCCTTGGCTTTGAAAGGGGTCAGCCACCGAAGGGGTGAACGTCCCTGCTCTTCAAACCTAGGTTAGGGGATGGGCTTCTGGCCCCGGTCCCATCCTGCGCGGTGGGCACAGCACCAGGAAGGGTTTCACGCCAGCTTAGAGATGAACCCCCTGCTCCAAACCCAGAGGTCCACGTCGACTACAAAATCCTCAGCCCTCTCCCTGCTACCGCAGAGCTTCAGCACAGCGTCACATCTCCACACCACGAATAACACCGGAGCCTCCTCGCAGACAAGGCAGGCTGTCTGCTTGGAAAGGGGGCAGAAAGAATTTCTCCCAAAGGCATGGTTTTCAAGGTGGACCTGCCATTTGGTCACCTCCAAGCTGGTGAAAATATCTTATCACCCCCCAGCCCTTCTTGCAGAAGCGCCCTCTCGTTTTGCAGCAGTGTTTCCCGTGCTCAGAGCAGCTCCTGGACAAAAAGCAGCTCCACGAGGCCGCTTCGTTTTGCAGATGGGGAAAGACAGATGTAGCGAATCCAAGTCCTTCTGCTGCTGCCAGCCAGCAGGAGCAAAGCCGGGTGTTTTTGCAGTGGGGACGTGCTGCTCTCCTCAATCCAGGTTGGGGTTTCCAGCCCTTTTCTCCCACTCCCCTCTGCCATGGGAAAAAGGCAGACAGGAGAGGCCATTCCCCCTGGGAATTCAAGGGGGGAGACGCATGCCTGGCCATCCGCAGGGAAGCAGCAAGGGGCACACAGAGAGGAGCCTCTGGACGCTGAGACATCCACTCACGGCACGATGTCCATGACAAAACATTTGCAGATTCCAGCCCAGCTCCCAAGGCAGCGGCTGCTGCCAACACATGTCCAGCGAGAGGCGACTGCTTCAAAAGGGGAAAGTTCAGCGAGTGAGCAGCATCTGCGCCGCGGCCAGACAGCGTCCGGGCTGGGAGAGGGGGCCCAGCCGGTCCCTGCTGGGCAGGAGGAGCTCCAGCCCTGCGAGGCTCCGTTTTAGACCTTCCAGTCCCAAATTAAGCGGGGCTGGAGCCAAACGCTGGATCTGAGCATCCTCACGCACCCCAGGCTTGGGAAATCAGGGTTGAGCAGTGGCACCGGTCGCTGCGGTGGGGTGGGAGAGGCTGGGTCTCACTCGGCACCTGCGGGTCCTGGGGATGTTTGGGAAGGGGGGGTTGCAGTGTTGGAGGTGATAAATCCGGCAGGAAGCGTGACGATCTCATAGCCTGGCCTCCCACCTAACGCATGCCCTCAGCTCGGTCCTGCTGCAAGCCAGATGCTTATCTTTGCAACTAAAAGCACAGCTGATAAAGTGAGCATGCAGCGCACAGAGCCAAGGAAGACAAGAGAGGGGATGGTGGCACAGCCAAGTGGCCCTTCCAGAGGGGAATGGGGTACAGCAATAGGCATTTCACAGCCAGAGCACTGCAGAAGCTTTAATTAATCCTTGTGGCAACCCTGCAAGTGGGATCGGGTGTAATTAAGCCTTGGTTTTAGAGCTGGGGAAATGGAGGCGTCGAGACAAGAATTCCTGGTGGGGCTGCGGCTCAGGGAACAACGGCGGGTGCTGGGGATGTTTGGAGGCAGAGGTTTGTCACCGCCTGGATGATAAATCCAGCAGAAGCTGCCACAACTGATTAGCCCAGCCCTCAGCTCATTCCCTCTTCCAGCCAAACGAGGGAGTTATCTCCAGCTGAAACCACAGCTGATAAAACGCTCCTTGTGCTCAGACACCCACACTGCTGCATGGCGGGGACAGCGACCCGACCCGACCCGTCCCGCGCAGCAGCGCTTTTGGAAAGAAACCCCAAATTTATCACATCCTAGACCAGCACCACCCACCCCAGCCCTCCTCAACCCACAGCCCCAGCCAGCCAGAAAGGAAAAAAGAAGCAATTCCTCCTCTTTTTGCTGCCGTTATTCCCCCCTCTGAGGTAGATGCTGATGGGGGGGGATGAACTATGGGGGTACCAGTGGCTATCGTCCTTGAGGGCATCTGTGTCCCCATCCCCGGGGGTCAGGAGCATCGCCCCATCCCGTCCCGTCCCCACTCAGCACTGCCGCAGCAGGCAGGCGGCGGTGGCCGGCGGTGGCCCCGGGGAGCCGCATTTCTCCGGGGCGATGATGGTGCCGGTGTAGTGGATGCAGGAGGCGTTGCGCGTCCGCACGCCCTCGCCGCACGTCTGTGAGCAGGGGGACCAAGGGCCCAGGCGCCAGAGCGGGCAGGGGACGTCGCCGCAGGGCTTGATGTCCTCAGGCTTGAGGGCTCGGTCGCAGGTGGAGGAAGGTTGGCCCTCAACGTCCCGGCAGTCCACCGTCCGCCTCTGCCAGCCCGAGCCACAGGTCTTGGAGCACTCGGACCAGTCGCCCAGGACCCACTGGGAGGTGAGCATCGGGCGGATGATGTTGGCCGATTTCTTCTCTTTGCCCTTCTGCTTGCTGAAGGGGACATCCTTGGGGATGAAGAAGGTGTACTTGACCTTGGGTGGGAAGACCTCGCTGGCGATGGTCAGCAGCTGGACGGTCAGCGGCTCGGGGAGCTGCCGGAAGCTCTGCAGCCTCTCCAAGGTCGTCATGGAGCCGCTGTACTTCAGGATGGTCCCCTTAACGAGGATGTCCTGCTCCATGGCCGAGATGGCAAAGTCACCGTTCAGCAGGTACTTGCCCTCCAGGGTCCTCAGGGCCAGGTAGTTCCCGTCGTGACGGACCCCGCGGTGGCTGCGCTGCTTGATGTCGATGTTGGTGGCCCCGGCGGGGATGGTGACGATGTCGTTGTAGCCGTACCTGCGTGGGGCAAAGGGACGCGGTTATTTTCTTGGCCTGTTGAGAGGAGGCCCGTGCAGGGGATAACATTTTCCAAGAGGGATCACGGTTCTGAAGCTGTTTCTCAGTATCCCAGAGCACTGCGGCTGTGCCAGATGTGCACCAGGCTGGAAGAAATCCCTAAATTACATGCAAAAACGAGCAACGCAATCAAAGGAATTATCACAGTGATCATCCTCAGGAGGAAATTCCGGTTACTTTCATGTTGCCCGCACTCTCTTTTGTTTGAAACGGCCGCAGCATTTGGCACCAAAAGCCCAGATGTGCCTGGTGACTTTGTCGCTGCTGAAGGCACAGTGGGGCAGGGGAGAGGTGGGCGCATCACAGGGTGGGTCCGGGGGCCAGATGTCGCTGCCAAAAACAGATCAGGAGCCAAACAGTTACCAGCACAGCCATCGCAGGCTGCAGATGGCTTGGTGTGAACTGGAAAGCCTTTTCTAGAAGGCAGCAAGAACTGGGGCAGCAAAAAATACCCGCGCTAGCGCCTGCAGTGCTGTAATGCCGACTGGCAGCCATGCCAAAAGTGCCGCCCCGTGCCACGGGGCCGGCAGCGGTCTCGTGTGCATTCCCCAGGTTGATGCTGCGGTCGGTAATTACGGTTGGAGTATTTTGGAGCAAAGCTTTTGGGTCAAACCCTGCTCTCAGTCGCCCTGGCCTCCATAACCCTGATCTTAATGGGATCTCTTCTTGGCCGTAGCTACCACGCTAATCTCTCCTTAGTCAACCACAAACAATTCATAGGAGAATGGAAGCTCCATTCATCTGGCTCCCTGGAAGGAAACCATTTAGGAAATCTAATTTGACTGCGTGAGTCACCTCGCCACATGGAATGGGATGTACTGGGCTTTTGTTGCTATCTGTTCAGCAAAGCCTCCGTGGGACACATTAACTCCGGCTCCTGACAAAGCATCTTGGGCGAGGGAAGCAGCTGCCTCAAAGCCCACGTCCTGGGACCAAACCTCACCCCAAGCCAGGGAGAAGCTGAGCTATTTATATCCTGAATCAGCCCTCAAAATGTGCCTCAAACAGGCTCCCTGCACTGCGGAACAATTCCTATTGTAAACTCCTCAGGGCGACGGCTTTATTCTCATATGGGGTGTCAGCACCAGCTATGGTTTTAGGAGATAAGCTCCCCCTGCAGAACCCTGCCACAGAGTAAAGGCAGCGAAGCCCTGGAGTCTGGGGATGAGCTCAGCCTGCATCTGCAGGGCTGCAAACCCCGGTGGCTCTTTGAGTCCGCAGACGCAGTCCACAGCTGGATGCAATGCTTTGGGTGCAGAAAGCAAAACGTCTTTACATAGCTTTGGAGGATTCCCAATATTCCCGGTCCAGCAACAGAATGGAAGGAAGGGGAATGATTTCCTAAACATCACGCTGTTTCCCAGCAGTGAGAAGCAGAAACAGGCCCACTCTGGTTTTGCTGCTTGAGAGCAAAACACACAAAGCCCCAAATATCCAATTTACCCTTCTGCATCACGGCAGCTTCCAGAGCCAGCACCGTAAGCCAAGTCCTGCACAGCACCCCCTGTTCCATGCAGAGACACCCCAGAACCAGGGGTGGGGACCAGGGGTAGGGGCAGGGGAGCCAGGCAGGAGCCCGGCTGTGGAAGCGCTGCCTCTGCTCTTTGATAAGCCCGGGCCTGGTCTCGTTTCCTCTGTGGCAAGCGTAGGAAGCGCTTACGCAGACGCTGGGCTTTTGTGAACATCTGCCCAGCGCTCCGGGGCTGGCTGCGAGGGACGGAGCGAGCAAAGCTCCCCGGCCAGATGTTGCTGGGTCAGGAGCTCTGCAGAGCGAGAGCAGCTTTTCCAGTCGCAGCCTCGAGAGGAACAAATGCGTCTCTGCTCCCTTCCGACAGCCTGGCGCTGCTCTTCTCCCCCAGCCCCTCTCTGCGGACCCGCTCTCCCCTGAGCCTTACTTGGATCTGTTGAGCGAGCCAGATATTTTCCTGCAAGTCGAGCCGTTGCCGCCGCACACCCCGCATTTGTCCAGCTTCTTGGAGGACCCGACGACGTGATCGCAGCCGGCCTTGATGCACTGCCCGTGCACGCAGATGGAGAGGGTCTCCGGACCACACAGCGTCCCGTCGATCACCTGGGGAGGAGAGGGCGAGGAGGAGCAGTCAGGGCACGGCTGCCTGCAGGGACTTGCTCTGACTCAGGGTAGGGATGGGTGTTAGGAATCGCCATCACGAGACACCTTACTTTGGCCTCAAAGACTTTAAATTCACTCCTCCCCCTGGCTCGGCAAAAGAGCTTGCAGCGGTCCCGGGGGGACACCCCGGCGTACTTGGGGACCCACTCCAGTCGGTTCCCGTCCAGGTCGGTGAAGTTGTAGCTGTTGTACTTCTCGCACTGCTGCTCACGAAAGCTCTTGCCTGGAAGGAAAGGCAAAAATGTGACCCCAAAGCCCCGGGCTGGGAGGCAGGAACCATTATCCTCCTCTGCCATCGCGGAGACACAGGAGAGACCCGAGGATGGGGGGAGCACGCAGGGAGCACATGGAGGAGGGACGCTGCATGCCTCCCACCCGACCGGAGGGATCACAGCCCCCAGCAGACGGCTTTTGCCCAAAACTGCCTCCGACGGACTGCAGAGCAATCACAGGATGCTGGAGAAACAGAGAGGGGAGTGGATGAGCAGATGAGTGGCTTACCATCCTGCGGGCACTCGTCGGTGTGACACGACTGGTAGCGGGTGCGCTGCCCCTCGCAGTACCTGCCGCCGTGCTGGGGCCGGGGCCGGTCGCAGTGGCGGTGGGAGAACTGCACGCCGCCGCCGCACGTCCGCGAGCAGGCGCCCCAGGGGCTCCACGGGCCCCAGTCACCATCCACTGCCGGCTGCAAGAGGCCACAGGGAGCTGAGAGGGTGGAAGAGGCACAAAAATTCCCCTCGTCCGCCCCCAGCTCCTCTCCCCGTGCTGCTAAGCGGGGCCCTGGTCCAGCAAAGCACTTAAGCACATGCTTTGCGTGAAGTCGCTGCCGGCTTCCACGAGTTTGCATGCTGGAAGTTTTCGCTTTGTTGGCTGGCTCAGAAATCGCTGCTAATAACCCCCGGAAAAAAAATAAATACATCAGTTTAATCAGAGTTAATTGCAGAGCTGCTGGCTGCTCGCTCTGGTTAGGACCAGCCTGGTGAACGCGCAGCAGTGCGCATCTAACACAAATCAGCAAAAAGCACAGTGCTGTTGGAGGAAATATCCAGAATATAAACCCAGCAAACCCCAATATGATCCCGGAGACTGTGGGACGGGGGTTTGGGAACCCCAGAAATCCACGTCCCAGCCTGGCAGCCCCACGTCCCCCTGAGCTGTGCCGGTACCTGGGGCTGGAGCGCGTCCTGGGGCAGGCAGGCACCATCCCAGCAGAGCCCACTGCCCTTGCAGGGGGTACCGTCGGCCCAGGGCAGGCTGCCGTTCTTGGTGTGGCACAGCGGCTCCCCGGTGCCCATCCTGCACCACAGCTGGGCACAGATGTCCTCCTCCGTGGTGTTGGGGCAGTGCTGGAAGTCCTTGCCGAAGATCTGCTGGCACTGCTGGTCCAGGCTGTAGAGGGCCCCTCGGCCAGGCAGCTCGGCAGGCAGGGAGAGGGCTTTGGCCGGGGCATCGAGCAGGCAGTCGCCTGGAAGCAGCAAGGAGGTGCAAGCGTTAAGCTGACATCCTGACACCATGGGTGGCACCAAGAAGGTGACCAGAGCTTCAGCCTGTGGTCTGATTGAGTGCCCTCCACCCCACGAACCTCTCCAGGGCTTGCAAAGAGCCTGAGCAATCAAGGAAACCGCTGCCGAGCCTTACCGTGCCCGCCGTCCAGGAACTCGGTGAGGTACATGGCGCTGCAAGGTGACCACGGCTGGCTCTTGTTCAGGTGGACAAAAAGCGGGGCCATCATGTGGTGCTTGCCGAGGGGCCCGAAGAGCCGCTCACAGGTCTTGGAGTCGTCGTGGGGCATGCTGAGCACGTGGCCTGGGGAGCAGCGAGTGTCTCTGTGAGTTACCTGCCATTTCCTACAGCTGCAAATGCTATTTGCTTCCATAAATCCAAAGCAATAAACAAAATGCTTGCTTGCTGTAATGCAATGATGCATGAGATGTTGGGGAAAACAACCCAAATTAGCAGATCTCTAGGAGCAAAACAAGGGTGAGAAGCTCCTGGTCCCATGCCATAGCTCATCACAGCTTAGTTACACCAGAATAAGGCACCCATTTCTACCAGCTCTGGCACTTGTAAATATGTTTGCTCACATAAACCAGCCCCTGCTGGTGCCTGAAGCCCCCCCCAGTACCACGACAGGCTTTGCAGCTGGTACCCAGAGTGGAGATGCCAGTGCTGGGCTGAAAAAAATATAAAACACACACAAAAAACAAAACAGCAAAAACACCAGAGGCCGTGCATTACCCAGTTCATGAGCCAGGGTGTAGGCTGCCTGCAGGCCCTCGTCCTCGATCACCGAGCAGCTTTTGTTGCGGTCGCACATGGTGCCGATATCCGCCACCCCCAGCGTGTCGCAGCTCTGGTGCCCGCAGAAATCCTGTCAGAAGGCAGCACCAAGAGGGTGAGGACGGGGAAACCCAAAACTTGGCACCCAGAAAGCACCAACCCACAATCTGCTCGGCTCATCCCCACCGGCAGCTCTATCCCGTGCTCTCCTTTCCCTCCAGGGCCACCTCGATGCCTCATCTCCCCCCAGCCCATGCCAGGGGTCCCTGCAGACCTGTCTGGTGAGCAGGATGGCGGTGTCGTAGTGCTCGGGGTGCCGGTCGCTCAGGGGATTGAACTGCTGCTGCCAGCTGCAGAAGTTGCGCAGGGTGAGGCCGCCGTTGTCGGACACCTCTGGCCCCGCCGCCTCGTCGTCCACCACCAGCACCTTCACCACCACCAGGTTGATGGCGTTCTTCAGGCTGGGGTGCTTGTAGATGCGGGCTGCCATGGACATCAGGGTCAGGACGTGGTTCTGCAGGGAGGGAGAGGGATGGGAAAAGCCTTGGTGAAACCTCATCCACAGGGGTGTGTGGTGTACCTCGCATCTGCTCGGGGCAACTGTGGGTTTTGCTAGGAAATGAGAAATCAGACCCGTTTATGAAGCCTACCATGTCCCTATGGAGTCATGCAACCACCTGGGCTGGTGGACGAGGTGCTGCCTTCCTGGTACACGGTGCTGTGCACCTTGTGCCAGTGGGAAGGACGCGGCAGGTTATGGGCAGGACGATCCCACCCTGTGGTCATTGCCTTGTCCCCTTCTCCAGCCTCCGCCTGTCACATGCCATGAACACTTTGCACCCAGGGACCCTTTGGGAAAGCCTCACGTGTCCTCACCAGTGCTCCTGCATATTCCCAGGGCATTAACCCTGCCCTCGTCTCCCCGGGGCAGGGGCCGCCGTGCGTGCACAGCCGCTGCTGCTGCAAATTTCCCTCCTGCTGCTGCAAAATTCCTGCCCGTGCCGGTCAGTGGGGCCCGAACCCGACGCCCCCAGCCACAAACCACGCTTTCTGCCCATGACACTCGGCACTATTACTCCTTGAACGTGTTCTCTGGCCTTGGCCCACGCGTCTGAGCCACGTGCGGCTCCTTCCCATCGCGGTCCCTGCTTGTGAATGGGGCTCGCTCTCACCCCAGGGCTTCTCCCAGCAGCATCCTCTGCTCGGCGGCTGGGACAGCCGGCGGTTACTTCATATGTCAAGTGCGCCAGCAACGTTTAGGCTGATGTAAACATCTTATCGGAGCATCGACATTCCTCTTCTGCTTGGCACCCGTTCACAGACCCGGAGTCAGGGGAAAAAAATGCGGCTATTACACAACACGCAAGTGTTGGGAAAGAGAAAGTGGCTTCTCCCGGCCCCAGACGGGTTGCCCCGCCATGGCACCACCAGCCCACGGAGCCGGCGGGAGCCCCTCATGTGTGATTCATGTCCCGGGCCAAAACACGCAGCGAATGTCACAGAGAAGTCACTGCCGAGGCCAGAAATGCAGACGAGGTCCCTGCGAGCGCAGCCACTTGCTCCAGGGGACGGGGGAACTGTTTATCCCATGGGGAAGTCCATTGGGAACCTACCTAAAAATAGCACAAAGCCTTCCTAAAATTACCCCTGGGAGGACCTAGAAGGATGCTTTGCAGGTCCACAGCCTCCAATTTCCTTTGCATCCAGAGTGCTCGTGTAAAACCATGCGGCATCGCCAGCCATTGAGGGGACGATGCGAGAAAAAGGGGCAACTTTTTCCCAACTGCACTGCGGGGAGGTTTTCCTCTCTACAATAGTCTTAAGGTCAATACGTGCACCACAAAACATGCCTGGGACACAGAAGCTAACCTTAATGTCATCATTCCTGCTCAAGCACTATAAGAGGTGTTAAAAATCACGGGATCATCTAGCACCTTGGAGCAAATCCTGCCCTGTCCCTGTCCATCCCCTTTCAGGTTTCTCACCAGTCTGTATTTTTTACCCGGGAGCTCTCAGAACCCTAGGATATGACTGTGGGGCTATGCTCGGCCAAGAAACTATTTCAGTAGTGGGAACGCGGTGGCTTGAAAAACATCCGCCTGCCTGCCCTCCATCTACAAAGCGCCAGAAAGAGCTGGAAAGACGTAAAGTGAACCAAACAAACGGCTATTTAGCACAGATTAAAAGGTCAAATTCACTTGTTCCACCATCTGGTGTCTATTTATACCCTTCCTCGGACCATGCAGGAGCTCACTGGGTTTCGGGTGGCCCAATGCAGGACCCCAACTGCTCTGGGGAGAGCAGCAGCCCACCTGCATCCCTCCTTGCTTTGGCCAAGGGCTCGGAGTTGGCGCTAAAAATGAGCTACGGGGTCCCCAGGGCTCAGGAGAGGCTGACTTTGCTCTTTAGGCCAACGACCGACCGCAGATGAGCTGAATCCCGCTCCTCGCATCCTCCCCATGCCTTTGCAAAGAGGCTGGATGAGCCACCTAGGAGGGAACGCTTGGGCTCGTGGGCTGATTTCTGTCTCCTTGCAAGGTGCCACTGTGATTTCCAACCTGCGCCCTCGGAGATCTTGGCAGGATTTCTGTCCAGCTGGTAAATACAGCCGGAAAACCAGCCCCTCGAGGTGCCAGCCCCCACGGATCGCGGGAGCATCCCTTCTCTGCTCCACCTGCACTGCAGAGGTGGCACAAGAGTCTCTACAGCCTGGCTCATTTTGCTCCCCAGAAGACCAAATTCAACCATTTTTCCCCCCAAAGTGCCCATGCCACAGCTCTGTTACTCCTCCTGCCGCAGCACTGCCATTTCCTACTCCAGCCCTGACATTGCCATTTCCTACCCAAGCCCTGAGCGAGCCGCACACGTGCACCACCGGCATTGCTGCTGTGCCTGGGGAGGAGGAAGAACCCTGCTCGGGCAAACTGCACAGCAGCCACTTCGCAAGGAGAAAACTATTTATCTAGACCCACGGGGGACTCGATCCTGGGGGAGAAAACGCAGCCCTTACCCAGGCAGCTGCCTGACGTGGTTACAGGTCACGGGACTGCCAGCGGCAAGCAGTACGTGCGGCGAAGAGGCTCAGCAATGAAAAAAATAAATAAGTTGGAGCACAGAGAACTGGAGTGATTGCTTGCAACTTGCCAATGCTGAAGGATTGCGCTTTCTGATACAGACTCTTGCAAAATCTCTACTTACGTTCATCTTCAAAGGAAGCACTTGGAAGCTGAAGGCTGCAGAGATCCCCAAACTGTTTTTTAAAATTATTATAATTTTTTTTGGGGGGGTGGACCTGGGGGGGTGGGGGACCTGGGGGGAGGATAAACCATGCTTAGACCGACACTATTGCTGTGGTATGCACATGATGATCTAATGTTGTGGTCCCACCCAATGCAGGAGGATGGCAGGGTGCAGCCCCCCGCACGGCTCGCCTCCCCCCGACATGCTCCCCAGCTTGCACTGGGGAAAAACACCCACGGAGCCTAACTGCTGTGCTTGGCCTGCTCTAGGGCTGTAGGTTTGTTTGTTTGTTCATAAGGTTGCTTTTTCTTTTTTTTTTCCCTCCCCTCCCTTCTCCCTAGAAGCCAGCATTTCTGTAGGGGGAGAGAAGAAAAACGCTGAGATTTCTGGAGAGCGGACAGATGGAAGGAAGAAAACACAGGGTCAGATGTGAGGGCTGCCCAGCTTTTGAAAACAACTGGTGAAAACACATTTCAGCCTGCCTCCCAAAACATCTGCCTGGGTGCCCTGTAAAATCAGTGGTGGCAGCCAAGGGAAACAGGGGGACAAGCTGGGGGCAAGGGGGACAGCCACACCTCACCCATGCCTGGCTGCCCCCTCCCTTTCCCATTTCTCCCTTGATTTTCCTCCTCTCCCACCCCTCTTTTCCCTCCTTGCCGGATATTTGGGGCTGTCCCACGAGAGAAGCAGCTGCCCCTTGTCAGGCCAGGGATACGGAGGCATGGCAGCACTGCTGCATGGGCCAGCGGAGAGCGAACCGCGTCCCCGAGGGGCTGCAGGGGGCAGCCCGAACAGGACTCCCCTCGTGCTGTGCCTTTCATACCGAAGCCCTTTATAATCAGCACTCAGCGGCAGGGCTGAGGCTCGGCAGCTGTTTAACATTACGAGGAGGAGGCAAGAGGAGAAGAGCAGCACATCTGCCAAGGGGATGCTCGGGGGGTGCACGCCCCTCCTGCCCCGCGCAGCCGAGTGCCGGGGCTCCTCCGTCCCTTTGCACCTAGGTCTGGGGAAACGCAGGCGGTGCTGGTGGAGGGCAGGATCGGTGCAGGTTCCCTTTTGCTTTGCAAAAATCCCTGTTAATCCCATCCCTTGGGATCGGCACAGGAGGGGTTGGCTCCTTTTGTCAAGGGATTAAGTGAGCTCCAAGGCTCAAGCTGCAAAGTATCATAAGCAAGCCTAAGAGCCGGACACAAGGGAAACTGAGGCTTGGGGTGGCTTTGGCTTTACCTCCAGGTCACTCTGACAGCTGGCCTGAGCATCAGAGGTGGCAGCAGGACCCTGGCAGTGCCTGGGTGCAGGTCAGCAGTGCCCCATGGCCACACACTCCAGCACCCGGCAGGTCTTAGAGGGGAGGAATTGCAACAGCACTCCTAAAACCTCATAAATCTGCCTGGAAAAACCACAAAAGTCAGGAGAGGAATCCCGGCTTAATCAGCCCAGCCTCATTTTGCTGTGGTCCTTGGTCACTGCCTTCACGTGCCAGCTCTTGGAGACAAGGGATACAGGCTCCTTGCATCATTGAAGAGGGAAAGAAAAGCGGACAGCAGCCAACCCATTTGCTGAGGAAGGCTTAGAAATGCGCCTCATCTCTGGTCTCCTGGGGACAGAAATCCCACTGCAGAGATCTCGTTCTGCTGCCAACTGGCTGGGGATGTTGTGGCCAGTTTCTGTGGCTGCCTGCTGCTTTTGGGGTCGCAGACAGACCCTGGGCATTGCTGAGCACCGCTCCAAGTGCTGCCTGCATGGTGCGCAGCCTTCAGCACATCAGAGGAATTAAGCCCTGCACCATCTCCTGCCTCATTTTTCCGTAATCAAGAACCCCACTTAATTCTGCTAGGGATACATAGTCTTCCCCCCCTTCAAAAATCATCTTGGGTTCTCTGCAGGAAAACACAAAGAATAATTTCTGCATCCATGCTGGGGCCTCGCGCCCTTCTCTATATAGGGGAGCACTTTCTGTTCACCACCGCTCACACCCCATAAAGTCCTCCACGACCTGCTGGGTGCTCACAGGTGGTAGAGCCCAGCACTGCCCTGCTGCTGATGCACCCCCAAGCCCCCCATCTCCTGCAGTCATCAACCCAGAAGAAGGATTGTATCCCCAAATCCCAGGCCTGGTTTTGCTCTCACTTCATAATTTCCTCCCGGTTTACATGAGCATTGATGGAAGCAGAATTAAGCTCTTGTTATCTAAATTGGGTTAACAGCTGAATTATAATGGCTCAATCCATGGCACAGATTGATTAAAAATAAATCACTAATAGCATTTCCCTAATAACAGCATGACATTGATTATAATTTGCAATGCTTGAATGCATCTCATGGTGACTATCTTCTGCTTGATCTCTTGCAGCTTATGCAAGAAAGTAACTGGAAATACAAACAATGCTTGTGGCCTTCAATAAATATTTAGTAATTAAAGTGTGGTTACGGGAAGAAAAGTCACTATGTAAATATGGCTTCTTCTGACTCAACGTTGCAGCTGCCCGGGCATCTCCTTGTGAGAGCCCACTGGCACAAGGGAGCCATCACTTTTTTGGCTCCCAAAACCTAGGTCCTTAGGGAGAAGCAAGCAGGCTATTTGGTCTCCGAGTTGGGAGTTTCTCCCTGTATTTGTGTTGCTGAGATCAAAAGACAGAAATAGAGCAGGTGTTTGTTGGCTGCTTTTTACTGCTACGCTTGGAGGGGAAAACGCTCTAAGTGCAGAAGCTGCCACAAGAGCTGGCTGAAGTTTTCTCCCAAGTACTTAAACGTTATTGCCCTGTTCATCCTAAGTGAGATCTCTAAAAGCTTCCTTTCCATCAGGAAACACCCTGAGAGATGCTGCAAAGATACTCCTCTTCGGGACAAAGAGGAGACAGTAAAATAGGAGCCGAGCAGACTGGAAAATAATTATTAAGGTAATTAAGGGGGGAGCTGCCATGCATCTGCCCTGCAGCATCGCTCATGCTCCAGGGCTCTCCCAGCAAAGCCAGGGCACAGTTCCAGCATTTCAGCCCCTTGCAGCTCAGCAGCCTTCTGCCTTCAAGACCTTCAAGAGCTGCCACGGCACTGATGTCCCCACAGGGGTGTTATTTTTTCTCTGTCTCAAGCTGGGCATTATCAGGATTCCCACCCCAAAATCTATCAGCTTAGCTGTAGCAGGTTGCAGACCCCTGGGTGCCGCTTTAAAATCTTCCTGTGCCCACCTGGCTGCAGAAGGAAGATGCAAAATGCTATTTTTCCTGTCCTTTGGGGGAATCTGGGACTGCTTTCACACTACTGGAAGAGTCATTTGCACTACCATTTATTTGCCTGTTGCTTAAAGGTTTGGGTTGCTCCACTGCAAAACTGTTCTGCCTGCTGAAAGCTCTGGGGGGCTGTCTCCAAGTGCAGCACCCATTGCTCCTTGATCCCCTGCTATCTGGGGACTGAGCCCTCTGGAGCTCCTGCCAGCCCTGCTCGGGGCTACGCGAGCAAAAGCAAGCAAAGGGCGAAGCCTGAGTGATGCTGAACACCCGGAACAACAGCTGAAATCAGCTGGAGCACCGGGGCTCAGCATTTCTCAAGGTCAGGCACTGCCTGAGCAGGGCTGGAATTAAATCACTGCTTTATTAGGAGTGGGGAAGCTGGACGAAGCCGACAGAAAAAAGGACAAAGCGGGCAGAAGTGGCAAAGCCACACAGGTTTCAGGCACCCATACCAAGCTCCAAGGGCTCCTCCACCAGCCCTGTACCCCGCCAGCCACAGCAGAGGACGAGCACTTTCGGTGCACGCCTGTCACTTGCAAAGCCCCAGGGATTTCAGACCGTGCCAGCCTGGATTTGGATCCGGGGACCCAAACAAGCCTTCCCTGCCAGGAGCAGGGCAGCACGTGCAGGGAAGCGGGGCACGGCACAGGACAACGCTGGGGAGATTCCCCCATGCAAGAGCTGGGGAAACTGAGGCACTGGGAGGAGGTCCCCAAAATCAGCGACTGGTGCTGCCGAGAGCCCCTCCGCGATGAGAAGTGCACACCAGACCCGAGGGATTAGCCCTGTCCTTATCACATTTGCAGTTGCACTGGCGTTTCCTGGGCTCGAGCTCCCCGGCACCAGGGGGTCATGTCCCCACCCCGTCCCGCTGCGGGGGTCTCCGCGGTGCCTGGCCAGGGGCAGCGCATCCACGCAAGGAATGTTTCTGGCAGCGGCGGCGTGGGGAAAGGGCAGCGCAGTGCATCTGCTGGGCTGCTAACAGGTGGCTCGGGAGCGGGGCAGTTACTGTGCTGTTTGCTGCCTGGCCCTTTGCAGCATGGCTCTGTCCTTACAGAGAGGGATGGGGACACCGGACACAAGGGACACTGCAGCACACAGCCTAGGCAGATATATGGGGTGGGTGCCGGCTCTGGAAAGGGTCCCCAACACCAACTGAGCCCCCTGCAGCCTTTGCCCAGTGACTTTTGGCTCCTCCATAGTAAGCAAGAGTGGGGACAGAGCGCAGGTCCCCAGCCCACCGCCGGCTGTCCCTGCCTGTCCCTGCCCCACCAGGCTCCGGGGTGGGAAGGGGCCACCCCTTGCTGGCTCCAGGCCCCCCGAGGACCCCGGGGTGCAGCATTGGGTGGGGGGTATATGGGCTCCCCACCGTGCTGGGCGCTCCTCCGTGCCTTAGGGGCTACAGGGGGGCGGGTGGGAGCGGGACACGGCACGGGTGGGGACACCGGGGAGCGAGGAGGGGCTGGGGGGAGGACACAGAGGGGTGGGGGCAGGAGGGACGGAGAAGTGGCGGGGATGGAGAAAGGAAGGGACAGAGGCAGCAGGGGGGACGGGGATGGGGATGGGGACGGGGATGGGGACGGGGACGGGGACGGGGATGGGGACGGGGATGGGGACGGGGATGGGGACGGGGGCCAGCTCCAGCCCTTACCTCCACGTCCTCCCCGTAGAAGCGCACCATGGAGGCGTCGGCCACCAGCAGCGTCTCCACGTAGCGCGCCTCGGAGACGAAGCGCCGGGGCCTCCGGAGCGGCTCCGCGGGGCCGGCGGCTGCCGGGGGCCGGGGCCGGGCCGCCGTCGGGGCGGCCGTCGGGGCGGCGCGGCGCTGGAGGCGGTGCAAGCGGCGCCAGGGAGGGCCGGGAGCGGGCGTCCCGAGCGGCAGCAGCTCGTAGGCCGCCCCGTCGAGCAGGAAGGCGGCGCGGAGCCCGGCGGGCGGCCCGCAGCGGCTGAGCGCGGCGGGGGCATCGGGGCGCCCCTCGACGGTGCCCGCGTAGAAGCAGCCCCGGCGGGGCGAGGCCCGGCCCGGCGGCCTCCGGCCTCCTCCCAAACGCTGCAGGCGGAGGCGAGGGGCGAGGAAGGAGGCGTCGGGCCGGAGGCGAAGCACGACGGCGCGCCCGAAGGCGGCCAGCCGCAGCGCCAGCTGCCCCGACGGGGCGGGCAGGCGGGCGGGCAGCACCGGCTGAGCCTCCCGGGCCGGCGGAGGCTGAGCCTCGCGGGGCGGCGGAGGCAGCGCCCAGGCGTGGCACAGCAGCAGCAGGTGGAGCGGGGCCCGGCCGGCCAGCAGCGCCCGCCGCCCCATGGCCCGGCCCCGCCGGGCTCCCGCTGCCCGGCCCCGCGACGGCTGCTCCGCGCCGGCTGCGGAGCCCGCTGTATTTATACTTTCTCCCCCCGGCTTTGACATAAGAGGTTTATTTTTGATCTCTCGCTGTTCCCCGCTCCCCTCCCCTGCCAGCCAGAGGCTGGGGGAGGAGGAGAAGTGAAAGAGAGAAAAAAAAAAAAAAAAAAAAAAAGAAGAAGAAGCAGAAAAAAAAAAAAAAAAAGCACTTTTGGATGGGGTTTGAGGCCAATCAGGCGCCGGGAGCCCCGCCTGCCTCCAAGTGTCAACTCCAGCCTGTTACTCTCCTAGCGTTAACCCCTTCGGCCCAGCCGCTGCCCGCCCGCGGCCGGGGCCTGATCCTGCCAGCGCCGGCAGCAGGGGGGTGCAGGGTCCTGTCCCCGCTGGGGTCTTGCAGCCGCTTTTCCCCCCGCCACGGGGCGAATTGCCCCGGAGGGGTGCCAGAGGGGCCCACATCCTCCCCCTGGTTTCCTGGGGGTCCCTTTGATCGCTCCTCTGGACAGGGCTGGAAAGCACCAGGGCTTTGCGCCTGCAAGGCAGGAGGTGCCCCAGGACGTTTGGCTCTGTGGTTCCCACATCCTTTACTTTGCCAGGGACAGAGGATTTAGGGCCCCAGGGAAAGCTCCAGCAGTGACAAACCCAGGAGGTTTCCGTGCCCTGAACAGCTGGGGCCACATGGGGTTTGCTCAGGCTGGAATAAAGCAATGGGCTCCGGGGGCTAAATCAGACTTGTGGGAAATCCCTACGAGAATAAAATAACGCAGCCAGCTCCTGCTGTCCATTTTGGGGGCAGGGGGGAGTGTGACTTCATTAAACACCTGGATTTCCCCCTTTCAGATCCATTTTGTCTCCCCGTCCATATTTCCCTGCGGTCAGTGGAAATCTTACAGGTCTCAGCCCACAAAAGCCAGTGGCCACTGCCACGAGTACGGAGGTGGCAAATGTTGGGAGATGGGCAGAAGCACGCTGTCCCTGGCTGGGAACCTGTTCAGCACCAGGAACAACCCGGCTGTAATGGAGCAAGGGAAATTGCTCCTTATAGATTACTCCTTCTTTCCTCTTTAGCCCTCCTTCCCCATTAGTTCATGAGATTCCTGGCTTTTGGAGCACGCTTGGTGCAGCACGGAGATATCCTGGGATGGTGGCAGGTCCCATCCTGCTCCCTGTCCTGATTTCCTAAACCTTTAACGGGGGGTAGCACACACTCAGAGCTGGGCTTGTGCCTTAACCATGCAGTGGATACGAGCCCAAGGATCAGCTCTTCTAAACTGTGGGCTTTTTTCCCCTTAGCCTAATCCTAAGAAGACCTGAAATGGTGAAGCAGCACTTGACACCTTGGGATTCCTGCTTCCCTGTAGCTGGGAAATCAGAGTCCCGGCCACAGCTGGGCAGCTGGGTGCAGGGCGAAGGCGCACCCTTTGCTGAGGATGTATTTACATCTGCCTTTCTATTCTTATCTCCACTTAAAAGCCACATCCCTACCTATATAGTAAACACAGCAGTGGCTCTAAATAGCAGTGCTACCCCGGGGCCAAGGCTCTGATTACTTCTCATCTTTTTAAAGTGCGGTTTTCTGTGACTGTCGGAGGAGAGGGGAGGAAATAAGAAATAAAGAAAAAAAAAAAAAAAGCAACCCCAGGCACGGTGTGGTTCGGTCTGGGACATCTCTACAGGGCTACGTATCAAATGTGCTCCCTCGACACCCGGCCTTGGCTGCTCTCCCCCGGCCGCCCGGCTGCAGCTGGAGGGGCTTTTTCATAGTTCAAATTTGCATTTGAAAATCGGCAGGAAAGCACAAATCAGGGCTAGCAGCCAAAAGTGAGCCTCAACTCTGTCTCCTCTAGCCCCAAAGCCCGCTGAAGGAGCCTGCGCAGGCACGCGGCTCCGAGGCAGAGGGGTGCCCCTGCGCTGAACTAGGACAGGTAAGGCTGCAGGCGATGCAGGGCACGTCTCTCCAACAGGATGCAATTTATTCCCGGCTTTCCGCTCTCCTTGCCGCATCTTTGATCTCGGAGGACATGCCTGCCTCTTAGCTTTAAGGCACCGCTGGTTTTCATTAGCGGCTCTCGCTGCAAACAGTAGCTGGAATTTCTCGTGGCCGATACAAGCCTCGCCGGGCTCGTTACGAGCAAGCTCGAAGGCACGCTCCGAGACAGCGAACCCACACCTGGCTGCCCCGCCACGGCTCCTCCAGGCAGAGGATGAGCACCCCCCAAGGCTTCTTGGGGTTCCTGCAGCTTAACCCCTCGCAGGACCCCTCCACGCTGCCGACAAACCTCGCCTGCCACGGCTCTGCTTTCTGTGGGGCTGCCTGAGCATGCGAAAGCCATTAAGGACATAGTCACTGTGATTTAAAGCCCCTTTTGATCAGACAGCTTGCAGACGTCTCCCCCTCCCCGTGTCCCCAGCTCTGCCAGGCTGTCCCCTGCCCAGGGCTCCTGCCACCGGGCACCCGTCTCCGGGGGACTTTCGCCTGCCAGGACGAGGCCCACGTTGCCTTTTGGGTGAACTATTTGGGAGAAAAAACCCGGTGGGAACAAAGCAGCTCCTCTCCAAAACCTTGCCACTAGATGTCAGTGCCGCCCTGCGCTGCGGCTTCGCAGCCCCCCCCCCCCGGGACAGATTGCGGCAGCACGGGGAGGGTGAGGGGGCCACAGCCAGCCCCAAACCAGCCGTGGGTTTTCCTACACCCCATCCCTTGGCAATATCTCGAACCAGGAGGATTTTTTTGCTGCTAGGGGGATGAGCTGGGCATCATCCTGGGTGCCAGCAGTGCCCGGTGCGCTCATCCCCACCGCCACAAACCCAGGGCAGAGGTGTTCAATCCTTCTCTGACAGTGAAACAAATCCCAGAAGCCAGGAGCAAAAGTTCTCCCAGCATTTATGAGCATTTCACTTTCTGGTCAAAATAAGCAATTTCTTTAGTTTTGCCCTCAAAACGAGCAGGTTGGAAGAAATCTCACTCATAAAAGCTCATCTGGGCTTTAAATCAGGGCCCTGGGTCCTGCCCAGCTGCTTTCAGTGGAGATGTCCTAGCTGCAAGGGTTGGACACTGAGGGTGAGGGAAAGGGCTGCAGCCTGGTGCTGGGCTTGGCTGTGCATGAGAAGGGGATGTCTGGAGTGAGAAGCATGTGAATTAGGAGCAAAATCGATCATCCCGGGAGAAATGCATAAATCCCTGCACTGAACACAGCCGCGAGAGGGCTCCCGTGGCTTACAAGTGCTGGTTAGTCTGCGTTTAGTGCCTCAGCCTCCTCACTCCCACGTAAAAAAGATGTTTTTACCTTCCCCTCAGTGCAGCATTTGCTCTGGGGAAAGCCATAATTCCTACTGGGTCCCCTAAACGTAGGAAAATCCATTTCACAGATGGAAAGGGCAGGGACAGCCGGGCTGCCTCCTCCAAAATCTCTTGGTGCTGCAGACCCAGCATCGCCTGGGGACCCCGAGAGCAAAGGGCTGTGGTCGTGGCCCGGGGATTTCATTTCAAAGGCTGCAGGCTCAGATTTATGAGGCGCTTACCTTTTTATTCGCAATTTTTAATTGCATTTTGATTTTTAATGCAATGCATTGCATTAAATTACATTTAATGCCTCGATTGCCAGAGCAAGAAAGTGGCACCAGAGGGCAGCCTTGCCACGGGGTGGTTTTGGAGCCCCACTTGCCGGCAGGTGTGGTGGGATGTGCTGTCAGGGAAGCAGGATTAGGGCTTTCCAAAAGGGTAAACCCTCTCTCCAGCACTGCATCCTCTTGCCAGGCTTCTCACCCGAGGTCTGAGGCTTGCAAGGTGTCCTGAGAGCAGCGCATCGGTGAGAGGAGCCTCTAAGGATCGCTCCGTCCCCAGCCTTAGCACTAAAAAAATATGGCAAGTTGTACCAAAAAAGCTCTCCTCAAAGCACATAGGAACCCCCCTTCCTCCCTATCCCACCCTCGCATGGTTTATGGGCCGATGAAAATGAATGAGCCTCATAATGGTTTGCCTGAGTGATGAGCGTCCTCGGCAGCTGGATTGTGCATCGCTGTCGCCCCACGTTTATTCCAGATGTGCATAATTCTGACAAACTTTGGGGCTTGCCCAGATCTCCACAGTTTTGCAAGCCTGGTATATTTAGGCATATTTTCTTTATATATTTATGCCACAAATGTTGCATGAAGTTAATTAGTTAAGGTTTGGCCCCACTTCAGGCAGGTATGTACAATACAGAGCTGTGCGGTCCTGGCTCATAAACCTTCAGGCTGGGCTGTAGGGCCCATCAGGTGTGTGTGCATGAGTGATAATAAGTGTGTCACACTGGTTTGGGACCATCCTCTGTCTCCTCTAAATTTCCATTGACTGTTTCAGAGCATCCTGGAAAAAAATGCTTTTCTCATGGCTGTCTTCCTTTAAACAGGAGAGAGCCTTAAAGAGGAGGGGATGAGCACAGAGGGGAGGTTTGGATGCTTTCTAGAGATAGGAGCTATCACCAAGCAGAGACCTGCAAAATCAGGCAAAATCAAGCTTTATGATTTTTTCTACATACGTCTGTATTCCCCCTAATTCCCCTATGATTCCAGGAAGCCCTGCTGGATGCCAGGGGTGACATTGTGTGTCTGGACCATGCGGGAGGACAGCAGAGATGAGTGTCCCTGCTCCAGGAGCAGGGGGCAGCAGGTGGACAGAGGTGGGAGCAGGTCAGTTTGCCTTTTGTCATCCTGCTCCTACACGTTGCAAGGGACATCCAAAGCGCTACAGACGTCGGGAAGGAAAAGGAGAATGAGGATGCAGGAGGAGAAGAGAGCTGGTAAAACCTCAGCTGGCTCTGCAAGAAGAGGTGCAGCACCTGGGGTGTCTCAGAGTAGCTGAGATGTGCCAGGCAGCATGGCATGGCCCTGCAGGGTGGTGGCAAAGCTCTCTGTGTGCAGTGCTGCACTGCTTGAGGATGTCCCAAGCACGGATCCTCCCTACTCGTGGAGCAGAAAAAGAGCTGTTCTCATCCCCATTTTGTAGCATGGGAAACCCAAGCAGAGCATCCTACCTATCCCAGTCACTGTTACCCATGCCAGGACAAATCCAGTTAAATTCATTGTCTTCCTGGACCAAGGATGGGGCTGGTTCTAGGTGTCAAAGACCTCCATGTGCTCAGGTTTCTTGTGTCTCTCTCCCTCAATGACCCCATCTAGACACAGCCAGATTTTGTCCAAGCCTTTATTTCCTGGAAAGCTGCCTAACAACACACTTTGACTCATCTTCAGTCCCTGGAGAGGATCCTCCTTCCTGCCCATGTGGTGGGGAGTTGGGAGAGCACAGCCTGAACTTTTGGGTGAGAGCCCAGGCTGCCGATCTGCCAACCTTTCAGCCGAAGACAAGTGAACTGCTCGCAACGCCAGCTTTCCCTGGCTACAACCTTTCCACTCTATCTTTGGCGTGGAGCTCTCGGCCCATCTATTTTAAACTATTTCTTTTATGAACTGGAACATCCAGGGGCTACGTGAGGTTTTTTGCTCGCCTTTTCTTTCTAGCTTCTCACACTTGGCATTGTGATGATGATGAAAAAATAATGAAAGAAAATAACTTGTTGGTGCTTGCTGGTGCTCGAGAAGAAGAGAGGAAGGTGGAAAGGAGCGCTCAGACTGCTGACCAGCTCACACCAGATCAGGGTGGGCTGTGGGTTAGGTCTGGGGGAGGTGGGATTTACCTTAAAGTGGGCTCTAGGCAAAAATCAAGGTAGGAGCTGAATTTCAGGTATTTGCATCTCACTGCCAGTAGCTGTTCTGTGAGGTCAAAAGACATCTTCCATCTCCATTCCTTCACTACCAGGCGCTCTCTTTAGGACATCTCTATCCAGTCCGTTTCCATTAAACCCAGGCAAACATCAAAGGGTGAAAAGCAGCCAGATGCAGCCTGAAACGCCTGGAAAGATTCACAGAGTGAGCCCGAGTTGTTATCTTGGGCAGGCAGCTCCACAGAACCCCAAAGAACCCCAGCGTCAGTACTGCTGCTGGGATGCCCACGCTGTCCTGCTCCTCTGAACATCAAGAAGCGCCCTGCCCGCTCCTCCCAGCCCAACGCTCTCTGTCCTGGCTGGTTTCTCTAATCTGCCCCTCCACGTTGGCAGGAGACACAACAGAGATGTTCCCCCTGACCACCCTGGTTAAAGGGATGTGCCTCAGAGATAGCAGCACCCCGAGCAGACACCACAACCCAGTGGGACCGCTCAGGGATTTTGTCCGCGTCTTCTCTAGTCACAGGGACTGGGGAAATCAAGCCATGTCCTTGAGATAAGGGAAAATAAAAAAAGTAATGCCTCCCCTCTTGTCTGGAGTGCTCTGAGACGTGCCAGCTGCCTGTAAAGGATGAGCCCTAAGAGCCATAGGCAGCATGTACTGCATACAGTCAACAGCTTTCTAACTCGTCGCAGGCAGAAAAATGAAGGCAGCTTCATTTTGGCTTCACCTTGGCTTGCAGACAAAGCTCTGCCTAGGGGTAGGTGATTCCCTGATGATCAGAGAGTGAGCAAGGGCAGGGGAGGCTGTGAGAGAGTAGCAGGCTGAGCTGCATCACTTAACTTCGACCCCAAAAACACTGGTACAGTGTTAACGTCATGGGGCAGAGCTAAAAGCCAGAGTCTCAGGGGATGGAGTGGGTCCCGGCTCAGCAGATCCAAAACACTCACATTTTCTGCCTGCTTTCCCCATCAGGAGACAGTCAGATGTCCTCCAGGCTGGAGATAAAGCCCTGCCAGTTCGGTTTGACTCATCCTCTCTTGCTGGAGAAGATCTGCCCGATGCAGCAGCGATTAACCCTGGCTAGATGGCCATGGGGCTGCAGCACCTGGAGCCAAGGTGCTCTCACGGTGCATATGGGGACATTTTTGCTCCCTTTTCCATCTGCTCCTCACTGGTATCCCTGCAGGGCAGAGACCCCTGAGCTCCTGGCTCCACGTGCCAGGTCTGTGCTGTTTTTTTTCCCCCAGCGCTGAGCACCAGCCCCTGCTGGAGATGGCGAAACCTCTGCTGCCCTCCCGTCGCGTGTGAAGGGAAGGAGAATTTACTGTCCCTAAACACGAGGCCACGAAGAGCAAACAGAGCAGAGGCGGAGACGAGAGGAAACACGCCAGCATCCCCGTCCCACGCAGGAACCCAGCACGGCTTCAGAAATCAGCTTTGTACCTGAGATGTCCCCGGGAGCAGTGGGCTCAGCCCAGAGCAGGATGGTGCTGTGAGGGGCACTGCCAGGACCATGTGCCACCGGGGATGTTGCTCCTGTCTCCTGGCCTTCAGGGACAAACCCATCCCGTCGGATGGAGCAGTGCTGAGGGAAGGAAGACTCCCTCCTGGCACCTGGAGATGCCCCAGATCATGTCCAGGCCTTTTCCCCTTCCACCTCCACCCGCTGTGCTGCCAGTTTTGTCTCTGTGGCCCTCTCAACATCCCCGGACATGTTGCATGTTGGCCAGCAGACAAAATCCCTGATTCACCAAGCACAGCCTGCGGATTTTTGGGTCACAAGTTCAGCTGCAAGGCACACAACGAAGCACAGCCCGGTGACAAACCACCGTGTGGGGAAGTGCTAGCACCAAAATGAGCCAGGCTGCAGGCTATAGGCTCTGCATCTTAAGCAGCAGCCTTGGTTTATGTTCCAGACATACACACATTTTCAGGCTGTGCTTACAGCCCTTGCTGAGGCTTGAAATCACATCAAAACCAGTGCATTTGCAAAAGGGCCTTAATTCAGCATTAAACCAACCCCGGCTGCTGGAACGGCACGTGGGCTGCGAGGATGTGTGTGACTTGGGTGCCCGATGGCAGCTCGGGAGCGCTGCTGAGATGTCTGTGCTTCTCTGGGCACAAAACCAGCTTGAATGGGAATGAGGGGGGAGACCCTCTTGGGCAGCTCCCTGTGCAGTGTGTCCCAGTGTTGGTGTGCCCATTGCCATCAGAAAATCTGGTCCTTGGCTGCAATCACCGAGGCCTCCTCATCTCTCTCCTTTTAGCTCTCCTGCTCCAAATAATCCCACCCGTGATGAGATCTTTCTAGCGTCAGCAGCCCCAGCATCCTTCCCACCCCCAAATCACGGTGTGTTTGGTGGGCATGAGGAAACCCCTCTCTTCCCTTACAGTCCTTATAGTGCGCCTTGGGGTCTCAGGGGAGGGGACAACTTGGGTCCGAACGCTCACCGAGTGGGTGAGCCCTCCCTTTGGGTGCCCTGGGGATGCGGGGAGGCTAAGCTCCCCCTGACAAGTGGAAATTGCCCCTTTGCCCCCTGGTTGGAGCCCCGGGCAGGGGCTGGGGCAGGGCAGTGAGGGATGTGCCGTGCCCAAAGCTGCTCCCCTGGAGCCCCCTGGTCTGCAGGCACAAGACGTGGAGTTGTGCTGGGCTGGAGGGCTCATGGAGGGACGCTGCCCCGGGCTCAGTGAGGGGCTCGGTCTGAAAATCAGGTTAATGAAGCCAGCCCCACTACAGTGACCAGCACACCCTCCGTCCTGCCAAACACAGCCTGTCCCGAGCAGAGCATCCCCCAATTCTCCTCCCAGCCCTCCTCCTCTCCACACCCCAGCTTTGCTCCCCCTTCCCCGGGGGGATCTGGGGGGGGTCTCCCCCTCCCTCTCCTCCTCGGAGCCGAACCTGCGGGAGCATCCCCGGGGCTGCAGGGCCAGGAGCGGGGCTGGCAGCTCCGGCTTCGCTTTTTATTTTTTTATTTTTTTATTTTCTCCCCTCCCCTTCTCCGCTCTCCCGGCCCCGCTCCGCTTCTCTCGGCCCCGGAGTGGCTGCGGCGGGGCCAAGCCGCGCCCCGCTCCCCCCGGGAGAAAAGCCATATATAAAAGCCCTGCGCCCCACAAGGCAGGTAGCGGCGGGGCAGGCGGCTCGCACTCCTCTCCCTCCGGCCTCCGCCGAGTTTTGGGAAGAGGAGGAGGAGGAGGAGGGAGGGAGGAAGAAGAAGAAGAAGAAGAAGAAGAAGAAGAAGAAGAAGATAGAAGAAGAGGGGGGCTCCTGCTTTCTCCCCCCCCCATGTGAGCCGGGACGATGCTGCCGCTGCTGCTGCCGCTGCTGCTGGGTGCCCGGGCGTTGGGCGCGCCCCAGGGGGACACGGCGGTGGTCACCCCGCTGCGCCTTGACCCCGACATCAACGGGAGGCCCCACTTCGGGCGAGGCGGCCCCGCCGAGGCCGTGGTCTTCCAGCTGTCGGCTTTCGGGGAGGATTTCTACCTGCACCTCGCCCCCGACGCCCGCTTCATTGCCCCCGCCTTCGCCGCGCAATACCTGGGCACCGTGCCCGGTGCCGCACGCCCCCGTCCCGGCCTCCGCCACTGCTTCTACTCGGGGGATGTTAACGGCGACCACGCGTCCTTGCCGCCCTCAGCCTCTGCGGGGGGCTCCGGGGGGCTTTCGGCTACCGAGGAGCCGAGTACACCATCAGCCCGCTGCCCGGGGGGGCGGCTGGGGGAGCCCACCGCCTGCAGCGCCGCGGTGCCGGCCTCCCACTCGGGGCATCCGCCTCACGTTGTGCCGTGGGCTCCGGCCTCACCCCCGGAGTCCTGCAGGCGTTGGCCAAGTACCGGGGGAGGGCTGGGGGGGCGCCGGGGGGGAGAGCCAAGCGGTTCGCCTCTGTGCCCCGTTATGTGGAGACCTTGGTGGTGGCCGACGAGTCCATGGTGAAGTTCCACGGGGACGACCTCCAGCACTACCTGCTGACCCTCATGGCCACGGCCGCCCGCCTCTACAAGCACCCCAGCATCCGCAACCCCATCCAGATCTCCGTCGTCAAGTTCCTCCTCATTGGGCAGGACGACAAGGGGCCCAAAGTTACCGGCAACGCCGCCCTCACCCTCCGCAACTTCTGCGCCTGGCAGAAGAAGTGGAACAAAGTCAGCGACAAGCACCCCGAGTACTGGGACACCGCCATCCTCTTCACCAAGCAGGTGGGTGCGGGTCCCCGGGGAGGGGGGGACGACCCGGCAGGGCTGCCCCCCCTCTCCCCCAGGAGCCCTGCACCCTGCCGCCCCTCGCCTCCCACCTCCTCTGCATCCCCTGCACTGTGCGTGTCCCCCCCCCAGCCCCAGAGCCCTTTCCCAAGGAGCCCTCCACCCTCACTGCCTGGCTTGGATGGCAAAGGGGGGCGGCGGGGAGGGAAGCAGAGGTGTGGAATCTGCTTGAGCCAGCCTGGTTTTGGCCGGCAGCCTGCAGAAAACCCTGCTGAGGGGTGAGTGAGGCCAGGAGGTGTGCAATGGCAGGTTGTCCCCATGCACAGAAACCTGCCGGTCCCTCCCGGAGGAGGGGAAACCCCCCCCAGCATTGGCAGCTAGCTCCATTAGAAAGCAGCCACCACCCCAAAAAGCAGGGTCTGAGCCCAGAAGAGGAGGAGGAGGGCGGCCAGCCCCAGTTCCCCCCGGCTGGGAAGCACTTGTGCGTTGCAGCTTGTGGTGGCACCTGCCAAGAAAAAGCCTCTCCCCGCTTCCTCTGAGTCATGCGCGAGGTCTTCCTGAGGACCCGCAGCTCTCCTCTGTGTCCCGGCTGCTCCGCGTGGACCCAGTTCAGGGCTAAGGAAAGCACTGGAGAAACAGGCAGTGCTTGCAGCCCCAGGGAGTTGAGGGTCTGGCTGTATCCCTGCTTCTCGCTAGAGGTGTCACCGTGCTCGATCGGCCCCAAGGCTGCTAGTGGGAGGGAAGAAGGATGCGCCCAGGTTGAAGGGGACGGTCCCATTTTCCCCCAATGCAGGTTGTGGCAGCAAAGACAACTTGCGTTTTCTCTTTGCCTTCTCCCTGCCCAGCTGTCTGGATGAGGGATGTTTTGGGAACTCCCCTCAGCAGCAGCGAGGCCATCCCCAAGCTGCTTTCCAGGTCAAGCACTCGAGGGTGGGAAGGATGCTGCTGCCAGTTTGGCTTGGCTGCCCCTCGCAAGTGCTCAGTGCGGGCAGGAGCGATGCTGTGCGGGATGTGAGACACCTCAATGCCCCACCTCCCTGTCCCCCCACCCCAAGCAGGGTCTGTGTCCTCTGGGCAGGGGTAAATCCTGCTGGAGCAGCTCCTGTCTATGCCGGGTGGCTGCAAAGGGGAGGAGGAAGCCTGCTGACACCTCTGTGGGCAGGAGCCAGCTCCATCTCTGGTGGAAACCCGGTGAGGTCACCAGAGCTGCACGTGGGACAAAGTTGGGCCCGGGGATCTGCAAGCCACGCCGTCCTGCAGCGCACAGCATGGCTGGGCTGCATTTTTTACACATTGCTAAACCGTCCATTCCTGAAATCCCAAGGCAAGCTCAGTGCAAAGGCACACGATCAAGGAGACATCTGCCTTCCTTGAATGCATCCATCTGTGGTCCCCTGACACCCCAGAGCTTATCTCCCTGCCAAAAAGCTGTTACATAAGCTCCCAACTTAAATTTCACTTTGAGCCCAGTTGATCGGCAGTTTCCAGTTGTGTCAACAAGTTGCTGATGGATGGGGCTGGCCTCTCCTGCCCGGCTTTGCTCCCTGATGCCGGTCGTGCTGGACGGAGGATTCGCCTTTGGGGAGCTCGCTCCTGCCCAGCCGGATGGCGCGGATGTGCCAGCAAGCATGGCCACAGGGTCTTCACCTTCCTTCCCGAGCCGGTGCTTGCCGGAGGGGCCCGCAGAGCATCATTCATCCTCCAGCTGCCCTCCTGCCTCTTGGAAATAACATCACGCATTGCAAGGAAAGGCTCAACTAAAATTTTCACCCATCCTGAACCTTGACATCCACTGGCTGTAACAGCAAAGGTTTGCTGAACTCCTTCGGCCTCCCATCAAACCGAAGGGATGTTGCTCCAGAGGACATCTCGCTGTAGCACAGCATCATGAGGGAGTTTGGAAACCCACGCTCTGAACCTCATGGCTGGGGAGCTCAGATTTTTGGGATTGCTTTGGACACGTGCGGGGTAAACCTCAACAGCCGGGAGAATGCCTGTGGTCTGACCTAGCCTCTGAGTATGTGAATTAACATAAAAGCCACAAGGATCATACTCGGCTGACCTGCAGAAGTTTGCAGGAGGATGAAGAAAAGCCTTTGGGAAGTGTCCACAGATGGAGCTAAGGCTGGCAGGGGAGCCCTGGTGGTGCAGCTCGTGTGCTGCCTGCAGCCCCTTGGCACGGTGCAGGGGCAAGGGCGGCACAGGGAGCACCCGGCCGGCGGGGACAGGATGGTTGTGGCTGTTGTTCCGTGATTTGTGTCCATGCCTGCTTCTGGTTTAATTTCTGGCCATCTGAGCTCCGAGGATGGGTGAGGTGTCAGTGCCTGGGTACCCAGGGTCCTTGCTCGCAGCACGGGGCTCTCCGCTCGCTTTGCCTCTCCGGGCTGTCTCCGAAATGGACAGAGCCCAAATGTCCAATGTCCATGCATGACAGAATGACAACACAACAACCCCACAGGCTTCATGCTGAGCTTTGCACTCAGGTCCTGGACTTGAGTGTCCCTGCAGGAGCACCTTGCCTCCTCCCCGTGCTTGTGCTGGCAGCAGCAGGGGAGAGTGGAGCTGGTGAGCGCACCATGTAAAGAGAGCGCTGGTCCTTTGCATGCTGCTTTCCCACCTTAAACCCCTTGCATTTCCCTCTCCTTCCCTCCGTAGCTCCAGTCCCTCTCCCTGTCCTGGGCATCACCCCATGAACTCCTTCCCAGCCTCTCCTCCCGTTCCTCCAGCTCCTCTTGGCACCACCACTCACATTACCTCTTGTGCTGCCCTTCCTCAGCAGGCTGCACCCCCGACAAGGCTGCAGGAGGTGGTTTCGGGGGCTCAGGACCCCCTCATTAGAGCCCTGAGCTGCTGCCCATGGGGCTGTGGTTGGGGTCTGAGCCCAGGCCATGGGGGTGATGGAAAACCCCATTAAGAGCTGCTCGTTAATGCGGCCCTGCAGCCAGCAGGCGAGGTTGGGAGCAAGAAGTGGGTCAGTGTGTCAGTGCAGGTGTTGGGCCAGGAGCCAAAAGCTCTCCGCGCCAGCAAGGAAATGGGAACTCTTAAAAGAGCAATGAGCGGGGAGGGTGGCTGCCTGCTCCCTGCATCCCCAGGACACCCCCAAACCCACCACTGTCCCCAAAACCACAGCACTGGCACCGCTGCATCCCTCTAACCCCCAGGTGTAGCTCAGCATGGCGATGGCTCATTTTTGTGGTGTTTTGGGGCAGCTGAGCTTCCTGGCCCCGCTCAGTCACCTTGTGCTTGCTGGGGGTGTGGGGATGCCCCATGCTGGCTCCCGCCATGGGATGTTGTGTGCGGGACAGAGCCTGGGATGCAATGGGATCCCAGATGATGATTAAACCTGCTGCAAAGCGGAGTCAAAGCTGGTTATAAGATAGGGTTTTCCTGCTCTGCATTCTCCTGGTGCTCAGCCTGGTGAGGCACTGGCCACCAAACCAACCTGCGGTGCTGCAGGAGCAAGGGCACCACACCGCATCCATCCCACACCTCTCTGGAGAGCATGGTCTTGTCCGTGCCCGGTAGCCATGCACCTCTCGCTAAAGCCACCTCGGCCCTGGCTGGGGCTCTCTGAAGCTGTCGGGTCTGTTATTTACTGGTAGCTCAACCTGCCTGCGCGGGAATGCCTTCAGTTTGGAAACCTCGCTGGAAATGTTGACAGGGCCACTCGTGCGAGATTTGTAGCAAACCAAGCACTTTGGCTGGCCAGGAGCTGAGCATGAATCACTCTTATTTATAGCATGGGAGCGCCCGGCAAGTCCCTTACGTTTCCTTTTCTTGTGGAAAGCTGCTGCAGCTCCCTGCCCCGTGCATGGCTGCCCCTGCAGCTCTGGGCTCTGTGGGATGGGGACGATGCTCCAGCCCTGTAAAAAAAAACATTGGGGAAGCTGCAGGGAGCCCATCACCCAGCCACACTCCCGCAGGTTGTGATGCTCAAAGGTGGTGATTGCAAATTGGGAAGAAAATGCGGCATTGGTGAGCCAGGAGAAACACGGTGGTGGCTGAGAGCAGGACTTGGCCGAGCCCAGGATGGGCAGTGCTGCCAGCGGTGCTGGCGTGATGTCCCTTGGAGAGGAGCGGAGGGGTGGGGGCATCTGAGGACAAGCTGCTGGGCTTCTTCAAACAGCAGCTTTGGATTCGTGCTGGCACCTTTGGGTGCTGGAGAAGGGCAGGTGTGCCGGTACGTGTGTATCGAAGGTCAGGATCCCCCTGCTGTGACAAGTTCCTCCACGAGCAGATGCCAGGTTCTGGAGCAGATACCTGACCCCAGCAGCTCTGCAGCCACCCTGCTGCCCTGTCCATGCACCTTCCTGTCCCCTGTCCTGGTGGCATCTACCTGGGGTCCCCAAGCTTGGGCTGGCTTCAGCTGGGCTTGGTTCCTCCTGGAGAGACAGCTGCAAAAGGTCTTGGGGACACCGGAGCATTTCCCCTAGCCGTGGTGACCTCTGGGCCCGCTCCAGAAGCTTCTTGTTCCTAGGAAGGAGCAGAGAATGTGTCAGCTGTGAGTCAAGACCAGGTCTTTCCACTGACCCGCCTGGGTCGGGACCTTGAGCTTGCTGAAGGATGGAGCCAGGCTGGCTGCTCTGTGCCAAAAGTGGCTCCACCTTGGCTGGAGGGGCCGCTGGTGTGGGAATTGCTGTCGCTGAAGGCATGGGAGGATGCTAGGTATAAAAAAAGCATCCCCAGTACCAGGGCTGCATGGTCCCATCCCCTGGGGCTGATGCCTCCCCAGCAGCCTGGGGTCAGATCCTGTTGGGATGCAGGGGAATTGGTGGGGACAGGGCCATGTGCCAGCCCCTGGCTAACCCCTTTTCTCTGTGCCCTGCAGGACCTGTGCGGTGCCACCACCTGTGACACACTGGGCATGGCCGACGTGGGCACCATGTGCGACCCCAAGCGCAGCTGCTCCGTCATCGAGGACGACGGGCTGCCCTCGGCTTTCACCACCGCCCACGAGCTGGGTAAGGCATGGTTTCGCGGGCTCTGTGCAGGCTGGGGTCCCCCGGTCCTGGAGCGTGGAGGGGGAAACTGAGGCATGGGCACCACACCACCACGGTGCAGCGCATGGCAAGCCCTGCATTTCTGGAGGAAAAAAACACGTGTGGTCTTGCTGCTGTGCTCACGTCAGTGGTTCTTCCCAGCCTCGTGGCTTCTGCATCACCAAATCCCATCCTCCCGCCCGGCTCTGGAATCGGGAGGGGTGGAGCGACACTGGCAAGGTTCAGAATAGCCCTGGTCCAGCCTCCGGAAGGCCAGACAATGACAGGCATCCGGAGCAGGGAAACTCCACCTCAGGCTGGGTAGGAAAGAGTGGCTGAGAAAGTGAAAGGCTTTGCTGTTGTGGTTGCTTGGTTTCCAGGATCTGGGAATCCTGAAATAACAGGCGGAGGCTGGGGGTTGCTGAGGGCACACCTACATCCGGAGACACTAGCTCTGCTGCCTCCTTTTCTCCGAAATTGCCTTTGTTCTTCTTGCAACTGATGGCCATACAGGAAGGAGAGGGGAAGCGTGATGGAAAGGGCGCTGGCTTGGGGATGCTGCTGTCAGGATGACGTGTGCCTGTTCCCACATCCACATGCAGCCTGAGCCAGGCTACATGCAATCCCCATCCATCCCCAGACATCACCTTCTCCTCTTGGGCTGTCCTTTTGCCATCCTTGCAAGAGTTTTCCCCACTATATGCCTCAGTTTCCCCCACTGCAAACAAGAGAGGGGGCCCTCCACTGTGTGCTGAGCGGGGTTCCTCATGTCGCCCCCTTTCCATCTCCCAGGCCACGTCTTCAACATGCCCCACGACAACGTCAAGGCCTGCGAGGAGGTCTTCGGCCGGCTGAAGACCAACCACATGATGTCCCCCACCCTCATCCAGATCGACCGCGCCAACCCCTGGTCAGCCTGCAGCGCTGCCATCATC
The DNA here is from genome assembly GCF_009769625.2 of Cygnus olor. Taxonomy (NCBI): domain Eukaryota; kingdom Metazoa; phylum Chordata; class Aves; order Anseriformes; family Anatidae; genus Cygnus; species Cygnus olor. The sequence goes on along the minus strand of NC_049190.1, from coordinate 5,731,687 downwards.
ACCGACTTCCTCGACAGCGGCCACGGTGAGCCCTCCTGCTGCGCCCTCGCTCTCCTGCCCTCGTCCCCATCCTGTCCTGGTCCCTGCTGTGGGGAGCAGGATCTGTCCCAGGGCTGGTGGTGCAGGGTGGCTGTGATGGGGACAGGCTCCTGGGCTGGGCAGCGGCTGTTCTCCAAACAAAATGAGAAGGAAGCGGGGAGTTCGGCAGCATTTCTGCATCAGCCGGGTGTCCCCATCAGTGACATCTGCTCTGCCAGTGCGGCTCTACCCAGCGTCACCAAGAGATGGAGTCACGTTTTTTCCCTCTGCCTTTGTTGTTGCTGGATTTCGTATCCACAATGAGCGGGCTGAGACGTGGCTGAGCCCACGAGGCTCCCCACGAGGACCCGATCGATCTTCCCCTCCCTGCTCCCGCAGGAGACTGCTTGCTGGACCAGCCCTCCAAACCCATCCCGCTGCCCGAGGACCTGCCGGGGACGAGCTACAGCCTGAACCAGCAGTGCGAGCTGGCCTTTGGCGTGGGCTCCAAGCCCTGCCCGTACATGCAGTACTGTGCCAAGCTCTGGTGCACAGGCAAGGCGCGCGGGCAGATCGTCTGCCAGACCCGCCACTTCCCCTGGGCTGACGGCACCGGCTGCGGCGAGGGACACTTCTGCCTCAAGGGCGCCTGCGTTGAGAGGCACAACGTCAGCAAGTACAGGGTGAGTGCCTGAAAGCGCCCTGCAGGATCACCCCTGGATGCTTTTGCATGGGTACTGGCTGGGCGGTCCCCACTGGGGACCCTGCATGGGGACACTGATGTGAAAGGAAGACAAGGGAGAGCAGGGATGCATGGTGCAAGCAGTCAACAACTCTTTTTCAAGGCTGGATGTGGCTGTGCTCCTCTCTCTAGCCCTATGGAAGACTGGGGACCTGCAAAACTGCAGGTCTCCCTTGTAGAGGCAGGTAGCAAAGGGATGGCTTTGAGACCGGAGAGCCCCTGTTTGGGATGGAGCCACCAGGGAAGGGGACGGCGGGTCTCACTGTGCCGTGTCCCACCAGGTGGACGGCGGCTGGGCCAAGTGGGCGCCCTATGGGCAGTGCTCGCGGACGTGCGGCGGCGGCGTGCAGCTGGCCAAGCGCGAGTGCACCAACCCGGTGCCTGCCAATGGGGGCTCCTACTGCGAGGGTGTCCGCGTCAAGTACCGCTCCTGCAACCTGGACCCCTGCTCCACTGCAGGTAAGGGAATGAGAGGCGAATCCTGCTGAAATAGACGGCCTGAGCTCAGCTCGCTCATGGCTGTCGTCATTAATGCATGCTCCTGCACTGAGCCGAGGGGAAAACCCAGCTTTTTGCATGTGTTGGTTGTTGAGCCAGGCAAGTTCATCAGAGCTGTGAATCCTCTGCTCAACCCCTCCCAGGTGCAGAGGTGCTGCTCACATCTCTGGAGCAGCCGAATTTCAGCAGAGCTGAGCCCTGAGCGTGCCAAAAGCCCAAACTCACCGCAGCTCTCTGGGTGGGGAGGGAGGAGAGCCAGTCTCCAAATGTCAAATTCTTCATCTGTTTCAAAGCGCTTAGAAACATGGTGGGAACGTTCCCCCAGATACACCCCCTGCAAATGTCAGAGGTGACCTTGACATTTGCAGTGCCCCGGTGTCCCTGGGTCACTGTGCTGTGTGAGGAGCAGAATGTCCTGGGCTCAACATGCTGAGGCTACTGGTGCCAATCTTGGGCACCACAGGGTGTGTGTGGCCACCGCGATCTGCACCACCCACAGCAACCCAGTAAAACACACACTGAGGGACTGGTCTGTGCCCCCACCCAATGCACTCCCCCTTTCTTCCAGTGCCAGGGAAGAGTTTCCGAGAGGAGCAGTGTGAGGCTTTCAATGGCTACAGCCACAGCACCAACCGCCTGACCGCCTCCGTCTCCTGGGTCCCCAAGTACTCCGGCGTCTCGCCCCGGGACAAGTGCAAGCTCATCTGTCGGGCAAATGGCACGGGCTACTTCTACGTGCTGGCACCCAAGGTTGGTGAGGGCTGGAGGGCATGAACGAATTGTCCGTGTCTGGTGGGCAGCTGGGTTTGTGTGAGATTATAAAGGAGGGGAATCCACCAGGCTGGAATGAATCTGTGTGTATGCATCTGCTTATTTACTTCATTTGGTCCACAAAGGGTCTTCCTCTGGGTTTGTAAGGCAGCCTATAGGGTATGCTTGTAGTCCTGATGAGAGGCTGGAGTAGCAGATGAGTCCAGAGGAGAGCTACAAAGGACCACAAAGATGTTCAGAGGACTGGAGCACCTCTCCTCTGAAGAAAGGCTGAGAGAGCTGGGGATGCTCAGCCTGGAGAAGAGAAGGCTCCGGGGAGACCTCATTGCACACTTTCAGTAGTTAAAGGGGTCTTATAAAAGAGATGGAGAAGGGCTCTTTACTCGGGTAGATAATGATAGGACAAGGGAGAATGGTCTTGAACTAAAAGAGGATAGATTTAGACTAGACATTAAGAGGAAATTCTTCCCTGTAAAGGTGGTGAGGCACTGGCACAGGTTGCCCAGGGAAGCTGGGGATGCCCCATCCCTGGAGGTGCTCAAGGCCAGGCTGGATGAGACCTTGAGCATCCTGATCTAGTGGGTGTCATCCCTGCCTATGGCAGGGGGTTTGGAATTAGATGGTCTTTAAGGTCCCTTCCAACTTGAGACATTCAATGATAATTATTGTGCTGGGGAAGTGATTCACCTGCCAGGCTGGGCTGTGCAGGCTGGTGCTGGCTGTATTCCTAATGCAGCCCCTTACATTCGCACCGATGCAAAGAAAATGATGTAGATATGGCAGAAAGGGGAAATGATGCCGTATGGCTTTTGTCAGAGCCAGAAGAGCTCAGTTGCAAAGCAGAACATGAACAAGGTGCAACACTGTGCCAGCCAGCACCTCCTCAGGTCTGGCTGGAGTGGGGCTGGCCTCAGCGGGGCAATGCGGGGCCACAGCAGCTTGTCTCACCTCCGCAGGTTGTGGATGGCACCCCTTGCTCCCCAGACTCCACCTCGGTCTGCGTCCAGGGCAAATGCATCAAAGCGGGCTGCGACGGGAAGCTGGGCTCTAAGAAGAAATTCGACAAATGCAGCGTGTGTGGGGGAGACAACAAGAGCTGCAAGAAGGTCTCAGGCTTGTTCACCAAACCCATGTAAGCACTGGGTGGCTACACGCGCCTCCCTCTCTCCCAGCTCTGCTTTTTGGGGTGTACAGGGGAAGGCCGTGGGGCTGGTGAGGAGCAACCTCCAGGTGCCAATGAATGTCTCTGTGTGGAGAGCTGAGCTGTGAGGACACATTTAATGTGGTAATGGCTTCTGCTGGTGGAGCCACCTCTGCATCCTCCGTGGTGTTGAGCTGGAGGAGCTGAAACCTCTTCCCATATCTGGGTGACCTCAGCCTAAACGAAACTTGGCGTGGGGAAAGTGATCTCCACGGGATGGAGGAGATAATCTCAGGGGTGGGAAGATCTCGGGGCTGAGGCCAAGTGGCAGCGGGTGGGAGCAGGGGACACCCAGCAGGGGACACCCCGCCAGCTCCCAGCCTGACGCCCCCCTACCTGCTCCTCCCTTCCAGGCACGGCTACAACTTCGTGGTGGTGATCCCCGCGGGCGCCTCCAACATCGACATCAGGCAGCGGGGCTACAAGGGGCTCATCAGCGACGACAACTACCTGGCGCTGAAGAACGGGCAGGGCAAGTACCTGCTGAACGGCCACTTCATTGTCTCGGCCGTGGAGAGGGACCTGATGGTGAAGGGCAGCGTGCTGCGCTACAGCGGCACCGGCACCGCTGTCGAGAGCCTTCAAGCCTTCAAACCCATCCAGGAGCCCCTGACTTTGGAGGTGCTCTCCGTGGGGAAGATGACCCCTCCCCGGGTGCGCTACTCCTTCTACCTCCCCAAGGAGAGCAAGGAGGACAAGTCCTCCTACAAGAAGGAGGGCAAGACCCCGCCGGACCTCAACAACAGCGTCCTCAGCCTGTCCAACCGCTTGGACGGGGGCAGGCCAACCTACAAGCGGCCCTCCTACAAGTGGGCGGCGGGTGGCTGGGAGGCTTGCTCCGTCACCTGCGGCAGCGGGCTGCAGAAGCGAGTGGTGGCTTGCCGCGACTCCTACGGCCACCCGGCCTCTGAGTGCGAGGCCGCACAGAGGCCGGCTGAGGTCCGGCCCTGCGGGGAGCCCTGCCCGGTGTGGGAAGTGGGACCCTGGGCCCCTTGCTCCAAGAGCTGTGGTCGAGGCTTCAAGAGGAGGATGCTGAAGTGCACGGCCCCGGCCGGGCGCCTCCTGCCCCGGGAGAGCTGTAGTTTTCGGAGGAAGCCGCAGGAGCTGGACTTCTGCACCTTGAGGCCATGCTGAGCGGTGCCAGCAAGGACGGGCATGGTGTCTCTCGGGCTGGTGGGCGAGCAGCAGCCAGGGGTTGGGAGAGGGGGAGATGTCCATAGCACATATCAAATGGGGGAAAAAGAAAAAAGGGGAAAAAAAACAAATGAACAAAGAACAGGACCTGGGTGCGGGGAAGGGCGTGCGCCCAGGCCAGAGGGCTTTCACCGAGCAGGTCGCTCGGAGCCGGAGCAGGAACCAACATCTACCTCGATGCCTCCGCACCACACAGGGACCCGCGGCGGAGGCTGGGAGCCGGAGGATGGACGGATGCCACTGCCCAGGAAGGACCTGAGGACGCGTGGGGGATGTCCCCTCATTGCACATCCGATGCCTGCCCCGTCTTCCCAGGGCCAAGCCTACCTCCCCCCTTCCCTGTCTCCCCCAGCACTCATGCTATGTGGGACCAAATGGATTTACTGTCACAGTGATGGCAAATTGTTCTGTCCAACCACCAGCGTGATGGGGTGCTGGTCTCCTAGGGACTGTCACTTTTGGGGCACACTGGCAATGACTTTGCAATCTGGGCACGCTGCTGCCATGGTCTGGGGAGCCCCAGGAGCATCCCCGTGCCAGGCTGGGAGGTGGTGGCTTCATTTTCGTTTTCTCCTCGTGTTTATGACCTGACCAGTGTAGATTTTATGGTGCTTAACTCCATGTTGTTTTTTAACCTCCTCCTCCCTCTTGTAAACCTTGCGCAGAGGGGGCGATGTTGCTTCCAGGAATCCCTCTCCTGAGGCTGAGGTTTTCCTACGGTGCTTTGGGGAGGCTGAGACCGGCTCTCGGCTAACCGGGTGCCCAGAGCACGGCCGGGTGCTCATTTACACCCCGGTACAGGGCAAAGAGTAAAGTACCCATCTGAAGCTCTTCAGGGCTAAAAGGGATCACTGTGGAAGTGAGATTTGAGCTGTAACTCCAGAAAGCAACTGTACTGTAGTGTCAGGGCGCGGTGCCACGGGGCTGGAAGCATCCCTGCACGTCGCTGGTGCTCGACTCCGCTCTGGAGATGGTGCTCGCTGCCGGGCAGGACCGGCACGCCGTGCCCAGGCAACCTGCCCCCTTCCCTCCGAGCCTCAGCTGGGTCATTTTGCTCTGCATTAACCCCCAGAGATGTTCTGAGCTGCAGAAGAGGAAGATGAATTTGGGTCCTGGGCTTTCCTGAACCTCTTGCAGAGCATCCGTGACCAGCTTCACGCCCCAGGGTTTTGTGCGAGGGTTTGTTCTGTACCTCTGAGGGTTACGTAGTGCTCGGAGGCTGCCTTACCTCACACACCGCCCTCCTCACAACAACCCTGTGGCACATCTCCCCCCCCAGCCTTCTGCTCAGAGCAAACCATCAGGGATCATTTTTACGTCTTGCTTTTCCACTGAAGAAGGAAAAGACTCGTAGGGAGTTAGCTCTGGCTGACAGCAACCCGGAGCCTCAGGGCCGAGCTCTGCTGTTATTGGGATCAGCAGGAGGGGAGCCCAGGGAGGAGCCACAGGTTTTGGGAAGGCAGAAGATGCTTACCTTGCATCTTCTTCAAGCCTACCTTGTGTTCTGTCCCTTGTAGATATAAAGTGGAAGCTCCTCGTGCTCCAAAAGGCGTCCAGCAGCTGTGGGTAGGGTGAGGAAGGTCACAAGAGACAGGACCGTGACAGCACAAACATTTTCTTGCTGAGACCTTTCCCACCAGCTGAGCACATTTCTCGTGATAATGTTTGTGGACCCACCCTCCCTGGATTTATGTAATGCCTTTTTGAACACAATAGTATTTCTGGTCTCCACAGTGCTTGATAGAGCCAGGAGCAGATGTTGTGGTTGCTTTGCACAGCAGGGACGGGATTTAATGTTCTAGGAAATCCCTTCCAGGTCTACATTCCCATGAACGTATCATCCATTTTCGGACAGTTTTCCTGCATAGCCGAGCCTGCAGCGCTTTTGTCTGGGGACAGAGCTCCGAGGAGCTGCCCTTTTGTGTCTTGCCATCAAACAGATGGTTTCCAAGCCACCGAGAAATCGTCATCCTTGTCCAAAGGGGGAAGGACGGGGCGGGAGGGGTTTCTTGTGTGTGGTTCTTTTGCCAAGTGTGCAGCAAAAGGACGGAGATGCCTATTGTACTGGCTGCTTTGTGTATACCATGTATACTAAACATCGATCTCTGCTGTTTGTGCATCAATAGCAAACCTGAAATAAAAACGTATTTAAAGATCCACCTGGTTCCTTGGGGGACGTGTTTGTGCCCACGCCGTTCGGGCGGTGTTTGCAGGGCATTTCTTGTCTTATGGCAGTCCCAGCTCATTAATTGATGGAAGAATTTTGAAGGCCCAGCAGGTTTATTCTGAATATTATGGCAATTTGTCTTGCTTCTGCTGCAGGCTTTTAATTGGAAAACAAAACAAAACAAAACAAAACAGCTTGTTGGGTGAGTCCATGCAAGTGTCCAGGCTCGCCCACACCTGGAAGCAATTACAGCAAAGCTGCAGCACGAGGCTGCTTTGCTTTAGCCTGGAATTGGGATGCTCTTTTGTGAGAACAACAGCCACATAGAGTTAAATGGATTAATGCAAACTGGAGCTGTGCTCTCACATCCTGGAATGACCGTCCCCATTACCGGGACTCCCCATTCCTCATTTGCTCCTTCACTCGTGGGACGAGCCAGCAGCCCCCTTGCACCACCTCTGCCTGGTTCAGGAGCAGAAGCTCAAGGATGCTTGTAAAATGCTCTGAGCAGTTCCCAGCATGGCCTCCGTGAGTCACAGCCCTCCTTTTTACCCCTTGGCCATGGCCAAGGGTGAGATAAGGTGAGATAAGACCCTTCCTGCTAATGGGACGCGTCTGCTGGGGGACGCCTGATGCCACCGCCTCTGGTGCTCCATGGGGACGCAGCTCTTGCTCTTTCATTCCCCCCCCCAAAAAAAGCAGTTTTCTATGCAGCTGTGCTGTAACGATTTGACAAATTCAGCGTGCTTTATTGTTTTGCACAAGGCACCGCACGTTTTGCATTTCCATAAAGAAACAAACAGGACAGACCCGAGCGAGCACCGTCCCCCTCTCCAGCCCGGTGACGGATGGCCTCAGTCCCAACAAATCCCACGCTGCGAAGGCTCCAGCTGCACGCAGCTTTACTGGAACAGAGGCTCACTCCTCCGGGGCCAGGTGATAGCCAGGCTTGTAACCGGCCACCCTTACAAATCCCCCAGAGAGATAAAAACTGGCACAAGGGAAACATTTACCCGATAGGGAAGGAAGAAAACGGGTGCTGCTGCCAGCACCACTGCTTCAAAGGGAAAGTTCATGTTTGGCCAAGTCGTGGTCTGTTTGTTCAGGGCCCTTTGCCACTGGAAAACCTGCAATTACCTAACGGCTCTGGGACCATGGGGACACCTGGCACAGGGTGGGGGACGCAGGTGATGGGCAGCAGGGGCTGGGAGCTGCTGGAGCAGGCTGCAGGAGAAGGAGCAGCGACACAGGGGACACCAATGCATCTTCACCCGCTTCCTCCAGATCCACTAAATAAAAAGGAAACCCCTCTCTTTGAAACCTCAGCCTATGGTTAAAAACAGGGTTAAAAACAGGGTTAAAAACAGGGATTCAAAGGTTACCTGGAGTAGGGAGTGGCGTATGGGCTGGCAGACCAGTGAGCACAGGACTCATGCCTTAGGAAAAGAGGCTGAAAAATGAATATTTCATGTGATAGGTGATCTTCTGAGCCTGAGGTCTGGTTTGCCTGCTTGCTTTCCAAAAGCCAGGCCCAGGGGTCCCTTTCAAGTGCTAGGGGAATGTCCCGTCCACAGAAGGGTAAAACCACAGGTTCCCAGGTGTCGCTTGCCCCTGGCAAGTGTTTAGGAACGGCCCCTCTGCGGGCGTTGGATTTTCTGTTCCCTGCCTTTGGTACATGGAGGGGTTTTGTGCAAAGGAAAAAAAAAACATTCAATAAGTAAAGACCTTCCAAAGTTCGATGGAGCAAGTGCAGTTCCCCCCATGCACTTCTTTTGCTCTGTTCCTGTGCGCTTCCCTGGGCATCCCACTTTTGGAGGAAAAAGTTGGATTACGCAGCCTTCTGCGCTCACCCAGCCTACCTTTTCCTTACATCTTTAAAGAATAAAAATAGCATGAAAATTGAATCTACCCCCCATGGCCTCTCAAGCTCTTACGGCAGCACGTATCACAAGAGCTGAATGAAACGATTTAATACTCCAGGGTATTTGCTGAGCAGGAGGGTCCCACGGCACTCCAGCGAAACCACCAAGTGTTTTGCTCCAAACCTGTCCCTTGCTGAGCCCAAGCACTGAGGATGGCTGGGCAGCACAGACTAAATGCCTTTTGGAAGCCAAAATCCAACCCTGCATCTGGGACCACCTGGAAATCTGCTTGCTTTAATTTGTCCCAAGCTGAAACCTGAGAAGCTTGAGGGAAAGGGAAAAAAAAAAAAAAGGGGTTACCTGAAGTGTGAGCTCAGGGAGAGAAACCACAGAGGGCGAGGGCATTTTTCTGGACAAGAGTGCTTTGTTCAGCTGGACACATGCCTGTGGATCGGCTCCCCGGGGCTGGGATGCTGCCTGCCTATTACTGCTATTGTTGTTTCTTCTTGCCAGGAGACAAAAGCAAAACCAGGCGTGGGCTGAACAAGTGGACCTAAGGGGTAACATGTAGCCAGCGTGCCCGCACACAGCAAGCACAGAGGCTCACGTGAGGCAAGGGGCATGCTATGAAATGCTGATGTGGAGCAGGGATGGGGCACAAAAATAAGCATATTTTTTTTTATGCCAGGATAACTGATTTCCCCCTTTGTCACAATAGACTGCCAGTCACTTGCAGCAGACTAAACTTCCCCACATCATCCTCCCCAGCCAGCAAGCTGACACATTCCCACAAGCATTTATTTTTTCTGTATTTTTTCTAATTATATAACCCAGTCGGTGCCAAACGTGTCCAGCCAACTCTAATCTGGCAGGCAGAGCTCGTGTGTTTATGGCAAACAGACCCTCACTTCCTTGCTGAAGGGTGGCAGGAGAGAGAATTTATCAAGAAAAGGCTTTTTGGAAGTCTCCATGCTGTCAATGGCGACTCCTACAAATGCATAATCCTCGAAGAAGCGACGGCAGAAAGAGAGAGGAGGCGTTTGTTGGCCAAGGACCGTGTCAGCATCTCAGATGGAGGTGAGGGCATGAGCTGAGTCGATCCAGCAGCTGTTAAAAATTATAATCCTTAACTAGGCAAAGCCCTTGGAAATTGCACCGCAGGGCAAGCGGTGGGAGCTTTCCAGCAGACTCCTGGGGAAGGTGCCGCTTTCGGGCTTAGTGTAATTAATATCAAGTTCAGCCAAGCAAGCCTGGGAGGCTGATGGTCTCCCAAATGGTTATTTAATGTGGCTTGATTATTTATTTTTTAAAGTGTTTTATTTTCCTCCTTGTAAATGAATTTAACGCTGGGGAGAGGTGTTGGATTGACAGCTCTGGAAATACAAGCCCTGAAGGAAAAATGTTTGGGAGTCCTGTAAGTAACAACACCGCATGTAATCCAGGCGTTAGGGTAATTATTTGCAGCGACAGTAACAGCTGCTTTTTGCTCCAAATTCAATAATAGATATTGCTGTGAGACCACAGGGATTAGGCAGTGGTTGAGACGCTTTCAGGTGGCCGGGAGCGTAGGGCACGGCGGGGGCTGGCTGAGGCCACCGGTGGTAATACATGCTGTCCCTTAGCCACCAGGCACTTCGGGACACGGCTCGGTGCCTAATTGTTATTAATGTTAAAATACCACCCATTTTTCTGAGCCCATGAGTTTGTTTTGAGCAGGCGCTCCAGCACCTCTCTGCTCGGTGCAGCCTTCAGCTTCACGCATGTGCTCCAAGGTTGCATGGAGGCTGTATCAAAGCCTTTGTGGCTTACGGAGATGAGAGAATATACTAAATATATCCCTTCCCACACCACTGGGCAAGCTCTTTTCCTTGCTAATATGCTGCTCTGGCCTTTTATACAAGTCTTTTATACAAGCCTTTTATAGCACTTGCAATGCCTTCAAAGTGCAGCGCGCAGGCTCGGAGCAGCAGAAACGTGTTAGCAGAATCCTGGGCACTACAGGGACCACATCCCAGTGGCAGGGATCGTTACAGCTTGCCATGTTCCCAATGCCACGTGCTGTCCAGAAGCAGCTCCACAAGCTGCATGAGCACAGGCAGGACATCTGGGCCAGGGATGGAGGTAAAGGAGCAGTGAGGGGATGAGATGAGGGAAGACTGAGAGCCACCATTATGCTCGGCTCTACTGGGGCATCTTAGTAAAGCCCAGGGAATTTGGGAAAAAACAACATCCCCATGCTCTATGGTAAGTGAAATTAGGGAGACCAAAGGCCATGTCTTCATTTGTCTTTAGATACCTTCAGCATCTGGAGGTTTTGGGGTCTTGCCTGGGGTCGCACTGGGGCATGGCCTTGATCTGGGTTGTCCCCAGGTGCCCATTAACCCCTGGCTTCGGCATTTCTGAGGTGAGGATGTATTACGTGGAAAAACAAACATGCAGGAGAACAGGCACTGAAAGACGGGGAGAACCTGGATGGTATTTTTTTTTATCCCAAGGGCAAGAGAAAAGGGAGTGAATGGAGAGAAAAGGAAATAAGGAGAAAGAATAAAAACAAGGGAAACCTCAAGAGGGAGACTTGCTTGTTGGCCCCTGCTGCTCTGCTCTGCTAACACAAGGCAGCTGTTATCCCACCTGGATCCCAGGTTTTGGGTTTTCCATGTCCCTGGAGCACTGCACAGCAGCCAGGGATGCTTCATGAGCCCGTGCCCAGGGTGTGGGTAATGCACGGCTGTCAGAGGCGGTAGGGAGAAAGGAAAATATTCTTTTGTTGTTCAGAGGGAGGGTTTTCTCTTGTGTTTTTTTGGAAAGGGGGGAATTGTTGGGAGTATAAGTCTTCTTGCAAATAAATTTTTTGGCTCATTTCCTTTTCAACATTTTTTTTATGCTTTTGAGGAGGAGAAAGGGAAACAAAAAGAGACAACGTTCTTCTTCCAGCTCTTAGGACTATCATTGTCTCCAGGAACAAGGATCTGACATCCTGATGAAAAAGTGAAGCACAAAATTTGTGCTGCCAAAGCCTTTTTTCAATATATATATATAAAAGGACAATCTCCAGGATTAATGATTCTGCATCCTTCCTTCCTTCCTCCCATTGCTCGTGCAGATGCAATTATAAAGGCTTTAGTGATTTTATTTGCTAATGGGGTCTATTTTTTGTTCCTTGTTTTATTATTTTTTTTTCTCCTTTTTTCCCCATTTTGGAAAAGCAGCAGACCTGGGACCTACAAAACCACCAAAATCCACTCTTTCCAGAGCTTGTTATCACCTCGCCCTGTCCCTGACTGCTCTTAGCATCTCCAGCCCTGAGCTAAGTCACCTGACTGGGGGTTTCCTGGGCAAAACCCCACGTGCCATCCCCGCTGCCCAGCAGAAACCACCAACCCGTCACCTCTCTCTCCTTTCATCCTCGCTGGCTCCATATTTTCATGCATTACGTGTTAAACGGAAAAGCAGAGCTGGTCATTTGGTCCCGGTGGGGGCTTTGGGTTTTTCTTTGTGGTTTAAGGCCAAGGCTTTCAAAGCTAAAGGGCAAAGGCATTTTGGAAGCGAGTGGTGGTTTGGGGGGGTGTTGGCAGCCTTGCTCTGGCTCTCCCAAGCCGGCAGCACAGCCTTGGCTCTGGGTAATCCTTAATTCCACAGCACGTGGGGAAATCCTGGCTTTGGGACACCACAAACCCCATCAATCCATGTCAGGCACCTCAGGTTGGAAAAACAAGGGGAAATTTGCTTTTTTTTGTTGTCCTTTTGGTGTCAGGAATAAGCTCGCAAAAATGTTTGATTGGCAGGGGGTGCGTGCAAATAGCAGAGCTGGCAAAAATGGATAAAAATGCTGAAACCTCTTGGTTTGCGGGAAAAAAATGGGGTGGGCACAGCTCCTGTAGGGGGACAACATGGGATGGGGGAGCAGCCGAAAAGCTGCTGGATGCACACAGCTGCCTTGCCGCTCCGTGGCGGGAGGGCTGCCGCCGCTGACGTTTCCTATTTGGACCCAAAAAAGCAATGTCTGCTCTAATTAGCGTGTCGCGTGCATGTGCGTGTGTGGGGGAGGCAATGTTTTTGTTTCCTTTTAGGAAGAAAGAAAAAAATAAAAAAACACCAAAAAAAAAAAAAAAAAAGCACAGAATTAGCTCAGTTGCAAAGCCAACGAGTTGTCTCAGGGGGAAGGGGATCCAAAGGATTTGCTCTGAACCAGCCGAGGGGAACGTGCATGGTGCTGAGCAGCCAGCACGGCTGGGAAATTATTCACCAATTCCTAAAACTGCTATGGGGGGGTTGTCCTTATTTTTGGGGTGATTTTACATGGCAAAAAGCTAACAGTGCTGCCTTTTGCAGCCAAAGCAGTGCCCTGCACATCCCACTGCACTGCTTCTCTCTCCTCACTGTGAAGATTTCCTCCAGGGTTATTTTTTTGCACAGCATTATTTGTGCTGGGGGAAAGCCAAAAAGCACCAGAGAACCCATTTCTGATGCCTCCTCATCATTGTGCCCTCTTTTCTCCCCGTGGCCAGGACTTCACAGAGAAGCTGCCGGTGTGAAGTTGCAAGGGTTAAATATTCCACTCGTTTTTTTCTCATTTTGTCTCGTTAATATTGCCTCTGAAAAAAAACAAACAGAGGCGAATCCCGCCCTTTCCCTGGGGATTCTTTCTTGGCTTGTTCCAGAGAACATTAAATTATTTGTCTTTTTATTTTTTATTTTTTTTAAATTTCAGTGTCTTGTTCCGGCAGCCTTGGGGATTGAGGAAACCAAACGTCAGGATGAACAAGGGAAGCCAAAAACCCAAATAAATAAATAACTGATAAACCTGGAGCGGAAAGGAGATAAAAACCTGACGACATTCCTCTCGTGGTGCGGAGCTGAGAACGTCGATAAATTCATCTACACCGTGGGACGGACGGACGGATGGACGAGGCCATGGGGCTTCACTGATGGCTGTCAATGTGGTGGGAGATGCAAGCACGGTTATTTAGGAAAAAGCCCTAAATCCTCCTCATTCGGAACACTGGGCCTGCTCTTTGGGGATAAATTGGTGGCTCTAGTAAAAGGGGAATTTGTGAGAAATCACACTGCTTTGTGGGGCCAGAGGCTGGCTGACTGCAGAGGGTACGTGAAGCACTCGGCGTCCTCTGGGCTCAGCCCTTTGTCTTTTCCCAGGACCAGCTTCAGTTTCTGTGGATGGCTCTAAAAAAAAAAACAACAAAACAGAACCCACTTTAACCAAAATTAGGGAAAAATGACATGGCCCAAAAAGGAAAAGAAAATGAAGTTTTTGGGAGCAGCCCAAATGCCCGTCCGTGACAGTCTCCTCAGCCTTGCTGCACCAGACCTTCAGCCTTTCCACTGGCCCCGGCTGTGCCAGCACTAAATTGTCCTGAATTACGTATACAGAGCCAGTGTTGTGCCTCCATCAGTAGAAATATTTGGGGTTTGCTCAAAACATTGTGAAAAACAATGCAGGGAACGTTACAAAAAAGAAAAAAAAGAGAGCGGCAGTGTTGTCATGGGTGCGCTCTCCTCCTTTCCACACCTTGTGCTGTATTTTATTTGCGAAAACAGCACTGAGAGATGCTCGCAGCCTGGTTAGGGTCACCCATGGCACTTTCTGGGGATGCAGTGAGCATTTCCCAGGTGTTTTCACACCTTACCGAAGAGGCCCCTCTGTGTTCTCCCTCTGTAGGAAGAGGACTCATGCGCCTTCCCCACTAATCTCCCATCTCCGAGCTCCTCGGAGCCGATAATGAAAAACTTCCCGCTGCGCCGGGGCCGCTGCTTTTCCAGGTTAAGAACCGCTCCTCAAGGAATCCGACAGCCATAACAAAACAATTTGCTAAGATAACATTAGTTCAGCATTGTGGCTGCTCGGCTACACGTGCCGCTGCTTGGGGGCAGCGCTCGGAAGGCTCCTGGGGCCCCGACCGAAAACTGCTGCACCCCTGGACTGTGCCCTGCAGAGGGACACCCATCCTGGCACATCCTAGGGGTGATTTAAATGAAGTGCCAGGATGAATTGGGGTCAAACAGGAGGTTTGCTATTTAACTGGCACAGGTGGGAGGATTTGGGGGGGATGCTCCGGGCCACACCACTGCCGTCTGCATCCCGGCACCTGCTGCAGTGCGGGTGCACGAGGGTCCTTCCCACCCAAAGGGACGGATCCGGCAGCCACATCACCTCTCCCTGCTCAGAGGGAAGCCTCTTGCTGGAGCTGCTCATCGGATCCCCGCCTGCTCAAGGCCAACATCTGCTGAGCGTGTACAGAGCCGGCAGCGGGTGTGCAGCCTTCCCAGCCCATGCTCCCATGTTTACTCACACAGGGCTTGTTTAAAGCTGGTTTGACAGCAAAATGGATGCGTGCAGTTTTTGTTATGGCTCAGGCAGATCTGATGTCTCCCCAGGGCCCGGCTTCGCCTCCTTTCAAGGATGGAAAAATACGATCCAGAGCCCACTGCCGTGCAAGGAGGGCTTCCCACTGCGCCTCCCTCGGGCAGGCTGGTGTCGAGAGGAAAAGCAATGCTCAGGAGGGTGATGGTCTACATTTTATAAAGAAGGGCCAGAGCTCCAGTCTGGGTAGAGGCTCACCATTCCCAGCTGGTGGCCCACCATTTAGACCCCTTTCCCTTTGGAAAGCAAAGTCCATCCTCATCCATCCTCCTGGATGGCTTTATTCCCCTCTAAAGGTGAGGGCGTGGGTGAGAAGCTGCAGGGGAAGAAATGTTAACACACACTGCCCTAAATCTTTTGATAGACCCTCTAGCCAGGCAGCCACAAATCAGGATGGCCCTGAGCTTTCAGTAAGGCAGGGCAGCTCAAAAAATCAGCCAGCAATATGTCTACCCCTAAACTGTACAAATCACATCCCAGTGACCCCTCGGCATGCCTGGTGGAGGGAGAAAGCAGAGACAAGACCTGTGCCGTGTTGCACCCGATGGCAATGGGATGCTCTCACAACAGGAGGGCTTTTGGGTCAGGGGATGATGGTGGGAAGAGCTGCTGCTGTTGGGGGCCTTGGGCTTGCATCACTGCAGGGGAAGGGAGAAGGAAAACAGAAGCCTTGAAGCAGCGAGAAATCCCTCCTGGTTTTCTGTCTTGTTCAGAAATAAAATACCCCAAATAGCCTGAGAACGGGGCTGCTCAGCAGATGGTACTTTGGCCCTTTCGGGAAGATTTCTCTCTCTGCAGCTGGGAATCCATGATGGGAATCTGATCCCAGGGGGCTGCGGAGCTGCAGCCCCAGGAGCTTGGGTAGCTTGGGAAATTCAGAGTTATGCCCTGCCCTGAACCTTGGAGACGAGCCCAGCTCTGATCTCGCTCCATCCGAGTGCCACTGAGCCCCTTCCCCATGCTGCATCCCCAGACCTTTCCCTGGGCAGCCCAGCCCCACAGAGCCACCAGAGTCCCACAGAGCAGCCACTTTCTGTCCCCAAACCACGTCCCCAGCCCCTTCCTTCTTTGGAGACTGCTGCATCCAAGCAAGCGCCGTTTGTGCTCTCATCAAAGACTTTCTCGCTTTCCTTTCCCAGCACTAGTGGCTTCCTCCAGCTATTTTTTTTTTTTTTTTGTCCCCATTCCTGGGGACATCTTGTGCTCAGCAGCACAGATGCAGGGTCTCAGCCCACTGGGTTAATCCCTGGCCCCTCTTGTTGCACAACCTGGGGCGAACACGAAGACTTGCAACCCAGGCAAGTTCTTCACCTCTTCTGTGGTGCCTTGTGTCATTTGTACAAAACCAGTGTGCTGGTGTCCAGCTGAGCAGAGAGAAACACTGCAGCTGCTCACGCTGTCCCAGGTGTCCAAATTTTGACTAGGAAGGAAAAATAAACACAAAAAAATGTATTTTTCATGAATTTTAGGAAAATTTGGTGAGGACTGCAGTGATTCTGTGACCAAGGCTGGGAGCAGGTGGTGGAGAGGTGCGTTTTGGTGCTCACTGGGCATCTCCTGTGCAGCATTTCCTGAGCAGTATTTAGGAGCATGAGCAACAGGGATGAGAGTTTTCACAGCTAAGTGACATTTGGGGAAAGACAGCTGCAACTCGTTGAGCTCCGGACAGCGTGTTCCTTTGGGTTTCCCTTGGAAAAAAAAATCCCACTTTAGCACCTGCTTTGCAGAGCTGCGCTGTGCAACGGGGCCCGAGCCCAAAACCAAGGGTGTGATTTGGGGTTGGGCTGCAGGCTGGGCTGGATGGAAAAGAAGATGGGCTGCCCCTGTAGTGGTGCCTCCCCCAGGATGCAGAGTGCTGGTGTTCCCCCTCGAGTCCTTAATGGCTCGTGTTTATGAGAGCTAAAAATACTTCCTTGGGGAGAGATAGGGGGACAGAAATCTGTTATCGCTTGAAGAGTTTATAGGCTTTGTTCTGGAAAGAGGCTTATATAGAAACAACATGGTATTAAAGGTTAAATAAAAAGCAACCAAAGGGCATCCCTGCGTGGAATGGGGCAGCTGGGATGAGCAAAGCCTCTGCAAGCCCAGGGATGGTGCTGGTGATGGGGACCCCAGCCAGAGCTGGCTCCTCAGAGCCATTTCACATCCCACGGACAGGCAATGCTGTTTTTGAATCCTCCTTAGCACTTCACAGAGCCTTTCACAAGGCCTCGTCACTACCCTGCATTGAAAATTGCAGCTGGCCAGGAGTTTCCTGATTCAACCCTTTTTTCCCCCCAAACCAGACTGGAAAACAAGAATTTGGTAACGTCTGTGGGAAGCGGTCCTGAGTGATGGATGCTCTCAGAGCGAGGGGCTGGGGTCTCCACGGGATGGGGTTGAGCACATCACCCCCTGCCACCTGGGCTATTGCTCTGCTAAAAAAAGGCTTTCTTTTCCCCGTGCTTCCAAAAACTGTTGGAATCTGGAACCAAAAATCTGTGATGTGCCAGCACTGCTGGACTGCAACCCCACCATGGCCAGGACCCCCCTCTCTGGGTGCAGAGCATCGCAGCAGTCCACGTACACCAAGGCTGACTTCGCGCCTGGTCTGCAGCACGCAGATTTTCCAGCTGTGCCACGGCAAGCTCTGGGTCTGCAACAGGGTGAGGGGGGTGCAGGGGGACTGGCGGTGCTCACACTGAAGGCACGGCCAGGGCAGCCCTTCTGGTTTATTTTTAAAGGGCATTCTGTGTCCAGAGAGAAAAGGGGAGACATCAGTGACGTTGGTCATGCTGAGAGAGGCACGGCTGTGCCCCTGCACCATAAGCCCCTTTTTGTGCTGCTGAGCATCAGGCCCCCAGTGACATTGTGTTGGTGCTGCGATGTGCCAGCACGCACAGGGTGAGCATTGTGCGAGGCATTTCCAAGGGCACGGCAGCACCCAGCCATGCTGCAGTGTCCCCACGGCCCTCTGCAGCGCCCTTAGCTCCTTGGGCAATCAATGGGACATTGTCCCCGGAGAGCAGAGTGCGGCGTACAGCAGCTTGGAGCGGTGGCATGGAGGTCAAGGACATAAAGCTGGTCCGAGTGCCCTTCCCTCGTGCTCGTTAACTCTGTTCATTTTGCTTAAATGCCAGCACAATGTGGTGCGCAAGGAATCTGGGAGTGCTACCAGCCCGTCTGCTGTGGACAAGGACTCTGGTTTGCAAGAAGGAACATTACTGGGAACAACCACGTTGCAAATCAGAGCCTACATTTGGGTCTGATCTGAATTTTGCTGCTTTTTCCTTGTTTCTGACATGAGATAAACCCAGACCTGGGACTGGAACAATCACAAAGAGAAGGAAGTTTAGAGACCTGGGGCTGTATCCATATCCGAGCCTCCCAGCCCCTTGCAGAACGGTCAGTGCTGGGGTTGAAGGAGCCAGAGCCAGCTCCTGGCTTGGGAGGTTAGAGAGAGAGCTTGTAAACAGAACAGGTTTTCATCTGTGACAATGACCGCACAGGGATGCTCTTTTAATAGACAGAAGCGGGAGAAATTGCTGCTGAAGTCCCATCCAAACCAGACCTGGGGAAAACAGCAGGAGACCGTGCTGCGCCCATCCCGAGGACGGGTCTGGTGTTGGGGGCAGCACCGTGGGCTCCAGGGGCTGCACTCGCCAAATGTTATAGGGTTTGTGCATGAGCAAAGATAAAGGGCAGGGAGGCAGCAGCACAGGGTAAGCTGCCCTTGGTTAGAGCCTCGTCCCGCCAGGTTTGGGGGATCTGGTGACAGCAGCTGTGCTTGTTGGATCCTTTGGCGTTCTGCAAACCCGGTGAGGTCAATGGGAACCTCCCGAGAGTTTTAACGGGGCCAGGATTGGGGCAGGGAGGAATCTGCCAGCTGAATGCCCACGGGCTCCATGGACATCTGGGCCAGGAGCTGACCTCCTGGACTGTGGCTGAGTTTTCTGCAAGAAGAATGCACCTAAAATATCCTCGTGGAGAGGGACTGCCTGTGTGGCTCAGTCAGCAAAGCCCTCCCTGTCCGGGAGCCCGGTGACACAACCCAAGGTGACGAGAGCTGGCTGAGCCCTGCATGACGGGGCCATGGAGCAAACCAGGCTCTGGCACCCGTCTTGGAGGGTCATGCATCTCCTGGTGGGCTGAGGGACCGTCCAGGGGAGTTTGATGAAAGGATGGCGTCTTCAGTGGGTGCCCACAGGAATCGGGAGGCAATACCGGCACCGAGCGGCTCTGCGCTCAAATTCCTGCTCCAGGCACGTGGTATGGCTTTCCCAGCCTGAATTCCTCACGTCAATTCAGACCACATCTGACTTCTATCCCCAGCACGTCTGTACGGCTGGTTAGAGAAAACAAAAGTTGGGAGGATGGAGATAAGTTTTCTGATGCTGGAAATGTGCTGTGTATCCCCTTGGTCCTGAGCAATACCTGCAGCAAAACGGGCAATTCCCTATGAAAAATCACAGGTTTTGCTAAGACCCCAGGAAAACCCTGCTCTCGGCGCTTTGTGGACAAAATCTCCTCCGTGCCCAGCATGGATGGATGTTATTTTTTTTTATCTTGGCCCCACCAAAGAGCTGTGAAACCCCGCCACAAACAATGAGTCAGCTAATCCAAACCAAACGGCACTGAGAGGCGGAGGTCAGCCCAGCGCACGGCCGGGATCTTGAAAAGCAGTGCTGCCTCTCGAGCAACCACCGGTGACGATAACCACGGACCTAGGTGGCCAAACGCCCTCTTGCCCGCATGGCAGCGGGGCCAGGAGCCGGGAGCGAGAGGGGAAGGGATGGGAGTCAGCAAGGATGGGCACCAGGTCTGGGGAACCCACCTGGGACAGGGTCCCCGAGGCAGTGGTGGCTTCTCCCATCCCCTCCACAGCCTGTTTTGGGGATGCTTCCCACTATGCAGTCTCTGTATTGCCTTCTCCACTCCTTGTTGCCCCATCCTCTTACTTTTGGGGTTACTTTCACCCCTGTTTTGCTGGGGCTCCCTTTCTTTCGTTTCCTCCCCCTTCCTCACCTTTCTCTCCTCCAAAAGCCTGCCTTGGACACGCTTGCGCGGAGAAAAAAATACCTCCAGCCAGCTGCCAGCGCTGCCTTTGGCCTCTTGCTCCGGTTTCATGTTTGACTCTAATCCCACAATTTATACAGCGGAGCCCTGGGCCAAACCCAATGTCTCAGGAACCTGCCAGAAACCTCAGCTTTTCCTAAGCCCTATAAACAGTTTCCTGCCTCCATCCCTGCACCTGCTGCCCGTGCCGTGCTGACGGCCGGGGATGGTGGCACCCAGGGATGGTGGCACCCCAGGGATGGTGGGCACCTGAGGGATGTGGTACCCCAGGGATGGGGTACCACAGGATGCCCCGGGGCCCCATGCTGCCCTCTCTTTGCATTAATGCACAAAAAGTGCATTCCTGCTGCAAGCTGTTTGCAGTGTTTTATATCTCACGCAGGCTGGAGCATCTTTTAAATGGCTGGGTGTCCCCACGCCCTGTACCCAGTCCCTGCTCCCCTGTGCAGGGATCTGGGTTAAAGGAAAAGGATTTGTTATTGCTACAGTGCCTGAGGGTTGTGAAATGCTCACCTGAGGCCAGAGCAGTGAAGAAATTCAGTGCTACGGACAGCTCCCATAGGATCTTAGGGCATAGATCTTAGGATCTGGGGGGTGGTGGGCAAGCAGCAGAGGTTAGGGGAGTCAGGGAGCGGCGTGCAGGTGTCCCAGGCAGCGGGACATCCAGCTGCTGATGTGCGAGAGACCCTTTTTGAAACTGAACTGTATTCTCTTTTTTTCCTGTTGCTTTCCCTCCCCTGTGTTTTCTGAACAAACAAAACCCCTGGTGGTGCAAACAAGCAGCAGGAGCAGGGGCTGAGGTGCACCGAGGTGCTTCAATGCTGACACTGGGAGGAGTTTGACATACAGCTTGCACGGGCAGCTTGCTGCATCTGCAGAGCCACTTTTGGCGCAACAAATGCTTCTTAAACCTCTTTCCCAAACAACGCGAAGCAGCCACCACAGCACGGCACTACCAGCTTTCTGCCCGGGAAGCTGCTCTTCAGTTTTCTCATGTTTTGACAACGGAGCAGCCGAAAGAAGTGCTAATCCTGTTTGTGTGCTGTAATAAATAGTCTGTGAGCGTGCGTGTCATCCTTCTCTTGGTCTGGAGTGGGGAAGCACACCACGCAGGAGGAAGTTTTTGCTTTGACCACTTTTTGTTGTGCTCCTAAACCCAGGGAGGATGCTGCAAATATTATGAGCACCATCTGCTGGCCACCTTATTTATTAACTCGCTATTTATTTTTATGTGGCTAGAGATGTGGCATGGGACTGTTTGCTAACTGAGCGAGCTCTGCGTTATTGAGCTGCTGGATAACCCCTGTCCACCCAGGACGGCTCATTCGGTGCAGCAACCCATCGTTGAGCCATCACAGAGGCTTTCCATGGGCATTATACAAGGGTGGTGCCCCAAACCCAGGGGAAAAAAGGCTGGAGGGATGACAGAAGCTTTGGCAGAACCATGCTGGGTTCTGCTCTGCGGAAGGCGAGGGCAAAATGCCACTCGCTCCACTTGAGGGCAGGACTTCGCCCATCATCACTAATCCCGATGCCTGTTGATGTTCAGAGGCCTGATGCCTGTTCCTGATGTTCAGAGCCTAAATTCGTTAAATTGGTGCTGTCCTTCCTGAGCGCAGATTAAAACCAGGAGATTTTGCAGGTCTTTATTGGCAGCACTCAGGCTCCAGTTGAACAGGACATAAAGCCGTTTCCTCCTGTATAAATCACCTGGACGCTTTCAGCTCGCTCCGAGGCCTAAAACAATGAGTTCAGCTCAGGTTTGCCGCTTGGTAATTTGTCCTGGCAGCTGGCTCCATCAATCTCTGGCACAGGCAAGTAACTCAGCCTCTGACAAGTGCTGATTTACGGCTTCAGCTAGTAAATCAGCATAAAATCATCGCAGTGCTTGCTAATATTTTTCCAAGCTGAGCCTTCTCACATGCAAGGCAAAAGGTCCTGGGACCCAGCGCCACAGCCCTCGTGCTCCTTTCGGAGGCGACCTGCGGGCTGCTCGCAGCCTGGGCCCATGGGTCCAAAACAAATCCCCAGGGTGCAGGGGATGAAGAGGTTGGGAAAAAAAATCAATAGTGTTTTCTGCCGTGGAGGTGATTTGTTGCCCGCCTTAAGCTGGCGGTTGCACTGCTCTGGAAGTGCAGGGTGGACTTGCAGGGAGCCGTGGAGTTAGATTAAAGCAGGGGATTTAAGCATCAGGGCTGTGGCTCTCCCTGAAAGCCAGGAGCATGGCCTGGGTGTGTAAATCCATGTGGGATCCGAACCGCTCCCTCTTACTGCAAGAGGAAGCTGAGGGGTAACGATGCCCTTTAGGTGCATTAACGGGGTGTGTAGTGTTATATGGGATGATGTTGGGCCAGGGTAAATGAGCCAGGGCTGTGTTTCCCCAGCGTGTATTTTTCTCCATCGCGCTGTTCTGCTGGTAGGCCAGGAATGTGAATTTTCATGACTTCAAAGCCTTTCTGCCAGTCTGGGCTGTGTGATCCCAGCCATAGCGCAGCCCCAATCCATCACCCCAAGAAAGGATGTTTGGGTGTTGTGTGTAAAATGACAGACTGGAGAGACCCAAAGCTTGAAACCCAAGATGCTTTCACCAAGAAATAAAAAGGGTAAGGACTTGAAAAGGCAGAAAGAGCCTGTGAAGAAACACCATTGCAGTACTGTCTGTAACAAAACTGACCGTGGCTTTCTGCAGCTGTCGTGTTGCAAGGCTCAGCATCTGCCAGAGCATCACAGGATGTTCCTTTATGGATTGAGGGGAGCTGGAATGACAAGACCGATGTCGCCCACAAGCCAAGGCTGCAGTGGGATGCAGAAGCCAGCAGCAGCCTGCCCTGACCTCAGCTGTGGGTGGCTCCGTGGGTAGGAAATGTCCCAACACCCCGACCTGAAAGCCAGTGAGTTTCCCATATAAACCTGTGCCACGTGTCTGCTTTTCTTTGAGGAAAGACAGCACAGAGAGGTCACTGGGAAGGAGCTCCCAGAGCCCACGGGGTCACCCAGATATCCCAAACTGTTTCACCATAAATAGTCATTAATGGGACCAGTAAGCTCATCGCACAAAGGGGACTGCAGAAGGTCAGCATCTGCCGTCATTTAGGACTACCCTTTTCCAAAGAAACATCCATCAGTAAGGAGAGATGCCTGATAAATAAAATTGTTTTCTGTAAACAGCCCATTTTATTGCACTGTCCCTCTGATTCCTCTGCTGTCAAAAGCAGAAGGCAGGACGAAACCCTTCCTGAAACCCTACCAAGCTATGAGATCATTTGGTGACTTAGTTCCTGGCTTGGCTTTCTTTCTCTAATTGTTTGGATTTGGTCACAAGCAGGAAAAGCTGATCTCATTACAGCTGAAAGGGCCCCGCGAGAGGGCCGGCCGTGAGATCTGATGTCACGGTCGGGCGGTGCGGGTGGGAAGGGAACCTCCGTGGCGAGCCCGAAAAGGTGGGCAGCTCCTCGGTGCCTGAGCATCCCCGGGGGCAGGTCCGTGGTCGTAGGCGGATTAAAATCCAGCTGTGCCTTCCTGTAGGGCTTAACAGACTTCAAACAGCTCGGCTGGTTAGTGAAGGAGGGGGGAAACCTTCACCCTTGGCTTTGTGCCTTGAATGTCAGCGCCCAGGAGGAGCACGGTGTCTCAACACCATGGTCCCATCTGCATGGGGCACAGGGGGGAAAAGCATTTCCGCCATCCGAGCCAGCAAAGTTCCCTGCTCCCAAAGGAGAGGACACGCTGACTGAGCACCGGGAAGGGCTGCTAACAATTTGGCAGGTTGGACAATTAACAATTTAGAGGTCGGACTAGTGATCTGGAGGTGTCCTCCAACCTAAATGATTCGGTGACTCTGGATTTGGCAAAGCCTCTACAAATCTGCCCAGGAGGCAGGCACACAGGCTGAGGCATAAAAATAAAAGACCAGTCCCCCAGAAATGGGGAAAATGGCTTTTTTCAGGTTGTTTAGGAAGCGCTGGGAAGCCTCTCAGCCATCCAATGCTGCACCGCCTCGCACCGTACACGTATGAAGGCATTCGAGCGCTGGCGTGCCTGGCGGAGAAGCGCTCCCTGCACAGCACGGGCTCAGGCTGTTGTTCCCAAAAGTCAATACAAAGAATCCCGTTTCATTTTACGCACTGCGATCAGCCACGTGTACGGTGGGGCTGACCACCGGTATGCGTGGCAGTGCCAGAAGTGAATGAAACTCCTCCCCGGGGAGAGGGGTCGATTGCCTTTGGCTGCAAAATTTGTGAAATTTTCATTTTTTTTTTTTTTTTTTTTTCCAAAATGCCTCCCTGGAAAATGCCTCTGGATTTTGATGTGAAGAAAAATAAACCCACGTTTTTGATTGTGCAAGGAAAAAAAAAATCGTTTTTATTTTTGAAAGCTGGATAATTTTAGCCAAACATGGGGAACAGATATGAATAGGATCCACGGCCATTGGACGGGCTTAAGAGAGCTTCGAAGAGCCTGCTGACAAGGGAGCATTAGCCTGTTGACACCTTTCACATGCAATGAGCTGAGCTCACTGCTGCAATACAAATAAGCAATGGGGAGGGTGACAGGCAGGCTTGGACAGCGATGGGTGCTGCAAACACGGCTCCAGAAGAGCATCTCCCTGATTTAAAGCCTTCATGCCCTGGGGTCTGGGGTGCTTCTGCTGTTTTCCCGAGCTCACAGACTGCCGAAAATAAAGGCTGGAAGAAAGGGACAGTGGGCAAAAAGCATAAAAGATGAAAGGACCGAAAACAGAGAAACGGTGGTTTATAAAATTTAATTTCCTTCCCTGAGTGGGAGCTGCTCTAATATAGCACAAGGAGTGAATAATACTTCAAATATTCCCAGAGAATGAATAATATGTAATAATATTCACAGAGCATTTATTTGACTAATTTCCCCCAGTGTTTTTGGAGCAAGATCTGACAGCCCTGGATCTTAAAGGGAGATCTGCGTCTGACTTCCTCGGGTCTGGATCAGGCCCCAAACACCTAATGGACCTGTGTTCAAGAGGCATCACCAACGGGTCAAACAATACCTCCAGTATATGGTGGGGTCACCTTTCCCTCCTGATCCACAAATAAATTATCTGCTAATAAATGGAACCAGAAGTGGCTTGGCCAGATGTTCCACTGGGGCCCCAGGGAGCCGTGGTGCAGAAAGGGTAAAACAGGGGGGAAAAAGGAAAAAAAAAAAAAGAAAGCCAATAAAAATAAAATATTAGCGTCCCAGCTTCATTTGGAGCTCGGTGCCTGGTGGCTGCGCAGGATCCCCATGGTGGGGCTGCGCCTCGCTCCCCTCCCTGGCCGCAGCAGCTGTGCCCGTGTTACGGCACGAGGTGCGATGCCGCAGCTGGGAGGACGTGCCAAAAGCAGGATATGGGAAAAAGCTGCTTTCAAACACAGATGGATCCAACCTTTATTCCTTTTTAAATTAGATTTTAGTGCGCTGGCTACTCTTGGCTGATGGAAACGGGAGATGCCAGCAGGACTCAGAGAGATTTCTGGTGAGCGTCCCCAGGGCATCTTGCTAACCAGGACCCTAAGATCTCTGTCCTCCCCTGCCCCCCTCCCTGCCCTCCTGCTGCTCGCAGACCACTTCTGCTGGCTGTCACAGCACCCAGCCCTGGTGCTCTGTGCCCCAGGCACCTCGGTGGCAGACACCTGCCCACCGTGGGACAAGCAGGCAGCTTTGGTGCCTCTGTGCAGCTTGGGAGGCTGTGTTTGCTCCTCTTGGAAGCAATCTGGAACATTTGGGTTTCTTCACAGGGACTTGCATCACTTCTGATTCCCGAGCTTGCTGTGAATTAATGATGAATTAAAAGGCCTGATTAACTCAGCAGCATGAATCTGAGCTCAGTGCAATGCACACCCTGCGCCCTGCTGCCCTGCAGGGGTAACACCACAACCCTGGACAGATGGTGACACCTCGGGGCACGATGCCACCCTGTGAATAAGAAGACACCTGCAGAAGTGTTCTGCTCGAGACACACACACACAGCCCGATGTGTTGAGCAGTTTGGGTGGAAAGGGGTCTTGGCACATCCCCGCCTAACGCTTTGTGGGTTTTTTTGGTGGGCATGTTGATGGACAAGAAAGAAGGGGTGTTTGGGTACCTTGGTGGGCACTTGTGTATCGGTGGGAGAACTGGCTGAGGGGTGTGAAGGGAGGATGAGTGTGCTGGTTGGTGAGGAAGGCTCCTTCCCACTCCTCAGCCCTTGCACTGACCTGCAAACCTCAGCCTGCACCTCCAAGGGCGATGGGTCCGAGCGCTCTGCAACCCACCAGAAATTACGCATGGGAGGTGGACGGGCAAAGCCGAAGGACCTTTGATTTTGTTTTGTTTTTCCAGCTGGAAAAGAAAGAGAAGAGAAATGTTCCCGCGGAGGAAACACTGTATTTACTTTTTTTTTTTTTTTTTTTTTTTTTTTTATTGTGGTTGATCTGAACTGTAACAAGTCACTTTAGCTCTCTTGAACGCAGGATTTTCTCACTTTCCGGTAAACTGCAGTTACCATGGAGAGGTCTGAGACAAGCCAAATGCAAAACATTGGAAACTACACCCAAACTCACCGCAGCCATATCAAACAGTTAATTAGAAAGCCCGTCCATGTGTTTCCCATTCCCTGGAATGGTTTGAATCAATCGCCCCGTGATTTATCACCTGTTTTCTGCGCGGACGGTTCAGCTCTGCTCTCGTGCATGTGTTGGAAAGGGGATTTGTGCTGTGCAGGAAGAGGGAAGGGAGATATTGAGGACTTATTAAATAAAAAAAAAGCACAACAACCATCAAATAACCAATTCTGCTCCTTCCCCAGTATAAATCTCCCGGTGGAATGATCCACTTTGGGTCCTGATGTGATTTCTATCCCTTGGCAACTGGGAGGAAGGGGAGACAGCTTTCGCCTTGCTTTGATTTTGGAGCCTGTGGGATCAGAGTGTGCCTGGCCAGCCCAGGGCTGTGCTGCACAGTGCCCAGATGGGAATTGGGCCCGGCGAGTCCCCTTTGGGGTTTTTTCCTTTCTCACTGCACGTGAGGCTGGGGTGGGAGGGTGGGAACCGGGAGGTGGTTGCCAGAGGGGAGAGGAGAAGAAAAAAAATCCAAATGTCCCACACGACCTCCTCTCTGTGGGGGGGTGTCTGCCCCCCCAAGCCGTCACCCTCGCTTCAGCGGGTCCCCGGTGGCACAGCTGGTGGCTGGGAGTCCTTCGGAGGTGGCCCCATGGGGACCACAGCCCGTCCAGGGATGTGGCTCCTCTCCAGCCTGCCCACGGCGAGCTGACAGCTGTGAATCCTCATCTGGCATCTCTTTTCCACTGATGCATTTTCCTGCTCGTCCCACGCCTCGCCGCCCAGCAGACAGTGGGTGTCCCCTCGGCTGCCCCTGCATCCCATTGCCACCTCTGGAAGGAGCAGGCAGGTAGCAGCGATGGGTTGGTGGGAGGGCAAAAACGCTGAGCCTCTGCCCCGTGCTCAGAAAATTTAATTCCTGAGCCTGCCACATCCTCCCTGCGTGAGCTGGGGCTGCAGCCCTGCCGCATCCCCGCGCCCCCTTCACAAAGCGGGAGAAAAACACACCTCGGTGCTGCCTGGCCTGCAAGTGCTTCGAAGCAGGGCTGGTTCCTCCCACGGGGAGATCCCTCTGCCTTCCAGCTCTTTCCAAAGCAAGCTGACCTGGTTTTCTCTCTACCATCTCCTTCGCATCCTGCCCAGTGGTGTCCTTGTGCTTGGTTCGGGGTCCGCCACCGTCTCCTCCATCAGCGCGGGCAGAGCTGGGTGCCTCCAGGCTCTTGGGGATCTCCTGAGATGAACGCGGCGTTATCAGTCAGCTATTCCCCCACACTGTGCTCCGGTGAAGTCTCCTGGCCGGGATGTGTAGGGCTGATTGGAAATCCTGCACATTTATCTGCCCCATCCCCCAAAGCAGCTGCTGGCCTGAAAGGTGGCTGCTCCTCTCGCGCTCCGCATTCCACCTTCCCTGCCAAGACTGGGGGAGAGAGGGAATGAAAGTTTGCTTTCCTATCATTAGCAGATGATTGAAAAACCTTTCAGCTCCCTGAGCCAACCGTGAGATATACCATACCAGCCCTTCACAACAGGAGCCGCAAATCCCACATCCAGAGTGAGGAGGGGAAGAGGCAGGGACCTGAGACCCTACAAAGTCTGCAGACCCACAAGGGTTTGACTGTGGGACTTGGGGTGAGCATCACACCTACGAGGGCTGGACATGGAAATTTGTGTAGGATCTCACAGGGTAAGACAGAAAAAAATCTCTATTCAAGGGGAAACTGAGGCAGATACAAGTGATCAGACTGCAGCAGAAGTGTGCCTCGCACTGCAAAGGGAAGAGCTGATGGCAGGGGGCACGCGGTGCTGCCTTGGTGTGGTGCAGCGAGGGGCAGCTCAGCCTCTGTGAAATGGCAGAAGGATGAGGAGGGCAGGCTGTTCTGGCTGGGAAGCTGCTGGTTTTGGTGCCTGGGACCCTGCAATCTGCGAGGAAGGAAGCTGGCCTCAGGCAGCAGGAAGAAAGAGAAATCTCCCAGGAATTTCCCAAAATTTTCCCACCCTGGGAAAGAAATGGAAACGGCGCATGTGTGCGCACACACCCTGCGACTGCTGCAACCCTTGTGCTGCAAGATCCACAAGAGGTGGAGACCCCAGCCCCAGAGTGAGAGCCTGGACTGGGGTGGGGATCCCGCAGGGAGACAGGTTGGTTTGGGTACAATCTGGCTGCATTTGGTGAATGCCTGCTGGGATGGAGGTTCTTTGGATTTCATCTGAGCTGTGCAGCGGTGACCTTGTGAAGTGGTGGAGAAACCACCAACGCCTCATTTTGGAGCTGTGGGATGCTTGCCGTGGGCTTGGGCTGTCAGCAAGAGGCAGCCCTGCTGCTGCTTCGGTCCCTGCAAGGAAAATAGCTGGGAAAAATGGGCCTTGCTTGTATGGCTGCTGCTGGGCAGAGCTGTCTGGGGGATGTTTCCCAGCAAAGCTGAGCAAAGAGCACAGGGAAAAGGAGGACAGGCTCTGCTGAAGGTATTGAGTGTGAGCACCGGCCCCAAAAACCTCCCAGCAGGAGAGAAGAAAATGGAAGGGAAATTTGCAAGGCAAGAGGGAATGAAGCTTGCAAAGAGGAGTGACCTCTGCAAAGTGCTCCGAGGAGAAGCAGCTTGGAAAGGAGGATCGCAGCTACAGATGTGTGAGCGACGGGTCCAAGATAATTCAGCTGGGATCCAGCTCAAATGGGCGGCTTTTCATCGGTGCACACGCTCTGTTCCATGACAGCTCCTCTTCAGACACTCTGTTCTGACATTTAAAAAAAAATTTCCCTCCTATCTTTGTTTTCCACATCCCGATTCAAGTCGCTGTTTTGTCCTTTTCGCTTTGAAAACGTGGCCGTGAAATATTTGGCATTTAGGGCGCTCCTTCCCCCACCTGGGAGTGGGGAAAGAGGCTTTGCAGATTGCATTGCCTTCCTTCAGCCTTGCCCATTTCTGTGAGCAGGTCTCCCAGGGCTCTGCCAGCACTGCAAAAATCGATGTGGAGAGGGAGAAGGGAGGAAGAGAAAGCAAAGCTGCCAAAACTAGAAGCCTACACACATCCCAGGGGTTTGGAGGTGTTGGCAACGGGGTGCTTGTCACCCCTGCAATCTCCAGGACATAATGAATATGTAGGAGCAGAGCCAGGATTCGCTTTGCAGGCACACATATGCCTCATACAAGGGCAAAACCCACCAATCTGCTGAAAGACATTAAGACCTAAAACTGCTTGATCTGCACTGCGGGTGTGAAACACGAGGGCTCTGCAGGTGGGAGCGATGGCACTGGGGGCTGCTGGCCAAAATGGGTGTGCTGGGAGAGCCTGGACCTGAGCCTTGTGATCTCAGACTGTGACAAAGCTTTAATTAGGAATAATCAGACAGGTAATGGGCACAGGGCATGCCGCATCCCTGCTCTGGGAGACCTGGCCCTCGGCGAGGGGAGTTGGTGTGTTTGGAGTCCGGGTTACACCACCTTTTCATTTATCAGGGAGACGCCGTGGTTTCTTGTATTATTATATTTAATGGGGTATTATTTTTTTTCTTGCTGGCTGTTTGTTAGAGAAATTTCTCCCAGGGGAGCTGCTTTTGATCGCTTGGTTGCCAGACAGAATGACATCAGACAGACGCTCAGAGGAATGATAAAAAGGCAGAGCCTTATTTCTTAATAACAGTCTCTGGCAAAACACAGAGCAAAGCTAAACACACTGGAGAGCACCAGGCCCCGATGCTGCTTGGGGTACAGGGCAGGGGGGAGAGATGGAGGCTGCTGTCCCCCAGCCTGTGTGGGACACCCCAGCTTTGGCCAGTGACACTGCCAGGGTGTCACAGTCCTTTGGAAAGAAAAGCAGAAGATATTAAATCAAATAGGTGCTAATGTCTTGTCCTGTCCTAACTATCACTTATCATTTCCAAGGGAAGTTGTACAGGACTCCTCTGTAGTGCTGTTACTTATTTTTCCAGCAGCTGCAGGGGCAGAAATGGCACTGATTTAAGATCTGAGCCCTTATTTGCAAGTGGAGATCTCACACCTTGAGTATCTCTCAGGCTAATTCCTCACCTCTGTCCTGGTTGCAGCTCCTCTGCCAGCCCAGCAGGACAGTGAGCACTGAGCTACATCTCAGGAAAGTTTTTGCTGCAGACTGCTTACACCTCCTGGTGCACCACGTCCTAGCAGCTGGGTTCTGGGGAAATGGCACACAATGCTGGGAATCCCATTTTTAACATACAGAGGGAGTGGGCAAATCCTTCATGGTAATAACCAAAGACAGCAAACAGAGGTTTAGCCAAGGATGTCCTCCCCAGAGGAGCACCTCACAGCTCCCTTGTGCTGCAAGAACCCACTCCAGTCACCTCTGGGTGCTTTTCTGCTTTGTCCCCTCCTCAAAAGCTCCTTGCCCCCGCTGTGAGTATTGCACCTTTCCTCCCTGAGCTGCAGCTATCTTGTTGTTCCTCCCTTAGGAAGGCGAAGGTTTCCTTGTGCTTCCTGATGGGTTCATGCCACTTGTGGGTATGCAGCGAGGTGTAACACTTGAGGCATTGCTTACCTGTTCACCCTGAACTGGCTCTGCTGGAGCCGGACCCTGGGACATGCCCTTGGGAGGAGCTGCTTTCTGCACTGCTTTGGGTGTTTCACTGCCCCTGCACCCAGGATTTCACAGCATTGCTGCCAGCTCCTGCTGCCCTCTTCCTCATACCAGCAACTAATGGCAAAAGTTTAACGAGATGGTCAGAAACTCCCTTCTGGAGATGGGCAGAAGACCAGGAACCAAGTGATCAAAAGTTCACGGTTGCCTCAATGCCCTATTACAGATATTGCAGAAACCCTAAGGTTCCCGGTTAGAGCCCCTACAAAATCTGAAATTAAACTAAAAGCCATCTAAAGTTATAGTTACATCTGGCTTTTGGTTTCTTCTCACTGCCTTCTCTTTTTAAGTTGCTCATAAATTTTTTGGATAAAATTCCTTTTGGGCTAAAGTTTTCTATGTTTGGACATTCCTCAAAACTGCATTCAAAAAAAGAGTAGAAAAGCTGAGAAAAGGGCCCTGGTGATTCACATATTTTGTCATACAAAAATCCTGTCTTTCCTCCACTTTCCCCAAAGCTCGCTGCCCCTTGCTCTGCCCAGCTGGACTGCTGAAGAAGAAGAGGACAGGAGCTAATGAAAGCACCTGGCTCACGCTGCTGTTTTTAGCAGATTTCAGAGCACCCCATAAAGGGGATCGGCACTCGCAGCCAGCAAGCTGCGCGGATGTGGAGGGGCCGGGTGGGAGAGGCTGAGATCTCCATCCCAGCCCCTTCCTCCTGGCACTTCTGCAGAGAAACAGGCCAGATTATTTTCTTTACAGCTCCTCTCCCACGGTTATTCCCTGCTCTGTGCCCTGCGGGATGCGATGTGCGGAGGCAGGCTGGGATAAGGGGTTCGCAGGCTGGGCAAGGAGGGGAGGGTGTGCAGTGAGTTTGGGATCGCATCAGCCAGGAAAAATCCCATTGTGGACTCCCATGTCCATTTGTATTTCCCAGATATCTCCTTCTTCTTGACAACATGCAAAGGTGGCATGTGAAAATGATGAAACCCTGTGTCCTAAAGATTCACAGTGAATTTGTGCTCTGTCCTCCGTGAGAAGTGGCTGAGATGGTTTCAGGTCTTGTGCGAGCTTTGGCCAACAGCCTGGCGATACCGGAGAGCTTTCCCCTCTCTGTTTCCTTGCTGGGCTTCTATAAGCAAGAGTCAACCAGTAAATAAAGCTGAAAAGGACTATTTTCCCTCTCCTCTACTTTTTTTTAATGCACTGCATTACCGAGGGGCAGTAAGAAAACACAGCGCAGCCAGCAGGAGGATCAAAGCGATGACTGCCTGGGCTGGGAGCGCTCCCCTTGCCCAGGAGCCCAAGGACAACTTGCTGGGGAACAGAGCTCTGCTGTCAGCCCCCACAAAGGAGATCATTTTCCATTCATGCTCGTGCCCATTGTCCCGACCACAACGAGCACCCGGCCTCGGGCGAGGTGGTGGCACCAGGACCGCTCAGTGAGGATGGCCATGCACTGTGGACAAGGGAGGCAGTGTGGTCGCTCCTGGGGCAGGGAGGGAGGGGATGCACGCGTTAATTCACACCCGAGGGGGTTCGTAGGGGTCTGGTGGTTCCCACTCTTATTTGTGTTTGGTTCCTCCAGGCTGGCGGGGAATTTCCCTCTTTTCTAGTCAAGTCTGAGGAACACAAACATCATGGTTTAATGTGTAACATGCAGAATTTGGGTAAGTAAATCCACCAAAACCGAGTACTTATAGACTTACTGGATTACTTTCCCAGTTTCTTCAAGAGTTCCTATAGGATTCAAGACCAGTGATAAGAATCTGCGTTTCTCCAACCAGGAGCAAGTTTGGGAAGGGCGCCTCTCTGATTTAGACAGCTTTGTCTAATTTAGATGGTTTCACCTAATTTAGATGGCTTTGCCTCATCTGCAGAACCCTTAAAGCATTTTAAAGCTTTTGGGTGCCAGCCGCTACCAGACCAAGCTTTGGAGACAAAGCAGAAAATGCCTTACTCCCCCGAGGCTGCTCTCAGCACAGGGATCCTGTATCCGTCCCCAGAACTGCACCCAGCGGCTAAATGAAGGTCCCTAATGTGTCACCTCCTCGTCCCCTTCCAAGCAACTGACACCCATGAGCATGTGCAGATGCCTTGATGCTATGGGGTTAATAAATCTGGATCTGAGCAAAAAGAACTAGAGGACAAAAAAAAAAAAAAATCAACCGACCCCAGTGCCTGCTGCCACATCCTCTGCTGCTAAAACCCCGTCCTGCTCCAGCTGGGATGGATGCCGGGCTCCGAGCAATGGCCTTGTGTGGAACAGATTTTCCTGAGGTCTTGGATGAGCTGGCGGGGCTGGGGAGCCGCTGGAAGGAGCTGCGGGGTGGGGAGGGACGGTGAAGGCTCTTCCAGGAAACAGCCAGCTGAGTCGCGCAGTCATTTCCAGCGAAAAGGGCCCTGGGAAGGCTGGGGTGAGAGATGGCTTTCCTGGAAAGAGGGGTGTCAGGCAGGCTGCCATCAGATATGTGCTCACTCCCCTTGCCTGTGTGAAACCCCTCTGCTTTCTCTTCCTGCTCCCAACCCTCCGGAGAGGTGCAAAGCTCCCACCCTGCTCCCAAATCCCCAAGGCTCCCAACCCGCTCCCAATTCCCCAAAAGCTCCCACCCCGCCTGCCGCCATGGTTCAGCTCCTGATGCCCAGGTTCTGAATTGAGCCCTGGTCCCCATGACACCCCCAGCCTCTTGGAAAACCACCTCTCTCTTGTCCCTGTCTTACTCTGCCTGAGATGGGCACCACCTACGAAGTAACAGACAGGCGTCGAGCTGCTGGCACCGAGAGCCCCCCAGGAGCAGACCCTGTGCCCCCTGCCCCAAGCTCCATGGGGCTGGGATGAGCCCAACGAGCAAATATGTAATCCCAAAAAATGCAGTTCCTGGACCCAGCATTGCCCAGAAACATTGCCCAACAGCTAGGCTATTAATAACAGCAGTAATGCTGAACACGCAGACCGTGCCTTTTGCCGTCCAGCTGCCTTTCCCACATTACCCACCTCGTTAGCTGATAAGAGAAGGAAGCAGCTTTTCCAGTTGTAGCCACAATGAGATGAAGGATGCAGGATACATTTACCCAAACGTGAATTTGCCCTTTTTCCTCTTGCCAAAATAAGCAAACAAACAAATATGTGAAAGCTCAGCATGTTTTTTTTTTTTTTTTTTTTTTTTGTGGCTATAAGTGACGGGGACAATGCTCATTTCACAGCCCATCTGCCAGATAGCTTTGCTGGCAGCCGGGAGGCCACGAGGAGAGGGACGTGAGCGCTGCCCCAGATGCACGGCCACCGCCTGGTGCCCTCGCCCTGGGGACAAGGTGGGTGACAGGACGCAGAACAATGGCCTGGGACGGGGCTGAAAGGTTTTGATAGCGGTTTGCGGGAACCAGCAACGCCTTCCCCTGGAGACTACCATGGCATAGATTAAAGGATGACTAAAGTTCAAGGAAAACATGAGCCAGCATTGCACAATGCTGGCAAAAGGTCCCCCTTTCATGGAGAACACGTTGAAAGCTTTGAGGATGTGGGGAAGGAGGAATGCGACCCCTTTTCCAGCTGTTTTCCTACCTAGATGGCCAGCAGGTCAAGCTGGATTTGCTGACTGGTGCTGTGCAGCCAGAGGGATGGCAGGAGCTGGCTCGGGCTGTGCTAGCTGTCCCTGTCCCCTTCCAGCAGCGCTGGCCCTGCTTTCACACCAAGCTGAACCTCACGCTCTGGAGCAGGGGCAGCCCTGGAACCCAGTTCAGGCTGATTCTGGGCTCTGCCGGAGGGTTCATTAGTGCGAATTGTGTTAATTGCCAGGCAGGGTTAGTGGGAGAACAGCCTGAGCTTGGCTAACCTGGTGTGCATTGCAAGGAAGCCTTTCCCTTTCAGTGCAAACACAGCGCTGTGGCTCACCCCTGCCACCTTCCCTGCCTCTCCTGGGGTCCCCGCTCCCACCAGGGGTGCACAGGTCACACCTTCAGAGAGCAGGGTCCGAGTTCCCTTGCCATGAAGAGAAGGAAGCCTGGTTCACCCCACAAATGGGGGAAGATGTAAATCATCCCCTGGCACCAGGGCTGCTCCCTTCTGGGTGCTGCAGGGGATCCGAGCCCCGTGGCAGCCCTGGCGGCGATGCCCACGTGTCCCAGTGCCTTTCCCGGCAGCAGGGCTGTGGCCTGGAGCTGGAGCATGTTCAGGGATTGCAGCGGGGCTCTCCACCCTGGAAAAATGCATCCCTGGCGGGGTAGGCAAGGAGGAAAGCAGCACATCCAGAAGAAGGGGAATTAAGAAATTCCTTTCTCCCCCCACAGACAGACACAAACCTTGAATGCGCAAGACCGCTGGCTTGCGCCTGCAGTTTTGCCATGGCCAGATGAAATCTAGGAGATAGGCTAGGAAGTGGGCTTTGATGTGCAACCACCACCCGGCTCCTCTCTGTTATTCCTTCTCCCCTGTGCCAAGCTGCTGTAATAGATGCGTCCCCTTTGCCCCCACAATTCAAGGCTTTCTGCGTGGATGAATTCATCACTCAGATAGCTATCCACAGGCACAAGGTGGGGAAAGCCAAGGTAAATACCCATCCATCCATCAGCAGATACACGACGAAGCTCTCCCCTCTTTGAGGGATTCACCCTGGGAGTTCAAGTGCAAAGTGAAGGCTGTAGCAAGGCAGGATAGGACCCGCCGACCAGCCCCTCAGCCCTGCAAATCCCCCTCAGCCACCGAGGATGCTGCCAGCATCACTGCCAACATGATTTATGTTGGAGATGCACAGCCCACCCTGAGGGGTCCTGGTGTTTGCCTGCCAAAGTGATCCTACCCTGCAAAAGCCAACAAGGGGAGGGTGTTCATGCCTCTGGCACCGGTGGCTTTTGAAAAAAATGCTGTCGGCTCACAGCCACAGTCCTTTCTGAAACGTAGACAAGCAAAGCCAGCATCCTTTTGGTTCAAAATATCCCCCAAATGACAAAAGAAAATGGAAAAGGAAAGTGAGACAGATTCCCATGAAGAGAGCAAATGAGTGCATCTTCACCACGTCTCCATGTCTTGCCTTCCCACGGAGGGACCCTGGCTGGTCTCCAGACCCCAGCTGGGCAAGCAGGAAAAATTTTCCGATGGGACAAAATCCCTGTGGAGGAGCAGAGGGGCGCGAGCAAGATGCTCCCACCATGGGGGGAGCGAGCCCCAAGCTGGCTCCCTCCCTCGCCCACCCTCATTGCGAGGGAGCAGGAGCCAGATAAGAGCTGTGCCATCACCGCCCGGCACGGGGCACCAAAGGGCTTCTCTGGGAGATGCTGGGACCGAAGGGATGTTGTTTTTGGAGGGTTCCTCCACCTCCCACTTCATACCAGTGAAGGCAGCTGGGTGCAAACCCCCAGGGAGCTGCTCTACCTAGGGCTGGGCTGGTGCCTCCTCCGATAAGGATGACCCATGCTACGTGCTACACTGGTCCTTGGAGGATGATCCTACAG
Organism: Cygnus olor; assembly: GCF_009769625.2. NCBI lineage: Eukaryota > Metazoa > Chordata > Aves > Anseriformes > Anatidae > Cygnus > Cygnus olor. The sequence goes on along the minus strand of NC_049190.1, from coordinate 5,695,247 downwards.
GAACTTGGCTTTGAGCCCTTTGTGACTGTGGGATGTGACAGGAGTTGCTCTGGGCTCCAAGGAGAAGGGCTGGGCAGACACATCCATGTAGCAGCATGGCCACGGGAGCAGTTGGCCAAGGTCGATGGTGATACTGAGACAGGAGCTCAGACACTGGTGGGGAGAACGAGGATCAGACGGTGACGGATCTGCAAATGTAATGTTTGCTTGGAGCTGTCAAGGAAAAGAAATTTATTTGCTGACAGGGTGGTGGCAGAGAAGAATAAGAGAGAGCAGGAGGGTGCAGCAGATGTACTGTCTTTGTTCCGCCCTCCGTTCCCAACCTTGGGTGGATTTGGGTCTCTTTGGACTGAGGATGGTGCAAGAGAAGAAATTTGGAGTGAAGTCAGGATCAAAGCCTTACAAAGTCCTTTGCACTGGTGCAGTGTAAGAAATAGGTGCATGCTACAATACTTTCCTGCCACTGGTGTCTATTTTCCCCTTACCCTTTGCACTTAGAGCTCTGGCCTGGGATTTTGTTGAGTTGGCTCTGATGATAACCGTAATTTATATTTGGTGGGAGACCTGACTTCCCTCCCACCACCTCTGTGAGACACAAGTGCTCTGACTGTAACTGCTGATACAGGGGAAACGAGCGGCTCGCAGCGAGCCGTGCTGCTCCCATTGGCATGTGATGTATCAAGATTAACAATCTCTCCTTCGTGATATTACCGGCCCCAACCCCTGATCTTGGGAAGAATTCAAAGTCCAGCTTATCAGCAAAAAAATAAGCTAGTTAAACTTAAAACAGCAAGCCTCAGCTCAGGCTAGAGGATGATTTATTAAGAAACATGGACTTCGGAGACAGAGTGAGGGAAAGGAAGCCACGAACCCCACATACAGCCTGTAAAAGTTCCAGTTTATAATCTAACATGAGTGACTGCACTGTTCGGGCTGAGAAATCATCTGGGATCCATCACAAGGTAGAGACACGCAGCTGCAATAAGTTCAGGGGCAGGAGCGTTGCTCCCGAGTGCACAATGCACAATTCAGCTCCTCCTCCTCAGCCACCCCAGCCCTGCCCGGGTACCCCCAAATCCTGCCGAGGGGGATGAGGCAAATCTCCAGGTGTGCTCCCCCTGCTTGGGCACAGGCTGGCTCCCGTGGGACTTCACAGCATCCCCTGGTTCAGCTATGAATCGCTGCGGTGCCCCGCTTGGGAAGCATCCAGTTGTTCCCCGTTAACTAGGCAGAACTATTTCCTCTCGGGGTCTAATGACCTGGTAAAAGCAGGCATCTCCGTTACCAGCACACATCTGAACATAAACTCTCACCTAAAGCTAGGCGAAGGCACATGACGAGCAGCAATACTTTACACTCACGTTATTTTTTTTACAAGTGCAGAGCAAAGTATTTGAAATGAAGTGAAAAGGAGATATCAGAAACCAGGTGTTGTTTTTGCGAAACTTTTTGATTTGGAAGAAACTCATTTTTTCCACTAGGAAGCTGTTACATCCCAAACCCTTGGCTCACACTTACAGAAAGCGCTGGAGGTGTTATTAATGACCACTGAAACGTGAGGACCAAAGCATCTAAGCTGCCACCTCCCTTCCTGCAAACGGATTACACTCATTCATAAAACAACAAAAAAAGGCCAGTCCGATAGCATGAGCTGGGATGAAAATCATTCAGGAAACAAAGAAGCGAGGCTGGATTTCTTGCTTTGGCCATGTCATTCCCAGTAAGGCCTTCTAGTTTAATGCACTCCTTGGAAACAGGAGAATACCTGAGGTTCCCCCAAGGGCAAAACCACAGCGTGTCAGCTGGGTCCTGATGAGAACCACCAGGTAAAATGGAGCCAGAAATGATTACAGGAGCAGTGACCAGGGGGAAGTTCCCTTCCTGCTGCCTCACCTGCCTCAGCTGACTGCCCGAAAGGTGTTTTGCTGTAAAGGGGGTTACACGGATGTGGGAGCGGGTTATATGGGCATGGGAACGCACTCAGGAGGGCTGTTAAAGACAGGGCTTTAATTCCTACCAGGGCTAAAGCCTGGGAGAACAGCTGAGCGTGGCTGCTGGCATTTAATATCCAACATCTGCGTCCTATGCAGCACTAGGGCTTTGCCACGTGGGGACCACCGCCGTACGATGCAGACAGACGGGTGGCAGTGGGTCCCGCTGAGACACCTCCTGCCTGCTGCTCTTGGGGGTGGCAGCTCCTCTTTTTGAGGGGACCTGGGGCAAGCTTCACCCTTTTTGGGGACCTGGTGCCAGGCTGGGGGGGCTACCTGTGAGCTACCTTCACCAGCGCTTCTTCCCAAAGCGCTGAAAGCAGAGGATGCTCTGACAGCTTATTGGAGACATCCTCCTCGTGGGATCTCCCAAAACCTGAATTTAGTGGGGACGGGGAGCACCTGCCCCTTCGGGGGATGGGAGCTGCCCCCCAGGAAGCAGACTCCGTCCTCCCCACCATCCCTGCAGCCTGTTGAGCTGCAAACCTCACGGGTTGTTATCAGCCCCCCACGAGAGCGGCGATAACCTGGACCCCTCCGCTTCCTCCTGTTTGATCTGGAGCTGGCACCAGGGAAAGCAGACGGGGCGGCAGATAAGGAAGCCGAGTGCTCCGGCATTGTCCCATGCCAGAGGTGTCATCTCCGGCCAGGAGGCAGAGAGTCATGGTGGGAAAGGCTTGGGGACACGAAGGGCACCCCCCCGGCCTCCTTCCTGAGCCTTAGGGGGCAATGAGTGCACCCCGTCTGCCCCACACCTCTTAAACAGGGATGGGGCAAAGCCTCCTGCCAAAGGGCCACTGAGGTGTATCTCAAGAGCAAAAAGCTGCTGGGAGATGTGGATAACCTGGACCTGCTGCCCTTGGTGTGCAAGGGGGGGCGAAGCCCGGGGGGAGAGCTCCCTGCTCCCCTCCTGCACCCTTCCTCTCGGTGCGAGCCTGTGTTTGTGCATTACAAACATAAACCCAGCGAGCAGGGAAGCTAATGAGCTGCTCTCGGGCCTCACTGCCCATAAAAAGGGAGCTGCAAAAGGCCCCCAGCCCCGGGGCGAGGGGCTGGCAGAGGAGGGGCCGTGCACCGGGGCTACTGTGCCGTGTGCTCCCATGCTGGAGGCTGCCAGATGCCTGCACACACAGAGCTTCCACACCAAAAAAAAAGAGCCTCATCAGTCCCCTTTGGGGCTGGGTGGGGGCTTTACAGCCCAGGGCTGCACTGCACTGTTTTTTTCTGGCTGCTCGTGCTTCTCTTCCTCTGTTAAGACCAAACCCCGCAGCCCCTGCTCACACGTTTGCCTAGGTTCGGGCTCTCTGGGCACAAGCACCACCACGTTCCCAGGCTGCAGTCAAGGCTGTCAGCTCAAGCATCCCAACAGAGTCCCTGTTATGAAAAAAAAAAATCACCACTGACAGCCCCAGAACACGATCGTGGGGACAGAGGAACAGGCAGGTCAGGAAACGGGGCACAGCTGCCTGCCTGGAGCCGTGCCCACCCTGCGGCCGATTTGTCATTGGGCAGCAGAGCTTCTGCTGGAGGACAGCCTGTCCTTGCACACGTGTGCGCAAAATCCCATGTGTGCAAAATCCCTGGCAAGTTTGGGCTTTGCAGGGTCTCTCCCTGCAGCAGCTGGGAAGGGAAGAGCCGGACAGCGAGCCTGCAGTGCCTGTCCCCACAAGCAGCGCATGCAGGATGCTCCCCTGGGTTTTTGTATCTGCAGCCAGGAATTGGTGATCAGCAGTGGATGTGGTCAGCGATCACGGGGCACCGTGAATGTCCGAGCGCTGCCGGATTTTGGCTCCCTTGAAGTCGCAGCCAGGCTGGCGGAGCATGGCAGGGTCGAAGCGTCCTGCTTGTGCTCCTTCTGCTGGGGCAACTCCAGTTCTTTCGATGGAGTGACTCCTGCTTTGCGTAACGCTGGCTGGGGGTTGCGTGCTCAGCAGCTGGAGCCCTGAGTTTCAGGCTGGTGTCTGCCAGGAGCTGCTCTGTGGCTCACCAAAAGCAGCAAGGACTGAGCTGGGAGGTCGTTACATTCCCCCCGCGTTTCCCCAGCATAAAAACCCTAAATTCCCCCCTCCAGCCTCAAAAGCCAATCCCCTGAGCCAGCCACGTGTTTTCAGCTAAGTGCCAAAACCTCACAAAATGGGCTGCTCCGCCAAATTTCCAGCCAGCTGTGACACACACCGTGTCACCCGCGCACCCCAAGCCCTCTCCCCTTGAACGCAGATGGCGCGATGCAATTCTGCCACAGAAACATTTCCAGGGCTTTTGTTTCCACCCCAGAGTGAAACAGCGAGCGAGTTTTGAAACCCTGCAACAAGCTGTTGCAAAACGTCTCCGTGGTTGGCGTTTTACCCCTGCTGAGCTCCTGCGTGGAGAAATGGGGTTTCTGCTCTGCGGTGGGCGGACAGGGGAAATGGGCATTCCCCTGGGGAAACGCTGGGGACCTTTGCAGCAATATGCAGAATTTTTGGCCCAGTGGATGGCTTGGATGTAACAACCTAGATCTCTAACACCGTGGGTGCAATGAGCTGTGCCTGTTCTCAGCACAAGCCTGGTCTCCTGTTTCCATGTCCAGCGCCGTGGGGCGGGCAGGGCTGTGGGTCAATGCTCTGAGCACCACCTTCGGCAGCTAAAACTCCCTTTTGAGATGTTGTTTTGAGTCAGAGCTGCTCAGAATGACCAGGACCCTCTCTGGACATCTGGACCAGAGCTGGGTTTTGTTCTGAGCCCTTGTCTACCCTTAGGAAATACGCCTGCATCACTCCAGTCCAGCCAGCACTCCAGTGCAGACAGGTAAATAAATGACCAAACCTAGGTAAACCTGCTGGACAGGACTTTAGCAAAGGCAGACTGAAAAAGACTCCTTTTTTTTTTTTTTTGCCTCTTCCTGCTTTAAAGATGGTCAGAGGACGTTGGCAAATGTTCTCAGCATGGCCTAAGAGCCAGATGACATTTTCTGGGACTTTCCTAAGAGGACGCAGAGAGCAGCCTTCACTCCCCATCACCGCGCTCCTTAACTCAACAGGTTTGCACATGAAACCATTTACACCTAGAAGAAATATTAAACCTCTGGCCCAAGGGTCCTGAGCCACAACCTCGCTTGAGCTCTTGGAAAGACCCAGCTCCAAAGGAAATTAGCACTGCAACTCGAAATGGAAAACGCACCCTAGCAAATCCCACTGAAACCCAGCTGATTTTTCTCTCCTTGTTCTTAGCAGCTTGGAAAACCCAAGCTGAGCCGTGGTGAACTTACAGAAATGCTCCTGTGCTTCCATTTGGGGTCATGCACATGGTGGAAAGCTAGCATGGACATGGGTTCGCCGTCCCAGCGCTGCGGGTCCCTGTGTCCCGCGCGGGGCTGACATCAGTTCCTCTGGCTTTTATTGCCCTGGTCCCAGCTCTGGCCTGATTTTTAATTGCCTCGTAATTCCTGCAGCACTTAGAGCTTTTATAAGCCTCCTGCTTTCCCCAAGGTCAAGACTGAGTGCCCCAGCTCCCCCGTTTTCTTAATGGCCAAATAGTTGGTGAGCAGTAAAAGAGGGAGGCGGGTGCCGTTTCCTTGCAGGAGCAGGGCATGCGTGCTGCGCGGGGCACTGCAGTTAAGGCAAAAGAGGAAAAAACATTTCACAAATGGGGCAGTTTGTGGCCTCTCATGGCCACTCCATCTCTCGGGGCTAGGGGCACCAGAAGGGTGGAGGAGACGTTGTGGGGAAGGATGGATGTCCTTCACGCTCCTGCTTTGGGGAGGTTTTTGCACAGTTTGTGTCAGACACTGGAAATGTCTTACAGGGGATGGTGGTGCTAAGAGGGGAGGTTAACCCTGCCCCGTTCGCCACGAGAAGTGGGCCTGCTGGACTGCCTGTGGGTGGTAGGGAGCAGGTGGGGTTTGGCTTGCTTCATTTCTGGCAATTAGGAGTGGAGCGAAGCTGTACGAGGCTCGCCGAAGGAGGCTGGAAGGGCTGGGTTGAGCCGCAGCCAGGCTGGGGTTTCCAGGGAAGGTTCCTCATTAAATCAGCCACCACGCAGCAAACCCATGTGTTGCTGAGCACTGGTGGAGACAAACCCATCCCGAGGAGCTCAGGACAGAGAAATTCCTCTGCAGCAGCCCCAGGGCTGCGTTTGGGAGCAGCAGGAGCAGGGATGGATGTTACTGGGTCACACTGGAGGTGACTGGTGGCACCAGTAGAAGGGTGACTGCAGCGTCCCGACTCCATCACCTGGGTGGGACCTAGCAGGAGGATGAGCTGCACAATGCCTGCACTAAAGGGACGGGTCCTTCTGACCCACCAGTCAAACGAGTTAGCAGACTGGGACGATGGCTGGCCACACAAATCCTCTGCCGAGGCACCAGAGCTGCTGGCAGCAGCTGGCTGTGTTTACTCAGATGAGAACAATTTTTGTTCGCTTGTTCTCTTGACGGGTCCAACCTGGAGGCCTCCCAAGCCCGCTGCCAACAACAACAGGCGGGCGGGATGGGATGGGAGGCTGGGAGCGTTCCTACACCCAGCCGAGCCGTCAGCTGGCCTGGGGGCTGTGGGCTCACTGGGCCGGTGACTGAATTCCCTGGCTCCAGCTTAAGGCTGGGGTTAGGGTGTGAACAGGGATCCCCCATCGTTCCCCAAATAACCACTCACTGGTCCCCCAGATTGAAGCACAGAGAGGGTTCTGACGCAGGAGGGTCTGACCCTAAAGAAAATGGGTCTGTAAAGCACCTCCTATAAGTGATGTACCTGAGCTCGGATGGGAAATACGCCTCCTTGCTGGGGTGACTGCAAAGAACAGGGCACGCCAATTGGGAATTGCCCTGAGTATGGCAAAACCCCAAACTTGAGGGCTTTCCAGCTTGGCTGGATGATTTCTTGCTGCCCGCGACGCACACGAGGAGCTGGTTGCCTTTCCTGGTACCGCGCTGCCCACACGGGCGGTGATGCCCTGTGCTATTAGTGGGTGTGAGCGTTGGCTTTTCCCAGCAGAAATCCCATAAAGGAAGCTAGCCCTGCAGAGGGGCCCTGCCCCTTGGTGCTGATATGGCCGTGCAGCAGCAGCACAGCTGGACCCCGCTCTTTTGGCAGGGATTTACCCAAGTGAGAGCTGAATAAACCTGTCAAAGCACACCGTGCTCGGCAGAAAGCGAACCTCCCCGGTTGTCACTGAATAGATACACCAGCTTGTCTGGTTTGCCTTCAGATTTCCTCCATGGATAATGTTTTTTAAGGGGGAGAGGGGAGAAGTAGAGATGTCCCCAGGCTGGCAGACGTGATGTGGGGTCAGCCAGTCTCCAGCAGGGCACCACAGTGCCCTCTCCCACCCTTGGTACCCAAAGCTGTTGGGTTCAGCCAGGGCCAGCTTTTGCCATGGGGGAAGAGATGTCAGGAGACTGCAAATGCACAAACAGAGGCAGGCAGGGGGTAACTGGGAGGCTTGGGCTTATTTGGAGGGGCCAGCTCGGCTCTTCCCGTGAGAAAGTCAGACGAGAGCTGCAGATGAGCCTGGCCAAGCACAGAAATGCCTCCCCATCCCTCGGCAAAGTCCTCCAGGGATGCTGGAAAAGGACATGGCTTGTCCTGATCCCTGCTCCCCCTGGGCACCAGGAGGAACAGAAATAGCACGGCAGACAGGGACCAGAGCACGGAGGTCCCGTGGGGTCCCTCCGTCTGCCCAGACAGGGGTAGGGGCTCACACGTTGTGTGGTCCTTGGGTATCAGCACCATGGTGCTGCTGTCCTACAACCCTGCACATCCAACCCCGCTGCAGCACAGATAAATTCACCAGGAGCCTACAGACATCAAACGCTTCCTTGATTTCATGTGCTGGGGTTGAATAATTTTATCAGCATCTGAAGTGCTAAAGAAAAAAACATCTTTCTGGTTCTCAGACTCTGCGAAAAGCTGAAAGACGCCCAAGGGTGAATCAAAATGCAAAAGAAACGGGAGCAATGAAAATGGAATTAAAAAGAGAGTCCTTGCTGACTTGCAGCCCAGAGCTGATGCTGGAGTAGCAAATCGTGATTTGTGAATGCCTCAAGATGGAGAAGTGGAGGCCATCGGAAAAGGGAGAGAATAAACGCAGCTCTGTACGAGCTCTATGGAGATAACTGGAGGCAAGAGCTAGGCAGTGATTTTCCAGCTGAACAGAGTTTGGCCAGACAGCATTTTGCAGGCATGCTTCAACCCGATGAAAACAGCTATTTGGGATTCTGGAGGCAGTGTGCTTCAGGAAGGTCAGCACCTCGTGGGGTGCCCCCGATCCCCTCCCCGACCCTCCCTTATGGGTAAAGGCAAAAAGGAAATGTTTCCTCTGGGCAATATTCCCTCCGTGGCGAGCTCCAAACTTCTGATCTAAAGATGAAACCAACAGTGGGAAATTTCTCAATTCCTTATTTCAGTGTGGCTCCTCTTGGTATGTCTTTAGAGCATCAACGACAGAGGTGGGGTCCCTGCTAAACTTCACCGGTCACACTGCGTTGGCTCCCTTTTTCTAGCCTGTGAGCTGCAAAGATGAAAAAAAATGGCATTTTTCCAGATCCAAGGCAGGCTTGGTGGTGTGGCCAGGGCAGGCTGGGGCTCTGGTGGAGCCTCAGTTTTCATCTCTGGCACCCACCACTGATCCTCTGCAGTCCCCTTCCTGATGGCTCCAGACACCCAGACAGAGCCCCGCTCCCTGTCCTCTGCCCCAGTCCCCTCGGGATGCCCGCAGCAGCCCCGGCCCCACAAATGCCAGGGCCCAGACGTGACCTAGGTGTGGAGGGTGGCGGGGTGATGGCGGGGGGGCCAGCCGCCCCGCCATGAGATCCCCCACTGTTCTCCACGAAGAATGGCCCCTTGTCCTGCCCCGGCAGCAGCCCAGGCATCTCACCCTGGGCTACGGGGCAGCCAGGCGTGCGGTTTTGGGGACAAAAGCGTCAATTCGGAGACCCAGAGACAAGGGGAGCACAAGAGTTGGGTCAGACGGAGCAGCCTCAGCCCTTGGCCCAGCCCCAGTGGTGCCGAAGTGATCACTTCACACCGGACCCCTGCAAGGCGAAGGGGGCTTCCCTTCCCCTGCCCTCCAGATCTGGATATTCAGCACTGAGGGACGTGCTGCACGAGCACCCGCCAGGTGAGCCGGGCAGCGAGCAGGTCTCATGCGGCTTCGAGTCCACAGGCGTGTTAAAAGCCAGCCCAGGTTACGTTATTAATTTTCCAGCTGAGCATCACTGGGGGTGTGCTTGCTTTCTTCTCTCCTAGGAACATAAGGCCCAAAATATGGTTGGCCATGGAGTTATGGCAGAGCAGATGCAGGGGGTATGCATGGTGGTACAAGTGTGCTGCGTACGTGCTGGCACGTGTGCATGGTACGTGTGCATAGGACGTGCTGCCATGTGTGTATGGTGCATGCTGACACGTGTGCATGGTACTTGTGCATGGTACATGTTGGCACGTACGCATGGTACGTGTTGGCATGTGTGCATGCACTTTGTGCACTTCTGCAGAGCTCCTGGTCTGCGCGTGGAGGTGTTGTTGGCTTTGCTGCCACGCTGCTCCCACCAGATATAAGCGTTGCACTTAGCAGAGCTCGCCCAGCTGGGGAGGCTGCAAGCACTGACATAGCTTGGTGCGTGCTGTCTTGTTCTTCAACCCGAACAGACAGCTTGGTGATTGCAGAACAAGATGCACTGAGCAATGCTAAAAAAACAAGCAGGCAGCAGGTCCATGGCAGGAGCAAAAGCCACTCACCTGCCACAGCCTTCACCGGCAGCAAATCCCTCTCCTGGTCCTCGTACAAGCACCAGGATCCCTGTGAGGAGCGTGAAGGTTGGGTGTCTGAGATGAGCAGCCCACTTGTGGTTTTGGTGGTATCTCCTGAGCAGCAGAAGTTAATGAGACTGTAGGAAAACAAAATGGCTTGTAATTCTTTACTTCGGGGCTGCCAGCTATATGTTACATTTAATAGGACAGTTATCGTACGTTAAATACGGGCATGATTAAAAGCATATTTATAGAGGATTAACAGCTCTGTAATGGCTACATGTCTGCTCCGAGGCCATTAAAACTCCCAGAATATGTTTCTAATCATCTATACAATAACTATCTTAATAAATCAGAACTAGAGGCATATCTGGGGGAGTGTGGATTCCAGACTGCACCTGGTGGCGTTCTGTAGAGGGGAAGGGGTGGGATAAAAAATACAAAAAGCAGGCACGAGAAGTTTGAGGCAAGAATGACCGCTGTCTGAGGAAGCCTTGCGGTGTATGAGCACGGATGGAGGCTCGTCACTTCTTCGCACGTGCTTTAAGGACACCTCCCAAAAACACGGTGACAGCTTCCGGAGCTGTGTGGGAGCACGGTGGGGCGAGCCCCCCAGGACAGAGCCCGCCGGCAGCATCCAGGGCAGCTACTGGGGCTGTTCCAGAAACGTTCCTGAGCTTCCATTCGGTGCATTTCTCACCCCATCCGTGGTGGGGCCCTGGGGCCGTGGGCACCCCGCGGCCAGCAAAACGCCGCCATGCAGCGCAGGCACTCAGAAAAAACAAACGCCGAGGCAGAGTTTGAAGTGTTTATTTTCCAGCTCCAGACCATTCATCCAGTGACACCACTCGGATCCAACGAGTCCCCATCTGTTTATAGCAGATGATTAATGAGAGCCAGATTGTCCGTGCCCCTGACGGATGTAAGTACGAATTTGGGCCTGATCCCCCTTTCCCCTCCGTCTCCATCTGCAGCCACCGTGCCATCCCGATTGGCCCGGGGACCAGATTTTCTTCCTGTTTCGTGCAATCAAACCCAAGATTTTATGACTTTCTTTTTTTTTTGGCCTCTCCATCTGCCCTCTTTTTGCTGGAACCTTGGCCGACACGGGAACAGGGGCCGAGGTGCGCTGGGCTCGGGGACACGAAGGGGACAGATCAAACAATAAACGAACAAGTGACCCCAAAAGGTGGGGCAGAAGACGACAAGGGTCTGGTCCACCCAAAGCAGAATTAGGGGACAGTTGTGCAGGGGGCAAGGAGCCCTGCCACGACACATACAGCAGCGTGACGGCTGCTGGGCACTGTGACCATGACATGGTGACCCAGGGGACACAGTCTTGTCCCCAGCCTCCTGACTCGTCCCCATCACTCGCAGACCTTTTTGTGCCACGCCATCCATCTGCTCTTTGGGTTTCCTGCAGCGCACAGGAAACACACCTGATTTTCCTACAGCGGGAATATTTAGGAAAAGCTCAGCTTTTCCCCCTTCTAGAAGCTATTTTCAACACTCCCTACAATTAATTCTTTTTAACGAGCTTGCCATGGTGCAACGGAGAGGGGGCTAGGGCTGAAACCAGAGGCACGGGGTCTAAACCCTGGGTGCGGGGCCCCATTAGCCCCACTAATCAAGTGCCACTGGGGGAATCATTCTGCATGGAGACAGGGAAGCTGTAAGAAAGTGCTGGACATAAATTAATGAGCCCAATTAATAACAATAATAGCAAAGACATCTTTGCGATGGCTAAATGGGGTTGGATTGAAACCATCTTGAATATGTCACCACAACAATGCTTTTGCATTCCTCCGAAGTATGGCTCGGGGCAGGAGCAGTTGACACATTTCTCCAGCACTTGAAGCTTAAATTGAAAAACTGCCATTAACATTAAAAAGGAAAAAATAACTTTTTAAAACCCCATACGTTTCTATTTTTTCCTCCTTTCTGATTCACCCTTCCGATATTTTGCTTGGACTCCAGTCCTGATGCTTTCGTCCTCCTTAGCACATTTTTGGGCTGCTTCCACCATTGTTCTTGGAAACGCTTTTTTTTAAAGGACATATATTTAGATATACAACCTGGTCTCCCATGTTAAAAACCCTACCTCAGGCTGGAAAGGGAAAAAGCAGGCAGTAAAAGTGAGCCAAGCCCTTGGTCAAAGCTGCTGCCCTGTGTGCTCACGGGGTGCATGTGCCATGGGTGGCGTGCAAGCCGCTGGGCGTGCATCTGTGCACACAAGCACGTGTGCAAGGGCTGCGCGGCACCTGGGCCACCACATGCTGGTGGTGGCTGTGGGTGACCAGGACCTCGAGGTGTCAGCAGAGGAGCTGGTGTGGTGGGTGGGATGTTTGTCTGTGTGTGGCACCGGAGGACGCCGTCCGCAGCGTGGAGCCATCTCCCAAAAGCCTTGCCAGCACAAACAGCAGCCTGCGTGCTGCGCCGGCCCCATGGGGGCTTCAGCATGGCCCCGTGGGTCCCATCGCCCCTCAGTGGAGGTCAGGGGGATGCAAACATTTCCCCTAAATCTGGCAGTGCACCCAAATGTCCTCGCAGCAACGCCTGGGGCAGTGCCGAGGGGCTGCAGGGGCGGTGGGTTGGGACGGGATGGTTTTAATGACCCACGAGCACGCCGCCCGCACCCAAACACCCAGCTCTGCAAAGGCAGGTCGGAGTCCAAGCAGCACTCGCAGGCTTTTCATAAACACACTTTAATAATCTTCATCAAGAATTTTAATACAGAGCGAGCTGCCTGCCAGGAAGTGCATTTACACTGTCAGCTGCCGAGAGAAATAGCTCCGCGCCGCTGCTCAATACCAGAAACACCCTCTCCCCCTCCCTCCCTTTCCTTCCTTTTGCTTCCTTTCCTTCCCTTTGGAGGGCCGTGGTGCTGGTGAAGTCGGGGGGCCGAGCACGCTGGGGGGGAGCCCAGCGCAGCGCAGGCAGGTGGGGTGCGAGCGGTGCTGCTGGCTCCTCCACGGACCCTTCCGCACATTTTGGGATGGACGGGCTCACGCTCTGCCTCGGTTTTTGGTGGGTTTGGTGTTCCCAAGGCTGCAGCCAGCATCCCTCCCCCCTCCTGCTAACCTGCAGAAGGTGCCATTGTGGGCTCTGCTAAGGAAAAGCTGGGTATTTAGGTTATGGGAGTAACGGGGTGCTAGCCACGGATACAGTTACAAAAGCTTTTCCTTCACAGCAAAGATTAATGGGATCAGAAAAAATTTCCTTGCTGCCTGTGGTATTAAACAATTTACGGGATTAGTCGAGGGCTTTACCATCCTCTGGCGCATCAGGTTTTGGTTTCTGCCAGAGGCAAAATACCCAATTTGATGTACTCTGAGCCCACGGGGCTGCTTATGGTGGGAATCGTGTTTTATAGCCTTTTTCCCAACAGCTGAAACCGCTCCTGCTGTAACCCTCCCCATGCTGCTCCAAGCCCCGTGCACCAGGCCAGCCCGCTCTCCCCGGTGCGGTAGCAGGGATGCCACTGCCCCGTGTCCCCACAGATGTCCCCAAAGCCACATGTCCCCAAAGCCATGGCCACGGGCAGGGAAGGGCTCGCAGATTCGGGGCTCAGAGCAGGGACCAGGGCGAAACACCCTGGGGAGCCCAGGGTGACCTCGGCACCAGCAGCTCCCCTTCCGTGCACTTTTATTTCTCATGGGGAAGGATTTTGGAACACCACTTCCCGGTGTGTCAGATGCTTGTAAGCCAGAATCCAACTGACACAAAAAAGAATGAAAAAAAAAAACCTCCAGGCCAGTGAAATGAAGTAGTGAGATCAGACATACACATACCAGACAGCCTCCCTGAACCCAGTTCAGCACGGGTCGGGGATGCCAGCTTTCCACCGCCACCGATTCCATCACCTCTGCCGCCCTTGTGAAGTTCTTGCCTTATTTATTTGCTTGAGATCAGAAAGGCTGGTGGAAGCCACCTGGCAGAAATACCAGCGCTTTGCCAAGCATTTTGATGTTTCCGCACAAGTTGCCTTTTACAGGCACCGGGTCCTTTGCTCCCGAAATGGTGCTGAGAGCTGAAGGCACCTTTTCATCGTGCGGGCAGCCTGCTGGGGGCACGGAGCTGCATGGCAAGGGCACCACGGGCTGCCAGATACCCAGACCTTAAAATCAGCAAGAACTTGAAAACTCTTACCGTCTCCAAGAACCTTTCATCGTGAGGATGAGAGGTTTTTGGAGATGGTAAGAATCTCTCCAAGAATCTCATCTCTTCAAGGCAAATTTTGCTTCCACCTCCCCCAGGGCTCGCTCCCTTCCCCTGCCCAAGGGATGCGGCTGCTCTTGGGCAGCATCTGTCCATCTGTGTGTGCTGATGAGAGCAAACTTGAGGCCATGGGACCAAGACAGTGCTGTGCTGGTGCTCATGGAGAGAAATGACTCCAAAACTGGGCAGAAAAGAAATGAATGAAACCTTCGGCAGCAGCTCAGGATGCTGCGGGCAGCAGCACGCAACCAGGAGCAGGTTTGGCACGGGCACTGTGCTCACCCTAGCGAGGACTTGAGTCAGGGGCACCCCAAAACCAGGACTTGAGCCCTAAAACCAAGCCCTGGAGCAAAGCACGAGCCACAGTCATGCCCTGAGCAGCCACGGCGAACATCCAGGTGTCCCGGTGCCTTGCTCTCTGGGGGCTCAGCTTCCCAGCAGCCGGCAGAGTGGGATGTTGTACCTTGTTTGTGTTTCTATGGTGCTGCCCTGCCTGCTGGCTCCCCTCCTGCAGCCCCCGCCGGCCGAATCTCGGCGAGGTTAATTTCTAACATGTAAAACGGCCTCCCAAGAGCAACTGCGGTTGATTTAAAATAATAAAAATGGAAATCTCAGATTTGATGACTAATCCCGGGAGAGCGGCGTAAAGTAGTGCTAACCAATCGGCCGCGAAAGACCAGGGGAAAATTCCTGCTGGACTTCTCTCCTCAGTCCACTCCCTGGCTTCATTTTCCATCCCCAGATCCTTCCAGCCTCCAACATATACAGTGTTGCCTCGGCAACTGGGAGACGAGATATATGTACATGAAAAAATGAGACAATCTCTTTCCTCGGCGATCGCCTGGAAGGTGGAAAATGTAAACCCCTTCTCGCTTTCGAGCACCGCCAGCTCGTGGCAGACACACTCGCACCCCGAGCTGCTCCCGAAGGCTCTGGGTCCCACATGAGCACAGCTCCGACCCCACAGGTACCTGCTCTCTGCCCACGGCAGGATGCTCAGGATGTACAGATTCACCAAAACACGTCACCAAAAGGGGTTTTGGTGACAAACCTGCTTATTCTCCACCTTCCGGAGCCCCCTCCTTTGTGAGTCCCACTTTAGAAACAAGCATGCTTTCATTCCAGCCTGGGGCAGGCACAGACAGCACCCATCAGTGTCGCACCTGTGCTACACTTGGTCTTCGAACAGTTCCTGGGTCTCAGGGCGCGTGTGCATGAAGAATAAGAAAAAACAAGCACGATGGGAATCGAAAGAAGAGCATCTATGCCATATCCTTATCCTGTCCCATTCTTATACCACCTTTAAATCCTGCTCTGTGTCCCTGCTGATCTGCAGGGTCACCATTTACCTCCACAGGAGGTCGTGAGCTGCAAATCTGTCCAGATTTGCAGCCCATGACCCTCTTGATGTCCTCCAAGTGAGGCTGTCCCGCCAGCCCAGGAGCACAGGGACCTGAGCACGGAGTGCTATTTTACTTAATTCTATGATTCTATGTCCCCTGGGCTGCTGCAGCGATGGCCACGAGTCCCACCTCTCAGTCATCATTCCCCCTTTGCTTTGTGCAGCACAAATCCCGACACTGGAAGTTTCTCCTACATTATCAGCAGCTTTTCTCTCCAGCCATGCTCCCTAAGGACCTGCCCAACCTGTAAGCAATTAAACCTCTGGGTCTCGTGAACTCCCTGCGGTGTCTTGGCTGCAGAAGGACCTGATGAAAAGACCAATTCCCCCCACGCCGCATTTTGGCACCGGTCTTGATTTCCCTGTGAGCTGTGTTGTGAGCTGTGGCTCTCAGAGCCCCCCTTGCTCAGACGTTTCCCATCTGGAGCCCAATCGGTCCCCTAAAGCAGCAGAAATCCCACGGCACCCCTGATTGATTAAAACATGAGCACTTGTCACAGATGGCAGGAGGGCTGCAAAGAGGGAAAAGAGCCGGGCGAGGAGGGCCACTTGTGTGCCTCAGGGGTACGATGGAGCAGTGAGGACAAAACCTGCAGGACCCTGTTACGACTGAGTTGGGGTGGAGGCTGCTGGGGAGCAGCTCCTTCAGCTCGACCACTAAGTCCTTTGCTTGGGATGCTGTGAAAAGCTTGAAGCAAAATTCTGGCTTCCTCAAAATCAGTGCCACAATCTCAGCAGAGCCAAGAAATCACCCCTTGCTTCCCATCCACCACCATCACTATTAACAATGCCTCTTCCGAGATTTTCCCCATCAAACGAAGGATGTGCCTGGCATTAAAAGCCACCCTGATGTGCCAGGGCCATGACCAGACTTGCTCCTCAGTTGCTCCATCTCTCTGCCGCCTGGTACAGAATAACCTCTCCTTGCATTGCGACCTCTGCTTGCAGAACCAGGAGGGCAGCACCACCGCCCGGTGCTGAGCTGCCCGGGAAACATCCCCGGGATGGCTTTGAAATGCAGAACTGGGATAGCGGGGGACGGTGCATCATTCCTCATAAAGACAAGGAAATGTGCTTTGCCAAAGTGTGAAAAACATTTATATCCAAATGCAAAATCTCTCTAAAATTTGCAATTCCCTGTGTGCTCGGGAACCCGAGCCCTATTTGTGGAAGTGGTTGCGAAGGTAAGCTGCCTTCTGCCACTGAAGTGTGCCAGTTCTGGGGCACCGAGAAAATGAAGTGAAAAAAAGGGTGGGAATATGTGATCTGATCTGCCTTTTAAGCAATAACAGTTTCACTGAAAAACCTCACCAATTGCAACCCACAGGGCGGAGCAGGATTAAGATCACTACTCCCAGAGAAGAAAAATGATGCCCTTTCACATGCTGGTAGCGTGTTATCGTTAAAGTCAGAGGGAGATAAAATAACTGCGTGCAAATATCATCACCTTTCATCTAGAAAGATCTTTTTCGCTTTGTGCACATCACTTTTGCTGCAGCCACAGCGCGGCCACCTTTGGGCTGGAATGCAGCAGTGGCAGCACGGGAGGGGACGGGATGTTTATACCACTAAAATGACGAGCCGGAGGGGCAAGGGGCATTGGTGACACTCTCTCTGGAAGGGACTTTAGATGCTGTGCTGAATTGCTGGCTGTGAGGTAGTCCCTAATTAGCAGAGGTGGTGAGCCCATTAGAAACCAGCTGCTGGAGCAGGGATGCTGGACCACGTCTGTGCTGGACCCCCAGCCCCACTATTTCTTTGCTCCCTATATTCCTGGGTTTCTACCACAGGACCTGTTCCACCTCCCCTTTAAAGATAAAAGCTTGAGGTCAAACCCATAAATCCTACCCCAAGGTGAGGGTTTTGCTTCCCTGGGAGGGGACGAACACCAGACCCCAGGCTGAACTGGGCACTGTGCTAAAGCAGTAGCTGCTTTCTCACTGGGAACACTGGTGGAGGGCAGAGGTACCAACGCTTCAGACCTATCGATCCAGGGCTGGGGACATCTGAGTTAAAGTGCAGGTGGAATGTCAGGTAGGTGGGAGGTGTTTCCTCAAAGCGGAATTTGGGCAGGAGCCCAAGACTAACACCCCCCCCCGCCTCCCCTCTTGCAAATAGCGCCGAGGGCTCTTTAACGACCACGAGTGGTCTAGGCCTGGGTTAATGTCTTATCCATAAGTTATTCAGTGTTTCCTTTTAAAGACAAAATAGTTGGAATACCTCTCTTTTTCTCTTCAAATTGCAGTCGTGGCGGCTGAAAACGCAGCCTCTGCACTATTTCCATATGTGGCACCGACGCGGAGAAGCCTCTGCTGAACGGGAGTCCCACCTCTTGAATTTTTATGGGAAACTCCAGCGTTATCAAGTTTATAGCGGCGCTAATACCCCCCTGAGATAAGAGCCCTCCTTGCTAGCATCAGGCTGGGAAACGAGCCTCCCCAGGGGCTGCCGGTCACGTCCTGGGGCATCCCAAGCAGGGTTTGGGGCAGCCACATCCCCTGGTACCCATCCTGGTCCTCAACACCTTTGCAAACCAGAAAAGACCAACTGCGGGTCGGATCTGCGTGATGCCTCCAAACTGCTCTGGAAATTACATCTTTTCCCTAAGGCAAAGCCTGATTAATCCTTTTTCTCCCCTTCATGTTTTTCAGACCTTTGTTGAAAAAGTGAATGCAGGAAAGCTGAAAGCATTTGTTTTCTGGCATGGTAACTTCTCTTGGGAGGCTGATTCCCATGTAAAGGATCTCATTGCTGGGGAGTTAGAGCTTTACCTACAGAAAAATCAAACGGGCTGACCCAGCCCTGCACTGTCCCTCTGGTGCAGAGCAGATGGGGTTTGGCCGTGATGACTATGAAGGGAATCCTTCACTAAGATCGGAGGATGCTGCCTACAGCTGTGGTTCTTTTTGGCTCCCTAAGGGTAACATTTTCCCAAGAGCCTTTAATCCTACTGGGATTTAGGGCTTAGTTTCTTGAGCAATTTGGAAATGTGTTCTGGGAATGGTTCTCCCGTGTCACTGCAAGGGTTTGTGCATGAACCAGCACGGGCTTAGGAACAACACCGACCATCTCCCCCTCTCTTATATGAATTATTTCACGTGGATGCTCACGGGATTAGGTCTTTACTCAGATGATCCCAGTGCTATGGGGTCCCCTCTTTGATATGAGCTGCTAATTGCTACTGTAACGTTACAAGCACTGCTAACAAAGCGCTGGAAAGGGAGCTGCCAGGAGGAGCTTTCCATCCATCCAGAGCACAGACATTGTCGGCATTTTTGGAATAGCTCAGGCAATTGGGACTCCAGAGGTATACGAAGGGAAACAAATGACTTAGTCTGATGTCCTGCACTGCTCTCAATACTATAAAAATTATATATATCTGTAGATGTGCATACATAAATAAATAAAACAGAAAGGAGATGCTGTACTGCTGGAGAAAGTGCTCAGTAAGCCTGCTTCCCCTTTCAGCACTTGCTAAAAACCATCAGGTGCGAGGTTAGGCCAGTTATAGCAAACAAGGCTACAGAAATTCCTGACAGTGACCTTTTTCCTCCTGTCTTTGCAGCCTCACTGATGCAACGAGGGAAAAAGAAAGAAGCAGATTAAGCTTCTCCTCCAGGATCTGCAGAGAGCACCTCTGCCCAGGCACAGCTGAACGTACTGGGGGCATGAGGCAGAGCTGCTTTGGCACCAGCTTCCAGCCGTGGAGCTCGGCGTGGCTGGAGCAGGACAGACGGGGCTGAGCTGAAGGCATCGCAGAGGACAAACCCCGCTGAGTTATCGGGGCTGCTCGAACGCTGACGGTTTCTGCAGTCGTGCTGCAAGGCGGCTTGCAGGCTGCGGGGTGCTGCGAGGATGCAGGTAAGGGACAGCTCCTGGCCCCAGGAGCAGAAAGGAAGCCCTGAGCCTTCCTCGGCTCCAGAAGGGGAGCTGAAATGCGAGGGAGATGCTTGCAGCACTCCCTGGAGGAACCCACTGCACATCGCATCTCTTTGGCGGCTCTCTTCCAAAGACCCTCCGACACCACTGAGCTGCAGCGTGTGCTCATTTGCCTTGAAAACACACGCAAGGGCTCTGCCTTGCTGTTGCAATGCCCTGAGGAGAGTTTCAAGACCTGTTGCAGGTCCTCACCTGAATGGTGCTGCCCAAAGGAGGCTGCTTTGGGATATTCTTCCCGGGTTTGGCATGCTCTTGCCCCAGTGCTTGCCATAACCGTTCACTTACTGCTCTCCTCTTGCAATCGTGCTTTTAAAACGTGGCTCAAAAGTAAATAAAGGGAAAGAGAGTGCAAGAGGCAGGGGGAAAACCCCAACCCCCAGCTCTAAATGCTGGCCTTTGTATGTTTTGTTGCACCCAGCAGTTGGCTATAAACCCTGCCAGTTACAGCTTCAGGTGCGCTCAGAGCGACCCAGAAAATAAAGCCACACAGTGTGCCTCAAGCCTCTGCCTGGGTTATTTGCAAGTCACAGCATCCCCCTGGCAGATGAGGGGGGATCCCACTTGGGTTAGGGGCTGGGAGTGAAAAAAACTGCTCGAGAGCATGGCGTTTTCATGAATTTTAACAAAACATGAACAAACGTCCCTGCTGCTATTTGCTTCCAGCCCTCCTGTGTGGGGGTCAGCGGCTTTCATGTAGGGCAGTGCCCGGCCTCAGAGGAATAACATCCAAGGCACGGCCAGGTTATTTGCCCCCCCCAAAGCCTGTCATTCCAGCGAGCCAGCAGCCCAGGGACAGGGGTGTAGACAGCCACGAGGCTCAGCTCTTGTAGGCATCCGCGCCAGAAACGCACACAAGGAGGCATTTTCCCTGCCCTATTTTCATGTTTCTTGACAGCAGTGGCAGCAGCTGCAGTGAAAATAGAGAAGAAAGGACTGGCCTAGAGCTCTTTGATATGTTTGCAAGTTCTCCTAAATGCCCATTTGCATTTGGATTGATGATCTGGGCCACTTTGTCGTCTGTCAAGAAATATTTTTGGTTTTGTGAAAAATGTCAGGGAAAAGAAATGTTTCCTTTGATATTTCTCTTTAAAAGGTTGCAGGCTTCCTTTGAAAAGAATATGCAAGAGGAGAAACATCCACTTTGGGCTTTTCTAACAGAAAGCCTATTTGAAAACATGTTGTGTTTTTTTTTTTTCCCTCGGACCCCTCTCATCTCATCTTCCCCGCTCCCTTCCCCCTTTCAGTCTCTGCTCCTATGGAGAACACGTCCAAGTCCCAGCTTTGCCATCACACTTTCTTCAGGGGCTTCAAATGCAAAGAGGACGCTCTGGAGAGGCATGGTACCTGCCCTGGTTCACAGTCAGTCCCGATTTCAGCTCACGTTGCTTTACTTCCAGCCCAGGGGCTTGGCTGTCCCCTGCCCCAACGCCTGGCGGACCCAGAGCCACCCGAGGTGCCAAATCACAGGGTGATTTCCGAGGTTTCTGTGGCCACCTTGGCACAACCACTACACCCACAAGGGACCTGTCAGCACCCAGATGTGCGTGGAAGGGAAACACCAGGCACAGGACAGGGGAGCCCCTTCCCAAAGGTCTCTCCAGTTTGTTTTTCCACCCTGCAGCACGGACCTGTGAGTCCCCTCGCTCTTTGCACTGGGGCTACTCGCTGCCTCCTTCCCCATCACCCTTCTCCTACCCCAAAGTCACGGCCCTACCCTGTTTTATCGAGAAATTCCCATGTGCACGGGCATTCAGGTCCCGCTGCTGGCAGCTACAAGGAGGTGTAGTGGGCTTTTCCCAGGAAGGGGGGCTCAGATGCAGTCAGGAAATTTGTGACCCGCTGGTGTTCCTGCTCTCCTTGGTGCTCATGGTTGCATTGTTATCAATAATTATTGCTGCTGCTACCTACAACTGCTTTTACGAACCTTACCATGCCTCAGCAGAGCCTTGTTGCTTTGATCAAAGCAGGATCCATCCCAATTTCCCCATTTCCCATCCAATTCACAGAGGGCAGTGGGCTCGGTGGCCGGGTCACCTCCCCATGCCTGCGCTTCCCCCTGGGAACCGAGGAGCCCGTCCCTGCGAAGGGCTCGGGGCTGCCCCATGAATGGCACCATTGAGACGCCTGTTCCCAAACATGTCTGTGGCTCCAAATCACTACACAAATGATTTTCTTTGGATGCCTTGAGCCACCAGCAAAAGCTTCCCGTGCTTTTATCCTCCAGCCACGGCAGCTGAACGCTCTTCTCCTGCCAGGCTCACCAGAAAAACAGGAAAGGCTGGGAAAATCACCCAAAAATGCTCCTCGCAGGCACCACTGAGCAGCCACTCTCCACCAGCACACACAGGGTTCCCTGCAGGGACTTAAAACAAGGGAAATAAGGGGGAAAAAGGCTGGCTTGTCACCTCAGGTGCACCTGCCTGACATTTTTCTTGCCTAAAACACTGTCAGAGGTCTGCAAATAGCAAAAATGCACCACGAGGTCCTGCTGGTTTCATGAATTGCTCATTCCAAAATGAAATTGGATGATTCTGGGGTGTAAAAATAGCCCTTTTGGGCAGTCCCAGACGAGCCAGGGCAGGTTTGGTTTCTCCCATGCCTATGATTTTCTGATTCAAAGTAGATTGCCACTTCTAAATTTTCATCTTTTAAATTTAGTTAAAAGAATGAGAATGGAAAAAAAATCCCTGTGGACTGAAGCAAGCCTTGGTTCAGTAAGAAACCCTTCAGATTTTTTACTAGCTGAGAAAAATCAACAAATTTATGTGGGCTGAACCACAAGCACTTTCTTAATTATTAAGCTTTTAGGAACTGCCAATAAACCACAGAAACCATTATTCAACTCAGGCCGGGCTGCGCATACCTGACCTGGGAAGCCTTGCAGGGCGCGGGGTTTAAGACTTCCTGAGGATTATGTCAGCCCGGGGCTTTAGGATGGGTCCTCAAGGCACTTGGCAGAGGCTTCAGCCTCAGCCTGCAAGGATGTAGATGCCACAAGGGGTTTGGTCCGGGGGGCTGTCGCCTGGAGGGAGCCCTGTGCCAAAATCCCGTCCTGCAGTGAGGCAGGGAGGTAACGGGGCTGCTCCCTGCTCCCCAGGTTCCCCGCTACTCCCAAAACACTCGAGAAGCATCTGGTGCTCCAAGGCAGTACCTGTAACCCAGAGGGATGGATTATTTTATATATATATCTCTTTTAAACCACTGTTTGCCCTCAAAGTGGGTTTGCCTGACCAGAAAATAAGCTAAATCACAAAGGGGTGAGTGAGCTCGCTTCCTTCAGAGAAACAAGAGAGCAAAGGCAGAGCTCGTGTCTGTAATTTGAGGGCAGCATTTCGCCGAACATAACAGGTTTGTGGCCTTGGTGGTGAGAATAGAGGACGAAGAGAAGCAAAGCAGGAGAAACTTTCAGTGTGGGTCACAAATAACTGACACTTTGGAGAGTTTTCAGAAAAAAAAAAATCTAAACAGGACTGCTTTGGGTCATAGCAATATTTTCTCCAATTTAAAACGGTATTGTGTTTCACTTTGTTTCATTCTTTTAACGTGATAGTTTATTCTTTTGGTTTAGTAGAACATTTTATTCTTTTAGTTGATGTTGATTTTCGAAAATCCCCAATACAGAAAGAAGGGTCAAAAAGGTTTATTTTGAAAAATGTCAAAGCAAAACATTTCTACATCAAAAAAAGAAAAAAAGAAAAAAAAAAAAGAAAAAAGAAAAAAGGCCCTTTTCTGGCCAAAACGTGCTTGCCAAATTAGACTGGTATTTGTGAGTCATTTCTCCAGCACATTTTTTAGTGAATTTACTATTTGTCAAAAAGAAAAAAAAAAAAAAGAAAAGGTTAACCTTACTCTAACGAAAACACACATGCATTGGGTTTGCATAAACATAGTTGGGGAAGAAAAGGTATTGGAAAGAGGGGCCTCCTCTTCCACTCACTTTGCATTTGTTTTGGCATCTGTCCCTGCACGAACTGGGAGTAGAGCAGTGCCCGCAGATAAAAGCCGACACAGGCATCCCCCATCTTCTGCAGCGAGACATCGGGAACCACCAGCCAGCCCCGCGGAGCAGAGGGGGTAACATAGTTCGGCAGATATGCTTTTAAGTTTATTTAAACTTCAAAGCGGGGCATGGTGAATGTGATTGTTGAGGAAGAAAACACTGCTGGTGCTGGAATCTCTTTCAAAGGCGAGACAGTCCAGCCATTAGCAGGATCTTACCACACATTTTTCTTCCGCTCCTGCAGGTTGCCCCAAAAGCCCTTCTACTTCAAGAGTTTCTCCTCCCTCAGATTTTCAAGGCGCTGACTTCAATAAAGCTTTTCCGACTGCCTGCATGAGAAGAACTGGAGAGTGCTCACATCCTCACGTGGGAGCTGTCAAGTGCTAGACCTTCGTCCCTGCCACTGGAAGAAAATGGGTTCTTGAAGTCTCTGCTTCTGACAAAGGAAAAAAAAAAATAATGGTGGAAAACAACACGGCTTTACCTGGCAGCATGAAAAGCAAAGCATCTCCCAAAAAAGCAAAGCATCTCTTGGTGCCAGCTCTTGGCAGCCTTCAATTTCCATTTCCCAGAGCTGTGATTAGCCCCCGATGGGGTTCCACCAGTCCAGGTTCCCTAAGCTCTGCTTTGCTCCATGTTGCTTCTACAGAGCTTCCTCCCTCCAGGAGGAACTATTCCCACAGAAATCCCTGCCTTGAGAAACGTCCATTAAATCATTTTTCCAATGGAAGATCATGCTTTCAATTAAACGAAAAAAGCTCACAGAAAGCATCCGATTTCCTCGAAAGTGTTTAACTTGTTTTATTGGAAAATAAAAAGACCAGAACTTGAACATTGAGAAATTCCATTTTGAGCAGAGAACGATCAAGTTTTGGTCACTAATACCTTATTTCTTTTCCAGCACAAATCAACATTTTCCCTTTTTTTTTTTTTTTTTTTTTTTTTCTGACACATCACAAATTAACATTTTCCCTGGGGGCAGGCAGCACGCGGACCTCGAGTTGCATTCAGGCAGTCTACGGCAGCCTGGAGACACACAGAGCTACGGGTTTCGAGCTGCCTGGATGAGGATCTGAAAAAGCAGCCCTCGCGCAGGGCCACAGTTTACAGTACGCACCAGAGCACATTACAAGGATGGAGCTTGCACCACCGTAGATGCAATCCACCTCGTAATGGACGATTTTAAGATGCTGTGTGCTTTGCTGGCAGCAGTCATAGGGACCACCACAAGCGTGAAGCTGGACACCCACGTCTGCCCCAAGGGCAGGCAGCTCTTAAAGCTTTCTTGAAGCTTTCTCCTGGTTTGCTCCACTCTTCTGCCTGCAGGTTGGACAGAAAGCAGCACAGCTCTTGCAAAGGAGGAGAGATGAGATATTTTGGACGTACAGAGATGCTGGGGGACACGAACAGACCCGCGTGCTGCCTCTCACATCTCCCTCGCTGTCCGCATCAGCTGGCCCACCACACACATGGTCTTTCTTTCTCTAAATCCTTCCTTGCACTCTGTAGTTACAGGACAGGCGTATCTTCACTAAGATTAATTAAAACCCCCGCATTTGCAGGGTTGATGCCATAAAAAGCTTTAGACTCAGCTGTTCTTAAAATAAATCTCCATCTCTCCCACCCCCTCAGCTCACCCAGCACTTTGGTCTCCCCTGAATAATTCATGTCCTTTCCCAGGTCGTTGTTTTTCTTCTTCCCGGGAAGGCAGCCTATGACTACACCTGCTTGTTCCTGATGTTAATGAATAATCCTGAATTATCCATGAAATGCTGAACGGCACCATGATCTCATCAGGCATTAACCACACATGAGACAAGCGCAGCAACCAGGCAAAAACTCAGCAGCCCGACCTGGGGAGCGCTCCATGCCAGGACGGGCTGTCTGAATAGCCAGCAGGGCAGGACACAAATCTCCCTGGCGAGAAGGACATCGGCACCGGGAGAGATGAAAAAGGCTGGGATCGGAGCAGGGCTGCACACGTAGCACTTGGGGATCTCACTCCACGCCTACATCTTTCATCCGATGTGGTAAAATCCCATCTTGTCCTCCCTTCCTTCTTCCTTCTCCCTGTACTGTCTCTCCTTCACTGGGCTGTCTGCCCACTAAAGGTATCAAGGACGTTTTTTTTACTTAATTCCATCAGCAAAAAATTCTCCTCGCTGATTTGGGTATTGAGAAAAAAATAAACACAAACACTTTTCCTTTCCCTTTCCCTGGCTCAGCACTAAGCAGACCTTTCCCTCCCCTGTTCCCAGTCTCCATTTCCCACTTTTTGCTGCAGGCTACACCTGCTTTGCCCAAGTCCTTGTGGTCCCCTGGGGGCCTGCAGCTCATTTTAAAACCTGGCAGTGCAAATATCACAGCAAAGGGACAGCACTGGGGAAACCGAGGCACCAGGGGAGCCAGAGACCTGCCCAAACCAAGGGCAAACCCTGCGGCAGGGTTGGGCACTTCAGCCACATAATCCGAGACTTAGTTTAATCACAAAACCATTTCTTCCCTCCACCCCAGGAGCCTAGTGTGCTTCATTCCCCGGCTGAACAAAGCAGAGCGAGCTGTAAAATAAGGATGGTTTACAGTTATCTAATCATCAACTTTTCAGTCCCTAGACACGCTGGAGCCAAAGGTTTGAGTCCACCAGGGTTCGGGGTTGTTTTGCTTTGGGAGGTTCCCCTCTGGTGAGAGCTTTAAACACCAGCTCTGCTCTGGGGAGATGTTTTCTAGGAGGGAACAGGCAGGTAAAGTGATTGCAGCCCGGCCCCTGACTTTTTGCACTGTTTTGGAGCTGAGAAGTCTACAGGGTTCATCCTCTGCCCAAGTGTTGTCCTTGCACTGCAGGTCCGAGTTCTGCAGAGCACTTGGGCATGTTCACGTGTGCTTTGGGAGAGAGGGGCCTCAGCAGGGAGGCCTATTTATATATTTATTTCATATTTAAATAGGCCCCGATCCCGATATCCCATGCCCTGAGAGCTGACCCACCGGCTTGCACAACACTTCTCCTTCAGGGGGAAACGCGGTGATTAATGCTAAGCAAAACACTTCTGCAAGCTGTCGTGAGAAAATGATGTGCGAAGCAGAAAGTTTAAAAGCTTTAAAGTTATTAGCTAAACCAGTTTCAAGTCAACTGCAGTCCACCAGCAAACCTTTGAACACAACCTGCTCTTTTCGTGCTAACCATTAAATCCTGTTCACGGCTGTGCTGACACGACCCTAGCGAAAAGCAGGGAGCCAGAGCCCTTTTCCCTACTTTACAGCATGGCCATACAGATACAAGCACCCACAAAGTGCACGAAAATATGTGCTTGTAAACCATTTATCGCTCCTTTTGTGTTACTTCTGGGTCACACCCCCTGCACCCGGCTGGCACCAGCTCTCCTTGCACACACTGCTGCAGCTGCACGCTCGTGCAGACGCGTGGTTGTTCCTCACTAGGCTGCAAACCAGAGCTGCCCTGGGGAAGCCAGGTCCATCTTCAGGATTTTGAGCTTGTGTTTAGCCCCATCACACACACACACAGATCTTTTTCCTTTTTTTCCTGTCTTCCACACACACGCAGCTCCTCCGATGGATACACACGCATGCAGCTCGTGCCTTCATTGCCAGCCAGCGTGATCCGAGCTCCAGAAGCAGACGGGTTTCCAGCCAGCAATCCCATCTGGTGTCCTCAAAATCACACGAGCAAGGGCTGCCCAAATCCCGAGGACTGGAAGAGACCTACAGGAGCTTCCCACGCGCAATCCCTCCCAGAAACACAAGCCCGTGAGTCAGCCGGGTCAGTCCCACCTAGGCCAAGAGGGCTTCGGGATTAGGAAATTATTGGCGTAACCTTGTCAACCGGGGGAAAATTGGGTGTTATGTACCTTCAGAAACCCTACGTATGGGTGCCTTTATGATGTGGAGGGGCTGGGTGCGGATGGCAAAGGACTCCTGCTAAGCAGCAGGCTCCCTCTCCTGCAGAGCCAGGATGCGCTGAGTCTCCTGACTTCAGCCCAATGCCTACGAGCCCTTGTTCCTGTCTGAGCCCCATCAGGAGACCTCGTCTCCTCCTGCAAATCTTTCCTGGCTTCGATGCAAGTCAGACAAGAATTTTTTCCTGGACTCCTCAGCAGCTTGCTGCTGCATCCGAGCTCAGGATTTATACCAAAGGCCAAAGTTCAGGATTGTTTTGGTTGCAGTTTCAGCTGTCTATCATCTTCACCAACAAACGTGTCCTCCCATTTTAATAGCTGAGCAGCTGACGCCTCCAGAAGGGCAGCTAGTTTGCCAAGACGGGTCCCAGGCAGTACTTTACCAACCTCAGAAACGCCACCTGCCATCAGATGCTGGAGACGCTGCTGTGAATCGGGGCCAGGGCCTGGGGAAGCTGTTCTGGGTGGATTTACAAAGGGCCTGCAAAAACCTCCCCTTCTCCGCCCTTCTCCATGGTCAGAGCTGGGATGAGCTTTTGTGTATTTGTACAACACTCTGCACAGGGGCTCTTTTCTCTGTGAGGCCTTGAGCTGATACGCTGATAGTATTTATCACGTCCGAAGGAACTCGCTTGTAAAACGCAGAAGGTGGAAATTTGTGGTGCTGGTTGGAAAAGCTTTGAAGCGAAGTGCCTTTTGCCTGCATTATATGCAGAAGTCTGAGTCTACAGAGGCAAGCTGTGCTGCAAACACCTCCTGCTTACCTGTCCCTGGAGTGGCAAACACAGACCCAACACGTCTTAGACAACTGCGACAAAAATTAGCCCAGTTTCGAGCAAGGGAACTCATGCAAATGAACTCTACATCACCACAACACTAGGAATACCCTCCAAGTCCAGTCCAAAAGAGCTTCAAAGTACAAAGAGCTTCAGCCAAAAAATTATTATTTTTTTTTGCTTTCAGGCCCCAAAAAAATCACAGTTAATTTTTTTTCCATTAAACACTGAAATTTTCTGCAGAAACATCTCACATTTTCCAGCCAATTCAGAGCAAAACTTGGTGCTAAAATGTACACAACCCTTTTAATCCTAAGTGGGATGTTCAGACGGCCAGCTCCGCAGCAAAATCCTTATGGCTGGATCCCGTTCATCCCTGGCAAGGAGCCGATGAATTCAGGGAGGAATCTGGTTCGTTTTGTCCAGCATAAGACAGAGACATCACAAGGCACGGACACAGCTACTTTGCAGCCCAGTCCTGATCTCACAGCATCGCTGCACTGATTTCAGCAGCAGAGAAACGAAATCAGCTCTGAATGAGCAGCAGAGCAATGAAACCAGATTCAGACCTGTGCTCGATCTGATTCAGATCCACACTTGTGCAACACATGTTGGGCTGACTTAGCTCGAGATGTTTCTTAAGAATTATATCCTTCGGTACAAGCTGTATTTAAAATGCTGGAGAAAGCCAGTCATTCCCTTCAAGAGCAGGAGCAGGAAGAACGGGGAAGGATGTTAATTCTCAAAAGTAAATTGAAAAAAAAAATATTTGGAGAGTCAATGAAGCAACAAGACAGGTCAGCCCAGATGGTAAGAGAAGCTGGAAAGAGGGCAGCGAGCACGGGCTGGGGACGCAGCTGGGGCTCGGAGGATTACAAAGCAGAGGGAGAGGAGCACAGGGAGTTCAAGGGGTCTGGGTCAGAGGGACACGTTAAGTGGATTTAAGGGAATAGAGCTGATGCAAGTCCCACACTTTGGGCTTGGAGGAAGGTCTGATTCATACCAACGCCGAGTCATATCTCAGGTCAGCCTAAGGGCTTGGAGAGCCGGCTGACGAGGAGGGCTGCTGGTGGCAGGGCAAGCCAGAGGCTGCCCAGCACCAATCCTGCCATGCCCCTTGGCATAATTTAGACACGGCAGAGGTCCGAGCTCACCCGCACTGGGGCATCTCCAAAGTCAGCTCCATCGATGCAGCTTTGAAGGATGGGAGCGGATCACCACGGACTTGAAAGCCAGCCTGCCAGAGAAAGCCATGTCAGGAAAGCAGCACAAAGTGGAAACAAACCCGTTTAAGGACACAAACCACACAGCTCGGCAGTCACTGGGCAGCTGGGACGGTGTAGGGGTGGTAAAACAGGGATGGAGGGGCTGCGGTAACAGCTTTCCAGCAGCTTGGGGCTTTGTTGTAGGTTGTCCTGAGATTTTTCCAGCCAAACCCTTGTGCTTAACGTACTTTGGATGTTTGTGCTCAGGTGTTATTATTATTTCACTATGGTTTTATCATCATCTAATAAAGAGTGGGATTCTTTTTGGCTTCCTTGGCTCCTGCCTTTCCACACGCAGCGCTTCCTAAACGTGTGGACAACTGAGGGGTACCGGGACCAGAAGTGCAGCCCAGTCCTGCAAAGACATGCACAGCTTCAGGCACGCGAGCCACCCAGTGCTTTCGGTAAGCAGGGGTTAAGCAGCAGCAGAAACATCTTTGGAGCTTTATCTGACTGCTGAGGGAGCTGCAGCCCCCACACCGAATGAGAGCCGCATGGAAAAGGCTGGCTGCGAGTGGTGCCCACCCATGGAGCTGCAACGCGGGGTCAGGGCTAGCATCGCCCTGCGACGCCCCGCAGGCAGGAGGAGAAGCAGCAGGACTGCTTCGGTCCTGCAGGGGGAAGAGAGGGGAACGGGCTTGGAGTGTTTCACTCTGTGGGCAGGATTAGCAGGGCTAAAGCAACCTCCCAAATAACTATTGCCTTGGAGCAAATGAGTCTTAGGAAGCATCACAGCAGCCTGGGCCAGCTCTTTCTCACCCCAGCACCACCGAGAAGCAGGGTGAGTCCCACCACCTTAATTCCAGCCTGAACTGAGCCTCATGCAGACAAACAGGAGCAGACCCCAGAGCAGGATCAGGCCTCCAGGGAACGTATCCTTTTCCCACAATGGCTTGCAACTACTTGCTTGAAAAAAGTCTTTTTTTAAAAAAAAATGAAGCTGAATTCCAGTATATTCCATTACACCATATAGTTTCAGATTAAGGCTCCCAAATATGCCTTTAATTTAAGCTTAATAAAGCTGTTATTGTCCAGTCATTAATGACTGCTTATTAAAAACATATTTATGGCATATGGTGCTGAGCAATCTCGCAGAGCCTCAGGCAACAATCCCTACCTCCACCCCGTAGCGTTTAACGAGAGATACATGTGTATGGGGCTGCTAATTCTCAGCGAGCATGTTTCCAATAAGCACTTGTTCCTCAGCTGAGGTAGCGTGCATGCATACCTGTGTGTGCACAGACACACAACGGGATGCAAATGAAAGGCAGATTTAGAAGCCTTGTTTTGACAGCGTTAGCGGTTGCTTTGGGACAGGATGAGAACATGTTAATGTTAAACTATCAAAAGTCAGCTTTTCTGCCATATTAATAACTGCTTCAAAGACATTCGGTGGGGTGATGGTCAGGGCACCACAGCGGTGAGGATCCAAGCCCCATGGCACCCTGCTCAGCATCATTCCCTAATTACAGACGCTGGGATGACAAAGTTGGACTGGCCTGAAATTAATTTTATCCTAAGAGGTTAAGAGACTGAGATAAAAAGTATCAAAATAAGGGAAGGGTTTCTCTGCAGACACCAGGTCTTTTTCTTTGCAAAGACCAAGGATAAAGAAAAAATATTTAATTTTATTCCTAGGCAAGCTGACTTTGCTGAATTTTATGAATAGACTTACAGAAAGTGATAGACTTCTGCATCCTAGAATTGGAATTTTCAATTCCCTGTCCTTCCCCAGACAGCCTGAGCCTGCAAGTAATCTGTAAAGACCGCAAAGTGCTGATTTTGGTACCGTGATGCCAGTTACTCCAGTGTCAAGATCCTTCACCATACCGCTGATAAGAGAAGTACACAAAGAAGAAGGGGGCGGTGGGGTTGTGAGAAACCTGCCAGGAACGCCAGCTCCTGTTGGCACCCGCCAGCAGCCCTGCCACCAGCTCATTTTGCGAGCAGGGTGTGTGTCCCTTTTGGGGACCATTTGCCCTACCAAATAACAAGATGCACAAGACGTTGACCCCACCTGCCCCGCTTTGCCCACCTCCCCACAGCCCCCGTGCCCCCTTGGCCAAGTTTATCGGCTCTGCTCAATGAGTTTTGTTTTGGCTTTCACTATTACGGGAAATTAAAAGAAATTGGGATCTGATTGTTGGGCATTCAAAGACGCTCCCTGCCTCTTTCCTTCCTGTTTTCCTTCAAAGCAGCCTAGCCAGAGGTTGGGGGGTACGTGGGGAAACGCTGCCAGAAAAGCTCTAACGACCCACTTTGGAGACAGTGTTTATATGCTCAGCTGTCCCTTGTAAACCAAGCTCTGCGTGAGATTTTTCCCAAAGCTTTCAGTCCCCTCTCCTTGCCCCCACCCCTCCTGCTTTGCTCACGCTGCAAGTATGCAGAAAAAAAAGACTTTGGTACAAGAAGGTCCTTTTGTGCTGCGGGAGAAAGGGGGCACAAGGAAGAATAAAACAACCCAGGTCACAAAGAGGCAGCGAGGGAATGTCAGCGTTGTCTGGGCCCTCCTTTCCTGGAGGGCTCTGAGCTCCTTGCTGGAGGGAGGCAGCTCCCTCTCCCAGACACAGGACCCCCAGGCTGCAGCACAACCCCAGCCAAAAACCTGTGTGCTCACCACGGCGGCATCGTCACTGCCAAGACCCGTAAGTGGAAGTGACAGCACGGGGGGGTTTCTGCTCGGATCGCTTTCCTACAGCCTCTGCACCGGGGGGTTCGAATAATGCCTGAAGGTTCAAGGTCAGGATTTACAAAAGGAGCAATCCTTGGTGGGCAGCGTTGAGGCTGAGATGGAGCAGGAAAGGGGAGTCCCATGCCAGGTGGGGGGTGATTGCTTCTCCCTTGGAAGCTTCATTGGTGGTAATGGGGGTGGGACCTTGCTTGTTTGAGCTGGAGGTGGGACCCATCCTGCTCACCCTGCTCGCCGAGGCGCTTGGTGCACGTGGGGAGGAGGGAAGAGGCACCAGCCCTACAGGACCTGACGTGGCCCGAACCCTTTGGAAAATCTCATTCGAAATGCTGAGCACTTTCTGGCTTGGAGCGGGATAAAAAAAGAAGAATTTGCTCTGTTGTGGCCAGAGTGGATGTGTCAGCACCGCAAGTCTCCAGGGCGAAGGATTCCTGGCTCCGGCTGGGACAGGCTCCTGGTGCAGAAGAAGGGGTCTCGGAAACGCGTGCCCCTGCTGACCAGATGCGCGTTCTCCGCACACACCCGGGAGAAGCAGCTTCAGAGCTAATCCAGCCACGCCGGGGAGCTGCGGTCACCTCCCCACCGTGCCAGCGATGAAGCGAGGGGAGGGCGCAGGCGGCTCCCCCAGCAGCAGGTGCCTCCCCTGTGCCGGAGGCTGGCAGCACCAAGCATTGCTCACGGAGCAAACCTAGCACAGCCCCCGGCCCCCCAGCGAGCTCAGGAAAAGCCCAGGCTGGGCGATGCTGTCCTAGGAGCCGCTATCAAAGCGGGTGTGAGCCTCCACGCTGGGGTCTCGCCGTCCTCCTGGGCGCTCGCTGACGGCCGGGTGATGTACGAGCACCATTACTGCTGCTCCGCTGCCTCTCCAGCACGGCCCGGGCCCCGAGCCCAGGAGTTTCGCTCCTTGAGTTAATGGAAATATTATACACATGGAGCTGGCCCCGTCCCAGAGACACTCCTGTCTTACAGAGGGAGCTGCTCCTCGCTGCCCCGCAGATGGATGCAGCGGAGGGGATGGAGGGAAGGAGCCGAGACAGGCAGCGGGATGCTGCGAGGAGCCGGAGCCTGTCCTCCTCGTGCAGGCTGTGTCCCCAAGAGCAGGCTGACACCTGGGCAGCCCCTGCCTCTCAGAAAGACTTTCCAACACAGCTGGGCAAGGAGGACCATAGGGCTCCCCCATCGCTTCAGGCAGGAGGTGCAAAAGCAGCAGGGCTGATCCGTTCCCAGGTTGTCCCGCACTGAGATGCCACCCTCCTAGAGAAGACCCCTAACATCCCGCCCGTCCTAACTCCGGGCACTGCAACAAGCCAAAGGTAGAGACGAACGCTCAGAGAGGGATTTCTGCCATCAGAGCATCCCTGATAACTCCACGACGCCCGCGGCTGGTTTTAACCACGTGCAAGGCGCTGGCCTCCCATCTCTGCGATCGAGTCCAAATCCGAGGAGGGTCTTGTTTTTATTAAAAATGTTTTACATCTTCTATAACCGCTCTGCCAGCTGGACGACTGCGCTTTCAGGGCAATTATATGCATCATCTAAACATCATCTAAAATGAAAGGACCTCATTTAATTAGGTTATTTAAATGACACGTTTGATGGAAAAAGCCAAGCAGACTTAACAGGATATTTAACGATCACGTTAGTTTGCATGCGTACAGAAAATTATCTGAAAGCCTCGGAAATTAATGGCAAGACTTCTGTTGACTTCAGAGGCTGCGGACCAGATGTCGGCAAAGGAAAGACCGGAGGGATGATACGGGGAGCAGCCACGGCCACTGCCACCTGGGGAACGCAGGCACTGCTGGCTTGCAGGAGGTTTCCAAAGGTGAATTTTCACTTGGGTCAAAATCTTGTGTTTTCCCCTCCCCTACAGAAATAGTACTTCTACCAGTTCCGCCAATTTGTGTTTTTTTTTTCCTCCCTTTTCTCTTCGTTTCCTCCATGTGGAAAACAAATCGGAAAGAGACTTTGAAAAGGGAAAACTCCTTTTCAGCAACACCAGACCTGAAAGCGTGCCTGTTGTTGAAAAATAAGAAATGTGGTATTCTGTACCAAAACAAACATGAGTTTGTTCAATAGTTCAATTCTTTCAACTCCTTACTTAAAAATCCGAGAAACCTAGACCAAAGGGCACGATGTTTTTTAAGCTTATTTTCAAAATGTGAAAAAATACTCCTAATTTCCTTACCCTTTAAAACCCAAGCTCGGCAGGTATTAAACATGCCCAACTAGGGCACCCGCTGATGGGAAGGCACAACCTCAGGAGGCACGCTGATGAGCGCGGCATTAAAAATAACCTTGCCTAGCCAAGCTGCATTTAACCTTTTCAGATGCTATTAAATGAAATTCTGCTGGAACATGGCTAGCCTAAACAATTTCTCTTTCTGCATATGCAAACGCAATCAGTGCTGTTAAGTTAGGAGCCAATTCTTAGATGCCATATTCAATATTATCCCGCTGGAACACAGAACAGCAACAGAGATACAAAGAAAAGAGAAAATGCAGAGAATTGTCATGTATGCCAACTTGAGGAAGGTAGGAAAGACATCTGTAATACTTAAAAGGGAAATTGTTGGAAATTTTTCAGATTTCTCGAGCGGCGTATTTTAACTTTTTCCTTGCGGATGCTGCTTCTAACAATTCCCAGTTTCTCATGGCGAACAAGAAACCGCCCTTTCATCTTTTTCCCAGATGCAACCCAAAGCTATTGCCATCAGTAAGGCAGTGCCTGGATGTCCCGGTGCTGGACCAAGCCCCTCGCTGTGGGGCAGAAGGGATCAGACACCCCGTGATGCTCTGTGGGGCAGCTCCTTGGCTTCTCCCTCGGCGCATTCCAGCCCCACAGGGCAGCC
The DNA here is from genome assembly GCF_009769625.2 of Cygnus olor. Taxonomy (NCBI): domain Eukaryota; kingdom Metazoa; phylum Chordata; class Aves; order Anseriformes; family Anatidae; genus Cygnus; species Cygnus olor. The sequence continues at coordinate 5,660,483 of NC_049190.1, read as the reverse complement.
AAAAAATGTCAGCAAGTGAGTCACCGGCAATGGAAAGACTTGTGCCGCTAAGCCCAGCTCCTGGCCCTGGGTCTTGCAAGTGACACAAGCATTTTGGCTCCTGGCCCTTGCTCTCTTTACTCTACAGACCCACAGCCCCTGCTGCTTCCCCGTGGAGGTGTCTCATAATGTCACCCGCAGCCCATCCCCTCTCCCTGGCCGCCCCAGGACACAGCAGGCTGCAGGGCCAAAGGAAAGCAGAGGTGGCCCTTGAAGCTGCAGGAGATGGTCTTAAATCCTGACACCTCTCAGGGCATGAACAGCTCGGCAGGGAGGGAGAGAAGTGAGTGGAGGAAAGCGGTGAAAGGCTCAGGCGTGTCGGGAAGGCAGCGTAACGCCAGCTGCGGGGCAGCCCCTTACAATAGGTGCAAAAGACGGGAACTGGAGGCAGCTGAGAGCAAGTGGAATGGGAAATATTACAAATATTACACGCCTCATTAGTAGTAGGCAGTCCCTGCAGGCAGGGAGGGGTGCAGGCACTGTGCAGAGGATGCCCAGGGCTGGGGCACGTGTCAGCCCCTGAGGCTCCCCCGAGATTTGGCATGGGGCACAGCAGCAGGATGGCACACACCCCGCGTGAAGGCACTTCGACCCGGATACTTACCAGCACATCCTTTTACAAAGGCACAGTCTTTTTGCATGCAGACCTAGTGGGATGTCTCTGAAGAACACCACTACCCAGCATCGCGCTGGCACAGCTCCTGCAGCTGACAACCCCTCCCTGTTGAGGCAACTCTTCCTTCTCTAACTCCACTTTGACTGCCTTTAACTTCGTGGCACTGGCTCTTCCCAGCCCATCTGTGAAAGCTCAGCATGATCTCGAAGGCCTGTGCATTTACATGCAGCAGAGGTTTAAGCGAGGGGAAAGCGCTTCCAGCAGATACGGGGGAGTTTTGCACACCCTGTCCAAGCCCGGCAGAACTGCGGGGAACCTGTCCGTGGTCAGACCCCGCTCTGCAGCGCAGGCGCTTCGGGAGGTCTGGAGAGGAAAACAGCTCTGGAAAAAAAAAAAGAGCCTCAGAAATTCACAGGGCTTGGCCTGGTACGTGGCTGTGCATTGGAGCTGGGTAAACGAAGATCTCAGGAAAAGCTTGGTTTGGCTCAAGCCAAAACAAACGTTTTCCAAAAAACGAGTAAAGAAACCAAAAACCAGACCCACGAATAGTCTCTCTTCCCTGCTGTTTCCAAAACTGCACTTATTTTGGTGAATTAACTTTTTGGACCTCCTACAATGAAACAGCCACTGCAGAATACGAACAGAGGAACCGAAAGACCATTCAAATAAACACTCTCCTTGTGTATATTTGAATCTTTCATCATGTACTAAATTTCTGTGTAGGGCTTTTATTTGTATTTGTAAACTTTCAGATAAAGGTACTCGAAGTTTACTTTTTTTCCTAACATCACACATTCAAACAACTAGGGAGCACAAATCCAGCGCAGACCTGTTTACCTTTCCCCCATATTTCTTACTTCTACATCCTCCTTCCCAAAAACAACAACAAAAATGCAAACTAAGGAAATTGAACACAAACAATGCTGGGAGCCTGGTGCTGGTCTGGCCACAGGTCTGCAAAAAGTTCAGGGATTCGCTCTACAAAAGCAGCCATAACACTCCAGAAATTACTGCAGGGCTGGCAACAGCGAGAGATTAATCATGTTTAATGACACTTCGGTCCCCGTCCCCCCCAAATTAATGTAGGTCTTCACGAACCATTTGGTTTCAAACTAGTTGAAGAGAACTGGCAACAATGACACACCACAAAAATGGGACTGCTGGGTTCAGCAACCCCAGGGCCACGGGGTGCTCGATTGCTATTTCCTCCCAGGGTGAGGAATGCCGACAGCTTGGTGGGATGTGGCTTTGGCATAGAAATCACTGGAAGCTACTAAAGAGCAAGGAGAGAGGGCGAAGCATGGGCATCTTTCTTTGCCGCCCAGGATGCAACCTGAAAAGTCAGCTGGGCAATGCACTACGGAGGAAGCATATCAGCATCTCAAATTCTTCAGTCCAGCCTCCTCTGAAACACAGATGTTACTAAAAACATCCCAAGAACTGAACCTCTTTGTAGTTCTATCTGTAAGCAGTGAAGTAGGTCACTTGCATTTTTGTCCCAATAAACACTGACTGCGGACAGAGAGGACTAAGTCTGAAAACTGGCTCAAAACGTGATGTATGTGCAGACTTGTTTCAAGTGCTTCTCGGCACAGGGAGAAGCAATTCCTACCACTCACACCTTGCCCAGGATCCTGGCAGGCAGTTTCAGGGAAAAGCCACAGGGCACACCCACTGCATGGACTCCTTGAGCACGGGGGAAAGCTCCATCTCCTCCTGCCACCAACTCCTTTTCTGTTCAATAATGGAACAAGCAAAACGAACACAGGGAAAAATAATAACCACATTCCTTCAAAAAAGTCCTCAAAGAGTTTCCTTGTGAATTGTATGCACAGAAAATCATTTGTGTGGGCTCTTATTTTTATCAAAACCATCCCACTTCCTATGTCAATAAAGGGCCATTACCGGTTACATGATATTTCTGGCTTGTAACTTGATGTCTTGCCCATATTCCTTTGCACTGGAATCAAAAATGTCTTGTCTGTGAAGTGCAGGTCAAATAATCTGGGTTTTACAGTTGTTGGCAGCTCAGGGGTTGTTTTTTTTCATCCCCTTCACTTTCTGAAACCAGTCAACACCTCTGCCCTCGGTTCTCCTCTCTCCCCAGGAAGGTTTCCCCCACGGACGACATGGGTCCAGCACTCGAGTCCCCAGGGAGAGCCACGGGGGAGGAAACCCACCCAGCCCTCATGGGGCTGTCAGCAGGGGACATGACCAGGGACTTGCCAGGTCCCCCGAGGGCTCGGTGTGCTGAGGTCAGGGCCTGATCCTGTTTTAGGAGGCAACTGCATACAGCAGTTTCCCCCAAAGTGATGGGGTTACGCTAGCACAGGACAAAAAGAGATGGGAAGCAGATGCCCGGCTGCACCCCTGTGCTGGTGTCAGTTCTCTGACCACTTCAGTCCTGTGTCACTGCTGAGCCCAGACATCAATCCTGCGCTAGCAGAGCCTTGCTGGCCTGCGGCAGCAACCGGGGCTTTGTCAGGTTTTATTAATTGCACTGTGTAACTACCTCCGCACCGACGTTTCTTTCTAGCGGTTTCTTGGTCTCCGGTGGCTTCGGGAGCTGCTGATATTGCATCTCTCTCGAGCTACGTGATAGCATGACATATCCGATCCTCCTCAGTGCCTTTCTGTCCTTTTCCTGCTGACTGCGGTCCCTCCCATTGCCTTTGTAATTCTTTACCTCTGTGCATCAGCAGCGCAGAGGCTTCCTCCGACTTTCAACCCAAGCCAAAGTTGTCCTTGTCCAGCTGGGTCTTCCATTAGCTTTATTACGGCTTCACGTCTGTCTTGCTCCTGCGCACAGGGACGAGGCAGATGCTTCGCTGGGCAGCTGCACTCAGGCTCCACGTTCCTCTCCTCAGCTGAGGAAGCACCACGAGCAGCACCGGGTTATACATTTTTCCAGATCGTTTTGAATCTGGAGGAAAAAAAAGTGCAGAATGACTAGGATCCTTGCTTTGGTGCCTCAGTTTACAGTTGAAAGGAGAAATCAGGGCCCTTGTGTTTATTTTGCAGCTCTCCAGGGTCTCTTGCATTAAGTGAAAACAGATGAGCTGAACGCACTAACCTCAGTGTTTCCCTGGGACACTGCCTCCAAACCCCATGGAAGTCAACATCCTTGAAGGAACATCTGATTCCCCGAAAGGTGAGGTTATTCCTAATGAATCTCTCCAGGGGAGCAAGAAAAGGGAGGTGGATTTTTTTTGCACATGCAACTGAAAATCCTGGAGATGGCTTTTGGCTGGGCTACGCTAATAAATAAGGACTAATTTTTGAGAGCATAACTCATGCTGGTGGGAGATAAGAAAGGAATGCGAGTTCCCTCAGAGACCAGGCTAGGAGAGAGTTATCCTCTGAGATCAGAGCAGAAATCATCGAGCCAACAGCAGAGGCCAGTCACCAATAATAAATCCACCCTCGGCAGAGCAGACCCTGCTTCGGCGGAGCGAGGCACCGTCCCGCCCGGCAGGCAGCAGGGAAGCAGGAGGCATGCCAAGCGCTCGTCCCAAAGCAAGAGCTTGGTGTTTGCAACACAAGCTCCAGTTAAACAGCAGGCCGTTTATCTTGGTTATGAAGCAAATGCATTCCTCCAAGGTGAGGCAACGGGCTCCACGGATAGGAGACGGAGCTGGTCCTCCCGGCGGTGGTTTTGGTGGCACTCCTCTTTGGGGAACCAGCAGGGAGGAGGGAAGCGGGTCCAAGCGGTTTGAAGCTGGAGGGGCTGCCAAGACCTGGTGCTTCTCGGCAGCCACGGGAAGTGTGAGCCTCCTGGTTCACCCTGCTCCTGCACAGTTTCTGCTCTGCCTTCTTGTTTAACTGCTTATGTAGCGATGGTAGCTCAACCTGCACCTTGAGAGTGCACCACTGCTTGGAGACCCTCGTACGTCCCCCTTTCAGGGGACCTGAAAGGCTGCATCGTCCTTCACTCCCTACTTTCCAGCTTTTAGTTAAGCTTTAGGATGGATTCAAATTGTTGTCCACCTTGGATTTAGAGATGTCAAACAACCTTTATCTCCTCGCCTCCAGCTTGCCCATACCATGCTATCGATGCACAGTCCCCATACCTGCTCACTCACTCAGAAACCCTGGAGGCTGCAAATTTTCCTTCTTGCTTTGCCCTCCATGCTCTGGCCACCTAAATCTTCCCCTCTGATTTCCAACAGAGGAAGGTTTTTACCACTACCTGTCTTAAATGACACTGCAGCTCCGGCCTGCATGGTTAGGTCAGCCCCCCCCATTCACTGATCACCAGGAGAGCCTTGAATATGTGGCTAACCCGTGTCCTGACCTGTACCCATGTGCCCAGCACTTGCTCTGTAACGAGCTTTTAGCTGGGAATCCCAATGCAGATTCTCTGATCTGAAAAGCCTAAAACTTTGGAAATTCTTAGCATGAGTGCCCTGACCCTTCTGAACCTAATTTTTAAGAGAATTTAGATCTAATGCCAGGTACAGTCAAGCACCTGCCAATACAAAACTGCATCCAATTCATCGACGTAACAAAATAAAAAGCCCTTTTGCAGGATGTTTCACATTCCCTGCTCTTTTCCACAGCCCCCCTGCTCCCATCTCTAGTGGGAGATGCACATCTCCCTCTCCTCGTCTGTTGCGACACTTTTTTGGCAGCCAAGCCCGCGCTGCTGTGGGAGAAATCAGCTGACAGAGCTCCTAGCGCAGCCTGCTCCCTTCCTGCCTTTCAGAGGCGCTCCCTGGTTTCACTCTTGCTGCTCTGTGCCTCGCGGTGTCATCGCAGCCAGGTGACATCACGGCCAGGAATTATGAAATACCCTTCCCCGCAGGCCAGGCTGGGCATGGGAGCAGAGAAATGCTTGCGATGCGGACAGAAAAAAATGACAGCTGCCCTACCCAGAGCAGCAACCCTGCTGCCGGTACCACCATAAATCACGTTGGTTGTAGCAGAGCCTCTGCACCTGCACCTCCTGATGCTCTCATCCAGCCTCGCCGTGTGCCATTTTGCTTTGGTCTCGCAGAGAACAGCTGGGTTTTGTCTCTTGTCTTTGCTGTCAAGTGCAGCGTGGGCTAAAGGAGCTGCACAAAGCAGCAGCTTGGCAAAACTGGAGGGGCTGGCTTGTCTCATTTGGTGCCTCCTTCTTGCTGCATGGGGAAGATTTTTTTTGTCTCAACTGCTTCTAGGATCCTGCTCAACATCTAATTAGGGCTTGCTGACGGGATGCTAAGGAACAGTCAGCTGAATCCTTCTGGACTGTTACCTCCATGGTATCAAACTCACGTGTTGGGTTAGGCTCAAATCTTCATTCGCTTTGGAAAGCCTGAGGCCTGTGAGCCTCCAGTGTGCCCTGACTGTCCCTCTTGGATTAACACCTTCAGATAACTCAGCCAAACCTTTTGAATGTTTTGGTACAAGTAGGCCAAGATCTCTGCTGCCTTACACAGCGTCACAGACCGCAGGACGTGCAGAGGCAGTGTTAAGGGAGCATCAGATCTCCTGCCAGGTCAGAGACCCCTTCCCAGCATCTTCTCCAATGGGATCAGGACCAAGCTGCAGCGAGGCCAGAGGGGGCTGGGGGTCGAGAAGCCCTGACTTCAAACTGGGCACTCGCCTACCAGGGAAAATAGAAGAACAGCGCTGCTCTGGAGGGCTTGCAGTCGTATGGGGAGAGAAGGGCTGGGGGCTGAGTGTCCTCCTGCTCCTCCAGCCTGGCTTTGGGCCGAGAGCAGAGCTACTGAAACTCACGTGGGAGATGCGCTTGCAGGGAGACGGAGGCACGGTGCCATCAGCAGTACAACGGGCAGAGCAAACAGCATCCCCCAGAAGAAAATGGCTTTTCAGCAGAAGAGGATACATAAAGGACAAGCCCAAGTTAGAGAGTAAGTCCCTCAGTTTAAAAATTCACTGGGGTTTGGAAAAGAGGAGGGAAAACAAGAAAGGCAGCAGTAGATTTTAATTTGTGTTTTTTCAGCGGTGGAAAGAAAGGTGCTCTGGGCAGAGCAGCCCTGTGGCGTGGCTGGGAAAGCTCGCGGCCGTGAACCCAGGCTGGTGTACAACGCAGCCGCTTTGGGGAAGGCACACCACAGACCTCTGAGGACGGGGAGCCGAAACCCAGCTCTTCCCACAGCTGGAAGAGGCTCTGCTTGTGCAAACCCATCTCCCTTTGGGAGGGAGGAACGATTGGCGCTTGAACTGTCAGCTCCGGATCAGAGCGTGATCCCGGAGAGCTCGCTGCACCTGCTCTGTATTTATAGACCACTAGTGGGAAAAAGTCGAGGCGATGGGACTGTGGAGAAAGCGGGGTGGGAAAATCTGATCTCAGCTATGCAACGCCGCATTTTTCTACCAGCATATTAAATAAAACCTTCTATATTAAACCAAAGCCACATTGTTGAAATCCTAAGGGGCTAATCCAGTTTCCTCCCTAATCCTGCATCTCCCAACAGGCTCCCATAGAGACGCGCTCCAAGGAAAAGATGTGAAAAAATTTCACAGCAATCTTTTTAGTCAATGCATCTTAATTATAAAGGAAAGCTTCCTTGAAAGTGAGGGATCTGGGGCTTTGGTGTTTTTTTACCATCAGAAAACATGATGTTGGAGGATAGTTATCAAGCGCATTGCTGAATTGGCAACGACAGGCACTTCTGCCCCATCAGGCACTATGGAACCTGCTTCTGGAATAGGGAGGTGTATGCTAATGAAACTCACAGCACCTCAGAAGCTAGAAGCCTGTTCCAGCACCAGCTTTGCTATTTACTGGCAACCAAACCCTCTCCTGAACCTCTGTTTAACACTAATTGCTGTTGGCTCGCTGTCATGCTTGCAGGAACAGCTCATCTCAGTCGCCTGCACACTTCAGAAGCCCCCATGTTAGAGTGATGGGCTCTTCGTGGGACCTCAGCTCCCAGCAGCATCTCTCTGGGGCCAGATCTTGGAGGCTATCAGTCAACACATCTCATCTGAGAGGAAAATCACATGCATCTCTTATTGTGAGGCCTAGCTAACAGTAACAGAATAAGAGGAATAACCTCACACAAAGACAGAAGGAGAACTTCTTTGGACAAGCATCACTTCCTAAGCACACCTTGGGCTCCATGAGCAACCTTCCCAGCTTCAAATCCACCTTGTTAATTCCAGCGGGACTGTGCCAGCATGGCTGAGGACACAGCTTACCCATTACCTGGACCCCAAAGCCTCCCAAGTCACTTTTTCCAAGGCCCGTTTTCCCCATTCATCACCCCACCATAAAAAAAGGCAAACACCCAACATTAAAAACCTGCTGGGAACGCGCTGGGGTTTGAAGCAGCAAACACCAGCCAGTGTGACAGAGACATCACCTAATAGCTATGCAAAGAGCTCTATTTTTAAACCTTTGCCTTGGCTACCTATTAACTCCTTTTCTCCTGGGATGACGTGCAGAGATTCCTCTCAGTTCGCAGAAAGCAACAGGCCTGATTCCTGCCTTTTAACCTTTACGATTTGTTTTCATCTCCAGGAGGGAGAACTGCACCCCCTGGACTACATCGCAAGGCCCGGCTGTGTTGGTTTTGGACAGGTCCTGAGCTGTTTCATACTTCGCACTGGCACAGCCTTGTTATACCAGCTGCTTAATAACAACACACCTGTATGCAAGCTGGGGCTGGGGGCTGCAAAGTAACCAAGCAGCGGTCTTAATTACTGCAGGGTGACACAGTGATGCCGGCATGACCTCATGGTTTACTTTAGCCGGATGATCTGATGTGATGAAGGACACATGTTTTCTCAGCTGGCCACGGCCCCTCCAGGAGGCCGTGCCGAGCCGTGGGCTAAGCCTCTGGTCCGGAGATGGACACCTGTCTGCGGGAGTTAGAGCCATTCACCCATCCTTAACCTAGCTGCATCTCTTCCCTGTTGATGTGTAATCAATTTTCCTTTTGGAAAGATTTATTGAAAGTGGTTCGGGGTTTGGTTTGGCTCTCCAAACTGATGAAAAGATTTTAATTCTCTCTTTGAGATCTGTGCCTCACTACAGCTGCCTAGAATGGGCCAGGAAGCTACAAATGCAATGGCATCACATATAAAGACCGGGAAAACATCTCTGTGGCAAGCTGAAGGCTTGCACAGGAAAATATGAGACATTTACGTAATAATTATAACTCACACTCGCACAGAATCTTTCAGCAGGGGATTAAAAAGCACTTTGCGAACATTATCGACCACAACTCTTCTACGAGGTAGGTATGATCCCCCCATTCTCTACAGGAGAGGCCAAGGAAGAGAAGCGTTTTTCCAGCCCATATTTTCAGAAGTCAGCCTGCACATTTGGAGACCTTGAAGTCTGGATGCTAAAAAATGAAATTGAAAAAGGAGCTAAAGGCTCACACACCAAATAGCAGTGGCTGCTTTTGAAAATAAGCACGTATGAGAAGCATTAGAACTAGGACTAGAACCCAGGAATTGCAGTTATCAAAGCTTGGGTATAGCTACATTATTTCACCATATTTTGCAAGCTAGGAGAAACAACTTTTTTTCTGTTTTAAACAATCAGATCCACTGTGGAGCACAGATCACCTCATCTTCCATGTTTGAGTTCGCCAACAAGATTAAGATCTTTGCTCTCTTTCCCAAGAAACTGTCACTGAAGTGGAAGATACCAAGCTGCGCTGGAGGCAGAGATTGGAATCGTCCCACTTATAACTCTCCAGATCATCTCCTCCTTTCTTCCCTTGCTGGGTGAATGTAAAGGAATTTCTCTTGTGCCAATTCTGAACGAGCCACATCAAAATGGGGACCTTGCGTTGACCAAGGTGATCACAAAGGAGCTGCAAATGGGAGAGGAAGGAGTCACAACCATGCTCCTGAGCCATCTCCTAGGGCCATGCCACAGCACAGAGGTTTTGAGAAGGTCTGATGCAGGCCATGAAGAAGGGGTGCTTATTTACAGACTGCTCACAGAAATCTTGAAAGACCATGGGAAATCCAACAGAAGTTTCAACGCTTTATTGCCAAGAGGAAATGTGACCCAGAGATTGCTGTAAGGGTTAATTCACTAGCCCTGCTCCTAATACAAACATGTACAGACCTCAATTATGCTACCCACATTTTAAAAAGACCATAAAACATATATTGCATTGGCAAGATAGTCAAATGCACCCCTGGGACTTGTGCTCTGAGCTCCTTAAAGAGGTTTTATTTGATTTTTTTTTTTTTTAAGCTTATCCAACACATCTGCATTATTGTGAGGTATGTGCACAAGCTCTCAGAGATTAAAGAACTTCTATCTGCAAGTACTTTACATATATGAGTAGATCACACTGGACCAGAGGTATCATTTTCAGAATACCTGAATATCTGTCATCCGTCTCCTGCTGACTGCCAGCGCAGCACAAGCTCCTGAGGCTGTGCTGAAATCCAAGCGTGGGCTCCCCAGCCACCGGGTGCTTTTGAAAACTTTGCTCTAGACCACTCCAGTCTCGGAGTTTCAGCACAACTGCTCTTCAGGCATGCAAAGTAGCTTTAAAATGTTGCTGTAGTCAGAAAAGTAACTGTATAAAAATGACACCTCATTACCACAAACATCTGCCCTGCATGTTTCTGGTGAGTCATACCCACTCCGTTTACAGAGCAGAAACACAAACACATGTTTTTACTTCTCTGACCAACACGGTGCCAGTGCAACTCAGGAAAAACCCGTGAGGGTCTTGCCGCCCGCCGTGGTCATGGCAGAGCCACCAGCTCCAGGGCCCGTGAGTGCCATGGTGGCTGCCTCCTCCCTCACACAACAGCCTTTGCTCTCACAGGCCGTAAATCCTCTCGGGGGAGTCCAAAGGGATCACCTGGAGCTCAGGAACGGGCTGACAAAAGCTTTTTGTGATAATTAAACACCCATGTCTCTTGGTACAATGTAAATACGCATTACTGGCCTAGGCTTAGGAGCGCTGGTAGGGTGCACTTGCTGTAGGCCGAGCACAGACAGTAAGCGTCCCAAGACCGTGAAGAGGCCTGCTTGAAGGGGCTCCTGTGATTGCCGTTTATTTGGTTGAGAAACTGAGGCACAAACCCACGTTGTGTAGAGGCCCTGTGTGACTAATGACGAGCTCCCAGCTCCACGTACAGCAGCATTGGGTGGGGGTAAAACACCAAAATTAACTTCCATACAGCCACAGCTGCCTGAGCCGAAGGTGTGACCTCTTCCACTCAGGTGGATTAGAAGCGGCAGGAGTCCCATAACCCCAGCTGCCTGACAAAAGTGTGCTTTCCTGCACTGAGATGCAATGGAATAAGCAATTTGACACTTTCCCAAGTGGGGAAGTGCATGATTAATGGTATCAGAAACCAAAGCAAGTTGCCCATTCACAGCCCCAGCACCTCAGCAACTTCAAAGGGACTCTGGATAAAACACAGCACCACAACCCCAGAGCTTTTGTAACAAAACACCTACTTCAGCCTTAATCTACACTACAGAGACAAAGGAGAGCAGACTTGGCAACACACATTGCAGCTCTCCCAGCTTCACCAAAGGCAAGGGAAACGGATGCTCAGATTATGGCCAGATGAACCCAGGCTGTTCCTAAACCTCTGTGCACCACAGAGGTGAGGGCTGGACCCAGACCCGCAGCAACCCAGGCATTACAGCTTGGGGCCTGGGCAAAGATGTTTCAGCAATTTGCTCACTGATAGCATCCACTCTGCAGGATTACAACCAAGGACATGAGAGATCCTCAGCTCAAGTTGAACTGAGTAATATGAGATTATCCATCACTAATACGCATCCAAAGCATCTGCCTCAGTCTTAAGATAGTTTTGTCTTACAGTGCCAGGAACTACAACATCCTAGAAAAACTTTGGAAAGCTTAGAGAAATAAGCTTTGTTTCAAGAAAATCTTGGGACCTGCAAGACTCGACAAAACCAGCCCTGTCCAGCCACAAGCACATCCTCAAATGCCCTGCTGGAAACAGGTCCTGAAGTCAGAGACCAGCGCTGCAGTGTTTTGTCACAGCTTAATGCATCAGACTAGTTATTAGTTATCTGCTAGAAGGGCAAAGCACCCCCAAACCCTGTACAAAGGCCTCACTGAGTTCCCACCTTCCTGCTGCAATCAGACAGCACCACCAAAGGCTAAACCAGAGCTGGGACAAGGCAGTTTTTTCAGGCTGAAAAGGACAAAAGTTGAAACCCATAGAGGTTCATTTGACCTACGCTTTGTCACGCATTTCTCATTTTGACCCTTCTTACATTTGTACCCCCCACCCCTTGCCATGGAGGGTGGTCAAACAACCTCCGAGCTCTGATAGTATCCAGAGCCCACCCGAGATCATGATTTGGCATCTACATGCGGTCTATTCCAGCCAAAAATGGCATGCAGGGCACAAGCTCTGATGAGGAAAAGCTGTTTCTCAACAAAGTGCAGTTACAGGACAACTGGTGGATCCTGCCAGGAAGAGTTTTTTTTTTTTTTTTTTTTTTTTTCCTTCAAAACAGAACTAAACCAGAAAAATGTGTGATTTTTATTGCTGGTGAAAGGTGCTGGATTTGCACTCACAAAGGAAGCACAATATTGTGAAATGAGCTGGGGAGAACTGATTTTCCTATCTGATGAAGCTTTTCAGTATCCAGAATTTCCTCACATCTGAGTTCTTGTTCCCGTGATGTAGAACTTTTTTTTTTCTGGTTGATTTTATACTATCTTAGATAACAAAATTACCAGCTTCTAGCTGTAAATCAAAATGTCTTAAGATTTGTCAAAAAAGCAGAATATATATTTTGCTATTTTAACATATTTTAATATGTCAAAATATATATTTGTCAAATATATTTTCAAATACATTTTATATTAATTTTTATATATTCCTACTGAGATTTTCAGTAGGAAATTATGTTCCCAACAGGAAATTTCACGGATTCTTTTACAAAAGATTTAAGCAAAATCCATCTAGAAGTGGCTAACAACCAGCACGGTGAGCAAGCGTTGGCAAGGGCTGGATCCACATTTTATATCTGCAGCTGAGTACCTGTGCTGAGGGATTACCTGCTCTTACATTGTCTTCCCATTCTGATGGTGCGATGGCTTGGGGTTACTAGTGCATGTTAAATAGCCACCTGGGTTTAAACCCCCACCACCCTACTTGTAAAAGGGCATCAGCTAATAACTTCGTTTGGGCAAACAGGAAGGAGGAAGCAAACTTCTGCTCTGAGAGTGGTAGAGCTGGTGGTGACTGACAGGGAAGAGGAGCCAAGAACCTCTGGATCCAACTCCCCTTTAGCTGAAGCACCTGAGTCTGCAACAGCTTCGCCTGACAGCCGCAACAGGTTAGGTACACCCCTGTATTTTAACTTGCTCTTCCATTAGAGATGCAAAAACGCATGTAAGCAAAAAAGAATCCTGTTCTATGAGGGGAAAAAAAAAAGTTCTTTGTGGCTATCATCCCAAATTCTGCAAGTCAGGGAAGCATCCCCATTGCACAGTCTCTGGGGTCCCTTCTCCAACACCCCTTGTGTTTGGCAGCACACGAGCACAGACCAAGTGCAGGGATCTATGGTTTCAAAGCAAAAACACAAAGCTTGGGTTGCTTCACACCATCAGTGTTCTCTCCGTAATTTATCTTGGCCAGTGAAGAACTTGCGCTTTTGATTAATTTTGTTTAGGGAAGCAGCAGTGAATTCCAGCCCACAGCGCTCTGATGGGACACATGGATGAAAAGCATCACCACCGAGGACGCAAGCACTGCTAGGAAGTTGTCTTCAGAGAAGTCCCCAGAACTGTTGAACCCTTCCCAGAGCACAGCCACTCACACCAAATCTTTAGCATCTCCCAACAAAAAGCTGTGCTACAAGGAATAGGGCTGGGAAAAGAGTTTAGGCGGTGCCAGGATGCAATCGTTCCAAAGAACTCAGAAACCACAAAATAACTTCCCCAGTCATGTACAAAAACAATCGTTTTGGAAGAGCCTCCAGTGAGTACATATACTCATTTACACTCTGTTGTTATTATTATATGTGTTATTCTCCATTGGTGATGAAATCCATATGTCTGCTTTTCCCTTCGTTCTTTCTACATTACTATCTGAGGCTTTGATTTATTTCCTGGCTTTCTATATTGATTATTCAGAGCCATATAGGAGGGAAAACATGATCCTAGAGACAGAGTCAAAATCGTAAGCAAAAACAAAGGGCAAAGAGATGACCGCAGTGCCAAGTATCACACATCTGCAGTGTCTCTCAACAAGGTGGGGGAGCAGGAAAAGCGTGTAGCTGTTCTCCGAAATGAAACAGACAGGGATTTATTGCAAAAACCATGGTAAACTAAACTTATTGGGCAAGGGTTAAGAAACTAAGGACCCGATCTTATAAACACTAAAGCACATACTTAACTTGGTTTCAACATCAAAGATGACTCACGTGAGTAAAGTTATAGAGCATGTGTTTGCAGGGCATGAGGGGTTAGCATTACAGTCATAAAAGTTTGAAAAGGCTGGGATAAAAAGCGCAAATAAGCAAGGATTAAAAATAACCAAAATAGAGATAGCTGGCAAGGAAATCTTGGCAGCTAAAATAATAATAGTAAAAACCCACATAAATTAAAACATTGTTAACATATATGTGAGGGATCCTCAATCCGTTTGCTTGCCAGACTGAGCAATGATACGGTCTTGCTGTTGGAACCTTTATTCTTTATCATCCTTCTTGCTGCATGTCTAAAAATGGAGCACTGCCTATGAGAAAACAGCTTTATTTGCTTAAATATTCTCACCCAAACACAACAGCCTGCAGAGCAGGATAACTGCAGGATCAGCACTGATGGTTAAGTCTTCCCTGTAGGACCTTATCTTTGCTGATGTAACGGTGCCCGATGCCAGCAGTAGATGGAGCAATAGGTTATTCAAAATTATGACAATTTATCAGATTATATCAGATTAGCAAAAGCCAAGTGCCATTCTTTTTGCTTCACTGGTAGAGCACCTGCAAGTTCCCATCACAGATGAGGACCAAACATCACCCCATTTCAGTTCAGAGCAGATGGAGCAAGCCTTGAGTGTTACTGCAGACACCACCACGAGGCCAACCCCAGCAGCCACCTTACCCTTCGAGGGGCAAGTTCTCATCTTACTGAAAAGATCAGACAAATAGCATGTTACAGAAAGTTTATTCCTGTTTCAAAATGCACTTTTCGAATGGTAGGTTCCCGCCTACTTCCAGATGGTTCTCCACCAGGGAAGAAAAGCTCCACTCCCAGTGCTGGTGTCCAACTTCTGCCAGCCCAAAGTAAGAGCAGCACTTTGAAACACCAAGCTCGAGCTGGAAAAAGTTAGAGACAGCAAGAAAGCGAAGAAAAACCCACTTACCCACAAAACTTGCATGTTTCCTGTGGGAAAATTAGAAATTTTTTTTTTTTTTGTGGAAGGCTGTCAAAAAGGGGATTTTTCCCATAACTTACTTTCTTTCATGGGAAATGCTGGAGTTGCAGCCAGCTCTATTCTGAAGCTCTTAGGTTTCTAGCATTAGGCTGGGAATATAATAAAAATAAGCTTCTTCTGGAAGAGTGCTGGTATTTCTAACTCCTAATAGAGCTGATTTTAGGACCAGCATGAACAGTGACCAGCAGTTTTAGAAAACTGTCAATGGGAGATACAGCAGCACAGATGAAAAATGTCAGGAGGAGCTTTGGAGCACGGTTTAGCTCCCGTTCTCTTCTCCAAGGTATTTCCTCTGTCATATTTCTCAGTGGTGTAAGGAGACAAATTATGAATTATTTTTGCAGGGATGAGAAAACTTTCATAGGTGCCTGTCATTCATGATCCACTTAAAGCCTGATCTACCAAACGTGGCTGAGCAGCCGACTGTGGTGTGACCATGTTGTCTCTTCAGCTCCTTATTCCTCTGCACAGCCCCCTTTGCTCAGCTATAAACACCTACCCCAAACCACTCAGCCGCAGCACATCCAAAATCCGACCCTGACACGAGTCCCTTCCGAAGGGAAGCAGTGGGAGCTGCTGCTGACTTCCCTCTGGCTGCCGGCAGCAAGCGCTCTCCTGAATCCTCCTCCTGTTTTTCCCCTTCCAGGTTCGTGAGAGGTCCCACCAAGTCTGTGGCAGGCTGGGGGAGGTCTGCAGCTGACCCCTTTGAAGCAGATTTGCAGAACAGGCAGCGTCTGCTGGTCACTGAGCATCAGCAATTGCACTTTGTAGACCTTGCTCCTTGACCCTAAGCATTAACAAGGCTGCAAGTCCCATTTCAAGCATTTAAGGCACCTAAAGCATGGTGCTCACACCTCAGATAGCAGAGAGAGGACAGCCCTTCCCACTGCTCCCACTGAAAATGAGCAGGATGCTACCAGAGCAGGGCAACTGTCGTTTGTTGAAATTTAAGAAAAGTCACATCACTGTGCTAGGAATTTAACTGAATAACTTGTTTTGAGGTTCCTCCCCTCATGTGTTCACTGGAAAAAGCTAGCAAAGGTACAAGTGGAAGAAAGCAAAGCTGGCTACAAGAAGCAGTTAGGGTTTGTTGAAGTCAAAGCCTTACTTTTTTTCAGTAGTTCAAATGACAATTCCACAGCACTGTACTCCAGTAAAACCTAGGGCATATTTGCTACAGCAGTTGCTCTCAGATAGTCGATATCTCGGGACTAGATCAGCACAAACTATGTGCAACAAGGAATGTGGTGCATTTTTATCCCCAACCTCTTCCAGCAACCATTAACTTCCTTCCTCTGCTCTTCAACTGTCTGGGTTTTCAGCGTTTGGTACCATATCCCGTGCTCTGAATTGGCAGGAAGATTAAAGAAGTCTGCAGCTCTTGTCTTCATGAAGCATTGCAAAGGGATCATGTCATGGCTAATCCCTCCCCCCCCACCTATCAGTTACTATTACAAGAAAACTAAATCGCTTGGAACCAGGAAAGTCATTTTTTTTTTTTCATCTCGAGATTGTCTCCGCTTACAATCTACAGCGTAACGTTAAACCTCGTTCTCCAGTAACGTCTGATCTCACCAGCAGACCGCGGCGGCGAGGAACCGTCCCAGCAGAGCCGCGGAAGTGCCTGCAGACAGAAACACAGGATCCAGACTTGGGCTCCGTGGGACAGGGAGACTACCTTGCACCGTGATAAGACACAGCAGAAGGAAGAAAGAGCCTTGGGGATATTCAAGAGTCGGTGAAGACTTGCAGCTGGATGCGAGGGAGCGCGCGGCTCGGTGGTGAGAGCTGAAGAGGGATTGCAGGAGAGCCCATCTCTCCCCTTGGAGATACCACCTGGGCCAACAACCAGAAACCCGAGAGGGGCTGTGGTTAGGGAACTATGCTAGATAACACCCTCCTAGTGCCACGGAGATCTGGACCCACCCTCCTCCAATCGCTTTCCCAGAAGTCTAACCTTTTATCCTTTTCTGGGCATTACTTTTTTTTTTTTTTAAATAAAGTTTGCTTGCCCATCCCTGCAGGTAATTTGTGGCAGTGCAGCTTTGTGCCCGCACACCCCCTTTGCAGCCATCCCAAAGGAAACCCTGCAGCACCCCTTTGCTTCTCTAACCAGCACCATGAAGTGATGCTTTGAGACACCCTGAGCTTTACCAGTACTTACCGAGGGAAGGACCGTCACCAGATACAAGGGTGGGGGAAACAGAGAAGCCATTTGCCCTCCCTGCTGCAATGCAGGTTAGGAGCAGAGCACCAGGGCCCCACGTCCCAGCCCTGTGGTCTGTCCAGCCTGGGAATACCAGTAATTCTGCCTGCTCCGTGGCTTCTTGCCACTACTAAAAGTGATCATGCTTCAGGGCTGCGCTCGCTTCCCATAGATTAGCTGCCTCTGCACATTCCCAAACAAAGCATTACACTATGTGAAAAGAAGGCACAAGCCCTGCAAAGCCCATCCTGCTGGCTAAGACAGGAAATATCTCCCATCATCTCAGCTAATCCTCCACCAATACAATGAGAAATGATGTCCACCGGCCGCCAAAAGATTATTAAGTGGAGAACAAAAATACTGCACCGCCCATTGCAAGCGAGCCAAAGGTAATAAAGGGGAAATACAAACTGCAGCCAATGGCTGGAAGGAGGAGGGGGCCAGGAGAAGCAGCACAACAACAGGCGACTCTCAGCAGAGCCCTGCTGCTGGAGGACAGGTGGCTCGAGGACATCTCGGCTTAACCCCGGCTCCCCAGGAGGCCACCCCATCCTTTTCGCTGCACCAGGGGATCCGTCGTGCTGGCAAATAGGGTTACGTTTCTGCCAGCTTGACAAATACATGGGAGAAGGCAAGGGGACTAAAAGACAAAGCGCTGATGTAAAACTGGGAGCAGACTGGAGCAGGCAAAGCTGCCAGAGAGGAGCCAAGCAAGCAGAAAGGTCTCCCAGCAATGCACGCTCAGGTAACACCAAACATTTCACAGCACCGTGCCAGCTTGACACCGACTTTTCTGTATGCTCAGCAGCTTCTCTCCTTAGCTTTGGCTGTGGGGAAGAACATACGGATGATGGATCGAGCTTACAACGCACCTCGAGACCTGCCTGCAGGTCACAGAGCTGCTGGCAACGGCAGGCACCACCAGCAGGGTCCTACCAGTGCATCCTACCACACAAGCACTACTCCCCCTTTTTATCGGCACATTAATGAACAGGATCCAACGGATCCAACTAGAACAGCCATTTGCAAACACTTTAACCACATTCAGCGAGCTGGTGCTTCTCACATATTCCAGCATTAGGCTATGAAGAGCTCTGGGTTACCTGGGACAATCCTGCACAGCCCAGCTTTAGAAGCAGCGGTTGCGGTTAGGAGCATGGCATTTGGATGCTCTGGACAAAAATCTCACAACATCTCCGTACTGCTCTTCTCCCCAGCGCTTGAGAAGGGCTGTGAAATTAAACAAGCCATTTGGACAGACAGCACTGAGGGAAACTTGGCATCTGCTTCAACATCAGCCTCCAAAAAACATTTCCCAGGTCGAATAACTTGTTTTTAAAGGCAGTATTTCTTGAGACTTTTTTGTTTGTTTGTTTTGCTTTGTTTTGTAGCAAGTGCATTTAAGGCAAATAGCTGTAACTCCTGCAGAAGCAGCACAGGTATGCCTCCTGCTCTTTGCTTTTCCTGTAGGAAATCATCTACTGCTAATGTTTTTACAGAGTTCCCCCCACCCACACACATGCAGTCCCATCATGCTGCTGCATGGGAAATCTTACTTCAGGGGAATTTATCAGGAAAAAATTTGCTCCACCAAGAAGGTTTAACTTGATTTTTTTCCTATCCAGAGGACAAGAATGAAAAGCAAATTAATTTTGTGCTTGATTTCACAGACAGCAGACCCTACCCACCCGAAATGCTGTGTGCCAGCCTCACACCTGCGGAGATGCCTTAGCTGACGGTGCCAGACGAGGTGCTTTAGCCTCGATTGCCAGCAAAGCTTAGTGATAATACAAGAACCCTCACATTTATTTTTATGTTTATTTTTCCAACCCACAGCTCACAGACATCCCCCAAGTACCCTTGCACACCTATTATTTCATTAGCTCCTGCATCTGCCAGCTTCCTTTATCTTCCTTTAGCCAGCAACTCATCACTGCCACAGAGCCACCTCCAGCTGAGGGGAGAGCTGTGCTCTGCAGCGATAGCAGCGCTGCCTGCCAGCCAGCAACAGCCACGGCCGGACTTAATCCCCTGTATAGACAAAGGCTTGGGGAACAAATGCAATTTGTTTTAATTTACTATTTGCTTACATTTCTGATAACGAACGCGGAGATCTTGGCACCCCGCAGAGCACAATCTCTCCTTGGTGAGCTTTTAATTCCTCCTTCTCGGTTCCAAGCAGTGATGCTAGCCGATCCCCTCACTGCAGGGAAATGTTTCTTGTGTGCTTCGGGAAGCACATCGACTTGTTTCCTGCTCTGCAACACCACTGGGCACCCACGTTCTCCCAAAGCATTTGGGAACACAGCTATGGATAGGTTTGGTCTCAGATGCAGGGCAAGATAGCATCAAGAAATTAAAATTAATGGAGTTTGCATAAACCACGCACACCAGACATTAAAGTAATACCCGGATTTCTGCTGGTTCCCCAGGCACTGACAGTGCTCACCCATCCGGATTTGAGGACAAACAGACATATCCCATCACATTTTGCACTCAGATGCCTATAGAAGCATTCGGGAAGATCTGGGGACCAAGTGCCTTTGAGCACAGTGAGTGCCTGGGTCTCGTTTTCAGCAAGGCTGAGGTCTCATTGATCCTGGTTAGAGCAGCACATCACTGAGCACCGGGCCACTTCGCTACAGCTCAGCAACACACACAAATATGAGCGAAAGTCTGCGGCTGGGCCCCCTCAGTGGCACCACGGTTATGCTAATAAAGATAATAAAAAAGAGGACGTTCCCTCCCTGAGAGCTTCATTTGGACAAGCAGCCGGACAGAACCAGAGCAGAGGATTATCACTATCACTAGTTTCTGTGACTCACGTCAGCTTCCCCTGCAGCCGCACAGACTGCGGCAGTGCTGGGAACGTTCAGCATCCTAATTCCCACACCCAGCCTTTGGTGTGCTGCTCCAGCGTCCCTTCGCCCGACACCTTCCCCACTAGTGGAACCGTCCAGTTCTGCAGACTAGAGCCACCCTTTACGAGGAAGATTCCCGCTGCTACTTAAGTTATTATCAAATGCTCCAAACAGCTCCATAAATACCTGAGGCTTGACATCAAAACAGGTTTTGACTCCCAGCTCAGACACCTATTAACTTCTGCAAATTGTTCTATATCATTAAAATCTTATGGGAATACTAAAATGATTACACCAAAACTGGAAGACCTAATGCCTTCTGGGAAGTCTTAAAGGTGTTTTCCTCAGATATAGTCAGCAAATCCTTTGCAACAGCGTGACTTATTTCACTCTGTTTGGGTATTATACTCTCTCTGGGGGCTTATTGCCAGACTTTCCATAAATGAGTAACACTGAGGGTGACACAGAGGGAACACACAAGCTCATTTCTCATCAGGCTTGATATCTGCCAGAGGCTTCAGATAGCAAAGTGAGGCAGACGGGCCCAATCCCCACCTCTGCCATGCCATTGGAAGTCATCTGCTCTCCAACAAGGTGCAAGTCCTGATGCTTTGGGTGCTATTGGGCAACTCCATCGCCTGGGTCTGGTCCTAGTTCAAATTCCACGTACATGTATTTCAGCTAAAAGCTGCCTTTGCTGTTAAGCAGAAACATTTTCTCCTGGTGGCCTTAGATAGAGGGTGGTTTCCAGTGGAGGTTGCTCCCTATTAAGCTGTCAAGAGTTGTTCCAGGGCTTGAGCCCTGAAATCAGGTTTGCTGCAAGGGGGATAGCCTTTGTTCAAAAGCCTGATGACAGGACTCCTCATGCAGAAGCTTCACCAGCTCAAAGCTCCCAGAGGAATCAATGGGAAGAGGCAAAGTGCCACCAGGCAGCAGAGACCTCTACAATTCTCCATCACTCCCTGAAAGTTCTTGGAAATCTATAGAGAGCCTAAGATACACATTTGGACATCCAACATAGAAGTGTATCCGTACACATACTTAAAAATGATCCCCTGCCACCGTCCCAGCCTACACTGCAACTCCCACAAGTGACAGCTCGCTAAAATGCTGGGTTTGAAGAACTGCAAGAGCCCTGCTTATAAATCCTGGCACACCGGTCCTTTATTTGCAATAACAGACCACATGCAGCTCAAGCCTAGGTCAACCCCAAACCCTCCCAGGCAGAGCTGGCCAGTTCTTCTTCCTTCTCTATTTATGCACCTGGAGATTTACGTGTGAGCCTCATCCACCAGGAATTACAGCCAGGGTTGCTCCCCACCCAGCAGGGAGGGTGTTTCTCCCCACTGCGACAGTCGCTTCAAATGCTAATCTCATCCTCCTGCAGGCTCACAGCACCTCCCTGACTGGCAGCACTGACACACGTATTCCCACTTCCATTATCCAGAACCTCTGGGATTATGAAACACTTTGGGCTGGAGTGTTTTTTTTCAGGCCTGGCAAAATCTCACTTAATAAAGCTTTCTGTTTTGGCAGTGAACCATTAACAACTGCTCCACGTCTGGTTTTCTCCTGCTTACATCTACCTTTTAGCAGCAGCTTCTAGACCATGTTTCCCAAGTTAGAGAACGGCCCACAACACAGTGCCAACAACCTTCCAGTCAAAGATAGAGAAATTTACTCTTCTGTATCCTCATATCCGATTACCCAACCCGGAAAGGCAATTAAGCTAACTGGTTGAGAATAAACCATGAGCAATAACCATTATTCCTTGACATTTACTTGTTTTCTTCTATGTCACAGCAAATAGTTATATAAGCAAATATCAGGCAAACAGCTACATGATTCAAGCAGGAAATGTCAAAAGAGTTTCTGGAGTCATCACAAGTGACGCAGGTCACAGGGGTAGAGTTCCTCCATGTTAACACTGCCACGTGTTTATTTGTGAGATGCTCACATGGAGGGTTTATCCAAATTGGGCTCTATGTTTAACTTGCCCCAAATCTCTAACTCCGTGTCTATGAAATGGGCTAAGGGTATTCAATTACTACAGAATCCAAAAATCCAACAGACGCATGCAGGGAAGCTCTGGACTTGATTTTATTCCCCAACAACTCAGCTATTGCCCTACAATGACACAATCCCTGGCTGTGTTTGCACTAACAGGCAAGCAGTTGGCACTCCGGCTGCTTTTAAACTGAGAGAGCAAACCACCATTAAGGGAACCTGCAAGCCATGTCAGCTTCTTGTTGAGCTCCTGTTCTGCACACCTTTCTATCTGGATGGGAAAAATCAAAGCGAAAGCAGCAGCGACAGAAGTGATCCAGCAGATGTTTCTCCCTGATACTTTTCCAGAACGATGCTCGCGTTCAACAAACCACCTAATGACCGCACACAAGTCACCCTGCTCCCGGTTTGGCCAGACAGGCAGTAGCAGACACGGCTTAATTCCCTGCTTTGCATTTCATTCAGGATTCACCAAGTTTTCCATGACTGGAGGCCTCACCACCCACATCGTACCATCACTCACTCCCACTCCCTGTCTGTGGCCAACGATTTTCTGTATTCCGCTTTGGCAAGCCTTCCCCCGACATTTCACTAACAGGTCAAGTTCATCCTCAGATGTGGGATGCCAGTTCTTCCGCCCGTTAGCCAAGCTCCTCGCATCCATGTGGTAGCGATTAAAGGATGACTTCCTATCTGCCTCTGCTTTGCTGCTGCTTCTCTGGCTTATTGCTAAATCTCTGCTCCTTCGCTCACCCTCATACTCTGACATTGGTGAGCATCTCTCCAAGGATCACGACTTCCTTCCGTGAGACTTCCTGGGGAAGTCTTGGCTAGACTGGTCTTCTCCATGGCCGTATGAAAACACATTTGTCACTGCAAAAAAACAATCTTCCCCCTCTGCCTCTTCTTCTGCCCCAACCTATGCTCTGTGCCATTTATAGTGCCTCTTCCCACAGCACGGTGATGGCTTCCCAGACTGGAAATAGGGGCAATTCCTGCATCGTTCCCTTTGGGATGGACACGTCAGGGAACTCAGAACTCCCAACAACAGTATTTGCTCAATGCAATAAGTACAACTGCAGTTAGTCGAGCAGAAAAGGAGTACATAAAGCATCAGAGATACAGGCATGGAGCTGGTATATGCACAGCTCCACGGTATCGTAACAATAGGAGCAGCCATTCTGCATTTGAGAGAAAGCCATGGGGTTTATTTGTATCATGTGATGATGAAATAGCTCCTAATCCAACAGTAACTAAGGAGGATGTTAAGCCACAGCTAGTAAATGAGGTATTTTGAAATCAGCAAGCCCATAGAACTTGTATTTGAGATTTAAAAGAGGGCTGGCCAAAGAGTGCTCTGGATCATTAATGTTGACTTTTAATAAGTCTTTGGAACACTGAGGACTGGAAGAAAGCTTATGTTGTGCCAGAGCTTTAAGAGGATAGAAACAGGATGACCCATGTAATTATCCACCTGTGACCCTGACTCCTATCCCAGGTGAAATAATGGAACAGCTGTAAAAGAACTTCATTAAGAAAGCATTAAAGGAGGGTAACAGCAAATGCCAACAGCTTGGGTTTATAGGAAGCAGATTTGTCACTAAGTTAAGAATTTTTTTTTGGAGTTGAATAAGTTTCTTAAGCTTGCAGGCTGAACGTAAAAGGAGTACAAAGTTTATACAATTTAAAGCCATCTGAGGCCTTACAAAAATCTCAGCCTTCCTATCCCTGTAGAAGGACTATCAAAACAGTTACAGAAACTCTGATGCAAGCCAGGAAATTGTGGGGTAAGATGGGCAAGCCGTCCTTGAGTCACCATATGGTGTGGAAAGTCACAATTGAATGAGCAAAGGGAAAGGAGCAGCTATCACTGGAATTTCCCTGGTGTTAAGTGCAGAACATTGTCACTCCCTGCTCTGGATTTCCTTGGCTCAACACTTCCACAACTGAGAAGTGTGTTGGCTTCTAATTAGTTATGTCTTCAGTGCATGATTTACACTACATTTGCAAAAAGCTTCATTTAGCTGAAGCCAAATCTCCAAACTGAAGCACAAATACCAGAGATGCGTGCAGGTACGTACCATGAGATGTGCCTCCAGAAACAGCGGCGACAGCCAGAGCTGAATAACATCCTGCTGGTGAGGGACTAGTAAATTCGCTCCACGTTGTGAAGTCTCTGGGCCCTTGCCCAAGGGTAAGAGGAGAAATGTGGGGAAAAAATTGAGGCAGCTGGAAGTTGCTGTCCATGTCATCTTCCGGTATGAAGCAATGGGGGACGATCGGCCAAACTGCCTCACGCTTTTGGGTCCGGTATTGCACAAAGGATGCGCCTCATCTCCTGCAGCATTGCTGCCCTGCCTGGGGCTTGGCAGCCCTCCTCCCTCACCCCTTCCTGGGAGGGCAGCTATGGTGTGACCTTTACGAGGAGGCCAGGAGCACCAGAGCCAGAAATCTTCAGGCACAGCCCTGTCATCTTCCTCTTGATTTACGCCTGCAGAGTCCCTGCCAGCTCCAGGTGCACCAGGGGCAGGTGGGGGAGAGAAGTCATCCCTCACACTAAAATCCTTCGCACACAGCTAGACACGTCGGATGTCATCCCGCTGTGCCAAACAGCTGGGCTACCCTGGGCATCTCGGGGATGGACAGAGGGGCTGTGAACAATTTCCAAATCCCCTTGACGGTCATTGCTGAGCCTATATGACTTCATCTCGGTTACTGTTATGTTTTTGAGAGTCAAGAATAACACCAGTTTTCCATATCTTGTGGTTTTTGGAGGGTGTGAATAAATTCTCTTGCTGTGAGTTATTTAGGTATCAGTAAACCCAACCCAGCAGCGGTGAAGCCATTGAGCAATACAGAAGGCCCACGGTGGAGGTGTGGCAGACAAAGACTCACCAGCATGACACATCTTGAGGTCCTAAATGTCAAGTGAAAACCATCAAGAAATGTAAATCCCTCTTATTTTCATGATAGGTCTACTTGATCAAGTTACCTTGAATTCAAAGCTTGTGAAGCATAAACCGTCTTCCCCTCCTACACTTGCTTTCATACCTTAGGCACCTGAATAAATACAAAATGCTCCAAAGACACACTTGTGCCCTTTCAGGCCACCAGGAATCAAATAACCCCCCAAACCTTCATAAAAATAGCTTATTGGCATATCAACAAGAAAAACTATGCTGTTGTGATCTGCCTCCATTGCATGTCTTTACCTAAAGACGCATCTCAGCAGGAGCTTTCAGCCCAAGCCTCGTTTGGTCCGAGGGGCACTGAGAGCTGAGCACAGCCTAGCAGGACTTACAGGCAGCCTCTCTCAGCTGACGTTGCTCAGGTTGCCTGCTGGAACTACAAAACATACTCTGGAGAGTCAATTCAAAGTTGGTTTGGCCTCAGGTTCAGCCCGCCCCATGTTTGGGACTCTAGCTGCACATTTCACTAACTCCGACCCTTGTGAATTGTCAGGGTTGGAAGAGGCAGTAGGAAGAGGCCAATGGATGATGTGCCCCAAAGCCAGAATGCTTCCTAAAGGTAAACTTCCTAAAGGTGAACTTATACCCACAGTGGCTAGGACTGCTTCCTCCCTCACCTCTGAGCTTCCCTTCCTTCTCTCCTCCAAAAGGATCTCAGTTTTTTTTCAGGGTGCTCCTCAGCTGAGCTAAAGCCCATGAACATGCATGGAAAGCCTTCATTCTGCTCAATGGATTTTGAACTCGGCTCGACAGGAACAAGCCTCCTACATGAACAAGTGCACGAAGAACAGGAGGAGAAGGAGAAACCTCATTTAGGACTATACAAGGGGAAATTGCAAAAAAATTACCTAAACCTTTAGGAACATATTTATATTTTGATTTCATGTAATATTACTTCCTGGTTTCCAGCACATATTCCCTGGGCGTCCCCTATCAAATATCAGGCAGTATTAAATCACTGATCCCTGATCCCCGTAGCTCTCAGAAAAACATCTGTACTAATTTGTTGGTTTTCCTTAACATGAGGGCCAGATGAACTCCTCCAGGGCTCAGCCAAGTGAGATCGCTGACAGATGCAGAATAGAAGTGCAAAGATTTTTCCTTTATTAAAAATAAGGTTCCACACTCCAAGCCCTGAGCTCGTAGTTTGCCAGAGTGATGAAATGACACGCGGCAACCTTGATCCAACACTGTTGTGGATACAAAAACAGGGTTCTTACCTAATGCTGCTCCACTAGCAAACGATTTCTGACAGCACATCCAAAAGTGGCATGGCCGATGAGGTGAGGGGTCTGGTGACTGGACGCTGCTTTTTTTGCTCGGGGTCTCCGAAATGACTCAGTTGTTTCAGTTCACTGACCTGTGAACGCAGCGAATCTGGCACCCAGCTCACCACCGTCAGGACTCTGACTCCATCTCTGCCAAACGTTGCTGAAGCAGTTTGATGGGAAGCTGCCTTCTTAGCAGGGACAGCAGATGTGAACGTAGGGCAGTTCTTTGTCTTTGCTGTTCACGATAAGGCACGCTGGCCAAAATCACCAGCAATGATTGCTGCTGGAATAAAGTGCAGAGCCCCAGAGGGATGAGCTAGCACCAGCCTCGGTGGGCAGTCAGTCCCAGGCACATTGACTCTTTCTTTCCATACTCAGAGTCAAACTCAGGCTAAACGTGTACCAGGTCGTTCGCAGAAGCAAGCAGTCAAGATTTAAGAGTGAGCTTTGGTTTGCTCCTATCACCTTTGCTATGCCTTGCTTCAACAGCCTCACGCGCCCCAGCAAGGTATTAACGGGGGCATTTATCAGTGGTTCTGCCAATGGACATCTCAGTTACTTCAACCACCACAAAAAGCAGATCTAGCCATATTCCTGTTTTGCAGATGGAGCTGTGATCCTCTCCTATTTTGTCCCGGTTTGGGGAAGGCACTCTACTCCAAAAAGTTAATTGCAACGGAGATGCATAACCAGCCTTCCCTGGAAACGATGTCATTTTCATAGGAAAAGCTCCCTTCCAAGCCCAGAAGAGTCCCCAGAGATGGGACACCAATAACTGGAGGAGACCTGCTGCGTGCCTGTGATCCTTCCTGCTCTTTGCTCAGGTTGCTGCTGCCAAGAACCTGGGCAGGGACAAAAACATTTCAGCTGTCTCCAAAAAGAGCGACTAAAATTAGGGACCCTCAGCTCAGAAACCAGTGGCATCTTCCTGGTTGCCTTGAGAAACCGGCAAGGCTGGGCTCCCATCAACTAGACCTGCAGAAGTGCTGCTTTTGGAGCAGCCCTGGTGTTTTCTCTCCCAATTTCTCTACACTGAGAAATTCATGAGCTAAGACAGCATGGCTCTTCCCCTGGGACCCCAAGAGTGTCTAGCTAGGGGATTCACCTGGTATTTTCCTGTGATTACACGAAGAGGAGAATACTGTGAGGTCTGTACAACCAGTGGCACCCCACAAACTGTGCTCTACTGTCCTAAGGAAGCACCAGGATTTCTCCCTGTCTGGTGGGCTTTGTGATATGGATGCTTCTACATTGCAAAAAGCTGGAATGCTTCATACAGGACGCTCAAGGAGTATTAGAGGCTGGCCTTGCACTACCAGGAATATGAATTTAAGCGCTAGCTAGCGGCCAGGGAAAGACCTACTTGCATGTAAACCTCAGGCATGCGTTCAGCCCCAGAAGAGCCACCACAAGACTCGTCAGCACCACGGGTCTCTGCGTCCGAGCGCCTTGCACTCGTTTGCCAACGCTGGTGGTTCCCAGCGGGCATCCCCCCTCCAGGAGCTCCCCCACAGTCAGAAGTGCAGAAATCCACAAAAACCAGCATCCCTCCACCAGGAGCCCGAGGGTGCACCCCGGCCAGGGGCACTGGTCAGCCCATTGACAGGCTGTGGCTGTTCTCAATAAACTTTTATGGCCTGTCAATGTGCTGAATCCTAGGCAATAAAATCTGTCATAAAAAAAAGCCTCGCAGTGCCAGTGTCTTTTTTTTTTTTCTTTTTAATTTGAGGACAGCTGGGAGGGACTGATTCAAGGGCCAAGTCCATAAGATGTTTTTTTGAAAAAATAATCAGTTTTAATTACAATGGGAATTTTCAGAGCCTCCTTCTGGGGAGGGCAGCCATCTTCAGAAGTGACTTCATTTCCAGAGCTGGCTTCCCTCCCAGTATTTGAACAGGCAAGGAAAAAAAAGTTCAGAAAGTAGATAGGTTTCAAGTTTGGCCTTAGAAGTCACGAACTGGCCTTTAAAGTTGCAGACAGGCTCTAGGATGGGTCACAACCGATCAGGCTGCGAGTCCCAGGCTTCGGGGAAGGATTCTCCATGGCATGACCTTCAGTAGCAGACTTCGTGCATAAACCTGGCACAGATAAGGAACTTGAAATGCCTTAAGTTGGCAAATCTGTATATTTAACCCTGCCTGGCTTTTACGTTGACTTTTACAAGGGCCCACGGTCTGAACCACCTAGTTTGCATTCCTTTCCTGCCACCAGGTATTTTTTTGCCACTTTGGGAGAGTCCTCAGGGGCCATGCTTAGCCAGCCTAAATCCCCTCAAGCCCCTGCACCTAGTCCAGAGGAGGCAGAGGGACCTTTAAGAGCAAGTCAGAGACCCCAGCAGAGCACCACGAGGAGACACAGACTGAGGAGACTTCAGGGCAGCCAGCAGTCTCTTTATTCTCTACCTTTAAGATGGAGGTAACATTGTTTTCTTAATGAGCATCTCAGGAAGATAAATACAGTGCCAGTGGTAACCGCACAGCTCTCAGGAATCAGCCCCATTCCCAGTCCCACTGGTGGCTGTTCAGGGGAATTCTCACCCCAGCTGAGGGCTGTTTGCAGTGCCTGGTTATCAGGCTGAGCTTCCACCCTGAGCAGGGCTTTGATAAAGCTTCTGCAGCCCCAGGGACGAAAGCTGTGAGTAAGCAGGAGGAATTTTCCCCGCTCGCATCGCTTGGGCTGTCACTCACCCCTAGCTTCGGTACGAGCAATACACGAGCCTGGGAGCGAGCTGTAAATACCCGGTCCCAGCATGTGTCTGAGGGAGGGGGATCCACGCACGGTGCGAACAGCTGGAGCTCCAGACAGCTGCTCTCCACCACGGCACATTGACTGATGGAGCCTCTCACGGAGACGTCAGCCTTCGCTAGTGTTTTCAGAAAGATAAGTCGCTAATGACCGCTGCTTAAATGATTCTTGGCAGGGAGAAAAACACAGAGGTCCTTTATGAAGAGTTGCTCTTTATCTGTCAGAATAGCAGCGCCAGTTAATTTTTTTGTTTTCATGCTATACGTTGTCTCTGGAGTAGGTTGGGGGATGCACATGGGGGAAAAGCTGCTTTCCAAGTCTTCTAGACGAGATGTTGATGTCTGAGAGATGATGGACTGCCTGCTAGAGTCCCACGGCTGTATCTCCTAATATCACCTCTTCAATTTCAGCGATTTTTTTCCCCGATGAAAGGCTGGCGATTGACAGCAATCAGTTTGAACAGCCAGGGAGGAGGCGAGGAAAGCTGCTCTGCCCCGACACAGAGGGACCAGCTCAGACTGACAGCACTGCCTGGCAATCCACCCCAGAAGGGTGATTTATGCCGACGGGTGGCCTTCGCTCTGACTTGTTTCATTCAGGAGCCCAAGCAGCAGCTCTTTGGAGAGGTCTGCTAGCAATCTGGCTGGCCAGAAAGCAAATCAGAAAACATCATCGATGCCTATTGTCCAAGTGACATCACAAGCAAAGACAAGCCACACGCTGGCAGCAGGAAGCTTACTCCAAACCTGCACGGCTTCAGAAGTCACTTGGTTTTGCTTTCCTATTTACCTTACATGTCTTGTTTCTCATCCTCCACAGCACACCGACTTTTGCATGGCAGGAAAGCCCCTTTGCATGCTTCTTGATCTGGAATAAGTACATGAAGGCTGTTTGCCAGACCCCTTTGCAAGGGGCAGGGGGTGCCTATGAGGCACGTTGCAGTGAAGGGGCACTGTGCAGCCTCAGCAGGGAGGGCAGGCTCTGGCAAACCTGGTTCTGATCCCCCTCTGCCTGGCTTTCCCCTGGGGGACCCCAGAAAGGTCACTTCTCCTCCCCATCTGCACAGAGATGGATAGCCAGACTGCCCTACCAACTGGTGAGAATTAACTGGTGCCTGTAAAGCATGTTGAGAGACTCAGATGACAGGTACTATATAACTGCAGGCCCTATTATATCATTCCACCAGCCCCCGTGCCAAAAATCTGCCTTTACGGAAAAGATCCAGACACCAAATAGGTTATTAAGTGAGGTTGTCTGACAGTAGTTCAGCTACGTAGAGATGTTAAATAGTAATAATAATGAAACAATACTCAGCGTTTGAGGATGCTGTACATCTTCAAAGCACTTCACCAAAACATTAACTGATTATACCCAAAAATAAATTGCTCACAGCTGTTACTGAGATCCATGAGGCATTCAAAAGAAATGGATGGAACATCATCCATCCCGGATCATACAGGGGATGCATGTGCTCTAGTGTAATCAAGAGCTCAAAGGAAATAACTTGCAGGGAGTTCAGCTTTTAGCGCTCTTCCGCTGCACACCTCAAAGCACGGTTTATTGTTTGGGGAAGAAGCCCGCAGCTACCTCCTCTCGACTGCAGAGGAAAGTTGTGATGGAGCCAAAACCCCATTCGAAGTTCAATGTCATGCTGCTAAAACTCCTATTTCTCCTTTACCTTCGCAGGAATGATGTGCTTATCTGCACATGCCAGACAACTTCAGGCACCTCCAGTGCTTACAGCTGCAACCACGAAGAGAACATACATCTGGCCCCGCTTCAGCAAACACCGCAGGCTTGTCCAACAACCCCATTTGCACCCATCTGTCTTAATTTAAGCGTGGCCCTCACTACACCTTTCTGCAGTATGTTGAATTAAGACTACCTCGCCCCAATCAGTTCCCATCCATGGCTTCTGAAAGCATCACACACCAGCCCTGCCAGCCTCTCCCAAAGCAGGCAGCAGGGAAAAAGCAGCTCCAGGTGTGGGACAAAAGCCTCATTGCTCTAACTGCCTGGTAGCGCACACACCCAGAAGAGCGCCAGGGCACTCACATCTACATAAGCCCAGGAGAAGCATTATTTCCACATACAATTATGGGCTCGCTTTCCAGCATTGGAGCTAGTTCCTGGCTGCTCCCTGCCAGAGCACGGCAGCTGCCCAGGCAGATGCCTGGAAGGACGCGAGCAGGGACCTGGCACCTGCAGTGACTGTTAAGGTATAACACAGGGTGTCTGTTTGCAGAGCTGCAGACTGCTCGTGTGCAGCGCACAGCCCATCGCTGCCACGGCCCCGTGTTGGCCACTGCCCCACTTTGTGGTTTGCCCGCACGCCCTTGCCGTCCCGAAGGATGGAGCTCCGAAGAAAACAAACCCTGAGCAGCCCCGCACCAAGTGCCACTGTCACATCGCCTTACCACGTCAGGCTTGGCTCCTGCTGCCCAGCCCCTCCAAAAGGGAGGCTGCCAGCAGCGCAATAGGAACACTGATCCCTCAATGGCAGGGCAAGGCACTGGGGGTTGCAGCACATCTGGACAGATGGAGCACAGCTGTAGGTGGGGCTTCCCCAGGTCCAGGGCAGCATGCACAGAGAGCATCATCCCTGAAAAAACCTGCAGCAACAAGTGCAAACCCAAACCAAGTGATCCTGCAATACTCGAGCATCAGGGGACAAGGCTAGCAGAGGACGACCCACGGAAAGAGCAGGCAAGGCCCAGGTCTGCAATAACACACGCCTGATAACAGCACCCCACAGCCCCATGGAGGAGCTTTCCACATGCCAACGGCTACGATGACAGCAGAGCAGCCAACCTGGTGTCTACACTGGACGGCAGTGCCGCAAGGAGCACGTAGCAGGAATAAGAGAAGCCAAGGCTTGCTGGGGAAGGGGAACAGCAGGGCCGGATTGAAGACACGCTGACACAGCCCACATCCAGAGGAAGGAATAGCAGCCCCTCATTTTCTCGAGCACTAAAGCTCACAGCATGCACAGTCTCGCAGGAGTTTTGTTTTCAGCCCTTTCTACCATTCGCACGCCGTGTGCTGGAGATCATCCTGCGACACATCATCAACATCTCCAAAGAATCCCAAGGTGACTGCCTTTAAAATGAAACTTCCAGTACCCTCCAGGAAAGCTTTGGAGCTGACATGCCCTTGGTAATGGAGACAGCAATCTATTTAAGGATGAGTTGTTTAAAAGCAGTAGCCTGCGGTATTTTGCCAGACTCTCTGCACTTGAGGAGAACACCATCACACCTTGCTCTGGTTTGCCCGCAGTTCACAACATACCACCTCCAAAGCAGCAGCCCGGCAGTTTCTGCAGCCTGGTGGGTTTTCTTTTGCCATCCCTGTTTTGGAGGGTGTTATTACACGCTATTGTGTGCTTTAGGATCTGAAAAACAGGAATGGCATCCTTACACTGTGCTACAGCTTAGCAGGGTCTGTGTTATTTTAAGCACGCCTTGCACATCTTATCAGCTTGAGGTATATGCTTGAGGACACTAGCATGGCCCAGGGGCTGAAAACCTCACCCACCTTGCAAGTGGCAGAAAATATCTTCATAACATCCCAAAGCACTCCAGCTCAAGTTGTCAGACATGGCTGATAGCAGGGGATGGTGCTGTGCTGCAGAGAACGATGAGGTGTAAAGGATCTGGGGCAAGAGGAACACCACCAATGCAACTACCATTCAGGATCTGTAGCATAAGATGTAAGCAATGCAAGCTGCTGACAGCCTGCCTGACCAGAACTGAGCTCTGAAAATGCAGCTCACAGACCTCTGCGTGGGGCATCAGAGTGGGAAGAGCCAAGACCTGCAACACGTCAGCGCGGAAGAGCACTGGCAGAGCTATGTGTGAGCTCCCAGGGCGGGCGTGAGCCGTGCCCAGAGCCGAGCACAGGGCTGACAGAAGAGGCAGAGGCTGAATTTGGGGTGCTCGGGGCCTTCCCTCGCCCCCTGTGCTGCAGGGGGGTCCGTGCACCCACACGGTCGACGGAGGAGGAACGTGAAGGGCGAAGCACACACAGCACCTGCTCGCGCTGTGCCTGGATCCAGTCAACGCTGTCAGCCTCTCACTTAAATAAAAAAAAAGAAAACACAAATACAGTTTTCTCCCATCCAAGCCTCTCTCCTTCCCCCTCTGAGCTCATTCATGGCTCAGGCTCCAGGACAGCTGCCTGGTTGCCAAGTCCCCCCAGCTCACTCCTCGCCCGAGCGCAGAGCAACATGAGCAGGATGATAGCTGGGCCAGCTGTTCGAAATCACTGCAGGACTCAAAACAACTAAAGCAAAGACCAAGCAGGGAAAAAAAAAAACATAAAATAGCAGAAAGCCCCTCGGTCCTTTCCCTCTGCCTGGCCATCGTGGTCTCATTGTTACAACGATCCTTAAATCGCCAAGTGAGCCCTGGCCAAAATGACAGCTCATTAGGAATATTTAAAAAATACAATGGGTGGGGACTACGGGGACCGGGGAGTGGATTTTTTCACACCTAGGTGATTGTTTAGAAGGCAGCTCAGGTCCGGAGAAGCAACCTTGATCCCGGCTGGGAGCAGTGCCAGCAGCCCGCAGCCCCCCCAGCTCCTCCAGGCACCGGCAGAGCCCCGCGGGGGTCCTGGTGCCGCCCGGGGGGAGCTGCGTGCCTGCGGGACCCGCCGGAGGGGTCGGTGCATTTCTCACAGCCTCTGCTTCCACGACTCCCAACCTGCAGGCTTAACGCAAACCCAGAGCCCTCTCTCCAAAAAAAAACCCCACCTTTTTGACTACAGAGACTTACTGTGCCCCACAACAAAACCCACCGAACTCCTTTGGAAACACCGTTTTGTCGAAATCGGAGCACGAAGTGTGCAACAATGCCCGTGCCCGTGTTTATGAGACACATTGTTTTCACGGGGTGGCTTGCACAGTGGGCCACCAAATGTCCTCAAGTGACACTAAGCACCAGCAAAAGGATGCCGAGGAAGTAGAACAGAGCAGGATGCCCGCTCACCAAACACATACAGACCAGCCACAGCACACACTCAATAGCTCAGCAAGGCAGGGGGTGGTTTGGAGACACAAATATCCAGAGGAACCCCGCCGACAGGAATTTTGCAAGTCCAGCTTGCTGTCCCCCGAGTGACAGCACAGAGGGGGATAGCTGACCAAGTACAAGGCTATGGGCATGGGACACCCCTCGCCACGCAGGAGCGAGGGTCTGGGCCTGCACATCAGGTCAGGCTGGGGTTTGGGATAGCACAGAAGCTGCTGACGGTGACAGAGGGCTGTGCGGGGAGCTGAGAAAGAGCAGCAGCACTCAGGCAGTTCGGAACACAATTTTTTCTCAGCGTATCACCTTACTGCTGCTCCACAGCCTCCGAGGCAGGTCCTCCCAGCCTCTCCATTTCCAGGGGCAGGATGGGGCCTTGCAGCTGATTTCAATTTGAAGCCCCCACCGGGGGATAATGTTATTGCTCCGCTTTCCCTGCGTGTGCTGCCTGGCAGGGGCTCCCCGTGGCAGTGCAAGGCCACTCTCCCTCCACACCCCAGGGCTTGCGTGGGACTCGAGCCAAAGCACAGATCTCTGGGAGTTTCCCCTCAAGATTTTAGGTGAATTTCTCCCTCTGGGGTGGGAAGGCAAGGCTAACATTTGGTCTCTGCCACCAACACCAGCCCCACAGGTGCCCAGATGCATCCTGAGCATTAGGACCCCCAAGACATGTCTCTGCACCTCCTTTGGGCCATGCTAGCTCCAGAGAAACAGCAGAGCCCCGGTCTGTCAGCTCCGTTTAGTTTTGCTGCAGGCACATCTGATGAAGCAAAGCCAGAGGTTATGCTCCCCATTACAAAGCTGGAAATAAGGTTGCAAGGAAAAAAAAAAAAAAAGAAAACACAAAGCAAACACTGTTCTAGGATGTGCCTGTCATCAAGATGCCTCCTGAGCCATTTCCACCATCACCTCCCTAATGCAAGCAGTGTTTCTGAGCAGTGTTTCTCCAGCACTGACCCCTCCCCACCTTTACTTCCCCCCCCCCTGGCCAGCACTGACCCCACTGCGTGCCCCCCAAAACGCCCGGCCCCTGCTGGCTCTGAGCCCCGCGCGGCGTTTCACGAGAGAGAGGAACGGGGCTGCACCTCCTGCTCGGGGGACTCTTGGCTCTGCAGAAGCAGCAGTCGCTGCGCGCACATTTCACCGAGCCCACGGGCTCCCACGTCCTCTCAGCACGTTAAGAAACAGCTGAGCAGTTATTCAGGAGTCTGGTCCAGATGGACTCCTCCCTTCCTGTCCTCTGCCTTCCAGAACGCCGGTCTCTCCCCTTGGAGGAGTCAATCCCTCACCTACAGCAAAGGCTCTGGTGAAAGAGCACGAAGGGCTGTCATTTCTGGTGAGGACAGGAGCCCCTACAGCCTCTCCTGATGTTGCTGTTCCTCACCAAGCCTCCAGGAGATGTGTCCTGACGGCGGGCTGCCCTCTCTGCACATCCCACGAGCTCCCTCCCGCTGTCTCCAGGTGGGACAATACGAGCTTACTGCTGCCTGGACACTGCTCTTGGGCAACTGGTTTCTTTCTCTTCCATTCTGCAACCCTCCGAGGCTTTGCTGTGTGCACAGAAGGGAGGACAGATGTACAGGCAGCCCCGGTGCCCCGCAGGACAGCAATCGCAGGATGAGGTAAGGCAGAAGGCAGTGGGTGCTCGGGGCTGGGGGAAGGACAGCTGTAGCTGTTCCCAGGATATGGAGCGAGCTAATTGAGAAATACCAGAGTCGGACCTAAAGGAAAGCTGGGCATTCACAGCCAAGAAAGCCTAACTGCCTTGGAAGAAGCCCTGGCCTTTGTTGCACAATCTCTGTGCGAGGCACTCACTGTACGTGGAGAGCGAGAGTCCAACGGGGGATACGCGGACGCGTTCCCCCTCGCTCAGCCTTACACAGCCCGAAGCACAGCTCAGGCCTCCAGCTTCCCACCTAGCAAAAAAGCACGGCCTCCAAAAGCCAGCACTGCAGCTTATCCTGCACAACTGCCCCTGGGGAACGCAGTGCAGGAAGCAGCAGGATTTCAGCCTCCCTTGGGACTCAGGAGAGCCAAAGGCACGCAGAACCCCGTAACTCACAGAGCTTGGTGGCCTTCAAAGCCTCTGGTGGGGGTCAGCATCCACGAGGACCCCAAGCGTGACTTCCACAAGGAGACTTAAATACAACCAACCTCTAGGTAAATAAAAGCTAGTTTGAAGCATCACGACATTGAGCAACCCAGCCTCGTGTTCACCCAGGCAGCTACAGCTGACGAGGCATTTGGAGGAAAGGCAGGTTTATTCCCAGCATCCAGTAAGTTCATCCAAATCCTACCTTGCTGTACACGCACCCAAACAGCAACTCAGACCCAGGCAGGACCTCCTCCTCTGCTCCAAGCTGCTGTGTGATAGCTCAGGATGATCTGACCTTTACAAAAGGACCTGGGAACAGGAGAAAGAAAGGTAAAAGCCTTCAGAAAAATCCAGGCATAACACGCTCACATCCTCCCTGCTGCTTCTCAAGTTTTTAATTTCCTTTGTCACCACGTGTCTTACCACAGATACGGTGCCAAACACACCAGGAGAACGGCTTCTCCCATTCACACCTTCAAAAATTCAGCCTTGTCTCAGCCTGATTTGTACAAACCCCATGGCCCCACACCCTTGGGAGGACAGGTTAACAGGATCGCAGGGCTGAGCCCCTCTCCTCCAGGCGGGACAGCTCACTTTGTCAGCCCTCTCCCTCCTTCGTGGTTCCCAAACAGCGCCAGGTGGCTGAGGGAACCATCCTGGAGACACACTTTGAAACCTCTGAGGCTGACCGATCCTGGAATCAGCCCTGTATTTTTACACTTTATTAATTAACCTCATAAAGCTTAGAGAAAGCACAGGGGGAAAGATCTTATCGGAGTCACAGCCGTGCACCTGGAAGCGCCCACCTAACCACCTGTCCAGCTCGTGTACGTGAGGCTCCCTTCTTGTTTGCGCCGAGACGTCCACAAAACTACAAAATGAATGATTTCAAACAAAAAGGGCGGGGGCTCACTTCCAGCCCCAGCAGCGGGCTATAAACAAAGGCTGCGTGTGCACGCACATGCACACGTACGCGCGCGCACACCAAACACACGTGCGCACCATTGTGTGCAAATTATCTGTCTTCCGTTTGTGTTTGCCTTGGCTGCACAGCCTGCTCTTGGCGGGCTCAGCCAGCAGATATCCAGGCTAAGATAAACACCAGACAGCTGCTGGGAGCCAGAGATATTCTGGTGATTAACAGCTGCGTGGGGCTATGCAACGGAGACCCCCGACCCCCGCGCCCGCGAGCCCTGCAGAACAGGCTGTTTCTTCTCAGTTTGCTGTTTGTCAGGAGAAGGCTGGAAGTGATCAGAGGAGATGCTCTGCAAAAGCTGCAGGTGGGAAAGCCGGCGAGGAGAAGCCGCTGCCCCAAATCTCGTCCCTTCCGCAGCCCTATGGCCACGGCGGCGTGTTTTGGCTTTGCCAGAGCCTTTTGCAGCCCCGACTGCAAGAAGGGAACTGCTCAGATCGAGGTTTCTTGAATCCGTGAAGAAACAGGAAATAGCAAAGCCTCTTCTTATGGCACTGGTGGCTTAACACAACCAAATCCTGCAGGTTTTGCAAACATTTCACCGTGGGCCTGATGGAAGAGGGCTCTCCCTCACTTAATGCAGGCGTGCAGCAAGGAGGCAGGTGTGGGTTTGGGGACAGGAGTGGGACCTACACGCAGGGAAGACAAAAAAAAAACCACCATTACCCCTTGTGCTAAGAGGGAATGGGATGCGGAGCTGCTTATTTCCAAAGGGCACAAGGACGTTCCCAGCCTGGTGCCGTGGTGCAGGGAAGGCCGCTGTCTGTCGGGAAGGGGAGCAGCAGCCGATGGGAATCCAGCCCCAGTCCGGGACACCTCGCACACGACTGTGGAGCCAAAGGCACTTTGACAGAGGAAAGGGGCGAAAAGTAGGAAGTTGCTCACAATGCGACTATAAAAACAAAGTCCAGGGATTAGTGGATAATGTGTGGTCTGAGGAAACAAACACGTCTCTCCATAAAGACCCTAGTTCAAATAAACTGGTGCTGCTGTCATTAAACCCCACCATCTGCACGTCTCTTCTCCACCAGGGTAGTGTGAAACGTAAAGAGACCACTGAGAGGAGAAACAGTCCCCGAGCATCATCCCGTGGGGCACTTCAAAATCCAGATGTGGCTAAAAGGCACCGTGACTTGGACTCGTCCCTGGATAACGTTTGTACTGAAACTGAACGTCTCCAGCTGAACGTCCTAGAGCTTTTACGCAGGAAGCCCGAGTTGAAGGGGCTGTGCTACAGCAACAGCCTCTGGCCTTCAAAACGATGAAGCCACAGACCTTAAAAAGTCAGTGGGTGCGTGGGGAGATGGCTGGTTGTGGCCAAGGCTGGGCCGTGCCCTGTGGAGCTCTCCTCCTCCTCCTCCTTTCCCTCTCCCCTCCCAGCTCCCTGCCTGAGTGCAGTGGGCAAACCTCTGGACCTGAGGAACCAGGTCGGGAACGAAACCCCCTGAGCTCGGTGGGGGAGTGGAGACCTCCCTGGCTCTGCTCAGGTCGCGCTTTCATGCCTGATTGCAGCTCATCAAGGCCCAAAGCCTAATAATGAAACAACCGAGGCTGGGAGCTCCCTCTGACAGCTTAACTGATGGTTGTAATTAGGGACTAGCCCACACAGCTTTTCATTAGCGCCGCACTGCGCAAGACTTATTATGACTGTTGTGGAGAGACTGCGCTTGACGTGCAGGAAAAAGGCATTAAGGCCCCCAACCTTCAGGAGAAAGAGGCACAGAAAGGCCTGGTGCAAACAGGGGGCTTATGGATTCCTAAATGGCCCTCAGAGAGATGTGTGTCAGGCACTCCGTCCCATCACAGTGGTACCCGAGCTCCCGGGGTGGGTGTGCAGTGCGTGGACGTGGATTTACACACCCACAGCACGGCAGTCTGCTGTGCAGTCAGGTGTGCAGTGTCTGCAGGGAGAGCTAGATGCCGTTCTTAGCCAAGACGCGTGCTTTTCGGCGTGCTTTCAGCGCAGAGCGGTTTCATTTACATGAAGTTTGGATTCCAGGTACGTCCATTCCATTGCATGTTGGACATTCATCATTTTTAAAACTCCTGCAGCACCCTGATTATTCCCTAGGCACTGATGACTGCAGGCAGCCTCTACGTCTCTGCTTCTTTCTCTCCGCACAATCGACATGTCCCTGGGTCAGCCTGACCGCCTCTTCCCTTAATCCATGGTCACTGCTTTCAGCGATGATTCACTTACCAGCCTTCTCCGAGGACTGGATAAGATCTCCTGCTGCAGTTGTGGTGATGCTGGGTAGCCGAGGTGTCTGCATCACTTCCCCTGTTTTGTTCCCTGAAAAATTGAAAATATTTTGAAACATGGGAAAAGAGGAACCACACTGTGGAAGGCACTCATCTTCTAGATGGCAGATAGAACAGAGTCCTCTGGGGACCCTGCTCTCCTTCCCCCTTCTGTCTTTCCAAGCAGAACCTGCTTCTCTCCCCTACACTGCAAAGAGGGTTTTGTTTTTTGTCAGTTTGATTCTGCAGCCTCGATTTTTCTTATTCCTGGGCAATGTCTGCTCTTCTCATAGCTGTTTTATAGAAGAACTTGTGATTGTAAATGGCAAAGTGAAGGAAAGGGAAGTAAACTGGTTATCGTGCTAGAATCCCTCCTGGCACTCCTCCCATTTCTATTTTCTCTTACGTTATGAAGCTGGAATAAATCAGAACAAACTTCCCTGAAGTGAGCAGTACACCGATAAACTGATGAAAGGGTATCGCTGAAAAGCAGGATCAGCACTCCGGTCCCTTGCACTGGTATAAAAAGGTGTAGTCCCATGCAAGCACCAGAGTTATCCCAGACTGCAAGTGGTGGGGAAGGAGAATAGACTCAGAGTGTTTATTAGCAGTCATAACCTTAATCAAATAACACTCAAGGACGCATAAAGAAATCTGTTCCACTGCAGCCTCCCAAGCCAAATAAAGGAGTAAATGGGACCTCTATCAAAAATCCCTTTTAAAACTCATGCATGTTGGGCTCTAAAAAATATCGCCACTTCTTGGGGAGCAGCCAAAGCTCCAAAGGAGCCGCCCTAGATCAAACCAGTGGCCCATTGTGCCAAGCACTCAGTCTCCTGCTGTAACCAACCTTGATGCACTGGAGGAAGGTGATGCCCCAGGGTGAACCTGGCCCCTTGGGCAGTGGTGTCCCTGTGTGGAAGGAGGAGGATGCTCCCCCTGAGAGCACCAGACCAGCTCCGAGACCTCAATCTCCCGGTTTCACTTTGCATAGCAGGAACCTCATTCACTCTTTTTCCCCCCATCTCTGGGACTGCTTTAGTCAACGTTTACATATTATGTAGAACTACATGGGAAAAAAAAAGAAAAGAAAAGAAACAGACTCTGTGTAATAGAGGTGCTTGTAAATAATCACTGGCCTAATCCCCTTTGACAATGAAAGATATCCAACCAGAAAATGCTCAAGTCTGTAACTCAACCTGAAATTTAAGCACAAGGAAGTAGTGTCAAAAGGGGACTTGGGTTCCCATAAAAGCCTCTCTACTTCCAGACCCTGGGCCCCCTAGCCAAAAAAACAGAGCAAACTTCCAGACATAACATCTGAGAAGTGCAGGCCTCACAAAGGGACTCGCTAACCTCCGCCACAGAGACAACCACCAGGAAAAGGCGCGGGGCGAAGGAAGCCTTCGAGCCCAGATGAAGTGCCTGCCAGGGAAGGGAGGCACGCTTTCCATCAGGGATGGGGCAGGCTCTGGTACATTATCCCACGAGGGCTGCTGAAAGCTCTCTCAGGGGAGTCGTTTGAAACCAGGCTGGACAAAGCCCTGGAGAAGTCTCGTGGCTGGAGTTTATCCCCCGCTCTTGTGCAATTCCCCTGAAGTTGATGCACGGCAAAAGAATTTAGCTCAGGGTAGGACGAGGAGCCCCTGGGCAACGAGAGGTGGATTAAATAACCCTAATTATGGTCTCAGGTCTCTTTTTTGATTGCTCCTGTCCCACTGAGGATACAGAGTGTGTGCGGTCTGGCTCTGAGAGGTGAAGCGCTCGCCCTGCAGCCTCAATAACGGTGCGGGCAGTGAGCAGGGAGCGCTGTCGGCAGCTCCGGGCTGTGCTCACCAGCATCCCTCCGAGCAGGGCTGAAAATCTTCCCAAAGGCAGCACGCATCGGCTGGGGAACAGGGGGCACCCAACAGAGGGGGTGCTTCTGTCTGTGAGGACGCCTGAGCTTAATCAGAGAAGAGAAGCAATAGGAGCTAAATGTTGGGCTACTTTTAAGAGCAGAGGGCCCTAAGATGTCCAAGGCTAGCTGTCCTAGCTAGATGTCCTAGCCTCCTTTATTCCCTGTCTCAGCAAACCCTGCTCGCACCTCTCGGGCTGCCGCAGGGTGCTGATGCTGCCAGAGCCCCAGAGCAGGCTCCTCCAGCCCCGAAGCACCGAGGCAGGCACCTGCCAAGGGTGGCTCAGGGCCCACCCTCTCCACGGTCCATCGCAAAGAGCCCTTGTGGAGGCAAGAGCCTGCCATGCTATCA
Source organism: Cygnus olor (assembly GCF_009769625.2). Lineage (NCBI taxonomy): Eukaryota > Metazoa > Chordata > Aves > Anseriformes > Anatidae > Cygnus > Cygnus olor. The sequence continues at coordinate 5,618,814 of NC_049190.1, read as the reverse complement.
CTCTAGAGGGCTGCCAGACTTAAACAGGAGGGCTGTCTCCATAGCACACACAAATATTTTCTCCGAGTGAGGGACCAGCTGGGAATGTGTGACCACCAACCACCACCCAGCTCCGTTTGGAAGCTGCTAACGTGCTTATCTCCGATTCTCACAAGATCTCAGGTGCCCCCTTAGCTCAAGACCCTTATCCAAGGCAGGGTGAACCAAGGCTTCGGCTTGCTCTCCATTGCCTCCAGCTCTCCCACAGGTCTCTCTGTGCTGCTGCTGGTCTGGAAACGCTTGCATGCTGCACCCTCTGCCTGCACGGAGAGCACTGACACCCTGCTGACGGAGAAGGACCAAAAGTGCTGGGAAAACAGGCAGTGGGTTACAGAGAGCAAAGCTGGTAGTGCTCAATTGAAGGGCTTCATGGTTTCCATGAGCGGTGCTGGCTGCACTGCGTCTTGCTTTACCCGGAGCCTCGAGACGCGAGACGCCACCGGTATTAAATTTCTTCCGCATGGGACAGGATCCTTCCCCGATACGCTGGGGAGTTTCTCTTTGCTCGTCGGGAATTTTCCGATGAGCTGGTTTCTCATCGGAAAATGCCGATACACTGAAATCAAAGCTCTTTGTGGGAACGTACCAGTTTCAGGGAATCTTTCATGGGAAAGTCGCCTTCAAACCCTGGCCGGAGCTTTCCGCTTGAGAGGCACGAGCCAGAGCGTTCCCATCACCTGGCTGAGCTGGTGCCCCCGGGATGGGGACACCCCCATCCCTTCATTTTCTTTTCCCCATCTCCCCACCCCAAGACATCTCACCATGAGGCTGATATCTCTGCGGAAAACGGAGCCCCAAGACAATATTTTGCCTCTAATAAACCCCATAACCCTCAGAAACACAGACACCTCAGCCCTACGGGCAGGACATTATCTTGGGACATGGAGAAGGGCACATCTGGATGTGACATCGTGTTTGCAGGCACACGTCTTGTCCTGTTCCCAGGGGCTGTCCCCTGTCCTTCAGAGGCTCTGCGATGGCTGAGACAACAGCACCACCTCCTGCCTCTGCCTGGCTTGGGGAAAAATGGAAGGGACGGCCCCAAAGCTCCCTCTTGCGGCTTCTGCAGCGAGCAGGCAGGAGGAGGGATGGGGACGAGGATTTTCAGGAGGTCTGAGCGAAACCAGCCCCTGCAGCTTCCCTGCTTCCCCACCCAACGCGTCCCAGTTGCATTTTGAAGAAACAGCTCCTGGGCACCGCCTGCTCGCTCCCTGGGCACCCCAACTCCATCCACAGCAGCTGGGGTCCCCGCCAGGGCATCGCGCAGGCAAGGGTTTGTCCTCCAGGCAGGCAAATCTGGATCTGGGAGCTCAGACCTGCTGCCACCAGGCATGCAGGAACCCTCAGTACATTACTTCAGGAACTACCTGGTTTTGCTAAATTCATTACAGAAGAACCAGCTGAAGGGCTGCAGTCTTTCAAGAGATGTTCAAAGGGAGGTGTCGCCATCCGCGACTTGCTGCTGCGGTGCTGGGGCCTGCCAGCGACAACCCTACGGGCAGTTTAACCTAAAATGCCAGCTTCTCTGGCGGTTTTAGGCTGGTTCAGGAGGATGCTCACTGCAAACACGCTGTCGCAATGCTGATAGTGGCTGCAAGGCTTTCAGCACTTGCGGTTTGGAAGCTGGCACTTTTAACCGATTCAGCACAGGGCTGGGGGGGATTTGTCCCTGCTCCTTCCCCAGCAATTTATTCCCCTGCTTCAACCACTTTCTGAATTCATGTGGTGATGAAATCGGGTCCTTCTGAAGTTGTTCCCCGGAACAATCCAGAGGGCTGACGGATTGCAAAACCTCCTAGTGCCATCTTATCTGCCGCTGCTGCCACACTCCAAGCTAAACACAGCTGCCGCCAAGCAGCAAAAGCTGAACTTTTTCTTAAGGACAAGATGATCTGCAGAACAAGTGTAAGGAACTTTTTGGAGGCTGTTAGTAGCTTTAGTTGTAGCTTTGGCTTCATCCTTGCCACCCAAGAAAGGCAACAGCAGCAGTCCTCTCGTGCCAACCTTACACCTGGATGCTTCAGCGTACCTGACCTCAGTTCCTCTCTCATTGCCTAATTCTTCTCCCAAGCCCCAGTAAAGAACAGTTTTCAGCCCCGTTCCCCTTCTTCCCTCCACACAACCCAACTTCTTCGCTCCCCACCAGCCATCCTCCATCTCCCACGAGCACGGGGCCCTCTGCAGCTCTCCGGCTCGGTGGAGACATTTTGCCGGGGCCGCCCGCCAGCATCTCACCACGCTCGACTAGCGTGAGCTCGGCGCTGCGAGTTCAGCCTGCCTTCCTGTCCCTCACCACGCAGGCTGAACTTTCCAGGGAATATCGCGCCTGACAGCGTGCCAGCCTTGTTGTTCGCTATCGATGAGATAATGTCTCTTAAATCTGGATCCGTGACGCGAGGGCGCTCAGCCCCGTCTTGCCTGTGGCTGCATTCCGGTTTCGGGACAGAAATGACCAGGAGAAATATGAGAGGTTAGTGACATTCTTGGCTTGGAAATCATCAGCCTGTCGTGGAAAGGAATGCGATCAAAAAGAGGCATCGCTGGTGTTTATTTTCAAGCCCTCGATGAGTGATACACTTGAATACACGCTGTTCTAATGCAGCGTTTGGGCTTCAGGTGAACCTTGCCGAAAGGGGTGAGACAGGTTATTTTTGACGGAGGAGCATATTGGGTCAAGAACTGCCCCTAAAAAGGCTCACAGTGTATCGTGCCTATTTATACCCCGGATGCTGTTTTCCTCAGGACAGGAGAGCCAACTGACGGGCAGGCATCCTGCTTCTGCATGCAGGTGGTGGCAGGAACATTGCCCAATTTCAAGTGCCTGCCTCGAGGGATAGGGGGAGTTCAGCCCGGCCATTGGGGTTGCTTTTGACATGCACGTGCATCTGCGATAAACCTCTCAAAACGTGCAAGGATGTCTTTGTGCTGAAGTGTGCTGAAAACAACAGCCATATGCTGCTCTGTTAGAATGCACTTCCTCGAAGAAAAGCAAAACAAAAGCTTAACACAGCTCGATGGAGGGCAGGGAGCCCGGAGCAGACCTGGTTCAATAAGGGCACGTTGCCTTTTGGTTTGGCGATGAAGCACAATGCTGGGAAGGCTCTTTACAAGTCAGACATGATGGGAAAGCTCAGGTCACTTAGTCTTTATCACCCCTTACAAAAGAAGCAAGAAGAAGCAATCTCCATCCTGTCAGAACTATTCAGTTGTTCCGACAGCTCTTTTCCTAGAGGAGCGACTTCCTCTCCCCAGGCCACATCCAGAGGGGCAGAGGAGGCGATGTGGGTGAGAAATAGCGTGCTGTTTGGGCTGCTGGTTGCAGGACATACACGCTGGAGAGGAGGGAAGAATCCAAGAATTTTTATTGGCCTAATCAGACAAAAATGTTGACAAGATCCCTACCGACGCAGGAGCAGGCTCCCATTGCACAAATGAATTCCTCGAACGGCCCTGACTTCTCGCAGAAGATAGCATCAGAGCATCTGTCGAGATGAGGAAATTACAGAGCTTTAAAAGGCCTCAGCTCCCCCAGCGGCTGTAAACATGGGCAAACTAGAGAATGTGTTGTAGACAGCATCCAGCAGCATTTTCATCATCTGTGGCTGCAAGAAACGAGTTACAAGCACTACCAGCCATCAGCAGGAGGGCACAGCCTGGGTAATAAGAACTGGGGAAGAAAGCCCTCCTCGGTTTGGGGCATTGGGAGCATCCTGTGCCAGTCAGACGTGGGAAGGATGAGCCACCAGCCTGGTAACCTGATCTTAAGTAACACAAGCTCAGCTCACGTGGCTCTTCCTCACCGTCCTACACAGCGATAGCTCCTGAGGCACCCAGAAAAGGCATCGCTCCTCCGGTCCTTTGGGACAGGGCTCTGGCGGTGCTGTGCCCGTCACCGCCTCACAGGAACCGAGCAGGGCTGCTAAATACCAAGTCCTTCCCATGAAGCTGCCATCTCTAATCCCCACACTGCCTTCTCTTTTCACACACCGGCGGCTGAGGCCTTTCCCCACTGAGAGGGGCTCTCCCCCCCCAATTCTCCAGTCTTATTGCTCCCTCCCACTCGCAGCTGAGAATTAAAAGACATAATAAAGGGCTCTTGAACCGGAGGGGGAGCGTCTGGGGGGGGGGGGGAAAAAGCAGGTCCCTTGTTCGAGCCCGGGTTTCATCTGCCTCTCCCCGCGGAGATGAAGAGGCCCTTTCACCCCAGCAACCAGAAGGTTGAAGCTGGATATGTGCTTACGAGCAGGCCGTGGCTGGGAGCTGCCAGCCTGGGGCCGGACCGCGGTGACATTTCTACCCCAGATTAGCCGGCACGGCGCAAAACGCATTAGGGCCCCGGCCGGGGCGGTTGCTGGGGAGATTGCCCCTTCCTTCCCAAGGCCGCACGCCTGGGAGCGAGCTGCTGTAGCTATGAAACGGGGCACGCCGGGGCTCCAGCCCCTTTCTGCAGATGAAGGTTAATGAGAGGCTCCCCGTGCCCACCGCGCGGCCAGCAGGCCGGCCGGAGGTGGGAGCCCAGCGCCTCGCATCTCCCCGCTTTTGTTCCCCGCTTCTGCCCGGCGATTTTCATTACAAATATCCTCTTATCGGGAGGGAGAGAGGGGGGGGGCGGCCCACACAAAGAGAAAAGCTGTAATTACAGGGCTCGGGCTTCCCTCGCGGAGGAGCCGGGGGGATTCATAGGGATTCGACATGGCAGTGTTTCACACGTACGGCCCCTCCGGGGGCCAGCTCCCGTTTCGATTTCATTATCGGCAAGCTGGGCTGCCGGGGGAACTTTTGCCCCGAAACGAGTTCCCAAAAAGGGGACAGTTGCACTTCTTTTATTCTTGCTTGGGAAGCAATTTTGCCGCTTCCCCCCAAAGCCCCCGCGGTCGCGGCGGTGCGCAACGGGAGAGCACAAACGGCCTGAGCCGGCCGTGCTGCGGACAGCAGCCTGGGAAACCTTCCTCTGTGTGGTCACCACCTGCCTCAGCAAAATCTGGAGGTGCTGAATCAACCCTTTAAACGTCTTCCAGCCCCGCACATGGCTTGTGAAGGCTGCGCTCTCAAGTTGCTTTTAACGATAAGCAAATTCTCTGTTCCTCCTTTCACAAGGGAGGTAAAAAACCCCACGTACAAATGGATGCACATAAAACCTTGCAGAACTGAAAGTTGGCTTTTCGTGCTCTCTCATGAAGGTATTGCATGATTTTCCTCAGTTCAAGCTCCCTGAATGGGTTAGCACGGCACCACGAGCTCTGCAGTCCTTCACACACTGCTTTAGGACGGCTGCACAGCTCTGGGTTAGGCGCCCAGCCCCATTTTACATGGAAGTGATGCCCTGGCTCAGAACAACCAGGCTGAGTCAATGCAGGAGGTTGGAGAGAAGAAGAAACCAAAGTGCCTCCTCCGCCCCGTATGAACAACAGACACCTCTCCTACTCACTCACGCATCCTCGCATACTGGACACAAACTTGAAAGAGGGAATGTGTGAGGGTAATTCTGCACCATTCCCTGGGGAACAGACCTTTAGCCGAGTTTTTCTTCTTCCCTGGTGCTTAGCCAAAAACTCTGGGACATTTGCAGGACACCTCTCGGGGCAGGACTGATGATGAGAGACAGAAAACTCCAACGGAAAGATGCTTCTGCCATTAGCACATGCACTTTTAGGCAAGCTACCCCAATCCTTTGTGTTTTTATGATGTGTACAAGACAAGGAGCAGCACACTGCCCCACTCTGCAGTCCCAGAGCTGATGTACAATCCTTTGATGACAAACACTAAGAAACCCCTATCATGGACAGGGCCCCATTGTACTGGAGGCCATTCCTGCCCTTCAGAGCTCACACACTCAACATCCACCCGTGTACTTCTAGGTGCCTGCACCCACTGTTCCTGGGTCAAAAGCAAAGCGTGGAGTCAGGCAGTAAGTTAGGCTTCAGGTACCCCCAGTCTGCTACTAAAAAACAAGTCCCAGGTTTATGTCTTGCCTCCTTGTAAAGACCATGTGCAAAATTCAGGCCCAGGCTCTGCATTCAGTTTCCAAACACAGCGATTTTTGCTTTGCTTCTGTCTCTTAATTCCCATCGTCTTTTCTTTCTCTCCTTATTTACTTGTTAATTTCCATGGGTCTTAATTTCCTGCCCACCGAGCCCCGCTGAGCCCAGCCTCTGCCTACACGGGATTGCACGCCACAGCCTTTCCTTCTTCAGGGAAAGGTCAGGAACAGGGGTTTAGTGTGCCGAGAAGAAAGGCAGCAGCAGACAGACAGAGAGCGCTCATAAAGATCTGGCTGTGAGCCTCTCTGAGAAAATGTCAGGTTGGGGAGGCTATAATAGCTTTAATCTGCGCTACAAGGGGATTAAAAGACTCGTTCTCACAGGACAAAAAAGAAAGGAGCAGAGCGGAAGGAGCCGAACAAGGGGAGAATGAAGGCTGCAAGGGGAGGAAAGGAGAAAGTTAAAGAGCTCAACTATAAAGAGCATCGGGATTTAAAGAGCTCCGTCTTCTAGCGTAATAAATGTGAAGTGGCCTGCATGGAAAAGGGGCTTTAGCCAATGGCTTTGCTTTTGCTTTTTCACACTAAGCACACACACTTCATCCTTCTTCAATCAAGGCAACTTGTTATGTTTGGCTTTGTTGATTTTCAGGGGCAAAGGAGTAGGAGGGGGAAACAGAAGGTTAATGAGGCTCTGCCAGATGCGACACTCGAGAGGAGCGGTGGGCATTATATATTTAAACAGTGCTTTATGGTCTTTGATCCTCACCCCTGCTGTCCCTTCTGCAGAACGTCCCTCAAGCCTCCCTTGTCCTCGGGGGCCACAGAAGAGCAAAGAAGCCTGGGAACAGGAAGGAAGTAGGGCACATTGTGGGATGCTCTCCTCAAGTACTGCTTGAGCAACCTTTTCAGGCGCTCAGCGAGGCCAGGAGATGAAGAGAGTGTAATTGAAAGGGTAAGGAAAGAAGGCAACTTTAAATACCTTTCAGAGGGAGAAACCACCTCAATGCATCCTTTGCAGGAAATGTAAAGGCCAACGAGCCACCAACATGGACAAGCAAGCAGCTCCAAAAGGGAAACGAGGTACTTAAAGCCAGCTTTTAGTATTGCTCATGTATTGCAGGAAACAGGGTTTCTTGGGGCTGGATGCTGAGCACAAATCGAGGCCGAACTGCCCCACTAGATTAGCAGGGTTGTTTGGGCACATTCACATTGGGACACTAACACTGTGCTCCTCAAAGACAGGAGGTCTCGTCCCTGCCTGTATGTAAGGACATACTCGAGCCTTCAACAACTTTGAAGACCTGGCAAGACAGGAAGGTAGAAGAACCCCACAACGTTAATGTTTCCTCCATTAACACATACACCAGCCAAAGGCCCTCTGAGAAGGAAGAGGGGGGTTTCTAACTGTCCACCGTGCTAAACAGGACTGTAACACTTGCTCTGATCATTTATGCTGTCTACCTTCTCTGCTCAGCAGGCTCAAGCACCAGGGAGATGCTCCAGGACAACACCAGGCACAGTTAAATGTCTATGCAGGTCCTCTCAACTATTTTAGCAGCTCAGCATAGCAGGGCGAGCCTGCTGTACACAAATTGTACTTGGGAGGAGAGGGGGAAAGACTTTGTAATATAATAAGCAAGCTCCAGACAGGAATTAGAGCATTGCATATCCAGTGGAGACAGGGGGCTGGAGTGGCATTAAGGTAGGAAGAATATAATCACCTGAACTGGACTGCAGCCAGGATAATGGTATTAATTTATTTCAAGAAGTCAGATGTGCCAAAGCCTGGATTTTACATTTAAATGCAGAAGATGGCAAATCACAGCATCCTGATTCCATTCTTCCAACGTCTGGCTGGAATAAAAGCTCTCCTGATGGGTTCTCACCCTGATGCCTACTGCCTGTGGCCACGACAGAAGACCTCACCCTGAGCTGTGTCTGGGAAGGCTGATGCTATCCCAGCACAAAGCCCTGAAGCTACCGATGCTCTGCTACAGGGCACACAGCACCGAGGCAATGCCTGCACCATTTGGCACAGAAAAAAGCACATCCCATTTCCCACAAGTCACCTGCAGGCACTACAGCCACGCCTGGTCACAAATACAGTCACAAGCAAGCTCTGTAGAGCATAGCTCCCAGTTCGATCTGGTATCAATTACCCACTGTTCTGCAGAGATAAATGCTTAATCTGCTGGCTGTTGATACTGGAAAGGGACCAATCTACCCTGGAGTGGATATTATACAGGGGAACTTGGCTTCAGCTATGATCCCTGCTTCATGTGCTGTACAAATGTTCACCAGCTTGTAGGTAATGGCTTTCATAGGGTGTACTGGATCTTTCTGTGGCAGAGCTAATCTAGAATAATACATGACCCAAGCATTCATTGTATCAGGTTTTTCTTCCTTCCCAGTATTTTTATTTTGCTGTAATATTTCAACTTCCATGTGGAATTTCTTTCAGACATTCACCCCTATTTCCTTATAGCTTACCAGCTTTCCTCCTCCACGACTGGTGTCAAGGTGAACTTCCCAAGCAGCAGGGCCCCTTGCTTATCTGGGTGTCTTTCACTTTCTTCCAGGAGAAAGGCCATGAGATCCCCACACTGTTCCTCTGGTTTCACACTCACCAGGAAGCCTAAATCAAGAAGTTTGCTTGTCAGGGAGAAAGAAGCAGTGCTGTTGGTACCGGAGAAGGAAAACTTGTTCCCATTTCTGACCAAGCTGCCTAGGACACTGGTCTTTCCCACATCTGAGAAGCCAGGGCTCTGCAAGCTGTCCCAGGACTGTGCTCCAGCTGGAGCCCCCCCAGTTGTGGTCACAGCCACCCTCACTAATGCCACCGCGTGCCAAGAGGGCAAACCACTGTCTCAGACCCACTGCCACCAGCCCTGCCACCCCAGCGAGGCATCTCAGGATGCGACAAACACTCAGGGAGATGCCTGCCCCAACTCTTCCCTCTCCCAAACGGGCTTTCTTGCCTCTCCCCAGCTTGCCCTTTTCTTTCCAAGCGCAGTCTCTTGACAAAGGTGAATTTTAAATCCAAATGCAGAAATAATTTTGAAATGAAGTATTATTGTACACAGAGTCAGAGCAGAAGTCACAGGTACTTGGAGCACCAGTTTGCTCCCCATTAACCACATAACAGGTTCTCAGACCAGCACTCCTCGGTACAGACCACAAATAGCTGACACAGGGGTTTGAATACAGGAAAGGTGACAAGGATTCAGTGCACAGTTGCACATTTTTCCCTTTTTTTTTTTTTTTTTTTTTTGAAAATCAAGCTCTAGCTCAACACAACAACTGCTGTTCAGCTTATGGTGATGCCTTGAAGCTCCCTGGTTCAAGCCTTCTACACAGAACTGTGCAGAAGAAGGGAACTTGCTGGAACAACTGTGGGAGCTTGACACACAGAATGAGTTAAAGGTTTTTGCTGGCCTTGTTTGTTTTACCAAAGCAGCACTTCCAGTCATAGTCCAGAGAAAATAAACTTCCAGCCCACCTGATCAAAGAAGCTTGCCCTTGCCACTGTTGTGCTCAATTTAATCTGAAAGCTACAGCGAGACAAAAAACTGTCATTAGGTTAAAAAAAAAACAAGCTGATTTTTTTATTGGATTTTGTATTCCTTAACAACGAGATACAGAGAGGGGCTACTTGTTCCTATGCTGTTCATGGGCAGCTTCATCTTGGCTGTGAGAATGGACTAATATCTATGAAGGAGAGAATGGGAGCTTGAAGCCTGGCCAGTGAGAGCCTGAGAAAGGGCTCTGGCAATCCTGGTTTCTGTTTTCCTTGCTCTAAGAAAAGAAAGGGGGTTCAGGAGATTAAAACACAGATCTCACAATCCAAACTCCTGCGGTCTGTTCCCAACTCTGCTGCTGACTTGAAGTGGAAGCAAGTAAACTTGCTTCACCTCTCTGTGCCCCAACAACTGCCAGGTAACACAGAGGAGATGCTGCTACTTCACCGTGTGAGCAAGTTTGCAAAATGCAGGGCTCGAGGCCCCTGCATAAAAGGTGCAGAGGATGCACACACCGAGTTGTCTGGTACAGCCACAGGTCATTGTCACAGCATTCCAGCCAAGTGCCACCTCTCCAGCTATGCTCCTCGGAGCCTGCCAGCGGAAATCACAAATTATTTCCATCAGGAGGAATGAATATTGAGCTGCTTGCATAATGCCGGAGGTCAGGGTGAGAGGCAGGCATATCAGGGCTTCCTGGCAAAGGGGAAGCCTAAGCTCATCCTTCTGAGGACAAATGCAGTGTCTGTAAGGATTGTACGACACCTTTGTCCTCATGTGGAGCTGGCAGCGAGGAGTTTGCAACCATCTCTGAATGATCCTTCTCAGCAGTCTCGTAGTGATACCCCTAATCAGTGATACACTGCAGCCTTGGTGCTGTAAAGGTCCTGAAAAAGCAAGAGCAAGCAAGCACACCACGAGCATCTGGGAAGCCACCACGCACAACAGATCAGCCATCCCCGGCTGATGGCTCCTTCTCCTACTGCCTCCTCGAGGCAGGAGATACAGTAATGGAAGCTGTAGGAAAAAAGGAAGGGAATCAGAACCTGGCAGTGAAAGAGAGGGTGAAGAGGGTGCTCCAAGTAGATATTGTGCTTAAGGGTACAGGGGATTCCTGCTTCCCGACCTGCTGCTTGGCCATTATTCCAGATGGAACATCCTCCAGCACATTGTCTGATCTGCTCTTACGCTACGTAACTCCTTCCTTTTCCAAGCAGGCAGGCAGGTCTACCAGCTCAAAAGTGTCATTGCTGAGAAATGGCTCCGATAAGCTGTGCAAAACCGCTTTATTTCATTACATTGGGTTCTGCCTAGTCTTGGGTACCCTTGGAACTTCCTAATAATACACTTCCTGGCAGCAAACTATTCCTTCCCAGCATCTACCACACACCACGGGCACACACACAACAGAAGCATGCAGCAGCACACAGAGAAGTGTCCACTATTAAGCAGCTGTCCCTGGGAAGAGCAGAGGCTCTGCTTTCAGCAGTACGCGTGTTGGAGCTGCACGACCTGTTCTCCAAACACGCCACGGAGTATCCAGCTCCAAGAAACTACGCAGGCTGCATGAAATGCACCATTTGGTACTGGAATGCGGGAACTAGCTGTGATCCTGCGAGCTTTTCTCTTGCAACATCCCCTCTCAGTGCTTTGATCTGCTGAGAGCACCAGGAGCAGCATGCCCTGGATTAGGAAAGTCCAGCGCTGGTCAGTCTGGTGATCCATATCCTGGGAGAAATACAGACGGGTCTGTCTCTTGGTGTGTATTTGCCACGTCCATCTGCCCTGTCACGAGCCTGACAGCTGGGCAACGTAAGCTTGCAAAACCACTCAAGTCTCGGATGACCCGGAAAGGCAGCAGCTGTCAGACCGACGTGGCTTTCTGCGCTGGATGGCACTGGACAGCCTGAGCTGACAAGCTTCTTGGAGCAATCTGCACACAGCTGTTCGCAACAGCAGGCATAGCAAACCAAGGCATAGTGAGACAGCAGTCCAAGTTAAGGTGGTGCTCCCAGGGCCATCTTACCAGCTGCATTCCCAAAACACGCATCCAGCACTCCTCCTGGGCTCAGAGGCGTTCGCTCCTCTCCAAGAGCTCACTGTGACAAGCACCTTGGGAGCTGGTTTACTTGCTACGTGTCACACGTGGACCAGCTCCCTTTCTCCTGTGCCTTCCAGATGAGTCTCTGGGACTGAACTCAGTAGGCAAAATACATGGGAATCCTAAAGTCCAGCTAAGCTACCATTCCTCTTCAGCATGGGGATGGTTCTCTTTTCCAGGACCACAGCCTACCCTCCTTGCCTCCTACTGTTCAGGGAGCAAAAGATGCCAGAACAAGACCATGTTGGAGGGGTGTCAGCAGGAGCCAACTTATCTTTGTCCCTAAGGTAGGACGGCAGCTTTGATTTCTGAACTGCTTCCAACTTCCCAATTATTTGGGCAATGGGGATGGGTTCCTGACTGACTTCAGGGCTGCTGTCACATCTCCAATGCTCCACTCTCTCCCTGTCTTCCTTCTGGTAGAGCAGGTGGCCCTGTGTAGGCATGAGGCAGGCTGCTTAAGAGAGCAGGGACAGCATTTGGTCCTCCCTTCACCTGTCCTGGAGAAACACCTAGCAACAAGACACCATCATGCCTCTACATGCCAGCACCAGGTGGAGCTTGAAGCCCCAAAAGCAAAGCTCGTGTGTGCCACCTGCCTTTGTGTGTATGTTACGGCTGTTCAGACACATGGGGTGAGACATGAAACCCAAACAGCATCTGTGGACAGCCTGCACATACTTCTCAGGACATCCAGCTCCACAGAAGTCAGGCATCTTCAGTTCAGACTCTCCATCAAGTCAGCGATGGAACAGACACTACACAGCAGAAAAACCTCTTCAGCCACTGACAGCGGGCTTGATTCATCACCCAGTCAAAACAGAGAAGCCTGGAAGCAGCCTCATTTAGCACTGGCTGGAAAAATTCTTTACAAGAAGCTCCCAGACATGTTCAGTAAGCACTGAAAATCAAATCATCCCATGCCTGTGGCTTCTTCTCTCCTTCACTGCTGGCTACACCAGCCCTCGTTAATGTGCTGAAATGCCTGCTTTCTCCAGGCCACTAGAGTCAGACGGCGCGACAGCTGCGGTCTCGAGCTCATTACTGGAGCCCTTCAGAACCAAGAACTCCAGCAGAATGTCCAAGAGGCAGAAAACCAGGTGCCTGAAATGGAGAGAAGACAAATCTTAGCCTGGTCAGGGCACAGTGGAGCTCGGAGATCAGCTCCAGACACACAGGAGCCAAAGGAAGGCTTGTACCTTCCTCACGCAAGGAAGAAATACTTTGCCTGCCTTCATGAGACAGACAAAAGATCTCACACCCTACAAGAAAGGTTTCAAGGGATGGTTCGGTTTCCCCCCACCCTCCCAAACCAGCAAGTGTTTGGAGCTGATGAGCAGCACAGAAAGCACAAACGCATCTCGTGGAGCAAGGTGGCACATGCACTTCTTTGCAGTTAATCACAAAAAACATCACTTTTCGAATGCACAGCAACAGGTACGCAGAAAAACACCATCTACAAATACATGCGGCTCCCTAAGCTCTTCTAAAAACAACAGACTAAACATGGATTTGGTCCTATTTCCTCCCAGGACATCTACAACCTAAACAAGCCTGACAACATAATTAATATGATTGACTCAATAACCTCCAGCTAGACTGAGGTCCTAAAACACACAACTTCGCGATAATCGTCCCAGATTCCCTTTGATAGCATATGGAGTCGAGCAAGATTAGCCAGATAGGCTCTGTGCCAAGAAGCTGGCAGTGCGAAACTCACAGCAGAGCCCTGAGCATAGCTTACAGGGCCCGCTGCACAGGCTGCTGAGGTAAGGAGACTAATCAACATACCTGTTGATAACAGGATGGCGCAGGGACTCCAGCACCAGGTTCCAGCTCATGCGACATTTACTGGTTCCAAGGATTTCTTGGATCACATCTGTCAACATCAGAGACAAAGCTTTATGAACAGCACGTCTCCACTGTAGTGAAATGGGCTCAGTCTCCTCCTGGAGGGTGCCAAATCAAAGTTTTTGATGGTGCTCTGAGCCTGAGGCATCTCGTGCCCAATATTACCACGAGAAAAAACATCCAGGGACAGGAACTGATTGCCAGGAAAGTGCTTCAGCCTGAAACAGCATATGCTGGTAGCACTTTTTCATTCCCAAAGGATACTAAGGGCCCCTTACACTGCAGCAAGGAGTTAAAAGTTCAGGCTGCACTCATGGATTAGGCAGCAGCTGCTTCGATGCCAAAGGTCCCCATGTCAAACTTCAGGAGGGAAATCCAGTGCAGCTGCATTCATGATTTCAGCCCAGTGGAAAAGCCACTCTGTCATCTCTAGAGCAAGAAACCAGAACGATTGCTGCCCGACTCTTCAGCAATGCTACCTCTGGCAGCAGGTAGGAGCACAGCGTGGCACAGCCTGGCCTGAGCCCCTCCTTTTTGGAGTGGCTCAGCAGGAACAGCACCACCAGCACTACGAAGGAACATGTGGCAGTCTGCACCTGGGAATCACCAGGACACATGCCCTTGCTCTCTAAGCTGTGCTGTTCCCTAGGTGGTTGTGCAAACCGCCCAGAACTGGGAAATTGCTGCTTTTCCTTGCAGGAAACCATCCAACCCCAAAGGCTGGGAACATTTCTCAGTGCCTTGGCACAAGCAGACCCCATCATGGTAAACACATTTCCAGAGATGCCAATGCACTGGAGGGTTCCCCAGCCTCACACGGGGCTCCTGACCCATCTCTGGTGCACACTTACCAGGCAAGATCCCCATCAGGCTCTGCAGGGCCAGCTCTGCTGCTGCTTTCTTCTGCTCCTCTGTCCTGGCTGGTTTAGGCACGGCTGGTAAAATTCCTCCAGGCCAGATGGATTCCTGCAGCAGCTGGAGGTACTGGACCCAGCGCTGGGTGCAGGTCAGGTTCACCACCTGGACCTCCAGCCACCTGCAGGCACAGGGCAGGAGAGAGAGATCAGAAATGTCAGACTTGTATCAACTAAGGAGCTTTCTGCTGAGGCCCTGGAGGGGAAATCACCTTGCCGGGTAAGTTAACATGCAGTTTTCAAGTGGGTACATATATATATAATACTTTTTCACAAGTATTAATTAGCTGAGTTTTCCTGTGCACCAGATTTAGGTAAATGTTCCCCATCTTACAAACACATGCAAAGTCACAAAGGAAAAGCAAAAAGCTGTGAAAAGCTCCATTGCCCTGCTGCACAAGAGAAATCAAATGAGTTAACAGGTGTCCAGAGAGAGCATGGCTAAGGGACTCGACTGAAGTGATGTCCACGCACAAGCAGATGACAGAGCTGAAAGAGCTGGGAGAACCACCCCCATCTCCGTCTTTCAAAATTGTTGCTTTAACTCTAAAACAATCCCTGTGAACAACTGGAAGGATGTGAACGTGGTCTGGCAACCAGCACTCCCCTCATCAGCCCCTCTGATGCTAAAAGAGTCAAGGGTGTCTTGCTGGGAGACCAAAATGCACCCTCCCAGGACGGCGAGGCATGAATATCCCGCTGCTTCGCACTCATCTCCCTGCTTCCCTCCCACCCAGCCCAGCCCCGTCCCCCAGTTGCAGGCAATGAACTCTCTGCAGCTCCCATCCAAACCCCGTGCCGCACATCTATTAAAAGGAAGCGTAGGTACCTGCCAACAAAATCACTCGTTGGCCCTCCTGCTGGGCCAAACTGTGCCCTTTATATGGCAACAACCTGCAAATCCCGAGGCTGCGCCGCGGGAATATCACTCCACAAAGGGGCTCCGAAGTGTTTGCAGCCAGGGCAGGGGAGATTTGTCAACACCACCCAAGCTGGTCAGGGGAAGTTTCTGCATCAATCAGGCAGCCCCTCTTTCCAAGGTGTTAAATCACTTCCCTGTGCAACAGCAAAAGCCATGGCCATCAGTCAGAACTCACCACCGCCTAAAATCTTTCCCCGCCAGAACAAGGGGGAGCCAGCGGCCAAATCCTTGACGCCACCGAGGTCAACGGGAGGGTCCCCGTTGACTTCTCGGGGCCGGGACTCGCCCGTGGCCGCCGTCCTCAGCAGCAGGAGATCCAGAGACAGAGAGGAGCGTTGGGCCGGGCTGGGTAGGGAGAAGGCTTGGATTTCGCCAGCACTTCCAGAGTCCCAGAGGAGAGGAGTCCGCGAGCGGGGCCAGGAGACCCGTTCCTCTTGGCAGCTGGCGTTCGTGCTTGCAATTCCGTCACCACTACGCCCCGGCAGCTCACAGTACATCCAAGAGCATGGGCCCTGCCAAGGCAAACTTTATTTAACCTGCGCTCTGCCAGACTGTCTGCATTCTTCTCAGGCGAGGCATT
This sequence comes from Cygnus olor, assembly GCF_009769625.2. Taxonomy (NCBI): domain Eukaryota; kingdom Metazoa; phylum Chordata; class Aves; order Anseriformes; family Anatidae; genus Cygnus; species Cygnus olor. The sequence continues at coordinate 5,602,906 of NC_049190.1, read as the reverse complement.
TGGGCCAAGGGTGTCTTTCCCCGTGCAACCAGGGCAGTGCCATCAGAACATCAGGAATAGCAACACCTAAAGGTAAGCGGGCAGAAGGGCAGGTAGCCATCATCGGGGCCAGGGCTGCAACCCACCGCTCCCTTCTTCAGCAGGAAACAAGATGCCTAGCTGCAGGCTGTTAAGGCTGCACACCTAGGAGACACCAGCTGCAAAAGCAAAGAACATTAAACCTGCACTGCAGCAGTGAGGCCAGCTATGTCTCAGGGCAAGGTGGTGCTGGTGCGTGCTGTGCAGTCCCAGAAACAGCACTGGGGATGGAGACACACGGCCTTTACACCCTGTCTCGCCAGGGACCCTAAGTACTGATGCTGCTACAAGATAGTGCCAGAGATCCACAGCTTGGCTGCCACCAGAATAACAGGACGAAATGTCACGGCGCTGTCTGGTCTAGGAAAAGGCCACGTCTGAAAGACAATTGTTTAAAAGAGTTTATCTCCAGCAATCAGCAGAGTTTAACACCTTGGAGCGTGTGAAACCTTCCAGCCATCCCCGACCAAATTAAAGTGCTAAACTGTGGCTCCTCTAGGGACACGCGCTTTCATTAACATGTTTTCATATACAATCTGTTTTCCTAATTGAGAAAACATCTGACAGGCAACAGAAGTTCAGAGACTTGGGGACGGAGCTGCAAACAGAACAACCCCACGTCTGGGGACAACAGGTCCAATGTTGACTTGAATTTCACCTCAGCAAGTCACTTGTCATCCTTTAAAAGGTTGCAAAAAGGACAAACTCTCTTTTTCTTAGGAACGTTCCTAAAATAGCAAAAATTCAAGCAAATAGTGTGGAGAGTGAAAGCTGAACTTCGAGAAGACAGCACACATTTCCACGCAGCTCAAGAGCGGACTGAGAAGTGACCAACGCTGGAAGGCCCCGAACAAACAACCTTCCGTCTCTAGCTCTTTTAGTCCTACAAAGTCCCCAGGACAGGTGACAAGGCCTAGGAGTAACACCTACAGATCTTATCGCATGTGCATGCACTTGGATTATGCAAGCGCTTGCAGGTCTTTGTTCCCACAGCTGCAAAACACAGTCAGTGGATGGATTTTCACTCCCTCTGGCAGCTCCCTGCCTTCCCATTTGGGAAGGGAAGGGCAGGAAGGGCAGCAGCTCAGAGCAGACAGACACTCTGGGTTCCCTTTGCCAGCCTACTCGTGCACGGACCCATCCCAAAAGCAGTGGGAAGAGAGGAACCAGCAGCCTGGTCCCTCTGGCTCAGCATCCTTCCTGCAAGAGCAGCTGGTGCCCTCAAATGTTCCAAAAGAGATTATCAAAGCAGAGCAACGTGTCCATGAAGAAATTTCCTCTCTGCTCTCTGCAGTCGGTGCTCTCACAGCTCTCGACCTGCAGCAGTCCCACCATTGTCCACGCTGGGGGAGGCACACTGCAGTTGCACAGCAAACAGGGCCATGCCTGGGCAGCATTTATTAGATGCTGAGGAGCACATTTAATTCCTCCGCACTCACAACTGCATCTGCAACTCAGCGAGGTTCATACCTAGCTTTACTGAGAGATCCTACCTGAGCAAACCCCAGGTTTCTGTGGCAAACTGACCTTTCCATCAGGCAGCCTTGCTGCACCAGTGCTAGGCCAGGCTTAAGAGTTCACACTTCTCATACAGGAACTCCAAACATGTGGGCCCAAAGCCGACCTCCACCAGCTGATCACAGATGATTTTTCATACTATTAAAGGACGAAACATTTGAGATCCGTGTGCCACAGCAAAAATGCACAACCCCCTGTTCCCAGGTAGAAATAAATCCAGTAAGAAACACAAATAGAGCTATCTTTTTTAAGTTACTATTTCCATTCTGGTATTTCATGAAGAAGTAGCCTTAATAAGAAAGAAAGAAAAACAAACCCATCACCAAACCATCTCCTTACACTTCAGTGGAGACCAGAAATAGATAGCAAGTGACCTCCTGGGCTCAGACGTTCAAATGCTTTGATAATGCCCAATGCAAAAAGGCAGACTGCACAGGCTACGAGGTCCTGGCCGTTTGTCTGGAGGTGCATAGCTTGCCCATGCTGTAAGGGTCCTCCGTTTGAAATAGCTGCTGATGGAGGAATGAAATGGCTGCTAAAAAAGAGCTGATTTAATGCCATGGCTTAAGCTGGAACTCCAAGGTCAGCTGAAGGGGCCCATTAAGAGAGAACGGCAGAAATGCCCTGGGAATGAGAAACAAGGCCTGGGTGGTACATACCTTGGCTCTTCTCTGCCCCCTAAAAGTAATGGGGCTGCTAACGCAGAGCAGCCTAGATAAACAGAGTCAGGAAGGACAAAGCACTGTGTGCTTTGTGTTTGTGGAGTTTACCTGGCTCCTCTAAGTGGCCTGCCCAGAGGGTTCACCTGCAGAAGGAGAGCTCATCTCCATGAGTAAAGGTTGGACAAGTTGGGTTTGTGTTGTCTGGAAAAGAAAGAAGGACCACGAACGGTCCAGTGGACAAGAAGATATAAGTAGTATCCAAACCTACAAACAGCTGCTCTGCGCTGATAAACCTCTGCTTCTCTTGTCCATCAAGGTTGGGATGAGAACTGCTAAATTCATTTGAGCTGAGGAATATTTGGGTTAAGTACTCAAGAAAACCTTCTAATGCTGATTGTGATTGAAATCTGAAGCAACAGTAGTTGTGATTCCCCTCCAAACTGGGGGTCGTAAGGATTCAGACAAACACAACCTGGAGCCCTTGTTAGGATGAAGAGAAAGATGGGAATGCCTCTACTAGTCTGCTTTAGCTGTATAAATATAAATAGCTCTATAAATACAGATGATTTGTGCAGAACAGTAGCAAGTCTGGTTCAACATCTACTACCTTCCACCCCAGAACAAGGCCCCCGTTACCCCGAGGTCAGTTAACACAGCGTGGCTAACCAGGAGCTCCAAAAGGGCCTGTGAGGCCTAGGTAGTGAAAAGGATTTAAGAAGAAGGCAACATCTGGAAATGCACAACGTAGTCAAGCATCTGACTCCCATGAAATCAGGAAAGGCTGATACTTAAATCACCAGACCATCCCTCCCTTCTCATTACTTGTCCCCCAAATTCTTCCCCAAATTGTGCCTCAAACCACAAGAATATCCTTAGCTCAAGGGCTCACGAAGAGCAACATTTCAATGCTTTGACTGTAAAACATTTCTTAGCAAAGCTTATAAAACCGAAGGAACAGCTGCAGCAGGCAGTTAGAAGCATGGAAAAACACAAACGGAGAGCTTTTGCCCCCAGGCTCAGCTTTTAGCACCTGCTACTCGAGCCCACGTTCACCTTCCCCGCACGGCCGCCAGCAGCAACACGTGCAGCTGAGTGCTGGCACGCTCTGCTCAAACACCTTCCGAGCAAACCCACACTTGTCCAGGCCATCGGTAAACTCTTTGGAGAGGAAGGAAATAGAAAAGAAAAAATAAAATAAAAAGAGAAGAAAAAAGAAAAAAGCCCTCCATAAATCAAATATGAAGCATCCTGAGTCCTTTTAAATTTCTGGCCAAAGGCACACACGCAAAAAGTAAACTATCCTTCTCGCCTTACTGGAAACGTTCCTCTCCTGCAGCCCTATAAAAAGTTTACGGTTGTATATGCTACGAACAATGCGTCCTGTACCCCTGCCCGAGCACACGGTGATGAAGTGTTTGACCAGCGAGGCAGCGGCCCCGTGGCCGAGTGCCTTCCCCTCGAACAGAGTGTCTTGCCAGCCTCGCGCCTCCCAAACCCAGCCCGGCCAAGGGCAGCACACCGAAGGAAGGAAGAAACAAACGGAGCTGCAGGGAGCTGACCCAGGTAGCGCTGGCATCCAATGTGCCTTTACCCTGCCCATTACACTTGCCTGCGTGCAGCAGCACAGGGCAGTGGGATTTATTTTATCTACCTGACCTAGCCCTGAGATGTGGAGCGTGCAGAAGGCCTGGGAGAGGTGGACACAGGCGACACTTCACCGTGTGGCGGGCAGGAGGAAAACCAGATCGTTCCCTACTGCTTGCAGGCATCAAGTTGTAACTCAGCATTCGGATTTGGGGCACTTTGTTGCTGCTGCCACTTCACACGCTGCTCTCTCCTAAACACACCTGCTGCAAAAAGAAAGCTCGTAAACACAGAGGGCTCCAGCTCTCACATCTTCCTCCAGTGAGTTAACCAAGCCGCTCTGCTGCCTTTTTGCTCTTCTCAAGTCAGATCTCCCTGCAACGCCATGGGGCTCGGGAAAGGGGGGGGAAGCTACATGATTAAAAATCGTCCCAAAAACCCCTTGATTTTTAACAAAGCATCCCGGCTTTTGATAACATCTTCATCAAGTATTTATTGAGCCAATTAAGCTCTCAGCAGTGCCCCAGGGAGAGGCCAGGCTGTCTCAGCCAGGTCCTGCTCAGAGCAGATTGCTTCATTAGCCCACTTCAGAAACAAAATACATAAAAACACCATTAACCCTTCACAAGCCTGGGAAAACTACAACCTGCAAAGAGAAATTATTTCCTCGCAATCCTTTTCTCCTTTGTCTCCTCTATTTGCAATAGGAAGTTACTTTTTCTTAATTCGGAAAAAAAAAAGTTGGCACGTATCTAATTGCTGAAACAGAGTCAAATGGAAAAAAAGAGATGCAGTTAAAATAATGTTGCAATTGTTATCAAAGCACAGAGTGCTTGCTTCGTTCCAGCGGCTGTTTTTGGAAGAATGCTGCTTCTAGATGAGGGGAAAAAAAATTGTTTGGGACAGAGATTCAAAGCCAGATCCAAAATTTCCAGGTGCTTGGAGACAACTGAATCGAGGCCTGTTTCCAAGCCGATTTTTATTTACTTTACGCACACACGAAGACACACGCAGTCCCGAGGACTGCTTTTGCTGACACACCACAGGCCTGCGGTTCCTATTGCTCCTCGCAGCTCCGATAGCCAACTCCAGCGACAAGGAGGAAGATGCCATAATGTGGCTCCCCCGCACACAAACTCTTGCTGGCATTAGGTGGGACACGGGCTCGCACCGCTGCAGGAACCTCAGCACCCCCGCAGCCACCCAGCTGCGCCCACCAGCACGGCCCCTGGTTGCAGAGGCGCTTGCTAAACGTGCCCGCATCAGCTCCCCCAGGGAACAAGGCAGAAGAGATCGTATTTGGAGCAACTAAATCCATTCCGACACCGCACTTTTGGCAGCTTGCTTCTGCCAGCAAAACTCGGAGGTGCTGCCCGCGCGGCGCGGTGAGCTACCTGCCAGCCACGAGGCCGAAGGAAAGTGAAGCAGCGGCGCTGGGAACAGCTTTGGCACAAACCAGCACGGCTCCTCCTGGGGCCAGCCCTGGGCTGCAATGTCCTTTTCAGAGATAACACAGGCAGGGAACAGCGTCTGCAGCAAACACCTGCCTGAGCACGGCCATGTCCTGCCCCGCGACACCCCCTACACCCGGTGATGTGGGTGTGGAGCTCACCTACAGCTCTGCACTCACCTGGCCCCGCTGTCGGACACAGCCCTGCGTGCCCGCGGGGCTCCGGACGGCCAGGACACGTCACTTGTGGGCAGCGTGTTCCCAGCGAGCCCGGGGCTGCAGGTGCTTGGCTGCCCGAGCAGGCAGGTTTACTCAGGGACATTTAAGAGGGTCAGGCAACACTACATGCCAGTGGCACTTTAAAGTCAAAGAGGATCAAGGAGGCTGCCAAGGGTCTTTGTTTTTGCCAGTTCTGCTGGCACAGAGATCAAGGAAAAAAGCGGGAAAAAGAAAACAGAAAAATCAGCGAGCAATACCCTGAAGCTACGAGCTCCTTGACTCACACCAGCAGTTGCACAAGGGCCCGCAACACCTGGCCTGAAGCTGATGGGCTCCGGCACGGGGCCCCGAAGCCAAGAGGACAGCAAGAAGGCGAGGGCAGCCCGGGGTAGTGCACGGGGTAACCTGCAACAGCCTACCTGAACCCATCCTGCATGACGGTCACGGCACCGTGCCACGTCCCTGCTGAAGGAGGGACAGGAGGCGGAGGCACACAGCGTGCTGCGGCATCCTTTGGACCAGCACAGACGCCTGGATTGCTGCAGGGACCCCAAGTTTGGCTGCAATGCTGCTCGGTTAACAACTCAGGGCCCTTGCTGATCACGGGCAACGGATGCTAGTCTGGGATGTTCTCACCTGGAGGGGCTGGAGGTGGCTGTAAGCCGAGCGAGCAAGCCCCTGGCAGCAGGGCTAATGAAACCAGCCACGTTGCTGAACTGCCACCACTAGTGCCCACGGTGAATCTGCGACAGGGGGACAGGAAACTTGATGGCACAGAGGCAGGGATGGCAAGAGGGGATGGTGGTTTTCAGCCCCACGTGGAATAATCCCTGTAACAGCCAACTCCAAGAACATTCTGGGGACAAGGGGGACATGTCCTGCTCTCGGGAGACATGTCTCTCCCCAGCCTTGCATCCCCCATCGAAAGTGCACTGGATATCCTAGACAGCACTCGAAAGGAGAAGGATACATGCTGGCATAACCCACGGCCCTGCAGCTGCTGGCCCTGGCTGCAGCACTGGGGCCCTGCAGCACCGAACAACCCTCCTCTGCCCTGCTGCCTACCTGCACGCCCTGGGGACAGCCGGCAGCTCCCCCTCGTGCCGGCAGAGGCGATGCGCTGCGGGCAGGGACAGCAGCCTGAGTGTTGCATGAGTGCAGAACCAGAGCTAGAGAGGAAGCCCCAGGAGGAAAACTAGAATTTGGCGAAGCCAGCCAGCCCCCGGGTGCCAACGTACGGGGGAGCAGAGCTAGAACTTGCAAGGAACTGTCCGCAAAAGCCAGGTGGTCATCTGTAACCTGCTCCCAGCCTGCCCCCGGGTCTCTGCCTACATCTCACGGGCTGGAGCATCACCTCTCCAAATCCACCTGAATTCCCAGCCACCCACAAAGGCTCTAGTCCCTTCTTCTTTCAAGAGCAGTGACTTCAGAAGGGGAGACTGCTCGTTGGGGGACAGCAGCTCTTGTAGCCAGTTCCTAACAGGCTGCTTTGCTGAGGAAGAGGACGGCACAAAGCCTGGAGGAGCACCAGTGACCCAAAACGAACAGCAAGGCAAGCAGCTGAGCTCCTGGAGAAGGCAGGGGTGCTTCGCGTTTATCTGAACTCGTGCTCAGTGGAACACAGCACCCCAAGCTGCCTGCAGAATGTGTGCTCCCTTCATTACACAGGCACCACTACTGGGGCTACAGGGTGCGATGGGTCCCCTTCTGTCAGCTCGGTGGTTTGCGTTGATGTGGCTCTCTTGCGATGCGTGGGAAGGGGAAGCAAGCAGCTCTGCTCCTGGACCTGCACTGCACCAAGCTCTGGAAAATCACCTACGTATAAATCCTCCCCGGTCCAGCCCCAGAATCCCGGGCTCTGCTGGAAGGAGATGCAGACCCGGGAGAGCCCCAGCAGGGCAAGATGGGCTCTACCTGGCTCCTGCTGGACCCTGACCCAGTGACCAGCATGCCACCAGGGACACAGCGAGGGCAGGGCGCGGGGTCACAGCCGCAGAGTGGCTCGCATGCTTGCCGTGTATTTTTAACGCTGCTTTGACTCACGGGCTCCAAAAAGCACACGGATTCTCCAAATGCTTTTTAGCTCTTTCCCCGAACACCCTCGGGGCCCAGAATAGCCCCAGCTACTCCCCTCTGCCATCAGGTTCCCGTTGCAGCCTCGCGGTGAGAGCAAGATCTCCATTCCCAGCCCGGGGGAGGGAAGCAGCAGGCGGCCCGAGGAGGGGCACGGAGCGGGGTTTGGTTACAGGCAGGGAGAGGCACACGGAGCCTGCTGGAAGCGCTCCTTGGCCCCAGGGCTGCCTGGGCTCCCAGCAAGCCTCCTCTCCACCCACCTCTCCTTTCTGCTCCAAAAAAGGATCACTCCCTGTTACATAATGGGATGAGCGCCGCTCAGATGCGGGCTTGCACGCACGGCCTGCCTTTTACTTAACAATACCTTTTTCGGTCATACTGCCGTCCTTCTTGCTGCCATCGAGCTGACAGGCAGGGGAGACGGATAGTGCCTGGCTCCGGCTACTTCTGCTACAGAGAGGAGAAAGAGGAGTGTAGAGGGATGCTCCCTGCAAACGGAGTGGGATAGGGAGCCCTGGCTCACCAGCAAGGTAACGCCGGGCACTTCGTGTCAGCACAGGGGTCCTGTGGGCACCACATACCTTAGAGATCAAGTTCCCAAAGGAGAGGGAACTGGTTTTCTGGAGAAGTTTGACCTCTGTGTTGGTGTTTCTTTGATTTTTCTGCTCTCGCATGAGGCACACGTGGTGCACAGCAGTGGCAATGCCCATGGAGGAGGCTGCAGGAGCAGCACGTTTCCCAACAACCAAGCAGAGAAGCCTCCAGCAGCAGCCCCCTTCCTGACACTCAAAACTCTGCTAGGTCGGTCTTCCATCACCCACCACGTAACCCAGCCGCTGATGGGAAGGGAGGAGGGCTTCCTACCAGGGAGGGGTGACTCCACTTGTACTTTGTAACCAGCCATGGCTAGAGACAGGCTGCGTGACGCCTGCCACCTCGTGTTTGTCCACCTCTTCTCAGAGGCAGGAGCAATGATGCCTCAAAGAGCACATGCTCACAAACAGCTTCGGTATCTCTCCACCTGCACAGGGTACCGGACACAGTGCCTGCCCGAGTACCTGAACTAAGGCTGTGCTAGGTCCGGCCTAGCAGTGATTAAGTTGCCAGTGCTTAAATGGAACAGAAATGCCACCGTGTGTCCTTGGACAAGCGGTCGGCATCAGGTCTGAGCCAGAGAGCTCTTGATCTGCTCAGGGCAGCAGTGGCCACCTGGGTCAGCCACAAGCACCCACCTCGACCACACTCCTGCTCAGGTATCACGAGGGTGCTGTGGCAAGCTGGCAGGGAGCACTCCTGTTTCCGTGCCTCCTCCACTGCAGGGATACCTACGTCCCTCATCTCAAACATCTGCCTTGGGCGCTGAGCTCTGCTCTCGTACCAGACCACAGCTTCTGTAACAGGCAGATGCTGGCTGCTCCCAGCTCTCAGCAGCTCTGTGCCCACTGCAGCGTCCTGCCCCCCGCGTGGGCTTCCAGGATCACTGAAAACCTTTCACCTTGCTTCAAGACAAGACAACCTCTACCCTGATACTCCTTCCGTTCAGGAGACCAAAGCACGTTCCCAAGCACAGCCCTCAGTGTCGGGGTGGCAGCTGCAGCAGCAGAAAGAGGAGTGGGAAGTATTCCCTGCAGCAGCCCCCGAGTAACGCTGTCCTGGCAGCAGGTCAGCTCTCCCTGCCAGCTCCTTCCCCAGCCCCTTCGCACCAGACATGCTGACTCCCGACTGCTCCAGAACAAGCCCAGAGCCAGTGTCAACACACAGCTATCAGCACAGACGCACACAGAGCCAGGGACACGTAGTTAGCTCAAAAGGTTCTTTTTACACCCTGCGGGAGGTCCTGATCGTGGCACCCAGGACTCACAGGACTTCCCGCCTCCCTTCCAGCCAAAAGTTTGCTTGCGTGCAGCACATTCAGGTTCCCCCAGAGCCACTGAAGCAGGACTGCTACAAACACATTCATCTTCATGTTCCTCTGCTAGCACAACACGCAAAGCTTCTCCACCTTCCAGGGCCAGGCATGTGCTTTGTGTATGACAGCTTCTCTAGTGGAAAATACCAACGCCACGTGTTCCTGCTGCAGGCCCCCTGGGTGACGAGGACACGGCTTATTAGGAGGTGATGACGTGCATGCTCAAGCTCTCATACCTCCGTGCTTACACACAAGGATTGGGTTCCAGCTCACTCCCCAAAACACCAGAACCCATTTTGGAGAAGTGGGAATGACACCCACCTCCTCCCACGCAAGGAAACCGACCTGGGAGTGACAGCCAGCAGCCCCTGACCTCAAAGTGCTTCGGCAACCTCTGCTGAGGGCAGCTCAAGTTACCACCCAGGTTACAATGTGCTACCCTGCACATTCTGACACTGGCTTTCAGCATCTCCTGTAGAAGATAGGGTGCAGGAGTGGGAAAAACACTGCTCTGAAGCTCCCCCTAGCCAAAATTCTCCTGGGAAGGCTTATCTTTTACTCTAAAGGACCACATCCTCAGCTAGCGATAGTCACTGACTTACAAAAGAAAACAGAAATGCTCTCTACTTGTGTGCCTTGGCCCAATGCCTTACCACACAGAGGCACTGGCCTCAGGAAAGCTTGGCAAGTGCATACCAGCTGGAAAGGAAATCTTTCATCTGTGGGTCAGTGCCCAAGGCACAAGCATTACTGGCCCACTGCAGACTGGAGAGGGACACATCGGGGAGAGCAAAGGCCCTGGGAGACTGCAGTCCAAGCTGTTACTTGACAATTCCCTGTTCCCCGTGCCTGTTCGTTCTCCTTTTGCAGAAAGGAAAAGCTGAGGCCCCAGGCTGCGGTAGACCAGCAGAAGCCAGTTCCTCCCTGGAGGGCTGAGGAGATGGGTACACTTGCTCCTTCAGTGAGGTAGGAAGCCTCTCACTCACAGGGCTGGACCTTTCCCTTCCCTTGTGTTAAGAGGCAGAAGGCTGTCCACTGGAGTCACATTGCTGCTCACAGGGAAAGCAGCTTACATTGCAAACCTCCGAGATGCTCACTGCACATACACGTTACACCTCCTGATGTTTGATGCAACAGAAAGTATTTATGTGCGTTCAGATAAAAACTCTGTTTTAGTCTAACTCGAGAGGCAGTGCTGCCACAGAGCTGTGAGGTTGGTCGCTGAGGCCTTACCTTTGAATGAGGGTCCCAAAGAGCAGGTGGAAGACCTTCTGCATGTCCTCCGTGCAGAGCCAGCTCCAGTGATCCATCAGGAGCAGGCGCAGCAAGTCCAGGGCCAGGTCAGCCAAAGCCGTCTCTGAGTCTGAAAGGAGGAAGAGGAGGCTCAGATGAGGAAGCCAGCTCAGATCCTAAGCAAATATGGTAGAAAGCATCACCTGAAACCCACTCTTCTAGCCAAGAGCCTGAATGATGCTCTGCTTCCCAGCCTAACACCTCGTGCCACATGCTAAAGCATAGCCAGCCTGGGGCCCTGCCCTCCCAGCATCCTGCCCCGAGCACTCATTTCCTCTTCCATTCAAGCAGCACCATCCTCTTCTTCCAAGGAGCACACCAGAACTTGTCTGCTCCAAGTGCAGCTTTGCTCAGTTCCTACTCAGTTCAGCTGAGGGATTATCAAATCCCAGACCATGCAGAGGGACGGCAGCGTGCCCAAAGCAGGTGAGATGGAAGTGCTGACTGCACATCGATGAGGAATATCTTTCCCAGTCTCCCTTAACAGTCTCCCCTCTTTCACCGCGCAGTTTTCCAGGCACAAGGCTCCGGTCGGTGTCTGTGGGCTGCCATCGTGTGGCAGGTCCAGGTCTCAGCAGGACGATGTACCAAACATCTGGACAAACCAGATGCATCAGTCCTGAAAATAACCCCTGCACGTGCCGACATATCCTGGGTGACGCTGACCGGGGACAGCAAAACCTTTCTTATTCCCAGATGGATGTCAAAGCCTACAGCACACATTCAACATGCCAGAGTGACTAGTGTGCTGCTTGGCCCCAAAGCATTGTAGCTGGGGTGCAGAACAAACCCGTTAACGTACCACAGACGTGCCTGAGATAATCGCTCCTAGGCCAGCACCCCAACCTGCACTGCTGCATCTGCTCTGTCAGCAGAGCGAGTTACTGTGTGGCAGTAGCTCCTACTCTGCTGGTCCCCAGCACCCCATTTTTCAGCCACTCTCCCCCTGTGGGGAGCCAGCAGGCCTGCTGGAGACAACGGGGAGAGGGATTCTGAACCCTGGCCTGCCTCCTTCCCTCCCTGCTGCTCACCAGCTGGACTAGTAACTCCAGGCCGTTCATTTGGAGGAGACGGCATCTGAGCGCGCTCAGCGCCTCTTGCTCTGCACCACGCACAAGTTAGTCCTTGCTTTGCCCTTTGAGCCTTGACTTCCCTGAGCCAAAAGCAGAGCAGGCTGTTTAGCATCACTGCAGGCCCACAGGAGTCGGGATGAAGCTCTGTTTATTCCCATCAGATCCAAGCCTCCTTCCCCAGAGAGCTGCTGGCCAACCCCTCCCAGAGGTCACCCAGTGAGCAGACAGGGATGCTGGGTGCCTTTAGCCAGTCCCTCCCCACATCCATTCGCCTCATCCCGCCCTGTCTCAGCTCTGAGGCATCACTGACCTGCAGGGATCTGACATCAATTACACAGGATTTCCTTAAGAGTTCAGCTAACTGCCTGTATCTCTTGTCCTCTGCATGGAGCACTGACCTCCGATTCCAGTCCTGCTCCCCAGCAGCCCCAAAACAACTGCACGCATGTGGCTCAAAGATTATAGGCAAGGCTGGTAGCACAGGCTAGATTTCAGAACACCAGACCCATCTTGTCACAAGCATGTGCTTTCAGTCAGAGCTTGCCAAACCTGAACCACTGGAGTGAAGTTTTTGGAAAGTTCCAGCTGATACAGCTTAGCTATTCCAAGAAGAAGATTAGAGAACATATTTTTGCTCATGCTCAGGATAATCTTGTAACCGCTCTGAGAGGACATAGGACCTCCGTGCTTCAGAGGAGAGATCTATAACCAGAAAGGGAACATCGTTCCTTGAACTGAGGTTACGCATTTACTACTCCCACCAAATTCATCCAAACGTAACAACCTCAGATGTCCTTTTACAGTGTATGAACATACCAAGGCTAACTTTAGACTACCAAGAAACTGTTATTTGACAGTTTAACAGAGCCTGATTTTACAATGTTAGCAGTTTAGGTAGCATGTCCTCAAGAAATATCTCTGGAGTAACTGCGGCGAGTACACCAAGGTGAAGATCTACAGTGACAGAACCGAGTAAAGACCCAATTTGCTTCCAATAGCAATATGGATCGGAGCGATCTCCCAACAGGACTGGAAAAGACTCGGCTTGCCTTCTCTTTAATGAAGGTGCAACAGGCAAGGGACCAGGTCCTTGTGCTCAAGACCCTGCGAGCTGAGAGTGCAGGCTCTCAGCAGGCAGCTGCTGCAGTACCAGGAGAGAAAGCCTGAAACTGGGCTGAACTCACCTGTGTCTGTGTCTGGATGTACTCCCTGTTCCGACGGGCCCAGCCTGTCTGCATCCTCCTGTGTGGGGCGTTCGTTAGCTTCTCTGCTTCCCTCGCCCTCAGGAGCTTTACTGGGGACAGTCTCCAGCAGCTTCTCCTGCTTGTGGATGAAGGACTCCATAGCAGCCAGCGATATGGTGCCAGAGCCCTATAAAAGCACCGGTGTGTTAGCACCACAGTCTCCACTGCTCAGACAGCCCCACCACCACCTGATTTGCAACTTGCTCTGTCCAACGGCACAACAAGGGCTGCTCATTGCCCTTCTGCAAAGGCCTGGCATGTGGGAACAAGGCTGCAGCAACCACAGCTTTGTGCCCACAGATAATTTCAAGTCAGCATCCAAACATGGCAATGATTAGGATCACGAAAGGATCACAAGAGGGATCTGAACTTACAGCGCTGCCCTCCCTCACGGAGTACACGATCCTGTCATGTGCTTCACTCACACTCAGCACTGGAGTGATTTTACTGGATGAAAACCTCAGCCGGGACCTGAAGAGGAAAAACACATCATGGTCAGGATTTTCTCCATGAGTGATGAGTTCCCGGTCTCAGCCAAAACCGTGAACCAACTATGTTTGTCCAGTGTCAAGCCCAAGCTAAGAAGTCTGATTGGACCTAAAGTGGTTCAGAAAAGCATCTGCCCCCAGGATAACTGAGAACTAGCTGTAGAACCAACCATGCAATGAAAGCTTTAGAGTGCTTTTAACATTCTTAAACACTGGCATAACCAAGCCTTCCTGGCATCTACCACACACACCTTCTTCCACAGCTATTTGAGATAGAAGCCTCCATGCAGATAGGTGCGAGCACATCAGCATATCCAGGAAAGTGTCCAGAAAACTCTGAGTTGAGACACACTCAGCAGGATTGTGAAACCCAATTGTAAACACATATACAAAAAGGAGGATGTGAGGGGCATTTTGGACTTGGGACAAATTGTAAAAAAGTCTTTATCATGAAGGAATGTCCTATTCAGCCAAGAGGTTTCAAAAGTTGAACTGTTTTTTTCTCTTTTTAAACTTTTTGTCCACAGCAGCTTTCCCTAGCAAAACAACTCTTTCCTGGAAAAAAAAAAAAAAAAAAAAAAGCCATACTCATGCAGAAACCTTCCCTTCTTCTGTAAGGGAACAATCAGTGACAAGCCCAACAGGGCTCATCACTGCAAGCAGCACCAAACAAACACTTGGTAAGCAGGAGAGGTGCAATGACCTTTAACGTTACTCCTAAATAAATATTCAAACTTCTGCTGGGAAAAGTGATGTGTCACTGTGTGAAGCACATGGGAAAGGTAGGAGTAAGCCTTCAGGTTGACAATACAGGTAAAACTAGCTGGAACACTGCATGTTTTCTTCATCGCATTTTGAAATCTGCCCTGAAGTGCTGTGCATGGAGTAATTGTTCTCACCAGCAGCAACCCAATGTCTCAAGCTGTAGCTGTATTTTGCAGTGACTCACCGCATGTGTAGGTCATGTAAATGCTTATGGGTAAAAAGCAATTCTTCAGGAGCATCAACATCTTTCCCAGCAAATGCCACCACCTCACAGTTCCCTCACGAAGAAACCAGAGAAACCTCAAGCAGAAATTGCTGTGGAAACCCTCAGCGTTCCTGAAGAATCTTTTACCCAAACAGGAACTCAAACACCCTTGCTCAGCATGTGAAAGAGAAAGCAACTCAACTAAAACATGACAGCCATGGATTATCCGAAACACGTGAAGCATCAAGTCAGTACTTCATGTTGGAGCCAGCTTATTGATGAACTCCACGTTCTACACGAAGCACAGGGGAAGCTGAAGGAGAACTTACCTGTTAGCCTTCTTCCCATCTGTCTGAGATTTCCCATCCACCTCAGACTCGCTAAGATCCTCCGTGGGGCTCTGGGGCTCTGACCTGGGGAACGCTGTCTTCAAGGTATCCACAATGGCATTGACAACAATCTGCAAGAGCCAGGAGAGACATCAGTCATTGGTAGGGTTTTCCGGAATGCGAATTGGGAGTTTTAAGATTTGCTGTATCCCTATTTTCCATAAGGAAGAAAAAAAAACAACAAGCAGCCCAAACTTTGAGACGGGCTCTGACCCTGTCTAGCTTAATGGCTTTCTGGGCAAGCTCAACCCAGTTACACATAGTGCATTTGAGTTTTTTTTGCAACTACTGCAGCAGCAATGGATATAGACGATGAAGCCCAAGAGGAAAATGCAAAAGGAGAGTCTGAGTGCAATCAAAAGAAGTTCACGTAAGCAGTTTCCCACTTGTCTACCTTGTCTATCCTGGAGACAACAAAGGGCTTCTTGACGAATGCGATTCTGGCATCGGTGTTCAGGGCGAGGAACTCCTGCACCTCCTCACTGTTGGCAATCTCAGGGACTGCACACAGTTGCTGCAAGGAAAGATAACAGCTTTAGGTTCTTTGAGTCAACTTCCACTTGCACTTTACATGAGCAGACTGGGAAAACACCAGATGTGCTCTGTCAGCACAGAGCTGTCCCGATCCACTGCTTTCCAGCTCACAGAAAGCTACAGCTGCCAGCTCAAGGCCCTGCTACAAGTAAAGGAAAGTCCATTTGCCATCTCTGGCTGTCCGTCACAGACACGGCAGTTATCCCTCTGGGGCACTACTCAGGACAGCAGGGCAGGGAAAAAAAGTAGATATTCTCTGTCTGCACTTTCCCCAGTAATAGTGAAAATAAAAAAATGAGTCTAGTGGCTACTTGTGAAAATGAAACAAACAAAAAACTCACTTAAGAGTTAAAAGACACCAGCATCCAGTACAAAAGCCCAGCTCTCAGGTCTAACAGACCAGCAGTGATCTGATCTCCGCACCAAAGGAGGGGGAATGGTGAGAATCACCTCAGCAGCCATGGGAGGCAGTGGACACCAAGCAGGCACTGGGCAAGGAGCTCACCTTCAAGAAAGATTCTAGCAGACTTTTTCTGGCTTCCACTTTATCGCTGTCCATGTTTCCAAATGGAAGATCGGGGAACAATTTCTTTGGGCCTTTGATATCTTCAAATAAAACAGACGCATTAGCAAGTGCCAGAAAACTAACAGCTGTATCAAAATCTTAATGCTCTCCCACTTACGACCACCACTACACATTGCCCTGCCCCAGCCCAAGATAATATGCCTCCCAGACCAGGCTGACTGAATCACGCCTTAAATACATACAGAACCTGTGTTCTGCTGGATATTGTACCATCTGTGCCTCTGATGTTAAAGAATTAAGGATGCCAGTTTAGTGCAAAGACTCGAGATCACTCAAAAAGCCCCAAAATTCTCAACTCTTTCTCAAGTTTTCCAACCCAAACCCCAGATCTGTCAGTATCGAAAGATTAAGTAGGAATATTTTAAATTCAATGATTTATTTTTTTTAAACAGTGGTATTTGAAAAAAAAATTGTTTGGTTCTTCAATAAAGCTCATGTCCAACATTTGCTTGTATACAAACAAGATACCTGCAGATACCCATATTTTGATGTTGCTGCTCACTGCTAAGGTACAAAACTGCAAAAGCAAGCATTCTGATTTAAATGGAAACAAGGACGTTTTTTGCAACACTGGAATTTGCCAGTGAAAAATATTCCTCCTCCAATCAGCTCTGCACTGGCAATGGAGGACATGAGCATCATGAACAGCCCAGGCATGCCCTGACAGTGCTGGATAACCTCAGAGCAGAGAGGGGACACAGACTAGGGTGAGAGAAAAAAGGATTTTCACAGAAAGCTGATGCAGGCACTGACTTTTCAGGAACTTGCGGAGCTCCGGTTTCTCTTCCAGTCTGGTCTGGAGGTTGAGGAACTCCCGGTAACGGCGGTTCACGGTGTGGTAGGCCATTTGCTGAAGGCTGCCTGTGCTGTCACCCTCCAGGGCTGTCTCGTACTGAGGAGGAAAGCAACAGTCATTGATCCTTACAGACTCCAAAACAATCCTGATGTACTGTATTCCTTGCTGGCCCCACAACCCCCAGGCCCCATGGAGCTCCCATCCACTAATTTCTCAGATTGACCCTTCCCTGCTTAGCAGGGGCTGCACAGCACACAAATCCCTCATAATGAAGGGACTGGGGTAAATTGGGATATAAGACTCCAACAGTCCCACACAATGACTGGCCAGGGGTTGTATCCCCTGTCCTGCATCCAAACAGCCACTGTCACCATGCTTGATCTTTCCCTGCTGCCAGACAAAAATCTTTAAGCTACAGAGAGCAGAAGACTGCATCTCCAAACCCCAGTCCATGCTGCCCAGCTGGGGCACGGATCTTAAAAAAGGGGTGGGTGCCCAGGGAGCATTTACCTTGACCGTGTACAGGGTGTAGGGGTGGAAGCCAGTCCCGCTGTGCTCCCGGGCAGTGATGGTCCCAGTTATCCGCAGGTTCTGGATGACGACTGGCCCGTCGGGGCTGTTGAGGGGCTCAAAGCTGAAGGTGCTGATGGGAGCTGTCGGGGAGGATGAGAGCAGGGGAAGAGTCTGCCCAGGGTCTGGGGGACTTTGTGGTGGCACTTCTGATGCCCCCAGTTCTTTCCCCAAGCTGCAGGGCCTCTGCGAGGAGGACTTCTTGGGGACAGGTGGGCTCTCCTCCTCCTTCTCCACTGCTGGATCGATTTGGATGTCAGGGCAGGAGCTCAGAACAAAAGCAGAAGGGGGAAGCAGGCCAGCATCCGTGCAGGTGGCATTGCTTTCCTCCAAGTCCCCCACGCCATCCTCTGAAGCGTCCGGTCCCTCGAGCACAGCAGGGGTGTCAGGGAGGGTGTCATCGAGACACTCCTTGGCAGGCGATGGTGCCAGCAGGTCCACGTCCTGGCCAGGATCAGGCACAGGGGACTCCAGCTCCAAACCCTCACAAGGAAACAGGGAGCCCAGGGCTTGTGGGCGGAGGAATGACACCTCCGTGCGGCTCAGCCCGCCTGCTGCATCCTCTCCCTCCTCACCAGCAGCCCCGGGCACCTCCACGACCCTCGGGGAAGGGGGCAGCCCTGCAGGAGCAGAATCAGGCTGCACGGCAAAGGACAAGCAGTCAGGCACCGGGGGCGCAGGGGGCACCTCCTCTTCCCGGGGCTTCTTGGAGAAAGCCGCGACAAGCAGCAGGTTGATCCAGTCGGGATCGGCCATCTTCCTGACAGCGGGCAGCAGCACGTTGCAGGCCACCAGCTCCACCACCACGAAGCGTCCCGTCCGCGTCTCCAGGTGGGGCTGGGGCACCAACGCCTGCAGCAGCACCTCCACAGCAGCCCGAGCGTAGCCCACCTCCACCGACGGGCTGCGGAGGGCTGGATGCGTGCCCACTATCCGGCTGTACTCCTGCCACAGCGTCCGGCTGCCCTCCGGGGTGTCCCGTAGGGCCTGGCAGGCCTGCAGGTAGCTCTGCAGGTGGTGGCTGCAGAGGAGAAGAAGGCGTCGAGCCAGGGCCTTGCGGTCCACCCGCCCCATCCGCCGCCTCAGCTCGGCGGCCAGCCCGGCCATGGCTTTCTCCACCTCATCCTCGAAGGCGTGCTCAGCGCTGACGGTGCGGTACCAGGAGGAGACGAAATCCCGCACCACCTTACGGATGGTGCCGGCGATCTCCTGCTCCAGCTGCTCCTCCGCTTGCGGGCTGGGCGGCGAGGGCCGCAAGGTGCCGACGAAGCGCTCCAGCCGCAGCCGCCAGCCCGGCCGGCTCAGGGCGCGGGGTCCCAGCCAGCCGCCCACGGCCGCCAGCGCCCCGCAGAGCAGCCCCAGCACCCGCAGGTCCAGCAGCAGGCGCAGCGCCAGCAGCCAGCCCAGCACCGCCGCCAGAGCCAGCAGCTGCCGACGGCCCGGCCGCCGCGTGCTCGCCCCGCGGGACGGCATGGTGGGACGGCCACAGGGGGTTATGAGGTGCCTGCCGTGCTGTGGGGCTGCAACACGCCGGGATGAAGCCCCCAGGGAGGGGAACTCCAACCCACTGGAATCCTTTTGGGGACACGATCCCAGGGACCGGGGCTCCAGTCCTCTGGGATCCTTATGGGAATGTAACACCCAAGGAGCAGGACTCCAATTCACCAGGATCCTTACGGGGACACAGACCCCAGGGAGCAGGGCTTCAACCCCCAGGATCTTTATGGGGACACAACCCCACGGAGCAGGGCTCCAGTTCTCTAGGATCCTTATGGGAACGTAACACCCAAGGAGCAGGACTCCAGTTCACTGGGATCCTTATGGGGACACAGACCCCAAGGAGAGGAGCTCCAACCCTTTGGGATAGTTATGGGGACACAGCCCCCATGGAGGGGGTCTCTACTCCCACCGGGCTCTTTATGGGGACGCAGCTCCAGGGATCAGGGCTCCAAACCACCGGGATCCTTATGGGAATGTAACCCCCAAGGAATGGGGCTCCAACCCACTGGGATCCTTATGGGGGGACAGCCCCAGGGATCAGGGCTCCAACCCTCCAGGCTTCTTATGGGGACACAACCCCCAGAGAGGGGGCCTCCAACCCCTGCGATCTTTATGGGGACACAGCCCTCAGGATCAGGGCCCCAAACCCCGGGATACTTATAGGGACAGAGCCCCAGGGATCAGGGCTCCAACCCTCCAGGATCGTTATGGGGGACACAGCCCCCAGGAAGCTGGGCTCCAGCCCTCCGGGCTCTTTATGGGGACACAGCTCCAGGGATCAGGGCTCCAACCCCCGGGATCTTTACGGGGACACAGGGCCCAAGGAGTGGGGCTCCAACCTCCCGGGATCCCCACCGGGATGCGACACCCAGGACTCAGGGCTCCAAACCCCCGGGATCAGGGCTCCAACCCGCCGCCCTCTCCCCGCCCCACACTCCGGCCCCCGGCCCCACGCTACGCACCGGGCCCCCCGCTCCCACACACCGCCTCCTCGGTTCGGGGCCGGGACCCGGGGCCGGGGCCGCCCTACAACCGACCCGAAACCTCCGGGCCGCCGCCACCGAGCTCCGGCAGCCCGCCCCCTGTTCCGTCACTTCCACTGCTCCCGGTGGCGGCCTGCGGCCCCACAGCGCCCCATAGCGCCCACAGGGCCCCCATAGCCCCCACAGGGCTCAAACAGTGCCCCGCTGCACCCACCGGGCCCCACAGAGTCCCCCCCACAGCGCCCCAAAGTCCCCACAGAGCCCCCGCCCGCCCCCGAAGGGACACGAAGCTCTGATGCCCTCGCAGTTCTCGTTGTGGAACGAAAGATGCCTGCGCTTGACCAAAAAGTTTGAGGTTAGTTCATAAAGCAGCCCGGTGGTGGTGCACGAGGGGGGGGTCTGGTGCTGAGCAGCCTCGCCTGGGCTGTGGCACGGCAACAGGGGGCACCCCTAAATGCACCTAAACCCCACTGTCTGGGTTAAGCACCGCAGAAAGTCATAAAATCGTATCAAAGAGTGGCTCGGGATGGAAGGGACCTCAAAAATCAGCTCGTTCCCCTGCCATAGGCAGGGATGGCACCACCAGATCAGGCTGCCCAAAGCCCCATCCAGCCTGGCCTTGAGCGCCTCCAGGGATGGGGCATCCCCAGCTTCTCTGGGCAACCTGTGCCAGGGCCTCACCACCCTTACAGGGAAGAATTTCCTCCTGAACTCTAATCTAAATCTCCCCTCTTTGAGTTTTAAACCATTCCCCCTTGTCCCTGTCATTATCTGACTGAGCAAAAAGTCACTCCCCATCTCTTTTATAAACCCCCTTTAAGTACTGCAAAGCCACAACGAGGTCACCCCAGAGCCTTCTCTTCTTTAGGCTGAACATCCCCCAAAGCTCTTCTTTAGGCTGAATACCCCCAGCTCTCTCAGCCTTTTTTTTTTTTTTTTTTTTTTTTTTTTTTTTTTTTTTGTAGGAGAGGTGCTAATAAAATAAAGGGCTGAGCTGGGATGGGGCATGGGATGGGCAGCCCAGTCCTGCTGGGCATCGTTAGCAGCCTGCACCCACACACTAATTGGGGTGGGATGGGGCTGGGAGTGCCCTGAGAAGGGCTGGGGAGCTGCTGGGGACAGTCCTGAGAGAGGAAGGTGGTGTGGCAGCAGGGGGCTTCTGCAGGAAGGTGAGGGGGATGTTAAAAATGTTTCTGGGGCCAGGGTGGGATGGGGTACGTGTGGTGTGTTCAGAGGCTCCCTGGCTGCAAGCTGGGGGGGTATAAGGGGCGAATCCCCATTTTGGTGCTACCAGGAGGGGCGGTGGGGTGTTTGCTTGTCCTAAGGGGGCTTGTGTTTTATGATCAAGCTTTGAGTGGCAATTTGGGGCTGATAAACCCCCTGATTGAAATGCCCTCATCATCATAGCTTTTGGTTCCTATACGGTGTGCAGTTGCAGCTCTTTTTTGATGTGAGCAGCAAAGGGAAAAAAAGAAGAAAACACAAAAAAAAAACAAAGCCGGGGCAGGGAATGCTCCTGGCCTGCAGCTCAGCAAGTGCTGGGCTGGGTTTGGGGCTGTTGTGGTGGGGATCAGCCCAGCTGGAGCTGTTTGTGTGAGGGGTTGTGCTGTGCTCTTTGTTTTTGGTGCATTCCCATCTCTGCTTCCCCAGGTTACGGTGTAAATGCTGTAACAGAATGGTATGTTGGATGAGTCTGGGTAAAGGTGAAGCAGATCTGCAGATCTGATTTATTTTTTTTTTTCCCCCCAAGTGAGCAAAATGCCATTCCAGTTGTGTGAATCTTGCTGCCTCCTTGTCATGCTCAGAAGTACAGGCATGCGAGAGAGAGCTTGAGCTCTCTGGGCAGGTGGGGATTAGCACAGCTGAACCCAATGAATTGGCAGAGCGCAATTTCTCCTGTTCCACTGCTAAACACCTGAGGGCCCCAGCATGAATGATGGCACTCTCATGGCTTTGCAGTGCCTCAGCTTTCCCTCTGCAGTAGCAGTGGTGCTTGCCCTGTCCACGGGTACGTCCTCCCTGACAGGCTGCAGGACTGCTGGCCGTGAGATTTCACGGGTGCATCCCTAAGTCCATGGAGCGTTTGTTGCTTTTCTCTGTTTCTCCTTAAAAGATTTCAAGTCTGCTCAGCAGAGTTGGGGGTGAGCCCGGGAGGTGCATTACAGGGCTTGGGAGATACCAAAAGCATCGCTGCTCTGAATTGCACCTGCTGGGGCACGAGCCCTGTCATTCCTCCTAATTTCTCCTGATACGTCTGTGCTGCCGAAGGATTGCAGCCTGTGGCCGAGGCTTCCAAATCAGAAGAGCTCACAGAGTGCAGCTTCTGCAGGCTTCGGCATCGAGCTGCTGGCCCTTACGTTAGGGTGTGGGAGCTGGTGGATGGCGAGGTGCTGAAGTTAATGCTGTGGTGTTTTAATCAGGTCACCAGCAGTGACGAATGGCTCCGTCCCACACCGTGAGCAGCTTTTTATTGCAGTGGACTGTCTGCAGGCTGAAATTCCTCGGTGCCACGTAACCATGCGGAGAAAGGGACCCGTGGGGAGCTGTTGTTCTTCCATGGTGGAAGTTGGGCTGGGAAGCACGGCCAATTAAAAGAGATTAATATATAACCTGTACAAACCGAGGAAACAGACAGCTAATTATTAATGGATAAATGCAGAACAGAGTGCGTGGTGTTAGCGGGACAGGGAGCAAAGCACCGTGCTGATCCGAGGAGGTGCGATGCCCTCAGGACTGGGAGCTTCCATGTGTTGTCCTGGCTGATCCCTGGTGCTAAATCCCCCAGCTGAGATGGCATCGCCTTTCTGGAGCACCCAGGTTTGTTCCAATCAAAAATCTTCCTGCTCACAACCCTGGGATTGGGACCCCCATCCTAGTTAAATAGTGCCTGGCTTAACGGGCTGCTTTGGGGAAGGGCGGTACCCCTGCGGCTGCTCTGGGAGCTGCTTTCTGGAAGTCACAGCTGCCTGCAAGTTTTAATGGGGGCAGATGTAAATGATGCAGAAAAAATTAACTGGCTCAGGTATGCTGTCTCTGGAGCTCCTTGCGGGGCTGTAAAACTCGCCGTGTTGCTCCTTTGTCTCCGGCGGTGGCTCTGATGCCACGATTCTGCTGTTGGGGAGGAAGGATGGCTGCACAGCCCTGCTGCTGGCTGGGATGAGGACAAATATGTGCAATTCCCCGTTTTGACAAGAATTTCCTATGTGGGAAATAACTCACGGTGCAGTTCCTCTTCTTGCACGTCAGGCACAAAGGAGGTGAACGTGTGGCGAGGCGCTGTCAGGGCAGATGCCTTTACCATGGGGCTTATTTCCACTCTCTTCTCCCCCCCAAAAAAAGGCAGGAACAGCTTGCTTGGATGGATGTGGAAGGCAGCTCGCATAAATCCCATCCTTTTTCCCCATCGTGATATTGGGGCTGTCGCTGCGCTTGTTGGAGGACGAGGCTGTTCAGCGTGCAGCACAGCAGTGCTCCGGCAGTCGGGGCTGCATAAATAACGGCGAGTAGACGGAGTTGCTCATTAAGTACGAACTCGGGGGTGAAGTATGGAAGTCTTAGGCACTGAACCCTTCTTCTGTGGACTTGGAAGAGGGGGGCGTGGAGCTGTCAGGATGATTTTTATCTGAAGTGAGCTAGAAAGCATCCCCAGCACAGCCCTGGCAGGCTGGTTATAACATCCTTTCGGTGCCTACCCTGAGCATTGGTGCTTTGCCAGCTGTCGTTGAGCGCTCATTACTTCCCCTACCTGCGTCCCTCCTTGCCTGGATGTTGTGGAAGACCGGCCCATTGCATTGCGTCCCCGGGTGTGTTTTTCTTCTGCCTCTTTCCTGCCTCCTTAGAAACCAGAGTTATTAACGTGGAGACAGGCTGCGTGGTGTCTGGAACGAAAAGGCCGTGGTGGGACCCTAGGTGCTGTAGAAATGCTGTAATTTGGGCAGTCCTTTGTCTCCTGTGCGAGCCCTTAAGTGACCAAACAAGGCTGTTGTTGCTGCTCTGCTGGCTCTGGGTCTGGTTTTGTGCTTACTGGCCGGCAACGTCCAGCTGGAGGGGCTCCGGAGCAATTCCTCCTCCTGGATCCCAGTGGGCGTTTGCTCTGGGATGGCTCTGATGGCTCAGTGTGTGTCAGCTGGACCATGGCTCGGAGACCTTCAGGATGTGAACCACGCATGGCCCGTCCTCTCTCATCACCCCTGGCTGTGCCCTGCCGGGATGAAACATCCCGGCCGCATCCTGCGCGTGGCATGATTCACACACTCCTAGCACATAAATCTAAGAAAGTGGATTTGGGGAAGAACTTGCCTGCCTCCAGTGCAACTTGCCTTTAAATTATTTAACAAGCTTCTTAAGCAACTCAGCCATTTTGCATGGAATTTGTCAAGGCTCCATCAGCTATATACAGTGCAATGTGACAGCCATACTTTTATTACAAGCAGTGTATTAATCTTGGAATAGTGCTATTTGTTTTCCTCTCTTGCTTTTATGGTGCTTAAAAGCATGTATCTTCTCCTGAAAATCAATAACTAAAGCTATGAATAATAAAAAACACTGCAGTGAATGGCTCATAGAGATCCTATGGCTGTAAGTTGCAGCAGTAATGACTCTGTTTGCTATCCATTAAGTACGTGAACTCAGAAGAATTATGCAGATTATAATAGCTGTATCAACATAAGTATGTTTTGCTGATAGACTTTCCTGATTGGATCCACGGGATATAAGCCTGCTAATCCCCTGTGCAGAAGACCTGATTATATTAGAGTGCTTTGCAGATCTGCAGATAGAAAGTTAAGAAACAATTAAAAATGTTGGCCGGTGTGTGTGGGATTTCTCAAAAGCACTCCGGTTGCTGCTGCGTTTGTTTCTCTTGAAGCAGATGCATTTTTTTTTTTTTCTCCATCTTTGGTGCAAGCCGAAAGAGCCCAGCTCCGAGCTCTGCAAATGTGCATCTGCAAAATGGCGGGTGTGCCAAAAAGCGGGATTTGCCCCGTGAGCAGCAATTGCTCGTCCAAGTGGCCACCTGCACCTATGCGTGCTGCCTGCACGTGGGGCTGCTGAGTGCACTGCATGTCTGTGTGCCACGGACCCGTTCTTGCTCCCCCCCCCCCATGCCCGCAGCCTTCCAGAGATCTGCTGGCTGAAGCTAATAATGGAGCTGCAATGAAAGGAAAACCAGCCTGTAATTAAAAAATCTGCTTGCTGTGCACTTGACAGTCTTCAAAGTCGTACAATTTTGTATGTAAAACTTTGCATGTAAGATCTGCTTATTAATATCACCTTGCTGCTGTAGTGTGTCACCTCGGGAGATGACAGTAAGCTCTACAAACTCTGCTCCACTTCTTTTAACAATGCCTCAGATTTCTTACAGGTGGGGAAACTGAGGTGCAGAGACGTGACAGATCCTGCTCGTTCATCTTTCTAAGCCGTGCTGCTTCCCTGATGCTATGTAATGGCTTAAAAAGAGATGAAAACTTTCCACGGCGTGGGATGTAGGGGAAGGGTAATGTATCTAAATTCCCCGTCCTCCTGTCTAAATCTCCTTGGTTGTGTCTGTTCTTGTGCTGCCGTGGGCTCTTTGGTCGCGAGCTCCTGGTGCCTGACGAACACCTTGGCTCCCCTCTGCCTTCTGCACGGATGCCCGGAGAGGTTCTGGCAGGAGCAGAAAGGAGGTCGCAGCGCATCAGGACTCAGCAGAAAGAAAAAAAAAAATAGAAAAATCCCTCCAGTCAGCATAGATGCATACACAATTTTGAAATACACTTTTCTGGGGAGAGGGTAGTGGTGGGGAGATGAAAGCACCTTTCCACCAAGGTATCTTCCAGCACCTCTGCTTCATGCTGAGTGATCCCATGGGGCAGGGGAGAGCAGCCCCTGTGTTTTTGTGCTCATCCCAGCTCTCTTGTTTGCAGCACAGCTCCTCAGGGCGGTGGGGAAAGCCAGACCTGGGAACTTCCACTCCTCTGAGTGGGGCTTGGCCAGCAGGAGTAAGTGGAGCGTGACTTTTGTCCTTGCATCTGGCTCCCAGCCAGCACCCAGCTTGAACTTTTTCCTAAAATATGGCCAAAAAAAGCAAAAGGAAGTTTAGGGCTTGATGGTACCACAGGACAAACAGGTCTTAATGATGGCTTGAATCCCATCTAGGATGTGCATGCTCTTAGTTGTGGTTTGCAGGCTGCTGGGGGGGAGTGAAGGGTGTTATCTGACATTACTGTAGCAGCAGTTATAGGACTGACGTGCGCTTCCCCATGTAGAAGAAGAGCAAGGGCATGGTTTGGGTTAGCAGGAGGAATTAACCTCACAACACCCAGCACTGATGGTTAGAGAAGGGGATGCCCTTTCCAGAGCAGCAGAGCAGGAGGCAGGAGACGCCATCTCCCCTCTGCCCTGTGCTGTCCAGGCCAGGAAGGCGCTGCCTGGAGCCGCAGCAGCTCGCCCTACACCGGCTGGCATCCCATTAGCAAATAAAATTGTTATTTTCGGGATAACGCTGTGAGTTAATGTGATGTGTGCATCGCGAAGCCCCAAACGTGCTGCATGCAGAACTGGGCGCGTTGCAGTGATGAATGTCATGCAAAACTCCAAGGCACTAATTGAAGGTGGTTTCAACAGAATATTCAATTAATGCTCTCTGCGTCGCAGACAGTCTGGAAAAGGCACCGTTTTCTCCCGAGGATCTGTGTTACTGTGCAACAAACAGATGAAAATGAACCGTTTTATGGCCTTCTAATTGAAAGTCGATGCACCGCTTTTATTAAAATTTTCATGGTGGGGGGAACTGGATGCCTCAGGGGCTTGGTAATGGGATGAGTAAGCTCCCTCTTTGCTGCCTCGCATCCAGCCTCGGGCAGAAGCAACTGAAAGCAAATGCCTGAGCCATCCCCGGTGGGATGCGTGGCGTCAGCAGGCGGCCTGGCGTCGCTCTCGGTGGGCTCCCCGCTGTTTTATTCGTGGTCACTGCACCCTTGGGAGCAGTGAGCATCCCTGGGAGAGCTGCTTCCGCAGAAACAGGTGGGGAACTTGGGTGAGGAGAGGGGGAAAATGAATTTTTCCACCCTTTTGTGGGCAGAAGGCTGAGTTTCCTCCGGTTTTTGAGTTTTTCCACGCTTTTTGTGCCCCTGTGCCAACTGAACTTATCAGTAGGAGGGTTGTGCCGAAGGAGCTTCTCTCACAGGGCAGTGGGGAGCCAAAAAATGGAACAACTTCAGAAATACAACTTCAGAAATCTCTGTATTTGCTGGCTGATACATCAAAGCTGTTAGCTAAGGCCTTCCGTGGCATTGCACATAAGTACTAATTTATGCTCTCGCATCCGATGATGATTTAGCTGTTTTAAAGCATTATTTACGATGAGTTCCTGTGCCCATTTTGCCACGGTGATAGTGTTGTGATAATGGGAATTTACAGTCCTCTCTGACAAGAGACCGTAAACCAACCGGCTGGATATTTTTTTGTATTCCTACCGGCCTAATTTGTAACATAAAGCACTTAATAATTGTTATTAATGAACCTGCTGTGGTCGGTCTACGGACCCAGCTGGAAATCACATCTGCTATCGGATTTGCAGCAAATTCCTGCGAGTGGAGGGGAGCACGAGCGCTGCTGGTGGGAGCCTTGCTCGGGCAGGACAGATTTGGGGATGATTGTGGCAAATGTGGGAAATCTCCACGCCATGCTGTTATGGGCAGAATGATGCGGAGAGGTTTAATCTGCACGTCCAGGCGATAAAACGTGTTATTTGCCCGCTTGGTTGGCTTTTATTTTGCAAAGCCAAGGACCTCTGTTAGCGTGGCTCCAGGGGGAGAGGGAGCGTTTTAATACAAACGTAAAGAAGAAATGGTTTCTTAGGGACAGGGTTTGGGGACGATGAAAATGCATGTTGCTAAACAATTGTCAGGAGAACATCCCCCGGGATTTCTGTGCCCATCCCTCATCTGAACGGAGAGCAGCCGAGGCTTTTACAGCCAACTGGGGACTACCGACTGGTTCCAGTTTGGATAGCCAGCCCGGCATGGAAGGATAACGGATGCTTCTAATTTCTCCCGCATCTTCCAGCAGGTTGTGCACGACCTTGAGAAGGACGTTTAATCTTGCCGTGCCTCCCTCCCTGGCTGAAATAAGGCTGCGTTGTAGGCCTCTGGGTTGCAGCCAAAATGGTGTAAAGCTACAGGCGGCGCGAGCTCAGCCGGCAAGCTCTTTTATTAAACCTTGCAAATCTCGCTCCCGGTAGCCCCCTGTTTGTTCAGGCTTCGGTGTGTTCACTGAGTTGGGATAACAGGGTCTGATGCTAGTGGAAACATCTCGTCACTGACGCAGAAATGCCATATTAGAATATTTTCTGGAAGGTGTGCCCGTGCTTTCAAGTGCTGATGTCGGTAATTAGATGGCTTCAGAGGGTCTGAGCATCGAGAATCCCCTAGCCAAGCCCTCGACTCGCAGCCCTGCGCATTGTCTGCGGCTGTTGCAATGAGGTAATGCCTTGAAGTATCACCAGCAGGTCTTTGCAAGAGGAATATTTTGCATAATTGGTTTCTGACAAGGCCTAAAATACTATTTAGAGTTACACGGCTGCGTGTTAATTTATGCCTGTACTCCTAAGCGTAACTTTGTTATATGGCAGTGTTATTTACGACGCGAGCTCAGATCTATTGTGTGTTGGTGATAGCGCTGTGATAATGGAGATATATAGCTAGTTGTGGCAAGAAGCTATAAAAGAAATGGGGAGATGTTTCTCTGCAGTTATGGACTTAATTTTTTAATGTGAGATATGGTAGTGATTGTAAGTGATGTGATCTGATAGTCAATAGCAAGCAGGTTGGCAGAGCGTTTTTTTTTTTTTTTGAAATAACTTTCTTTTGGATGATGCTTTTAAGCTCCTGCTGAGTCTGATCGCCTCCTCCGCTGTTTTTAGTGACTTAAAATCAAAATTACGGGTATTAACTTGTTGCTTTTTTGTTTCTATTAAATACCATTCTCACGTTTAGTTAAAACTTAAATCATATGAAGACGTTAATCCTGTATATTTACTCTGACAAAGCTTAGCCCAGCAGAGATGAAAAATTGCATTTTTATGTAGTCATTTTGATGTTCCTTGGCAGGTTTGAGCGCTTTTGCTGTGTGGAAAGGTTGACTTTTCTGTCCTCATCCGAGGCGAGAGTCCTGAAATACTTGGATGCTTTCCAGCCCTTCCACCGGAGAAGGTCTGGCTTCAGCCGCACGTGTCGGTGCCTGTGGCCCTGTTTTGGATGGGACTGAAGCGCTTGGATTCAGAACTCCGTCAAAACGTTACAGGCAGGAACATGTCTTGGTTTTGCATTAGCTTATTTGTGTCGTACTTGACAAAGCGCAACAGGAAACGATTGGGGAAAGCAAGTCTGAGGTTAAAGTTGTCTCAAAACAAAGAATGCAAATGTGGAGTCGTGAGAAGTATCAAAGCAGGGTGATTCGGAGCTGTCGGGTGTTATTTCTCCTCTTCTGTGAAATGAAATTTCTGCAGGGAAAAAGGCCTGACTCTGCACAGTGCTTCACTTCCAACTAATCTTATTTTTCTGATGGAAAACGGTTCCATCCGAGCTTCTTTCAGCCAGGTCTGCAGCTTGCCCTTTTTGGGCCAGATTTATTCCTTCCCTCAACACGTTTCCTTGTAATCGAGACAGCCCCAAAGCTCCAGGAAGGGAATCAAAACAGCCGTGGGTACTTCAAAGCATGGCAGTCGCTCTAGCACGCCGCGTTAGATGTCCTGTGGCCGCTAATCCAGCGTGGGATGTGACCCTTCCCAGGTGTCCCCCTCTCTTCCAGAGACCTTGAAAAGAGCCCTGATGGACTGAACTCAACTTCTGCTGAAATCGCCCGCCTGCGAGATTTTCCCTGTGAAAACGCAGGGGATTGGGGGATCTGAAAGAAGTATGAGCCAGATGAAATGAGAAACGAGGGGAAAACAGGCAACACGCATGGGCAGGCGAGGCGTTAGCAAGATGGAAAGAGTAAAGGCTTTACTGCGAACAGTAAAAGCCAAGATGAAACTATCACACCGCACATAAAGCTCACAATTTACCAATAGCCCGGCTGCGGTAAATCACTGCTGAGCTCCAGCCGAGTAGGAGCAGCTCTGGTGTGTGGAGTGTGCAGGGAGAGGAGGGGAAAGGGGGTTGCAAGAGCAAGGAGGACCAAAGTGGAGGTCATCGTGTCGTGGTGCCATGGTTTGGGGTGGAAGGGACCTCAAAGGTCCTGCCTGCGTGTGGGACAGGCCTAGGACTGACTAAGCGGGGTCTGTAAAGGGCAGATCATTTCATGGGACAGTCTAGGGGATGTGAGGAAATGGCTTGTTCTTGGCTTCCCCACGGGCTTTCCAGCGTATTTATAATTTCCTGGGAGCTCCTCGTGGGAGTAAAACTACCTCCGTGTTTTGGTGTATCAGAGTGAGGCCCACAAGAAATGGAAGAAACGTGTTGTTTAGTCTGGAAAGCTCATTCCTAAGTGATGCAGAGGATGCTTGTTAATATTCTCTCTGAAGGCTGCTCATGATGATTCTTCACTTTTTACATCACATTTAAAAATTTTCTTTAAACTGCTATCACTTAAAAATCTTTTTAGCAATTATGGTTATTTAAAAAAAAAAAAACTTAAAGAAAATCCCCAAGGTCAAAGCAGTTTCATCTTTATATGGATTGCAATAAATTACTTGGAGTCTATTCATAGGTTAGGGAAGACCTTTTTATGGAGAAAGGATCATTATGGAGTTGCCAGGTCGTTAATTACATTGGGTTCTTCCACTCGCGATGTGAGTCATTTCCATGAAGCAGCGAAGATCATGGTGAGAGATAATGCAGTAAAAAGTGCATTAAAATGCTTCGAATGTCCTTTGCTCATATCTGTACATCAGTCAGAGCTACAGCTGATTCCAAAAGGGCACTGCCAATTTAAATCAATAAATTTTTACTGGTTCGGCTGTGGCCCGTGTAGATACTCAGAGTCGAGGCAGGGGGCTGGTAGCACACTCGTCGTTGATGCTCAGAAGTATTAAAGTTTAATAGACTCTCCAGTCCCATTCTGGCTGGCTGGCGTGTTGGTGCAAAGCCACAGCTGCTCCGTTGCTGTCAGCGGAGGGATGCAGGTGTGCGAGCAGAATCTGGCCCTCCGTGCCTTATTTACCACTCGAACCACCTGCTTTAGGAGATAAAGCAGCTGCTATCTCTCTAGCTTTAAATGTGACATTCAGCCAGTCATGTGCCTGGTCCCCTCATCACTTTAGATGCTTGTTGATTTTTTTCTTAAATGTCAGAAGAGTTTTTAAACTTCATTTGGATGCGGCTGCCAGGCGGCGGTGGCAGCGCTGTCACCTCCCGCGAGGTCCCTCTGCCTCCGCACCAGTGCTGCTGGCGCGCGGCTGCCGACTGCAGTGCCGAGGTGGGGGCAATTAGCCCCCTCCTTTATTAACAAGGAGAGATTCTTGCTGTCATTTACCTCCCCTACGAACGCCGTCCTTTTTTGCAGGCATCAATCCGAGCCTGGGGACGGGCTCTTTTCACCCCGTTTTCCTTCCGTCTCTTGATGGCCAGAGAGGGAGCAGTACCAAGTGCAGCCTGGCTTCCTTTTTTTTATTTGAGGTGCTTGCTCTTAAAATGTTTGCCAAAATGCCCCTCGGAACCATGGGTTGCCCTTGGTGTGAAGCAATACCAGCTCAAGTCCTAGCTCTGTGCCTGGGACAGTTGGCAAATGGGTCCCATCCATCTCCCTGTCAGCCCTGGGAGGCTCCTCAGTGAGACTGAACTTGGCCTGGTCAAATATTTTCTGTCTGGTCGTTTTTCTTGTCTTGTGGAAGCAGTTTGCGGCTGGGCCAGCATCTAGCTCCCACCAGCTCAGCCTCATCGCTTCAGGAGGCGATGCGTTATCGAGGCGCTGCTCGGCGCTACCCTCGGGCAGCCTTAGGAAAACAGGCCGTAGCTGGTTTTTGGAGAGAACTGCCCTGCTCGTGGTCCTTGTCCTGACCCAGGAATGGGCATCAACAAGGCTGGTCTATGAAAAGACCGTTTGCAAGGTCTCCCTGGTGGTTGCTCATGAACGTTGAGGGCTTGTGGAAGGGATCAGGTAGAGGTTTCATCTCTGTGGCTCCGGCTCCCTGCTGCTGCTGTTGCCGGTTTTGATGAACGCGTCCCTGCTCTGGAGGTGAAGCTGGGAGAAACTTCATCGATGCCAAGGAAGCTCTGGGAATGGGTGGCTGCTGGCTGGATGCTCTGAAGCTGCTGGCACTGCAGGTGGTGCGGGGAAAGCCGGGTTTTCTGAAGCTTCATACCTACTTCGGGTTATGATAATAAATATTTATTAAGGAAAACTGATCCCCTTTTCACTTCAGTGTTCTCCTTAAGCTCCATCACGCTGATTTGGTGGTGGAGAACCTCAAGCTGAGGCATGCTCTTTCTCCTGGACCCTCCTCTCACCATGGAGGTGATGGCATCAGGAAAAGAGCAAAGGGAAAGCTCTTGGAGGCTCTCAGCTCTGTTTCTGCTTTCTCTCTGCTCAGGTTAGGTGTTTTGTTCAGCCCTGGTTGCGGCTGGGAAGGCAATCCATCCTGAGCCACGCTCTCCCATGGCTGGCTGGAGCCCTGTTAGGGGGTTTATGAATCTGCAAACCTAGAGGAAAAGTGTCTTCTGCATGGAAAGGACCATTCTCGATTATCAGCGTGGCTATCGGGGGGGGATTTAAGGTTATGGAGGTCTTCAAAGCACGCTGAACATGGAGCTGATCAGCAGCTGCTCTGTGCCAGCATCGCTTTGTATCGCTGGAGATCCACCCGGAGACGGGCTGGGGTAGCTTCGGTAAGGCCACGGGGACAGATCTGCGGGGCGTCAGCAGGGGGCTGAGATGCGGGGTTTGTTGTGAGGATGCTGAGCCAGAGGGAACTTGGAAGGGGAGGAGGAGGACGGGTGATGCATGGCTGCAGCACATCGGGTGCTGCTCTCGCACAATTTACAGCGTTTGCAGCAGCACCCGAGCTCTGCTCCGGAGAGGGGCAGGGCGGCTGTGGGGCAGGCACAAACGCGCCGTGTCTAATCACGAGCTCAAAGCCTTCACCATCAAACCTTCAGCTCTTCACAGTCTAATTACAACTTGCCTGGTGCATTGGTTACGATGAGCAATGAAGATATAATCGCTGCTGTTATTTGTCCTTCCTGGCTCCAGCTGTTAAAACAATTCCTCCTTCATAGCCCAGCCAATTTCATGGCTCTAATGCGTCCCCGCCGCTCCCAGCCCGCTCCCGCATCCCGCGCGTCGGGCGCGAGGCACCGCAATCTCCATGAAAGCAGCCTATTTCCTGCATGAAGCCCGTGAAATTGGGAAGATAATATTTTCAGAGCTGCCGGTACCCTGATTGCATGTTTGTTTGAAATGACAGTTTATGTTGTCTCTCTCTTTCATTAGGGAGGTTCAGCGATCGCGATGTTATTAACTAACAACAGCACTCACTGCATATAAACATGATTCCGCAGAGACACTCCAAGGAGCACTTGAAGGCAGAGGGGAGGGAGATTGAGAAGGAAGAGAGATGCTGTGCTTCTTGCCTTTTTTTCCCCTCTCTCCTTTCACTGGAAGGAAGGCTTGGAAGGGATTTTTAGCTAGATGAGAAGCTCAGAAGCGTTTCATTTTGTACCGAGGTTCCCTGACAGCGATGGGAAGCGGAGCACCGACTCCCCAGTGTAAGATGCCTGGCAATTCCTGCAGCGCCGCGCTCTGCCAGGGCTCGAGGACTTCTGAGAAGCTGCTCCCTGCCTACAGACTGCTGAGCTGGATGGCTCTGAAACAAACCCTCGCATCTCCAAACGCTCGCTGCTGGCAGGGCGCAGGCTTGATCCGCTCTCCGTGCCCTGAAGGTGGAGAGAGGAGGGTCTGCCTGTTCTCCTTCCAACTCAAATCATCCTTCAGAGCAGGCTGAGCTGCACGCAGTGGGATGCGCCGTGCCTTGCTGTAGGTGCCTCCCGGGGTCTGCAGCGTCTCCCGAAGCAGGTCCTGCCTCCACCTGGTACCCCTCGCAGCTCTGCCTCTGCACCAGACAAATGTTGTCACTTAATTAACACAGCATGACTGCAGCCCAGGCAGGCGCTAGCTGGAGCCTCATCGCCAGCCCTGTGAAATCCTCTCTGACAGGGCTGCCTTGCTTGGGGTCTGCGAGGAAAGCTGTGCCTACAGGCTTGTCTTCGTGCACTTTAGTGATGGGAATCATTATGGGCTGGCAAAGCTATTCCTTGGGGTCAGGGGAGAGCAGGGATTTTCTTTTTTTCAGATCTCATAAGCTAAGGATGTGCCTGGATGCTGAGTTTCTGGGGTTTTCATGGAGCTGTGGCTTCCCGGGGTGCATTAAAAGCCTCACTGTGCTGCCCAGGGGCAATGGGGCTGCATGAGCAGCATCCTCCCCCAGGCGGCTGGCAGCGTGGGCGCAAGCCTAAAAAAATAATTCCCCATGGCTGGGGGCTGGAGGCTGGTTTTGAGGATGCGATGAAGCAATTCAGCTTTGGCAACTGCCCTTGGAAATAGCTGGGAGACGCAGCCCTAACCGTGGTGGCAGCGTGGCTGGGTGGGCAGACAAATCCTTGGTATCCCGAGGAAGTGTAAAACAGTCTGGACGAAATGTGGGATTTGGTGGGAAACCCTCAGCCCGGAAAACAGAGGAGATGCTTACACCGTCAGGGCTGGGGCTTGTTGCAGGGGTTCTGCCCTTCTCTCTCTCCTGTCTGCGTGGTGGAAGAACAAGATGAATCGTTTTGGCGCGTGCATCAGCACCCGAGCGGCATCGCGGATGTGCTGCTGATTTCCCATGCTGCTGGTGCTGCCTCTTATTAAACATAAAAGGCTGTGGAACGGGCTGGGGGGGTTATCCGTTCCGAGGTATGGAGCTTGTTTTAAATGGAGCCAGCGAAGTTGCTGGTAGCCAGGACTGCCCGTTATAAGATCTTGTTTCCAGTGAGTTAACTCTCTGCCAAGTGATAATTGTTCAGGCTAAAAATTTCCATGCTGCACATCTGCCTCAGGCTACGTGAAATTGGGGAAAGGGGATCTTTTTTTTTTTTTGCCTCTTTAAAACAGGAGGAGGGAAAAAAAAAAGTTTGCAACAGAGCTGAAGGGATCCAGTCTCTCCATGAGATGGAGGCAGAGACTTGGAGTTTGGCAGGGGGATGTGAAGGTTGTACAGAGCTGAGAACCAGCAGGAGCAGGAAGAGGAGAGCTGGGTCTGGTGAGAGATAACTGTCCATTTTCATTACTGCCGACTCATAAACAGAAGACTCTGCTGCGGCTCTAATAGCTGCTGTCTTGTTCATCCCCATATGGGCTGGTTGGTTAATGTGGTTCTTCTGGCTGGATAGCAAAAGCATTCACGATAGGTTGTTAAAGGAGCTTGATTAAAGGTATAGCAATTTAGGAAATAGCAGAAGGCTTCTCACTCAGCCTTAATTTGGTCATTTGCATGGATTTGTTCCCTGTGATTGTTTTGAATGATGTAATTGGGTGTTATTTTCTCTATGGGAGCGTTTTATCTATTCCAAGGAAGTGCTAGCTACAGTGCAAACATGCAACCCTGGGTTCTGGTTTCTCTCTGTCCTGTCTCCAGGAATAACCATCAACCACAAGGCCAGGAGAGGCTGGTGAGCTCCTTGCATCCTGGTTTCCAGCAACCTGTGGCCTGGGGACTTCCTGAGCCAGACGTGAGGTTCAGCTCCTGCTCAGAAGCCCCGTTCTCCACGAGCCTGATCTCTTTCTGACCTTGCACGCGATTCTGCCTTCCACATCACCCTGCTGCAACAAGTTTGACAAGCTAATTAGGTGCGTGTGTGTGCGCAGAGAAGGCATTTCTTTTGGTTTTGCACTCGAACCCACAAAAAGCAGCTCCTGAACTTCAGACCTACCCATCTCCCACGGCGCTGGTGGGGGAAACCAGGGGGCCGCATCCTTCCCCTGCCCCCAGGTGGTACCCAAAGCCCCCTCCCCGGGCGAGGCGGGGGGCTGGCATCGGGCGGTGTCAGAGCCTCCCCGCGTGCGCCAGCTGATTAGAAAGCAGAAGAATGGCAAGAGAAAATGAAAATGGGAAGGAGCTTGACAGCCCATGGAGAGGTATTTCAGCTGCAATACAAAACATTTGGTGGTAATTATAGAATAACCTTCATTTAAATGCAAATAAGCCTGTAATTAAGATAAGGGCTCTGTCATTTGCCAGTATTCCTCCTTCACTCCCTTGCCTGCCATGGGTTTTGAGATGTTCCCCATCTCGCTGCGGAGCTGCCTGTTTGCCCGAGGGCTCCCGTGGCAAGGGATGGGGGTGGGTGGGTGTCACCGAGACGCAGATCTTCCCTCTGAGCCGTGCTGTCGTCTGCACCGGGCACATGATGCTCAGCAGAGGCTGCAGGTGCAGAGCTCCTGTGCCTTGTCTGGGGAGAGCCTGGAGCTGAGCTTGGAGTCCGCGTTCCAGAACTGGCCACGGTGGTGGCTGCTTCCCACTGCAAAGCTGCTTGCACCTCACCTTTGCGTAGAGAACTTCGAGCTTTGCTTGCATCTGGGGCTTTCTAGGAGGAAAAGTCGCTACCAAGATGCTAGGAACTCAATAAAGATGTATTGTTAGGTTGAGTTGGAGTGAATTGCACGTGTACTTCCAGACACCGTGTACTAATCGTATTTTGGCACTCCATCCTGGAAGCATCAGTGTCACCAGCGCCGAAAAACCTGCAGGTGACAACTTACACTGATTTTTCCTGGCAGTACATGGGGAGGCAGCTTCCTGCAGGTGCTTGCTGGGAGCCCTTGGGTGCTGCAGCTTGCAGCGGGGCTCCCTGCTGCCCCGCTCCCCCGGGGACGGGCACCAGAGCGCGACGAAGCTCTGGGAACAGCCATCTCTGGAAAGGTTAGCCAGCAACCTTTGCTTAAACTGTCTCAATCTGTATGAAATGTTATCTCTCCGCCTGACTAAAGATATGTGAGCCGAGGGAGCGGAGATGCTCCCAGATTGTATTTATCTAGCCCTTTGAAAGGGCGTTTGAGAAATTAACTCGGCAGCTTAGGAGAACTTTAATGTTTCGATAAGTGGCTGGAGCTGCGTCTCCACTTGACACCCGCCATGGAGCATCTCCATCCCGCTTCGGAGGGGGCAAACTCCCCCTGCTGCCACGTGAAAGCTGCCAGCCCCCTGGTGCTGTGGGTGCCCCTTCTTCCTGGGCTCTTCCCCCCAAAATCCTGCTGGGAACCAGCCCTTCTGTCTGGATCCGTCCCTCGCAGCTGGGAGCGGGTGATGCTCGGGCTGAGCCGCCTTCCCCAAGGCCATCTGCATTGCAGATACCCACGGAAATGCTGCCTGGCTTATTCATTTATTCCCTTTCTCTTCTTCTTCCTTTTCTGGAGACTTCTGCAGGTGGCAGAGGAGGAGGGAAGGGCTGGGTGGGCACAGACCCCGTTTTGGTGGCAGTGGGGACAGGGTGCTGGCTCGGGGTGATGTCCTCGGGGGGGATTTGGGAGCTGAGACTTGGCATCAGCCAAAATTTCAGTGGCTCCTGGGTGCAGAGGCTTTAAAAGCAACCAGAAACAGCTGGCAGTGTTAAATGCTCTCCTCTGGACTTCTCCAGCAAGGCATCCAAGGGGAACACCAGGAGACCCGGTCACCTCTAGGACGCAACGCCGAAAGGGCCGAGCTTCTTTCCAATGCCAGCTGAGCGAAGGAGGTGGGAGAGGCTGGAGCGTGGGCTTTCCCTGCTGGAGAGGACCAGAAAAGTTATTCCTGCTGGCCTGGATGATTTCTGTGCTCCCAGCAAGGTCCAGCCAGCCTCCATCCGAAGAGAGACCACGGGGGAGTGCCAAGGTGCAATTAAACAGCAAGAAGTATCAGCGGGTCACTGGGCTGCTTAGGAAACTAGCCAAAGCGGGGGGGGGGGGAGAAAAAAAAGGAAAGGGCAATTTACTGGTGAAAATGTTCTTGAATACACAAAGAATAGCCAACATACCTCTGCTTTTAATATTTGATACCTGCCTGTGAATAACTCCCCTAAATGTACAGCCAGCTCGGTGACCTCTGAAGTGCTGCTGCGCGCACCGGGGGGAGCAGAGCGCAGGTTTGGGATGAAAGCATTGTAGTGGTGAAGGGGATGGAGGAGCCCTGGGAGGGGAGCATGGGGAAGAGCCCCCGCGCTGTTCCCGCTGCCCACGAGATGGCAGCCGGTGCCCACGCAGGCACCCGCACCCCAGCACCCAACATGGGGAGAGAAATCTCACCTTGGCCCAAACCCGGTGCGCTGGGCTCCTTTAGGGCACCTGAGGTCATGAGGTGCTGGTGTCTGCCCTGCAAGGGGGGGGTGGGAAGGGTCCTGCTTCTGCACCGCTTCACGTGGACCGGGGAGAAGGTGCCATCGGGATACCAAACCCCAGAGAGGTCGGGAGTGCCCTGCTTCAGCTGGTCGGGGTCGGGATTAGTGCCAGGAACAAGACCAAGCTTGGAGAGGGTGAGCGTATCTGCAAGCTGCCCGCTCCCTGGGGGGACCCTCCCAGCACAGCACGGCCCCTCCGTCGTCCCCTGATTCCCTGGGGGCTGCAGCTCAGGGCCGTTCCCTCCTGGATGTGGGCAGATAGACCTGCTGGTGCACGCCGGCGAGGAGCTTTCCCTACGCAGGAGGGGAGCCCCGTGTCCCTGGGGAGGCACTGCCAGCGATGCCAGGGGGTTTTACCGTCGTTAGCTGTCTAATTGCGCTCCCAGGCCGAGCGCGGGTCTTGCCGTTGGGCTCCTGATGCTTTATTGATTACTGTCACTTGTAACACTTCATTTTCTCCATTTCCTCCAAATCTAAGTGGCTGATTTATTTTTTCCTTCCCTCCTCGCTGCCCTTCTGAAGTCGCTTTAAGGGCTTAGCCGTGATTTCCTACGCGTTAAATCTCTATCGAAGGGGAAAGCGGAGCCGTGGAAGGACCCAGCCTGGCACGCAGCGGGGATGCGGGATGCTCCGCGAGGGTCTCCCCTGGGGCAGGCAGGGGGAAGGTGGCTCTGCTTGCTCTCCCGGAGCTCACTGCTCCCTGTTAGTGCACGGGGGGCGACCCCATCCCTCCCTCACCCACACCACGGGCAGCGAAGGAGCCGCAGCACGGCAGAGGGCAGCAAGCCCCCGCTCAGCCAGCCCGTCCCGGTGCCCCCCCCCGAGCGGTGCCCCCCTTGCTACAATAGTTCATGTGCTACAAACAGGCCCAATTACAGTATTGATCTCCTACACGCTGGGAGCCGATGGTAGGTCCCTCCCCAGCTGGCTTGGTAAACAGAGCTCTCCATCAGCAGGCACTTCATGAACGTCACACAGCAACTTTCTCATCATCTCCCCACGGCCGGGGCGGGCGGCTCCCGGTAAGGAAGAGGCGAGCCATCTTGTGAAGAACAGCAAGAAACTGGCTCTCCTCTTCCCTCACCGCTGTGCATTTTCTGCAGTCCTAAAATCGGATCTGTTTGGGAGAAAGGTGCAAACGGGGGGCTGCAAACTTGCGAGCAGCGGGTGGGCAGCGGTGCCCCAGTTGTGCTGTGTCTTGGTGACTTTTGTGGGGCTTCCCATTTTGCACGGGTTGCTTCAGTGCACGTTTTGTGTTGGTAACGAGGGAGTGCAGCCTGTCCTAAAGCTGGGAGAGCTGCTCTGGTTTAGGAGGAAAGGTGCCCAGGTTTTCCTGCAGTGCAGTCAGCGTGCATCGCTTGGGCTGCCCAGAGGGATTGCGGTGTGAAGGAGCCATGGGCTGGATGGGGGAATCAGCTTTTCTTTTTTTTTTGCCTGCATCTTGTACCCCAAAATGAAAATGCTTTGCTCTGAGTGGGTTTCATCATCGTGAAACTGGTGTTTTTGGTGAGGAAAGGGGGGAACAGTTCAGGTTGGTTTGATTTGACGTATGCCAGGCTTTATTGCTCTCGTGGTTAAGCTGGAATATTCCATGGCTTGCAAAGCCCTGGCTAAAAGGCAGGTCCCTGAGGATGAGGGAGCTGAATATCCTTCCCGGAGTGCTGGATGTGCAGCATAGTCGTGACCTAACACGTGTGACATATGACGGGTGGATGAGACCTGCTTTTTTATTGCTCCTGGTGTACTGTATGGCAGACCTTTACTGGGCAGAAACCTCCTTCAGGGGAAGGTGTGAGTCACTTTCTCACTTAACCCTTCTGGTTGTCCCATGCTGCTGATGAAATAGGTTTGTAAACCTGTTTATTTATTTATTTTTGCTTTAAGAGTTTACTTGTAGACGCAGCTCTGCAGGAAATCTGCCTCCCTGCCCTGTCCCCGTGCAAGGGACACTGCAGAATGAACGGAGGCTTCAGAGGTGGTGCACAAGCTCCAGCAAAGCCCACTGCACCACATTGGCTGCGTATCATAACCAACAAAAGTCACGTCTATTAAAAAAGAAGAGTACAGAGCCTTGTTTTCACCGACTCCAATTAGAAATATTGCGAGAGGGTCCAGAGGTATCCTCCCGTCCTCGGGGCGGGATGCAGGAGGAATGCAGAGCAGGGCTGCGCAGCCGCCGTGCCCGCTGGTGGGAGCGATCTTCTGCAATTCAATTCAGCCTGGTGTCCCTCAGCTGTTAATATCCATTATCGGAGTGTCTGCGCACAAGGTGACAAGGACAGACGGGGAAAGGGACAGGAAAGCCTTCTTCGTGGTTTCTGGGTGTGCTTTTGCATCCGCTGGATTAAGTGGTCCCCAGCTGGCTGCGCAGCCCTGCTGGAACATGGCAGCTCCCTCTGGAAAGGGTTGGGTTGAATTTAGCGTGACTCCTGGTATGCCCCTGGCTTAAATTTTTATTAAATGGCTGTGGGAAGACTGGTGCAGGAGGTGGCAGATGAAGGGCAGGCGTTGGGCGTTGACGTCTGCTTGGTGGTGAGGTCCTGCTCTCGCTCCTTTGGGGCAGGAGGGTGCTGGTGGTCCTGCTCGAGGCACGTCCTTCCCTGCTGACCCCACGGTGCAGAAGACTGCTCTGGCTTTGCAGGTTCCTTGGGTAAGGTCAATAAGAACGAGCCAACGGGACGGCTATTTTGGTGGGGGGACTCACCAGCAAGGCCAGCACACGTGTCGGATTGAATACCCTGCTTGTATTCTTCCAGCGTTTCAATTTGCAGCCAAATCGTGAGAGTTGGATGCCGAGAGAAATCCATAGTTGCCATAACAACCAACAAACTATAATTAGTCAAAGAGTTGAGAAGAGGGGTCCGAAGAACAAATGGAAAAAGGAGCTGCTCTTGGAGGGATGCTGATAGAGATCAGAAAGCCTGGTCGCGAGCCTGTTACAGGAGAACTAATCTCTCCAGACGCCGCGCGGTCTTTAGGCCCCCAGTGGAGCTGTTTGAAGCCGTATAAACTCTGGGTTTTCTGATGTTTTCGCTCGTGGAGGACACAGGAATTAGAATCGCCCCATGCGCCGAGGCCGTCGCCTTTGAGGCGTGGGATTGGGTTGTGCCGGCGGGCTGGCGGGGGGGTGCGGAGGCTTTTCTTGATCCAGAGAGGTGGGGAGGAGGATGTGAGGAGGCAACGGAGCTCGAGGAACCCGGCTGAGCTGCGGGAAGGAGTCCTTTAGCTTGGCGGATGGGTGAGCAGCAATGCTTTGACACCACTGAGCGGCCAAAAGGTACCTTCCTGTGATGTGGGAAGGGCAAACCTCACCTTTGTGCAAGCAGCAGAGCTTTATCGGTGTCATTTCGAGCCTCTGGCTTTTTACGCGTGCCGAGGTGGCTTAAGCGAGGCGATTTCCCTCCGTGGTGGGCAGGGGAGGAAGGCACAGCCTGTCCTCCGCAGCTGGGCACCCGGGGGTCAAGGCTGAGTCTCCCGGAGGGCCGTGCTCGTACCCCCATCCTCATCATCCCCAGGTGATGGGGAACCTCCTTCGCTGGCTGTCCCAGTGGTGTGCAGCTCTCGCTGAGAAGTGGCTGAGCATCCCGGCTCCCCTGGGGTGGAGGAGCAGAGGGCAGCCTCCCTGTGGGCTGGCACAAAAATCGCCGCTCCTCTCCGGTGCTGCACCTCCGGGACTTGGCTTGCTATCGGAAATTGTTAGCAAAGCCGCAAGAAGCAGCAGCAGAAACAGCTCTGAGAGCAGTCCCGTGGCGATTTAGGTCAGGCTGAGCAGAAAAGTCCTCTCGCGGGCTCTGGGACAGCTCAGCTCCTGATTTTCAGCGTGGCCGGGTAGGAGCCGCTCTGCTGTTCAGTGCCCAGTTCTGCCAGGTGAGCACCAGCAATAAACCCCCACGTGGCGTGGGGAGAGCTAATTAGTTCAGTCGGGACCCGGGGCGGTGCTGGCCGGGCTCTCTGCCCTCTTACCTGCCTCTGCAAGGCTCTGCAGTCTTGCTTGCAGGGGCAAGAGGCAGGCAGGCAGCAGCCACGTGGGAAAAAGTCATGCTAGCATGAAAAACTACCCCTGGAACACCTCACAGACAATATAGAACAAAAAAATATATTATAATATGTCTGGAATACAATAGAAGCAAAATCTCCTGGCAGCAAACATTCATGCACTTGACTGCCAAGAAAAAAGGACCTTACAGAAGATGAGACATGAAAGGGATCCCTGCACAAAAACTAAAAGTCGGAACACAATAGTATATATTTCAGGCGTATGAAAAGGAAGTGCGACAGTAATACTAAGGAGACAAGATACTCCAACAGAACCGGGAGCTGAGCAGAGAAGAAACTCAATCAGCGGTGACACAGGCTGCATGGAGAAGGCAGCTCTTTGAATGGATCACAGTCCTTTCTTTTTTTCTTATATAAAAAAAAAAAAGGCAATCCTGCTTATTTATTTTTTTTTCCCCGGGAATTAATCTTTCTCCATTTTTCTCAGCTTGTACAGGAACAAGGGAGCACATGAATAATACATTGCCAAGACCAAAAAGATACAAGGGGCTGTGTGCACGGGAACTCGCGGCGTCGCTAACAAATACGACGCTGTGCGAGGATTGTGCTGCTGCCTTCGGGCAGTAGCAAGGGGTGTGCAGGTGAAACGGGAGCCGGGAGGGGATGAGGAGCAGCTGGGTGGGCTGCACGGGGGAGAGCTGAGGATTTTGTGGATTATCTGGCACTTGAGAGGGGTGACATATATGCAAGGCTTTCTGCCTAGCCTCAGAAACAGTTCTGTGTGTGCGCGTGCACATATTTGATAAAAGATGATTTTTATTTTTTTTTGTCCCACTTAAGTGGCTTGAGCTGGTGCTCTGAGGGCCAGGGCCTGTCACTGGGATAAAAGTGCAGGAGCTGGCAGCGCTGGGGTTCTCCTGGCCAAATGAGTGAGTGCCAAAGAGGTCCAAGAGCTGACTTTTTTACATGAAATATTCAAATGGAGTTGGAGGAGGCCTGGAAATTTTTTTTCTGTCCTTAAAGGCTACAAGAGCTTAGAGGCAGAGACCAGGGCTTTCCAGCCATTTGATGGCTCTATACGAGAGGCTAAATTCCTTTTTAATAGATTGTTCTCTCCATCCAAGATCAGAGAGCTTGCCTTTCCCCTGCACATCCCTGCCAAGGCCCCGCTGACTGCACTTCAAGCACGTACATCGCTTTTAATGATGTCCTGTAACAAGAGGCCTCCTGCAATCGCCCCGTTCAGATCTGGAGCCTCTGAAGGATGGCTCAGAAGATCCAGGTTGCAGTGCTGGAGCCCCCTGGGAAGAACCAGAAGCTCTGCTGGATGTGTCCATGCTCTGGCAGCACCAGTTTCACAGCCGGCAGTTCCAGCCCTGGTGCCGTAGCCGCGTGGATTTGCTTACCTGTGATTTTCCTGATTGAGCATCGTTTTAGAGCCCAAAAGAGGGCCGGGGAGGTCTTTGGTCTGCCAGTCTCATGGGCTGGCTGGCCTTCAGAAACTAAGTGCCCAGGTCAGGGTAGCCCTCGCTTATTATTGTTTTCATTTTCCGAGGAGTGAGCCTTCAAAAAGAAAACCCTGGCACCATCTGAGCTGAAGTCAGCCCGCCTCCCTTGCGAGGGGATGCCCGGGGATGCAGCTGGAGGCAGCTCGTGCTGAAGATGAGTCTGCAGAAATGTGAGAGCCTGGCGAAGGCAAGAGCAGCTTGTGCAGGCATCCCGTCCCCAGGGACGTGCAGGGAAGGTCCCCGTCTCGCAGAGGGCTGCTCCCCTGCCAGGGAGGAGCAGGGACAACCAGGGGCTCGGGAGGACAGGACCTCGTTGATGTGCCCGGCTGTTATTTTTGTTTACCTGTCCTAATGCTTTTTTACGGGGCTGCCATAAAGAGCACTCATTAGACAGTGTTGATTTTCATTAATGTTGATGCACCAAAAGCTTAATCAATCTTCTGTGACCAACGACCCCGCTCCCGAGGGAGAACAAAGCTGTTGAACAAATTAGCCGTGCAGATTGGAGGCAGAGCTCGCAGATGTGACAGCCTGGGCACCACACCGGATTCGTGCAAGGTGCCCAGGAACAACAGCACCCAAAGAGCACCCACGCACCCTTTACACCTTGGCTGCAGC
Organism: Cygnus olor; assembly: GCF_009769625.2. NCBI lineage: Eukaryota > Metazoa > Chordata > Aves > Anseriformes > Anatidae > Cygnus > Cygnus olor. Next base: position 5,558,539 of record NC_049190.1, on the reverse strand, counting down.
GTGCAGAGTTGTTAATGGGCTCAGCTGGACTGCCGGCGCGCTCTGCTCCCTTCCTGGCTGTGCTGCAAAGTCCCCGTGGGGTTGCCAATCCCTCCTTCCTCAGGGCTGTGCTGCCTTGCCCTTGGTGGTGAGCACAAAGCTGGCAGGGGGCTATGAGCGTAAAAACCGTAGAAATTTAAGAGGGGTTGGTTCTGCAGTGAGAATTGGCTTTAAAAAAAAAAAAAAAAAAAAGAGCATCCCCTTCATCTTTGCTAGAGCACACTGCTTGCGGCACGCGTGCTGGGCGAGGAGCATAAACGATTTGAGCGCTTTCCATGGAGCAGAGGGGACATCCACATGCTCGTGGCCTGAGCTGTACCCGGGGAGGCGATGAAATTCTGCTAACCACAGCCAGAAGACCTGACTCAGAGCCTGTGCTCCGCTCTGCAGCATCCCTCCCGGCCCCAGGTGACGGCACTGGGCTGCCGGGGCCGTGCGGGATGCTTGGTCCTGCTCCTCGGGGCTTGCAGACCCCCGGGCAGCTGCCGGGGTGGTAATGACTTTGCTTCTCCTTCCTGGGCTGGATCTGAATGGCTGGTCTGGAGGTGAAAGGCCCCCGTTCCCATTACCGATCCAATTTCCCGGACTTTTACCGGGTAGATAGGAATTGCCAGAGCGGAACAGCCTGATGGGCCATTGAGCCCAGTGTCTCCTCTCTGACTGCAGCTACTGTTTGGCATGTAATTAAAAGCCTTTGTGTTATTTGACTTGTAATTTAATATCACCCTGCCACGTACGTATCTCATTCAAGAAAGAATAGGCCCCGACGTTTGCAGAGATGGGAACAAGTCCCCTTGCGTGCTGCGTCCGTGGGGTTGGCTCTGCTCGTGCCATACATCACTCCGTGCACACGGGCATTAACTGCACCCTGAGCGTGTGCTGTGTGAGGTTCGGCGTGTTAGCAGGATGCTTCCCTCTGGCACGGGGGAAGGGTTTGTTTGGGGAGAGCTGAGTTTGCAGGGAGCAACGGCGTGGCTGCAGCTGGGGGAGCTGCTCCGTGATTTATTGGGTTCTGCTGCAAACGCTGAGATTAAGGAAAGTGCCTTAAATGGTCCTTAAAAGCTGGCTTCGGTCGAAGAGATGAGCCCGTACGATTACTCCCTGTCTGCTTCCACGCAGGCTTGCTGGAGCCCCTCTCCGCTGACATTGCCGCTTGACTTTGCGCTGGAGCAGATAAGCGGGGCGCTGAGCCCCATCCATCAGCTCTGCCCGAGGGCAGGGCGGGGAGCAGGCGGCAGGCACGCATCGAGCCGCACGCAGCGGGGCTTGCTGGCAGGTGCGTGCCCGGTCCTATCGTGTTGACGGAGGCTTGCATTGCTCTGCCTTGCAGCGATAGCCACCCAGCAGATCGCAGTCTGCTGCTCCTTCTTCGGTGTGTCACGTCCCGGGTAGGAGTCTGGTTTTGACTCAGAATCGCTCAGATCGCTCCGGTTTTGATCAGAAGCAGCGAGAACCTCTGAAACTGGATCTTAGCATCTCTGAAAACCTCGTGCTGGCCACTTTGCAGGGAAAAGCTCATTTCAGCGAGGGTTTGCAGCAGCACCAGGGCTTGCCAAACTGCCGCGCTCTCTCCAGGGTCCCTCTCCGTAGGGGGGCTGTACTTAAGACTGATTAATTTGCCCACCTGAGTGCTATTCCCTCTAATTGACTGAACCTACAAGAAAACAAACCCGTGCCGATCAATAGAGAAATAATTTTGCAAATTGTGGGCATAAATCATTCCCAATCGGCGTGTGCTCACATTCGTTAATGAATAAACCAAACAAAATCAATTTTCTTTATTAAAATGCAATTGTTCCATCTATTATTACTTTAGGCAGGCGACGCGAGGAGGAGGAGGACGATGGTGGCTGCTCATGTGCCGCAGGGCTGCGACGGGGAGCCGCCGGCGCTGCCGTGCTCCTGTCCTCGTGCATCGCACCAGCGGGTGCACCGTGCTCCGTGCGTGCCAGCCAGCCGAGCTCCGAGGGGTATTAATTAGTGTCATTACTGCAGTATTTCTATCTGCAAGCAGGAGATAAAGGCACCAGGTCCCAGCGCCCGTGTCGATGTTTTGTGTCGCTGCTGTTGTCACCGACCGCTCACGCTGCAGCCGCTCAGCCCCTGGGGTGGGAGCCGTGCTCCTGGTTTTGGGGGCTCGTGCTCTCCAGATCTCCCTTCTTGGCCCCTTGTGCTTGTAGCTGCAACTGGCCAGCCAGGCAGCCACTGCCTTGCTCTGTCCTTTGGCTTTTCCATCATCAAACCATGGTGATTTTCCCCCGTAAAGCACTTTTGGGTCCAGAGGGGCACTGTGTTGCATCCAAACTGCTGCCCTACTCACAGACGGAAAGCAGTTTGCGTTTGCCTCTGCAATAGGAGAAGGATCAGGGCTGCTTTGTGTCCTGATTTACAGCCTTTCTGGCCAGGAGAAGACTTGCTCTGGGTCGTTTGCCTCTTTCTATATGTGATAACTGCCTTCAAGAGCTGTGCGGGTGCCCGAAGAGTCTGCTCAGAGAGCCCCATCTTTTTATTGATTTTTTTGAATAGTACAAATGAACAAATAACAGTGCAACAATAAAAATGGGGGGATAAATAATCTCGTACTTGGCATGCTTGGCTGAGTGGGACTGCATGAAATGCAACGCAGACGGGCGCCCGGAGAAGGTCAGGTTTTTAAATCTAGACTGGAGCTAAGTAAAATATTGGCTAACTAACTGGATTCCAAAGCTCATAAAACGTTGATAGTGCTGAATGTCGTCTAGAATATATCTCCTCATCTTTTAGACAGGGAGCCAGTGCTTGCCTTGATCTTCCCTCCCCGGGGAGATGCTCCTCTGGCGCAGGAGGCAGCCAGGAGCAGGAGAAGGGAGCCTGTCAAGTGCCTTGTTTTCCTCCGTGTTGGCAGGGCAGAGCCGGAAAGGTTGCTGGGGTTAAGAGCAGCAGCAAAAGCTAAGCTATAAGCGGTGCTTCAAGTCGCCGTGCTTTGATTTCTTAAGCTGAGCCGCGGGCTGGGATCGCTGCGGAGGATGCTGGGGAGAGGCAGCGGGAGAGGAGCTCCGGGCTGCGAGCGTGGCCAAGCCTTTCCCTGCCTGCGTCGGCGTCAGGAGGTGGGGAGGTGTCCTCCATCCATAGCTGGGCCCCGAGGCATCGCAGGATGGCCCCTTGTTGTTACTGTCCTGGACTCAAAAGGGGAAGCCAGGGTTTGTCTGGCGCTTGACGCGAGGAAGATGCTTCTCCTATGAAGACAGGCTGAGAGAGCCGGGGATGTTCAGCCTGGAGAAGAGAAGGCTCCGGGGAGACCTCATTGAGGCCTTTCAGTACTTAAAGGGGTCTTATAAAAAGGATGGAGAAGGGCTCTTTACTCGGGTAGATAATGATAGGACAAGGGGGAATGGTCTTGAACTAAAAGAGGATAGATTTAGGCTAGACATTAGGAGGAAATTCTTCCCTGTAAGGGTGGTGAGGCCCTGGCACAGGTTGCCCAGAGAAGCTGGGGATGCCCCATCCCTGCAGGCGCTCAAGGCCAGGCTGGATGGGGCTTTGGGCAGCCTGATCTGGTGGTGCCATCCCTGCCTGTGGTGCCATCCCCGACCGGGCTGCTCCCGCAGCGCAGCGCACAACAGTGCCTACCACAAAGGGGAGCGGGGAAGACAAGTCGGGTAATGTTCGCGTGGTGCTTTGAAACAGAAAGGCTTCTGAAGTCGGGATCTGGTTCTTTGCGTTGCTTCTCTCTCCTCTTTGTTCCCTTCAGGGCCCCGTAAGGAGTGCGGCTCGGTGGTGTGCCGGTGTCAAGGTCTGCTGGCCTCTTGCTCCCCGAGAGAATTACGTCCTCCCTCGGCGGCTCCACTTCAAGGCAGCGCCTTCAATTGGTATTCCTGGTGCGGCGTTTGCTCTTGAACATAGTGCATTTTTATTCAAATAAAGGTATCGATCGTCGAAGATGTAATGGGGAAAATAAATGAAAACAAATAAACAGAGAAGATTTGTACTGAACTCCTTCAAGGGCTGGTTCTGAAAGTCAAGGAACCGTCCGCGCCCCGCGCAGAGCAGGGCGATGGAGCCCCTGTCTCCTTGATTAGCGTGTGTTTGGGAGGTGTGTATGGCAACAGGAGGGATCTGCCAGTAAGTTAAGGGCTGGGACAGACTCCTGCTTGTAAATACTGCTCACAGATGTGCGTGGCCTGCCCTGCTTACCGAAATACCCCGCGTCTGCTCACAGGGTGCTCTCCTCCACGTGTTCCTTGGCTGGCTTTGGCCAGGCTTTCAACCTGCAACAGCCCCGAAGGATTTAGGTTTGCGCTTTGGGTCTTCTGTCACTTAGGGCTTTTGCCAGCCACTTCTTTTCTGTGTCTGATGCCAGGAATGCGCTCGTTAGTTTGAAGGATGAGAAGCATCGTACGCAGCTCGTACCACTGATGAAGGCCCCTTCAGCACCGGGCAGAGCTGCAGCTTTGTTACCAAGAACAGACATTTCCCTGGTAGTTGTTGCTCCTCTGAGAGTTTTGCAGTGGGGTGAGACTCATGTTTTGCTAGAAATATTTCCAGGCCTTGTCATTGATATGAAGGCCAGCAGCATTGACTGAAACAATTACGACTATATATATATATTTTTTTTTAACCTGTTGCATTGGGGCTGTTAAAGGTGAGTTGTTCAGCAATGCTGTATTTTTGCACCCAAGTAATAGAATTTAATTTCTCATTCCTATCAGACTAAATGCTTTTACGTTAAAGGCAGCCAAGGAAACCAAAGTGAAAGCTTGGCTCTAAAGCACCCCCAGCCTTTAGGGATGCCCTTTCCACACTGGCTGCAGAGAGGTTGCAGGGCTGCGGGGATGGAGCAGCACAGCCAACAAGGAGCAAACACCCGAGCTCATGCTGCAGTCCTTCATCTGTCCCTGATCCCTGTCCCCTGTGGCCCTGGTGCCCGTGGCTGGCTCTGTGCGGCTCCCACCAGGGTTTGTGCGGCAGCGGGCGAGTGATGGAGTGCGCCGGGGAGCTGGCCGGTTCCAGCTGACAAGATAATGAACTGCCAAATAAAGCACGGGAGAAAGGGAAATCCATGATAAATCCACCTCTCACGCACCGCGGAGGAGACGGATAAACTCCCTCTCCCCTCCTGACAGTGGGATTTTTCTCTCCCGAGCCCGCTGCAGGAGGCGCGGCAAAGAGGCTGCCCTCCTATGGCACGGATGGACGGACAGACGGACACGGGGGTGCGTGCCATCACCATGTCCCTCCCTGTGGGGCCGTGTCCCTCTCTGTTGCTGCTAAGGGAAGGTCAAGCCCTTGTGCTCAGCAGGTGGAGATTCATTTTGGGGCCGTCAGGCTCCTGTTTTCCTCCTCATGGTTGGAGGGGTCCTGCCCCTCTACCCTCGCTGCTTCCCCAGCCAGGTGCAGATCTAACCCGAGCCCTCAAATCCCGGCCCTGCTGCCTCCAATTCTTCCGTCGCCCTCTCTGTGGGACCTGGCACAGCCTGATTTTTTTTTTTTCTGAAATCAGTGAAATGCATGAATTGGTGATTTCCCAACTTCAGCAGCTGAAGGCAGGCGTGTGCTGCTCCCACCCTAATTGCTGGGGGGGAGAAAAAAAAAAAAACAGCAAAAAACACATCAAGGAGGGGCAGCAGAGAGGCACATTAGCGCAGCAATGGGGGACGGATGGACGGGGTATTTCAGGTGAGGGCTGCTCACTGAGGCTGTGCATTAGCGGAGCTGCAGGAGGAGCAGGGCAGGAGCTGAGGTGCATCAGAAAAACACTTTAGCGCGTGGGCCATGGACTGGAATAACGAGGGTGGCGGGGGTCAGCACTGGGTGCCCAGGACGGATTTGGGGTGTGCTGCGTGCCGGCTCCGTGCCCGCTCACCGGCTCTCAGCTCCCCCCGGCTTTGCCCAGCGGCTCGGAAGAGGTCAGCCGCTTATTTTCAGTGCGCTCGCTCTCCCAACTCCTTTCAGTGTCTGATTAATAAATCATGAAGTTTGCCCAAGCCTCCCTCTGTCCCCACCCAAATACAAACATTCCCCGTCACCGCCACCTTGCAACCAGCAAAGCTGCTCCCTCTGACAATCAATTACCCTCCGGAGATGAAATTATTGTTTAATGGCTTTTGGAACAGGCTCCTGCTCTGACATTCATCACAATCAATAATGCATCAGCGGGGACAAAAGAAATTACCTGCCTCCTGCTAAGTGAAAGAGTCCATTTGTATTCTGCACGGCCCCTTTGCGCCCGCTGAGCCGAGGGTGGCTGCTGAGCAGGGGAGCTCGGGCAAAGTTTGCTCAAACTTTGCTGTTGGTGCTCTCGTTAGCAAGATTGGGTGTGAAAGCCACAGGATGAGGGATACCGAAGGGGGTGAGGGTGTGGTTTGGGCTGGTTGGGGGCTGGAAAGGGAGCGGGGACCATGGGGGGGGATTTGGGGAGGTTGTGGGTGTCCCCGAGCACGTGGCAGCGATGCTAAGCCTGGTGTGGGTTTCTTTCCAGCATCCTCTCGTGCAGCGCTGCTTCTCACCGCGGCTGGGGTTTGGTCCTTATCTCAGACAAGAAGCAGCTTTGGGCTTCCTTCAAAGCGAGGAGGGCACAGCGTCCTCCCAGAGTCGGCTCCGATCTGCCCGGCGCATCTCCCGAGATGCGGTGTGATACCAGCGCGTCCCTGCTACGGGATCAGCGGGATCGATGCGGCTGCAATGCGAGCAGTGTGCCGCTTAACGCGTCTGCAGCCAGGCTGCCGGGTGCTTCGAGGTCCTTGCGGGGCACCACCGGCCCCAGCACGGGTTGGGGTGGCGTTAGGGACCAGTGCTGCGTCCCAGCGCTCCCAGTTAAACCAGTTCTTCTCATTGCAGCAGGCTGTAGCAAAAGTTCTGCTTTTTCTATCAATAATTCTCTGGGGAAAAAAAGCCCAAATACTCTAGAGACAGAGGTGGGTCCCGTGCTGCTGTCCTAAACATAACCTGGACGGTGCCAGGTCTCCAGCAGCACCCGCCCCCTGTGCACGCAGCCAGAGCTGGGTCCCTGCCCTGTGCCTTGCGGGATCTCTCAGTGATTGGGAGCTTTATTTTTTAAGTGGCCATCCCAATTAGTGGTGAAGTGGGGAGCCTCATCAGCTCAGCACCCGTGTTAGAGTCACTTGATTGCTATTGTTTGTCTGTTCTGTGCCCTAAATATAACTGGGAGCCCAGCCCTAGGCAGTGATGGATCAGGTGGGACCAGCCGTGCTGGGGTCCCCATTCCTGCCATGCTCTGGGCAAGGTGAGCCCCTGCTTTTGGACTCAGCACCAAAAGTAAGTAAAAATAACTAAAATTCCCCAATTATTTCTTTTATTGCTTGAAAAGAAGCCTGCATTTGATAGGGAGTGCATCTCCACCAAGACTTTGGGAAGTTGGCACCCTCCAGGGCTTCCCAGGACAGGGTTTGTGTCCCAGTGGGAGTCAGCATGTGGACAAGAGAATTTATTTCTTATTTTCCACAATCCGGCGCTTGTGTTGGCTCCTTGGGGGGCTCTTTGCTGCTCGTTTTGGCACAGAGGCACCTTTTCTTGCATCGAGGGGATAAGCACTGCAGGGCATCGTGTGCAGCATCAGTGCTGCGTGAGCACCGCTGCGCTCCTGCAGGGGAAGGGCTGCACAGCGCGTTGGGCTGGAGGGGAACCTTCCTGTGACATTGGCTCCCCAAATCAGCTCCTTGCTGGTTGAGCAAAGGGATTCGCCCCTGTTTAGCTCCGAATGCATCGCCGTGAGAGGTGGCTCATGGTTTGGGGGCGACTGGCTCTTGCTTTGCAGCTCCAGGCGGCGGCACGATGATGTGGAGCAGGCAAACGCGGAGGCTGGAGAAGGGGAGAGGAGGCACCGAGGGAGGGAAATGGCATTCACACCAGCGCCGTGTTTAGCTGTAATCTAACATGACTTTCCCCTCTGTTGGCAAAGGGGCGCACATGATGTTAACATTCATTATCATGTCATATTCGATTGACTGCCAGAACGCATTACGCTTCCCCCTGTAACACTGACAAAACCCATTCGCTCGCTCCGCCGAGGTCCGCGCCTCCCAATGGTCGCGGCGTGCCGGGGAGGTGGGAGGCCATCGATACAAACGCGATGAGTGCCACTGGGGCTGTCCCCGCTGCTGCTCGGGGGGAGCTGGGCTGGGAGGCGGCTGCGCAGGGTGGCCGGGCTGCGAAAATAATAATGGTGATAACCGAGTGTAAGCAGGGCGCGTCGGGAGAGGGAATCAGGAGGGTGAAATCCCGAGGGTCAGCGCTCAGGCATTTGGTGCCCAGGGGTGAAATGGTGCTGCAGTCCTCGAGGAGACCCTGTGTTTGGGAGCAAACCCTTCTCAGGGCATTGCTCTCAGCCCCTCTGCCCAGAGAGGGAAAAACAAGCCTTGCAAAGAGAGGAAGAAGCCCATTAATATGCACTAGGGAGCAATTTTTTTTTTTTTTCCTCCTCTGGTCGTATTTAAACCTGGCAAGGGGCAGCAGATCCCTGCAGATCGCTGCACAGATGTTAAGGCTGGCCGTTCCCCAAGGATATACGCACATGAGCTCCCAGTGGCATGCAAGCACCTGGTAGCTCCTGCCCCTTGCCTGCCTAACGCTTCTCCCACCACGTTTCTATAGCACCTACAGATACGCGTCTGGTCCCCAAGCGATCCGTGCAACAGCTGGGGAGCCCAAAAATCCCAAACCCGCTCCGGTGCCCCCGCAGTGCAGCCCGGTGAGATAGGCACCTTCACTCTTGTTTTCTCCCTAGCTGAGGTTTCTGCAACTTGACAAACTTCGCCCAAACTCCCTATTGATTGACCTGGTGATTAAGCTGTTGAAGCACTGCTGCCATTTTTGTGGTGTCTGACTGTCATTTTTCCCCCAGATCTTAAAAGGATTCTTAACTGTCAGCTATATACAGCATACTTGCTCCTAATAATCAATATTGATTTTCTTGTAATATCGTCTATCAAGATGCCATGCCTTATTTGTTGTGAGATTAGAATCTCGATAAGCTTGTAAAATAAATCACATATTTTTCTCGTGTGTGAATGTGCACATATGCAGAAATATCTTGTTAAGATCATTATCTTGATCTGCTGGCAAAAAAAAAAAAAAGAGAATTGTGCCTTGCAGCTGCGAAAAAACAGCCGAGCTCTGGCAGCTTTGCTCTTGCTTTAAGGTCGTGAACGTGGGGAGAGAGAAGCCCTGGCCCTGGGGTGCTGCTGTCCGTGGACGGGGAGCAGGTCAGGGATGCGAGTCCTGCCTGCTGCTTTGCAGAATGATTGTCTGACATGGAAGCCTGCTGGAAATTAGCATTTCTAAGTGTCTTTTTTTTTGCAGTGGGCACTGGTGTGTGGTTAGAAACCATGAAACTGGGTCTACTGGTCATGTTTAATCCTGCAGTGCCTTGGGGCCAGCCAGGAATTAAGCTGTTCTGCTCAGCAATGCATGCAAGGCAGTTACACTGCCCTAAATGTGGGCCTCGTATGTTCTGCGTGGCATTACCTGCATAAGCAATAAATGCTCTTCCTCGGTTGTTTTGTCTTCAGGGATCTTAAAGCTTATCGGCGCGCGTGGCCAGAGCATCCTGCTGGGAAGATTTCACTGGAGACGAGGTGCTGGTGCCTGAGCAGGGGAAGATTTTCTGTAAGGACCCGCAGCAGAGAGAATATTAAAACAAAAGTTGATTGAATGTAACTGAAAGTGCACCTAAGAAAATAGAAGGGTTTGCCCAAACTGTTGGGAGAAAAAGTCGATTTTCCCATTTTTGACAGAGGACTGCCAGATAAGATGTTTCAAATCGGCTTATTGAATTATAAAAATGCCGACATTTCCAAGCAGAACGCTCGGCTTTGAAGTGAAATGCTGAGATTTTTCATCCTGACATTTCCCAATTGATATTTTTTGGTAACTTTCTGCACACCTGGAAAAAGGGAGATGGGGGGAAAAATGAAAGACTTGAAGGTAACTGAATTGCTGAATGGGTGAAAAAATAATGCTGTTCTCTAGATAATTCTCATTAAAGCCAAGCCATTTGGTTTCTGCTTCACCTCCCCATCGCTGTTCATTGTTGTGACCCGAAGCCTGAGTTTTTGTACCAACCAGCCTGATTAGATTATTTTTTTTTTTAGATTTTAAATTATTTTTTAGTTTTTGCATCAAGTGTGGCAAAGGTCCCACTGAGTTCTGTGTCTCTGAGCCATTGCAAGGGCTTGTTTGGAATACTAAGACTTTCTCCTCTTCCTTTTCCTTTCCAAAATTCCTCTTTATTGAAATGAACTTCCAAGGGGTAAAAAATCTCCTCTGCTTTGTGATACCTTCCTATTCTTTTGTGTTTGGTATAAAATTGTTTTCTCCTCCTGGGTTTGCTGTGAAGGGGATTACTTGAAGAAAACTTGATAAATATTCTCAATTCCACACAATTCAATTTGGAGTTAAGCAGGATAATAAACTAGTTGCTGCTCTCGCCAGAAACAGAAGACACAGATGAGCCAGAGTTGAATTGCTTCGGTTCATTTTGGGCTTTTCTGTTTCCCTGGCATTCATCTAGGAAAGGAGGGAAAGGACTGGGAAGTATTTTGGGGAGAAAAACAGTTTTTGAGAGGTATCTCTGATTCTTCCCAGTGGTGCATTTGTGTGTTGGCTTCAAAACCTGCTCTGGCAGAGGATAAGCAGCAGTTTCCCAGGTGGTACCTGCTGTTTGGACTCGGTTTTTCCCTCGTTCTTGCTCCTCTTCACCCCCTCGAATTCCCCCAGTGCATGGGTGCGGGTCCCCAGCTGTGGGACAGGATTTGTGCCGCTCCTTCCAGCAGCAGGGATACGAGTGGGTGCTATCTGCAGCAACCCAGGGAGAGGGATGTGTGCAGAGAGAAGGCTGGAGGGCTGCAATATGCACCAAAAGTCTTAAAAAAAATAAAAAAAAAAGAAGGGAAAGAATAAATAAAACTAAGGAGAGGAGAAGAAAAATTAAACATCAAAAGAAGTGAAAAGGCAGCAAAAGACAAAGTGAAGTTCTGCTTCTCAAGCGTCTTTTGTGGCTCTTTCCGCACATCCCATTTGAATTTCCTCTCTGTTTGGGGGCTGGAGAAGGGGGGCAGAAAGCTGCGGCTGAGCGAGGCTGAGCCAAGGATGCTTGGTATGGTAATAACCCCTCCTGAGAGTCCCCGAGCGCCGCGCACATGAAAGCCCTGCCCCTGGCACTGCTGATTATACAGCCTCTAATTGTCTCCCATGCCTGCTCACAACATAAATACTGGAGAAGAGAGAAACCTAGATACTGTTTGCTGAGCTGGCCAAGCCAGGCAAGTTCCTAAGAGAAGCCCCAGTTGTATTTGGGAAGGAAGAGTTGCGTGTCAGCGAGCTGAGCATCCTTTCTGCCTGGGACAGGGGGGTGGCTGCGCCCTGGGCCGCTGCTGGGGATGCCGGAGATGTTCCCGGTGCCTGTGGGCTGCGGGCACGTCTTTGGGTTAGTTTTGGGTAAAGCTTCAGCTTAGCTGCATGTGCTCAATAAAGCTTTTAGTTCAATACCTCTTAGTGCTAAGCCTCAGTGTATTAACTCAAGACTTCCCCCGATCGGGGCATAAACATAACATGAGCTCTTACTGCCAAGAAAACATCTGATGCTTGCCTCAACGTAAGCTCAGAGAGCTTTTTCTCCTCTGGTGTGTTGTGCCAGACAGCTGGAGCTGCCCATTTGCTCCGGGTTGGACACGGGGACTGTTACGGTCCCGCTGGGGTGGCACGGCGCAGGACGGCTCCAGCCCGTCTTGTCCTCCTTCCCCCTTGGGTCCCTTTCTGAACACCCTGCTGGTCGCTCAGCTCGGCATGACAAATATTTCAGCAAGCATTGCTCTCGCATCGTGTGCGCTTGCGAAGGAGCAATTTATCAGAGCGATTTTTATCCTCATTAAGGCAAATTAAAGCCCACAAAGCTGGCAACAGAGGGGGAGAGGGGAAAAAAAAAGATCGGCGTTCATGAAATATTTATTAAAAACAGCCATTGTAATAAATATTTGAAACCCGGTTATTAACATTAAATCATATCGATGTCAAGTGCGCGTTGCGCATCGACTCTTCTGCTAATTGGGTGCAGGGGTCGGCAGACCCGGCGTGCTGCGGGGCCACCGCGGCCGTGTCCGACCGATCGCGGCGCTTTGCTGCTGGAGGGCGAGGGCAAAGCCGAAAACGCCGTGGGAAATGGAAACAAATCCCGTTTGTTTGGGGGAGCGAGGCCCAAGGCTTGCCGCAAGGTGTCCTGACTGTAACCCCCCGATGCCTCCGCGCAGGGCGGCGGGGAGCGGCGGTGATTTGCTTTCCGGCGCGGTTTAGCATCAGCATTCCCCAGCAGGGCGAGGTAATTATCCCAAGGAGGCGTGAAACAAGGGCTGGCACTATAAACCAATGTCTCCGTGTGAAGCAAAACAAGAGAATAAATCTCCAAAGCGGGACAGTAACACGGGCAGTGAAATCAGTATTGATTATTAGAAGAGGGGGCAGTAAAACTCGCAGCAAGCCCAAAGCAGGCGCACCCTGCGTAGCTGCAGTTTAGGCAGTAAGGGATGCAGGCAGGATGAGGGCTTTTCCCAAGGGATGTTCACACAGTTTATCTTTTCTTTGGGATCTGGGATTTACAGGCAAGCTTTGGGGTATTTTTCCATCAGCGACTGGCCTCCAACCTGCCTCCCCGCTTTCTCCCCATCTGCCTACGTCCCAGCTCTCGAGGATGATGAGGTGGAGGAAGGGGCTGCCTCTGCTCTGGAGGGTTGTGGTGCAGGGGGATGTCCCAGCACCGATCCTTGAGTGAGGCTTTTTTTTTTTTTTCCCCTGCAGAGGGGAAACCCCAATAGTTTGGGCAATTTGTGTGGTTTTTCGCCAAGCTGTTGATGTCTGACAAAGAATAGCAATAAAAAAATCCATTGTCTAAGTGTCAATTAGCAACAGCAGCAGCCTTTTTGTGGTTCTGCTGACCTTCTGTTTGAAACATCCTTTATTGCCTTTTAGGCTTTCTAATAAATATAAGCTTGAAATGGAAGCAAAACACTTTGTTAAATCCCAAACGCCGTTTCCCTCTTCTTCCCCAAACCACTTGCCAGCCCTGAATACTTTAGTTGCAGGGCTCTAATCGCAGCCTCCCAGGAGGGCAATGATGAGCAGAGGATTATTAGCTTCATGGCTATATTTACCAGCCCTCCGGATAGGTGCCAAGTCCGAGGGAGGTTTGCAAAGGAGGTCTGCAAGGATTTCCCTGCAAAATGGCACTTTTTGCAGCCCTGCCTGTGGTTGCTGCTGGCTCTGGCTGCCTGCAGCCGATGGGAGGGCTGCAGGGGTGACTTCTCCCCTTCTTTAGGGACAGTGGTTGTAGGGGGACGGTTGGACCAGATGATCTTGGAGGCCTTTTCCAACCTTAGTGATTCCCTGTGTGCATGGACACGAGCTGGCTCTGCCTCATCCCCGCTCCTGCTGCCCAGTCCCCTTGCGAAACGCATTTTGTCAGTGCCACTTGCCAGCCCTCCAATCTGAGCGGTTGTGGGTACTTTTTTATATATATATATATATGTTTATTATTTGAAACGAACAAATAAATAAATGGTAATTTAGTTGTGGACCCAACCCAGCCGCCCATAAAAGCTGATGTAAACCAGATTTACGGCACCGTGCTGAGATGCTTTTATGTGAAACAGAGCTTCGGAGGGGAAGCCATCTATCAGGCAAGAAGCTGGAGTGGATGAGATTTAGAAGGCAGCCTCCTTTTGTTCCCTAATGGGTTGGACACTTCGATATGAAAGGCGGGGAGGAGGGAAGGGGGAAATCACAAGGCGTTAGGGATGACATCTGTAGTGGCGACGCCACACACCTATGTCGGTAATAGGCTTTAAACGTTTAAGAAGGTGAATCCTCTTATTTCCCGTGTTTATTTCCTACGTTGCTGTAAATTTATCAGCCGCGGTTGACTCCACTGAAAGCCGCGAGCAACCTGATGTGAAATGAGAGCGCCAGGGTCCTCGTTAGCACGGGGAACCACTAATTTCCCAGGCTGCACATCTCCCGTACCGCTTTGTGCTAATTTGGGTTTGCTTTTTCAACTCATGACCGTGCTCGCTGCCCGGCAGCCCCCGAGGGCACTTCTCTGCACCGCATCCCCTGCGAGAGGCACAGGGTGCGAGGCTGGGATGCTGCTGTCTGCCCATGCTGGCTTTTTTGGGGGGGATAACCCCATTTTCCTAAAAACCTTCTTTCCCTGGGAGCACGCTGATGAAACCAGGCCTGAATGCCAGGCTGAGGCTGGCTCGTGCCCCCACCCAAAGCGGCTGCGATCTTCTCCGTGCACGCAGAAGTGAATTGCAGTTCCGTGTGGGCTTGCTGTGGGTTTTTTCCTCTGGAAGAGCGCAGGCCGGTGATTCCAGTCCGCCGGTGCTCTGCCACAGGAGGAGAAGGAGAAAAAATAAAAATCCTTCGCTTTAATCTTTGTGAAGGGAAGCGCAGGTGAGGGAACAAAGAGACGGGGAAGCAGAGAAAGAAAGGGTGGGCGAGAGGGAGCCGAAGGAAGTCGGCGCGCAGGGAGATCAGATGGGAGAGACTCCTCTCAGGGGCATGGGGAGGCGAGGAGGACACAGGGCTGAGGAGCGCCGAGCCGGCTGTGCTTTGATGCCAGAGCTCCCAGAAATGCTCGTTTCAGAGGAGCTGGGTGCTATCGACGTGGGGGTCCCCTCCCTGCCAGGGAAACACCGTGCTCGGGTCCAGCCTGGCTCCCTTGTCCTGTGTTCATCGTGCACGTGTCCCCTCGTGGTTGTGGCGTGTCCCCTGCTGGGTGGCACGGGGACGCCCTGGGGCTGCTTCTCTCTCGTGCTCTGCTGCGGCCAGAGGGTCAGGGGAAAAAAGGAACAGGAAAATGGGGGCCTGGGAGGACAGAAATTGGGGCTCTGTGGCTGTTGCCGATGGGGTTTCGTGCTTCTCCTGGCAGCGATACGCTGTGAACCTCTCGCTTTGCTGTAGCCCTTGGGATGGTCCTAGCAGAGCATTGGCTGGGCGCCCTCCTTCCATCAGGCGTTGAAGCAAAAGCAAAGCCTTGCTTAAATGCAGGAAGATGAGAAAAGCAGTCTGACTATGCTCTTTTACACCTAGGTCGTGGCTGGAAGGTGCTTGGGTGCTTCAGCGATGAGCACGTTACGAGGGACTCCTGTAAGGGGAAGGTGCAGGGTTTGCCGGGAAAAAATGTGTTGTTCCTACAACGCAATATTAAAGTGATTTGGATTGACACAGATCAGCCCCCCCGAATGAGAAAATGGTGTCTGAAAAGTGCACCAACTTCTCTTTACACTAGGAATGACTCAGCAGTGCAGGTGCCTGGCTTCTCTGCGCTGGCTGACACATGCAATGAGAAAACAGAAAGGCGGTGGGAATGCAAGGTTTCTGGGGGGTCAGAGGGCACTCCCTGCTGCCCTTCGGTTTCCCCTTTCCCTCTGTTTGGGTACAGGCCACTGAACCCGATTTGTGCAGCCGGGAGGTGCCCGTTTTGGGATGTCTCTGGCTGGGCTCGGTGTCTGCGGCGCGGCTGCAATTCCCCATTCAGCTCAGGGGCCCGGGCTGGAGCAACGTCTGGCTGCATGTTCACAGGAGATGATTTCAGCCATCATTACAGCCACCCTGTATTGCACCGCCTAATAAAGACATCAATTTAAACCCCTTACAAGTGGCAATTACCTAATAAAATGCAGGAAGGACCTTCCAAGTTGGCAGTAAAATTAGCATTACCGGGTTTTAATTAATAGCCCAAGCCTGAATGTCTCTTCCATGCCCTACGCAAGAGGGATGGCTGCACGATCGCGCGCAGGCGGGACGAGATCAGGCAAAAGAAGTCAATGAGCCCCGAAAGGGCTCCGTGCCTGGGAGACGGACGGGTGCTGCAGGGGACGTGCGGGATCCAGCTCGCGGTTACTGGAGCGAGCGGTGGGAATGCCGGGCTGTCTCCACAGGTCGTTTGCTCCTCATGCTGCTTTCCAGCAGGCCAAGCAGGGCTTGTTGCAGTGCCGCTGGCATCGCTGCCCCGGCGCATGAGAAATTCGCATGCGAGCACAGAAGCTCCTCGCAACTCAGCTGCTGGCTCGGGGCTGGAGCTTCCCTGCTGTCTTCCCCGGGTGCTCTTTGCAAACACTCGTTGGGAAAGCTTGCACAGCTCTGCCGCCACCCCTCCTCTCCCCTGGGGACGGCATCTTGCTCCCCTTGTCATTCCTGCAGATTTGTTCCATATTGTGCAGCTCCGGGCTGGGCGCGAGCGCGGCTCCCTCCCCACTGAGCCCCATCTCGGCGTCGGCGTGGGCGAGCTGCGCCTCGCCATGCGGCACGCACAGGCAGTATTTGATCCCGTGTAAAACGGGCTGCTACAAAGTCAGCCTGTCAAAAAGGAGAAGAAGAAGGAAAAAAAAAAAAAAAAAAAAGAGCTGAACAAATCTGAAATGGCGTGGTGACTTTATACCTAGCCAGCGCTTTGCGTTGTGTAACTGCGGTATTTCTGATGCTCTACAAGGAGCCCGAGAGCTCGGCTGACTCAGGCTGTCAAACCCCAGTCCTCCCCGTCCTTTTTGCTCGGTACCCATCCCGTCTCCCTCTGCACACCCGTGGCGAGCTGCCTGGCAGGAGCAAGTGGCAGGGGGAGGCTGCCCTGACGGAGGGAAGGACCCCCGGCGCGCTTCTCAGGAGGGTGGCTCCATCAGACGGAGCAATCGCGATGCTCCGGCAAGATTGCTTTTCTGGGGGCGGGGGGAGCGCAATCTGCCTGCGAATGTGCGTGCTGGAGGAGGAAAATCAAAGCGGTGCGTTCAGCAGAGCCAATTTCCTCTCGGACCGGGAGGCGGCGGGGAGAGGGAAGCGGCGGTTGGGATTGGTGCTTCCCGAGCTAATTGTGTTGACAAAATAATGAAAGTATTTGTATGCGCTTGGTCTTGTTGTATATCAACTCTAACAAATAGAAATCCACGGGATTTTTTTTTTTTTTCTGATTTTGCCATTCTCAGGCAATTTGTGGCTGGGAGGCGATGGGAATTCACTGCACTGGCGGGCCAGCAGGAGACTGCATCTCCCACCTCTCTTGCGCTCTGCCCAGGAATTAGCAGGAGGATGGAGGAGGGATGAGTTTCAGTCCTGGCTGTGCCACCGGCACCCCTCGTAGCCCTGTGAAAGTCACCCATGTGTGTTATCTCCCCTGATGCTCCCGAATTTAGAGGGTGGCCCTCCCCTCGGCTTCCCCTGATTATGGGGAATGGGGTGAGGGGGGTGCTGTGCCAAGAGGAGCTGCTGACCCTGCTTCCTCACCCCGGCGCTGGGTCTCGAGCTGCTGGCATTCGTGCAGTTTGGAGCAGAGGATGGATCCTGCGCCTGTTTGGGGCTGGTTTGGGGCTGCTCATCGCTTGCAACGAGTTTCTGGAGGGGGTCTGTGGGTCAGAGCCTTCCTCTTCTGCTCATTCGGCATTGCAGAGCCCCGAGCTGGGGTTTTGGGGTGCTTCTGGGGGATAAGCAACAGATGTGCTTTGGGAAAGCCTTGCAGCACCTTGAGCAAGGGGTTCCCTGCAAATCTCTCCTCTTTGGGGACAGAGCTGAGTGACCTGTGCTGCGTCTCTCCAGGCACCTTTTGGGGCTGTTTTTGCAAAACCCTGGCTCCGTCATCCTCTGCTGGCGCCGTGCAGGAGGCAGCCCTGTGTCTGCACTGCCCGTCCTGCGCTGCCAGCGGAGGGACCGCCAACTTCGGAGACAGTTATGGGAAGCCAGGGCCCCGTCATAAAGTGTCACTGATGTGGAAATACGGGATCAAATGAGTAGCAATTCGCGTGTCACCGCATGACAGAACAAAACCCTCTACCGAGGAATTAAAGCCATAAATATCCTACAGGGCCCCTTCCTGCTAACATGCTCCTGACATCTGGAGTGGCAGCCCACTGGAACCTATCTGCTGTCAAAGAGCTGTTGCAATTAAGTCGTGAATGCAGCGGGGAGAAGGGGGAAAACAATTTTTTAAATGACTTGGCAGGTGATGGAAAACCAAAATACCCTTTTCCATTAACGCTGGCAAATTTACCTTAAAAGGACTGGGTTAGAGACTAAGTGAGCTAATTGCTGGAGTCAGTCAGGCACGTTTTGGTCTCCGTGGGGCTGGTGTGGGAGCAATGGAGGGTCCGTGGTTGGGTTCCCACTTAGGTCTCCACCGCTGCGACATTTAACACTTCCATTGTACCACTCCTAAATCACCATTCTGGTCAAATTTGGCCGCGTTTTTCCCTTGCAGACTCTCTCCGCCCTCCTGTCCCTCCCGTTTCAGATGTCTCAAGCAGGCATAATAACGGCAGCATCCATCCGAAACTTTGCCGCCCTGCCGAGCACCTCGAGCACGTTCCTGTGCACCTGTGTGCGAGGCTGCCTGGCGCGTCCGTCTGTCCTGGCCACGGGCAAACACTGCAGCGGCGGCGCCTGCAAAGCCTCATTTGAATTCAGCGCGGCTGCTCGGTGCCATCCTGCTCGCTCGCCTTTCGGTGCTCTTCGCCGAGGTGGTGCTGCTCCCGATGCAATTTGCATTTGTGGAGTTTACAGGAGGTGTCACCGAGCAGATATACTGGCAAGCTGCGTCTCGCAGAGAATTTATTTTGTCGAGGTTTTGCTCCCTCCTTTCCAATCTGGCTGGCTTGGTTTCGATTAAAGCATCTAGCTGCTCCGCTAGGTTACCAGACACCGAGCCCAACGGCAGGCTTTGTGTTGGACTCGTTTGTTCCTCTTCCTTGCCCCCGCCGCTTGGCTCCTCTCCAAAGGTACAGCCGTTGCGAGACTGCCGCGTACACGTGCTCCCTGGAAATTTCTCTCACTGGCCATCTAAAATCAGGAAGCAGAATTGATCCCGTATGCCTTAGACGGCCGAGCTGAGCTCAGAAGTAATGAATTCCCGTTAATCAGAGGCCGAGAGGTTCAAAAGTGCTTCGGTGACTTTGCACGGTCCTTGTCACCTTACTGAAGGTGCCCGCAAATGGAGCTGGGTTTCAGCAGAGTGCCCAGCGCTGTCTGAAGATTGGTCCTCTTTAAGGCACTAAAGAGGCTGTCTGAAAATTGCCAATCACTTTTGGCCACGGTTTCCTAAACATTAAATTATTCCACCGGCGGCTCAGTCCTGATCAAGCTGTTTTCCGTAATTTCCACCCCCTGGCCCTGCAATTTGCACGAAGAGGGGGGGAAAAAGACTCGAGCTGAATAACCCGTGGCGAGCAGGGGGAGCTGCTCTCGTGTCCTCTCCGTGGTGCTCCAGGAGGGATGTTTTCTTCCCAGCCCCTTCCCGGGGAGCAGCACGGGCTCTTGAGGGCTGCTCCTGCTCGTCTGGGTGAGCAAGGCTTGCCCAAATCCACGGCATCACTCGGAAAGCCAAGGAGGCTCCGTGTGGAGGTACGGCAGGAAAAGATGAGTTTGAGGAGCGGAGGTGGGTAGCCGGAGTGTGACGGAGCGTCCTCGGCGTTAGGAAGCCTCCTGCAGGGCGATGTCGGGGTTTCTGGCAGCCAAAATAAGCACAAAAACCCCCAATAAACAAGGCTGTGGGGCCAGGCTCTGCGTCTTCCTCAGGTCTCACCCTGCAGAGCCTGCACTTGAGGCTGCGCGGCTGTCCTGGTGTATTTTTCTGGGTAAATAACATCGAGTTTCTCGCTCGGAACAGCCGCGGAGCCCAGTCGGTAATTTCAGGGCAGCTTGCAGCGTTTGGGTGTTTAACTCTCCAATTTGGCCTGCAGCGGCACCGGGCAAATTGCTCGCAGCAACCAGTTTATTCACCCTCAAACGCAGTTTTGTGCTGACCGAAGCGATCCGCTCGGCACATGTTTTCAGCCAGGAAAAAAGAAATTAAAAAAAAAAAAAAGAGGCAAATTGTTTCCAAATGGTGCATGTTTTCTATCAAGTCAGCTACACAGGATTTTTTTAAGGGATGGGGAAGGAAAAAAAAAGTCATCTGAAAGCAGTATATTTCATCTAGTTCAACCATTCCGGTCATGTTTTCAGCACAAGAAACACACATTCATGTTTTTAATTGACCTGTTGTGTTGGTTGCTTGCTCTTTCAAGTTTTATTGTGAGGCCAAACATCCTCCACGTCTCCCCTGGCTGGGAAAATTGAGGGGAAAGCACTGAAATAGGAACCATCAGAACCCTTTAGACTCATTTTGAATCAGAGCTGCACGATGCAGGGTACCTAGGCATCATCATAAAGCTCTCAATGTGCCATGGGATTCAAGGAGAAGCTTAATCCTTCCTTTTAGCCCTAAAAAATTGAGGTCCATCCCCACTGCACCTCTTCTCCAGCTATTTCTGGGCAAGACCCAACCTGGATTCTCTCAAGGTCAGTGGTATTGACTGGTTCCCTTCCCCAGGAGCCAGCTGGGGCTAATGGTTTGGCTACTGGGAGCCGAAGGGCAGCCCCGTCTCCCCCAGTCCCTCCTGGTCCCTATCACAAGCACTGCGCTGTTCAAGGGGTCGGGAGCTGGCAGCTCCCTAAGGAAAAAGGACCAGGAAATGCAGCAGCATCAAAGCCTCATACCAAAGGCTGTGAACCCACCCCCGAGGCATTGCTCTCCCTCCTGGGGCCATGCTTGGGGTCCCCAAAGCTCTCAATGGGACTTGAGGCCATGGGGCTGTGCCCTGGGGTGCTCGGGGACGCTCGCGGCTGCTCCTGGGGGTTTTTGGGGGTCCTATAGCAAATGGGATCCCTGGGGAGGGGCGGCTGCACCGATGGGGTGTTTTGTTGGCAATCCGTAAAACACTGAGACAACAGCAATGATTAAAAAAGGAGAGCATCGTCGATGGTTTTGTCTTATTTAATGCTGACATCCTGAGGTCAAACTGTTCATCTCCAAGGAAGGCGCGGCACCATTAGTCAAACACAGAAATCTCTAGCTTTGTAGTTTTGCTGCATGATTTATAAGCCACAGGGGTAAAAAAAGAAGTTTTTCTCTGAAAATACTAGGGAATATTTCAATCCTTTGGTTTCCTCGTTGTGCTCCCTTGCTCATTTTAACTTTGGTTTTATGACATCAAAGCGCTGGAGCTCGGCTCTCCTGGTACCGGTGTGCAGGGTTTGGCGTCCTGCAGCGGCTGGCTGCTCGCTCGTGCCCGTCGTACGGCCGTAATGCATCACGCAGGCACCATCCCGCATCCCTCTGGGTTTCTTTTAATGAGCACCTCCTGTTCGAAATGGATGCTAAGGAAGGAGTAATGGATCTAATGCCTGGCATCACGTGGGCCAGAAATCCATCTCGAAGCCACCTGGCAGTGAGCGGGGTGAGCTGCGGTGCTCCGAGCACAGGCAGGGCAGGAAGGGGACAGAGGATCACTTCTTCAGCCCCGAGTCCTTCCATGATGCTAGGGGAGTGTCTTTTTTTTTTTTTTTTTTTCCCCTCCCTGTGATCACAAAATGGGTGTTTAAGGGAAGAAATGGCAATGGCTGCTCTCAGCCGGTCCTTGCATTTGGGCTCACAGACCAAATGGCACCGTGCGAGCAGCTGAGCAGGTCAAAAAGTAAAACTCCCTTTTGGTGAAGATTTCAGAGTCATGAGGGCTTTGTTTCATTTCGCATTTGCAACTCTAATGTATTCTTCCCCTGCACTCCCACCCACTCCTCACACTCCACCCCAGACTTTCTACTCACATGGCTATCAGTGTCACTTCTGAAACATGTCTTTCCTTGAAAATCCAGCTTTTCATCAATTAAACATTTTTGACAGCTTTTTTTTTTTTTTTTTTTTTTTTTTTTTTTCCTGAAACAAATCCTCTTAAAAAATACTCTTTGCTTTCCTGCAAAGTTTCGCTGGTTTTACCTTAAAAGACTCCAGCAGCCCGACTGCGAGGGTGATGCTGGCTCGGGTGCGAGGTGCTGGGGGCAGGAGGCTTCGTGCCGAGCTGTTCCCTTGGGTGCCCTGGGGCACAGCCCCATGGCCGGGGCTCGTCCCCGTGGCCAGCAGCTGAGTGCCACGTAGTGCTTGTGCAAGTCTCTGCAGGAGGGCTGGGCTGAAGGCGTGTGCTGGGTGTTTCCTTCATGCCCTGCATTGCTTTGGTGTCGCTGGGTGTTTGCAGGCTGGTTTTCCTCCCTCCTCCTCTCGTCTCCTTCCTTCCTTCCCTAGAAGCCCCCATGCAACAACCCGCCCCATCCTTTCCACTTTGCAAAACCCGAAACCAAACCCTCTCCCTGCTGCCGTGCCGGTGCATCTGGGCCGTGGGCTCACGACATTGCATCCTTTTGGCAAAAAACAGACAAACCAGTGAAAGACGTGAAAATCAAACTTCTGGTGCTGACTCTGCCAGACCCCTTCACCTCAAAAGAGTATTCCGCGTCTTCCCAAAATGCAGGGCAGTAAGTCCCAAGGGCCTGTGCTCCTTTCCTCCTCTGAAAATACTTGCAGTCTTTCTCTCCCATCTGAATCGGATTTAATTTTCTTGCTAGTGGCACTTTGAAGCCCCTAATGAACAGCAGGTCCCGTCCCTTAGTGCCAGTCACACAGAATTGCTTTTGTGGGCATACAAATGCCTAACTGGTAAGACAGAACTGGCAGGACATGATGGCTCTGCAGTGACTTGCAGACTTCTTTAATTAAGGTGAACACGTTTAGCTGGAAACAAAGCACAGTCCATGGAAGTTGCTAAGCATGTTGATTTAATTGACAATTACTGAATTTAAAGGAAGCGTTCGAGTGTAGCCAGCCCCCTGGTAAGACAAAGGCTTAGCCCACAGTCCTCCGAGGCAAGGACCAAGAAAATGAGGCAGGGCAGGATTAAATATCTTGCCCAGGGTCGTGTAGGAGGTGGTGCCAGGGCTGGGCACTGCCAGCTCTGCGTCCCAGCACCCTCAGCCTTCATTTTCTTTCTTAGTCATGGGTGCAGAATTCTAATTCTGCTCATTAGGGGCGCGTACGTTTCCCTTTACTTCTGAACATCCGCGGCACCGGCTGGGTTTGGAGGGACAGCGTGTGATGGGAGAGGCTGCAGGCAGCCAAACCCAGGCAGTCAGCACCAGCCAAGGACTGGCGGAGCTCGGTGACGCTGCCCAGAAAGCAGCACTGGCGCTCCTCGTTCAAATACGGATGTTTTCATTATGAAAAGGCAGAGGACTGATTTGTGAGATTTCTCGAGGTTTTCCCACAGAGCTCGCTCCAAGCTCCCGTTTCTCCCCTGGCGAGCAAACACTCCAGTAGGGAGCTTTTAGGGACCCCCCCGAGCTGTTAGCCGAACCCTGTATGCACTGCAAAGGATCACTTCAATTATGGCTCTCTAGCAGCAAAGCGTGCGCCTTGCAGCCAAGCGTCCAAAATTCCTCCCTGAGCTTTAAAAACAAGAGAAGCTCCTTCAACAGGTGCCCCTCGCTTCTTTTTTTCCTGGGTTTCTGGAGCTGCTTCAAAGCTCCGTGAAGTTACGGCGGAGCCGTGCCAAATAGGCACCCACGGCGGTGGCACGCTTGTGACCTTGAGTTCCGAACAACCATCGCAGAAATGTGGAGAAATCAATTAAATCCAGCGCTGGTTTAATTTGTTGTCTTGTGCCTCTGAGCAGCGATGAGTCGTGGCACAGCTGGGCTTTTGCATTTTGAAGCTCCGCGTCCTGTATCCAGATGGAGTGGGAGGTGAAGACGGTAGCGAGCAGCGAGTACGGATCTGTGCTGGCAGAGAGGGGCCAGGCTGTGCAGGAGGATGGTGGAAAAGGTGGTCTTCAGCGCGTCCGCTCCTGCAATTAGCTACTGAAGCTTGGACCTGAAGGAGCGAGGGGTTTGCCCTGCAGAGGAGGTGGCGGCCGCGCGTGGGAAGAGTGGCTGGAAGGCAGGCGGCCGTGCGAGGAGGGAGACGGGCCGGAGGATGAAGGCGGAGGATCCTCCAGCCCAGCTCGGAGGCGTGCCAGGGAAAGGGGCCAGAAATTCAGGGAACGGGGCCAGGGCGAGGTTATTATAATTCCTTGGAGGCTTGATTTGCCAGCTCCTGAAGCGAAAGCAAGCAGCACCCTGAAATGGAGAGCAGCTATTTTGCAGCAATTAGCTGTCGCTGCCGGCTGCTGCTTCTGGAGGGGAGCCAGGGGCAGGCCGAGGGGCAGGGAGGGTGGGTGCCCACGTCGGGCTGCGGTGGGCCGCGCGCACCCCTCGCCGACACATCGGGGATGTCCGTCCTGCCCGTGCACTCGTGGCTGGGAGAGAAGGGGGCTGTTGCTGGCCTGCAAAGCGTCTCTTGGCTGGCGTTGCTGTAGGATGCCACGTTACATGATTTTAGGTCCCTGCGGGTCCAAAAAGGCACAAAAGGCAGCTACGGGGGTCCTCAGATCAATAAACCCGCTTGGCGAGGCTGCGGGCATCACGGTGCGTGGTGCTCCTCCAGCGAGCGAGGAGCTCGGCGTGCACAGGAGTCCCCGTTAGCACCCGCGCCAACCACACGGCGTGCTTTCGGGCGTGCCCCGTGGGATTTCACGTGATGGCAGTGCGTGCAGCAGGTGCAGGGGTGTGCGCCTGCTTTGCAAGCGCCCGCCGGCGCTGGGCCGCGTGCCGGGATGCGCGCCGCTGTGCTGCCGGGGAGGGAAGCGCCGGGGGTGGCAGCTGGAGGGGGGCGGCGGGAGCCTCTTCTTTTTACAGAAAGTGAAAAATCAATCCTTGACCTTTAAAGGAGTTTATGAATTCCTGGCTTAGGGATCGATGCGCATTGATTTTTGTGTGTCTGCGTGGGCTCGCCGTGTGCGCTATCAGGTGATGAAAGCTGAGTTTTGCTGAGTCTGGAGCAGGCAGAGGCAGGTGTTGTCTCCACCGAGCTGCCAGCAGTGAAAACATTATTTTTCCTCTTTCCCCCCGCCTTTTGTTCTGTGACAGCCGATGAGCCATGGGGTGGAGGTCACCCGGAGGTACTGGGTTTGGTATTTTGGTAAAGGAAGGATTCAGGACAGGTGGCACCTCCCTGCCCCGCTGCCCAGAGGCGTGCAACGTGCTGCAGGGCATGCAGCACCGTGCTCCTTCCCTCTCCCGTGCCCCAAAATCCTGCCCAGGGACACCCCAGGCTGCCTCACCCCATTATTTAAAGGGTCTGCAAGAGGGGGAGGCTGCCGGCTTGTCTGGGGTGGGCAGACGATGCCCTCCTGGGCCTGCTTCTGAATGCACGCGGTGTGCCTGCGCGTCCGCCCGCTGCTCCCCTGGGATGGAGCCGCGCGAGCTGCCAGCTGGAGGGGAGACGCGGGGTGCTGGGCTGGGTGGGATGGAACAGAAGGCTCCCGAGCCTGCTCAGCTGCTGCCAGCCCGGGAGGGGGGCAAGGGAGCAGAAACGCTGACGTGTCTCAGCTCTCAGACGTGGAAAAGGCACGGCGCTAAATACCGACACCCGGCGGCACAGGCGCGAGGCGAGTCTCCGGTGGAGTGTAGGGATAGTTGCTGTTTTCCGCAAGCCTCAGTTATTAAAAAATAAAAATACGAAAATTTCTGGCCCTATTTTTATGGCTGAGGTTCGGCACAGATAGGCTCGAAGGGCTCTTTCTCCATCCCCTGCAGGGTGGGGCAGCAAGGTGATGAGGCTCGTTCTGCAACGGGGAAACTGAGGCACGGAGCAGGAAGCAACGCAGGGAGCCTGCAGCAGAACAGGCAGCGAGCGCAGGCCCATCTCGGGGTGTTTTTCAGAAGATACATCCTTCGCATCACCTCCCTCAGGGTATTTTCCAAATCCTTTTATCTAAAAGAAGCGTGCTCGGCTCTGCTGTTGTAAAATCCGTCTCTGTTAACTGGAAACATAGCGAGGTGCCAGAAATGTCCTGCAGTGCTGCAGCATTGCTTGTTTTTAACTACCTCTGGTGAATTTGCTGGATCCACAGTGAAATGCAGAGGCTCCCCAGCCTCATCTCTGACCATTTCCCGGTGCATACGACCCAAGGAAGATGCTTTCCTGTCTTCTGGTGGCTTTCTCACTGCATCTGCAGGACTTGGCATTGGCAGCGCCCTGCCAGATCTGGGTCTGGATTGCAAATACTTTGCAACCTTCCTGTTGCTACTGCAAAAAAAAAATTAAACAACAAAACCACAAAAACACCAAACCACAAAAACAAGCAAACAAAACCCAACTGATTCTCCTGAATCCTAGTGCTGCCAGCCCCGAAGCAGGGGTAGGAGCAAGCAGTTTGAGGTGCGAGGGGAAGAACCCAGCCCCGTCAGCGCGCATCCTGACACTTCTTTATTTAATCTGACAATTTCTCCAGCCTCTCCTACTGTCTCTCCTAATGTATTCGTATTTGTTTGATCTCCTACAAACTTCCCCTCTCTGATCTTCTGATGAAATAATAAATCTGGGGCCCTTGAAGACACTTCGCGGCAGGAGGGTCTAAACGAAAACCCTTTTAAGCATTTAGAGTTTTTTAATGTGACAATCCCCTCCTGCAAGGGTACCGTATATACTGGATTGCTCGTGGCTGCTCCCTGTGAAATGCGGGTTCGTAAGCCTTGTTATTTACCAGCCTGGATCTGCTTCGCTGTCTGGGGAGGGACAAGGATGTGGAATATCCTGCTGGCACGCTGCTTGATGGCGGGCGAGCAGATGCAGAGGATATTCACACTCATTTTTGGAGCGAGGCGCACCTCTAGCCAGGGTGCAATAGGTTATAAGGGAGACCTGCTGTGAGCTCAGTGTGATGGGGAGGAAAGAGGAGTTGGAGGGAAGCTGCCGCTTTTTCACTCTGCAAGCGGCTTTGAAGGAAAAAATGAAGTGTGGGAGCAGTTTTTCTGATACATGGCTGGCGTATGGCAGGAATCGTGGTAATGGGCAGCTCCTTTCATTATGAATAGCGATAACCTTCGTACGAGCTGTGGTCTGCTCTCTTTGCAGCCGTGGAGTTAGGAGGCAGGAGCGAGTTAAAAGCAGCAGCCTGAGATCCGCAGCAGGTTGGGTGGTCTCTTAATGGAGATTGAGGTCCCAGGAGCTCCTTACTGCAGCAGAACGGCTTGGAGTACCCGCAGACCGCACCAAGGTCTCTTTTTATCCAACCTGAGACATTAGAAGGTGCCTGTGGCTATAACCAGGGCTGCAGGGCCCCTTCCTGCCCGTGCCATGCTCTGTGTTACACAGGGTTTAAGTGCTGCAGCTCAAGAGACAGCTCTGTGCTGCTCTGCTGAGGCTGATGGATCACAAGCATTGGAGCCGTGACCCTGGTTTGGAGAAGGGGAGCGTTTTCCAGCACCCCAGCACTCGGGCGCGGATGCCCTGCAAAGCCTTCCCTCAGCCCCCTGTGCTGGGCCCGGGGTGATCAGTGGGATTATTGCACATTTCCTGCAAAATCTCAGCTCCTCCTTCGAGCTCCTTCTGGACGCACAGCCTGGGCGCGGCTGCTTTTTGTTCTGCTATTAATCCTTCGGGGGCCTGACACTGTGCAGCCCTGTCCTTACGGCAGCTCCGAGAAGCAAACCAGCCGTCCCCTTTGCCGTTTCAGAGAGCGCTGCATTGTGTCTTGCACGGCCAGGCACTGCTGCAAAGCCCGCTGAAATCGGAGGGCTCTGGGAAACGCAGTGCCATCGTGTGGCTTTGCTGCTGGGCAGCCGCTTGCAAGGCAGGCACAGGGGCCTGGAGACCCCACGCAGCTCCGCAGGGCTTGCAGTGGGCTGTGTTCCCCCTCTCTTATCCCTTTACAAGGTGTAATTACGTTTGCTCTGTTTAGGGGCTTCGGCGGCTGCTGCTCTTCATTGCATCGCGTTGCTGATTGCATCAGCGTCCCGCGGCGCCCTAACCGCGTTTGGTGGCGTTCGGGCTCAACACCAAGGAGCAAAGCAGCAAAAAAAATCATCTGGTGCCAGGAAAGGAGCTGCGCCGTCGGCCACGGCGGTGTGGCCACACAGGCAGAAATGCCACCCAGGGGCTTGGGGACACAGCTCCGTCGTGTGCCAGCTCTGGTCCCTGCGCTGGGGGGGGCACGGCCCAGGGGTGTGTGGAAATGGCAAATCCTTCATTGCTGGCCGAGGGGAGGTACCTCTGCCCCCTGCCTTGGGCTGGAGGTGGTAATTCCCCCTCTCGTGTGCTTACGGATGTCACTACGTGCCTTACAAAGCGCGCACGGCTGCAGAAGCGCCGAGTGCTGTCGATATTCGCATCCCAGTGGCATCACGAAGCTCCAGCCAAGAGCAAGCCCAACACTTTGTGCTGGATTTCGTGCACAGGCTGGCCGCAGCTCTGCATAGAGAACAGGGAGAGGCAACAGAGACGGGGAAAATTCCTTTTCCAAGGTCACTGAAGGAGAGAACAGTCCAGGTATTTTATTCACAGACCGACATCCTTTCCTTGAGCTCCTTTTTATTGTTGTAGCTCTCCTTTTTCCCCCGTTCGAGCGTTGGCACCTGCTGTTTCGATGCCATCCATCGCGAGCATTCGGGCAGTCCAACACCCGGATTGGCTAAACAGCCTTAAATGAGTTTAAAGCGAGGGGAGAAACACGAGCTAGGAAGAAAATAATGAAGTTTGTGGCTCTGAATCTTAAACAGGTTGGTTGGCACTGCGTGGCGTACGTGGATGAACTCGCCCCTTCCCAAAGCTTGCCAGCCAATTGGCGGCTCCCTCAAGCCAAGCTACTTTATAATTAAGTGATAATTGTTTTTGCTGGGGAGCACACAAGAAAGATAAACAGCTTGAGGAATCAATAAGCATCAAGGTCATAGGCTGAGTTATTTACTGAATCATCTGCAATTTATCTCCCAACTTTGCAGTACAAAAGAAAGCGGTGACTGCTTCACAGAGGGTTTAGAAGGACTGGGGTGAGCATTGTAAAATAATAATGATAACACACGCAGCAAATTTGGTGTCTTCACACGAAAAATCTTTAGAATTAACCAAAGCAGGTTTGGGGGCAAACTGCCGAGCCGCAGTGGAGTTTTCCACACACATGCACCTCCCCATCCACGCATGTACTCACCCTCTTACATCGGTTTAACCAAATCGATGCAAAGCCCTGTCTGGACACTTACTTCTCATTAGCTTAAATTTGTCCCTAACTGACGCAGACCAGACCGAGATGGACTTGGTTGAAGCTGAGCTAAGAGCAGCCCCGCTCACTGGCGGTCGGGACTGCTTCGAAGCTGCACCCTTGCTCGGCAGAGGCCAGCCTGCGGCGATCAAAAGCAATGGGTCCTTCCTTTTTAAATCTTCTTTCTTTTTCTTTTTTTGCTTATGGCAGCTGAAAGCGGTCGCTTTGTGCAAGGGCTGTGGGGTGGTCCCAGCTTCGCTCTTGGCTCGCTCTGGATGCAAATGGGTGGTGATATGCACGCTGCCCTGAGCTGCGGTGGATAAGCAAGAGGGCTGCGTGCTGCTGGCACGTATAGACGCTGCTCGGAGGGGCAGATAACGCGCTGATGCCTGCATGGGACAGGTTTCTTGTCTTGGTGTCTCATGCAGGCATTGCTGGAGCCCCTCGGCATGTTCTCCAGTCCCCAAAATAACAGTTTCAGAGCACTGGGGGACCTCAAAGCCACTTGTTATCCCCATTTGACTTAGGAGCAAGCAGAGAGCACCAACAGGGAATTGTCTCTCTCGGGATTATCAGAGCAGCCACCGAAGGGTGGCCACAGAGGAAGGTGCCCACCAGGCAGCACCATCCCTTGCTCAGCGCAGGAAAGGGGACGCTCAGTTCATGCAGCCTGCAGTGAAGTCAGGAGGGATGCTCCCTGGGCATACACACGTTATCACCTTCCTCCAAGATGCTCCTGCGATGCTCCTCTCCATGCCTTGTATTACCAGGGGCTTGCGAATGAAGTCTGCGACAGTTTTGTTTCTTTTGCAGCACAAAGCCCCTCACAGCAGGGCTTTAAAGGGTTACGGGGCCGAATCCTCCACAGGCATAAATCAGGGCGAAAGCAGGCTTGATTTTGTGTTGATTTTATTGCAGGTGAAATCTAAATAATAGCGAGCTGGTGAAGAAATAACTCACCCAGGTACAAGACCCACATTTGCAGCACTCCAGGGCTGCAGGGGGAGAACATCTCTGCTGAAAACACCTCCCCCTGGCCGCGGGCTCAGAGGTGCAGCGTCACCCACGGCTGTACCCGTGCCGCCGGCTGGCCCCGATGCCACTTACCAGGATGGGCCCCGGGTGGCCCCGTGGGGTGGGAGGGCTGATCCCATTGTGCCCCATTCCACCGGCACGTCTGGCTGTATCGATGGGGTAGGTGGGTGTAGATAAAGGAGCATGGTGGACGGCACGGTGCCGGGTGCTCCTGGTTGTCGTTTTGGCTGGGAGGCTTCTGGCAGGGGGGCTGGAGGAGCTGGAGTCCGACCCGCTCCTCTCCGAGCAGCACACTGTGTGCGGGCTCCCTGCAGTGCCCTCGGTGTCCATCTGCTGGGCCCTCTGCCCACCAAGGCTTTCAGCTTTCCTTATCTCCTGCTGCCTTCCCTAGCCCTCGCTCTTTCCCCCTGTCCTCCACAGGAGCATCCCTCCCCTTTTTCAGTCTCCTGCTTTGCAATGCCCTGATGATCTCCATCACTTTGCTCCCCCTCCGACCTGCAGTGCCCATTAGTCTCCCTTACGTGGCCGCCGAAGCATCCTCCTATTCCTGTCCCGTTTTTCAGAAGCAGAAGCACAGGAGCAGGTACTCCGAGCCTGGCCATGCTCATTTCCCCGAGGCATTGGAGCTGAATTTAAACAAAGGCTGGAGAGGGCCAGCTATTAACTCAGCGAGCTGCGGGGTCCCCAGTGCTTGCAGATGGGAACGGCAGGACCTGGAGTGGCTGCACAGATTATGCAGCCCACAGCCGTGTCCCTGCCTCCTGTCCAGCCCTCTGCATCGAGCCTGGCTGGCAGAGCAGATCTCTAGCATCAATTTTATGCATCTCTGCTGGCTGCCTTGGGTAGTAACTGGTAGTGTTTCAGACCAAATCTGCAGTCCCTGTGGACTTAGGGCACCGGCATTGCCTTTCTCCCACAGTCTGCCTGCCTGGTGCTTTCAGATGCTTCCCGTGCTCTGGAGCTCTCAGGTTCAAGCATCCGTAAGAAGGACATTACGTGGCTATTTTGGATAGCGAAAGGCAGGGCTGCTTGACCCAGGAGGTCCCTGCGAGCCCTCCGCACAGCTCCATTTTGTTCAGCTTTTTACTCGAACGCGAACCCAGCGAGCTGTGCTGCATCCCCCTCTCCTGTGCATCTGCGTTTCGTGCCACCAGATGCTGCCTAAGTACTGCGCCTGTTATCTCGGGTTCCTTTATCTAATGAATTTATCGTATCAAGGAAGCAATTCACACACCTCCTTCACTCTCGGCAAAGGCTGAAGTGCATTACCCGTCATGCTAGTGTCCAAAATTACAACTTGGCATAGATCAATCCCGGCTTTTGAAATCCATTTAAATGGATGTAGCAATCTCCAGCAAGTGAGATTCGAGAGAAGAGATGCTGTGTTAATCTGTAATGAAACAAGAAGTAACCCTGAAGGGAAAGACAAGCGAGGGTGAATAGGGCTCTTGTTGGAATGAGCATTTCCAGCGATGTTCTCATTCTCTTTCCATTTTTGCTGTACACCCTCTATTTTTCTCCATCCTTTCTTTCTGTGCGTTCCCTTTTTCCTTTGGAGATGCTCTATATAATGATCCCATCGCTTGAGTTTTCCTGAGGAGAAACGAGCTCTTTCTTTTATTTCGTTTGCTCACGACCCTAAGAAATTTTAAATGGAGATGGTGTTAGCAAAATGCAAGCTGTAAGCGTGAAGATGACAACCTTATATTATATTTATAAAGTCTGCCGTTGGATGAGTTTGAATATACTTCTTGTACTTTGGGAAATGAACTTTTGAAATTATTCACCCACATTATGATTAATTTAATTTCTTAAAGTTGAAGTGTTTGCAAAGTCAAAAAGTGTTTCCATTCCCTGTATCTTGGTGTCATAAACTTCTCTCCTTTACAACACAAATTAAGTTGTTTTGAAGCTCAAGACTGAAATTTTCAAAAACGCCTACAGCACTTTGATTAGAGCTGGTTGAAAAACTTTCTAATGAATCAGTTTTCAAAATGAAAACATGGGTTCACCGAAATCAAACCATTTTGTGGGACCATCACCATTTTCTCATTTCCAATTGCATAAAAATGTTTTATTTCAATGAAGCCAAATCCCTTTGGTTCAGCTCATCATTTTGCATGCAAGGCTATGTTGCAGTTTGTAGTAGGAAATGGTATTATGCAGGAAAACAAAGCCTTTGCAATAATTTTGATATTGCCAAGATTTTTTTTTCTAATCATTTGGGTTGGTGGGAAATCTGTTTTTTTTTTTTGTTTTTTTTTTTTTTTTTTCCTGGTCAATGAAGAAAACGATACAGGTTGGAATTTCCAAGGACAAAATCGTGGTGTTTGCTCCAGCTGAAGTCTGGGCGCCTGTTTCTGTCGAGGTTTCTCCGAGCACCGGCCCCATCCACCCAACACTTCCCATCTCGTGCGCCAGAGGAGCTCAGCTGTCAGTGTAACTCATAAATCAAAACTTTGTCTGTAGTGTAGCCGGGACGAGATTGCTTTGAAGATTAATTCCTTTGAAAGATTAGGGCCGAGGGCAAGATTAGGACCTTTCTCACCCCTCGAAATGGCAGCAGCGATGTGAAATGTCTCGAGGGCTGAAGGAAATGGCAGGGCTGGGTGCTGTGGACGTGGTTGGGGTTGTGGTTGGGGAGGGCTCGCCCGGAGCAGCGAGGCAGCGCGTCTCCATCGAGCAGAGGCTGCCGTGGGTCTCCGTTAGCCACGCACGCATCTCCGGCATCCTGGTTTCCATCTGCCCTTGGGAATGAGCTCTTTTTGGAGATTTGGGAATTGCATCCTGGAGGCTGTGCTTTCCCAATAGCTGTCCCCATACCGAGCCATGGGGACCTGCTCTTCTCAACACAGGCATGCGCATTTCCACGTCTCTTTTGACTGAAACCCAGAAATGTGGTGCTGTTGGTTGTGTCTCTCCATTTGCAGTGCCTATCCCAAATTCTCTGTAAATGCAGAATATTATCTTTTCAGGGTGGTCTACGTGAAAGGACTCCGTCAGAGGTCAAACCAGCCTGTGCTGATTGTGGAAAAGATGAAGGAAAAATCCATGGAGGAGCTTCTTGTCTAGCAGGTGACCAAGGCGCGGGGGAAGGAGCAGGAGGTGTCACAACCCTCTATCGTACGCTGCGGAACCGTGTGGTTCCGAGACAAGCCACCACCAAAATACTTGCCCAGGCTTTTGGGGGCTCAGCCTTGGTGCCAAGCCCCTGGTTTTTGCAGACCCAGTTCTGCTGCATCCCTCAGGCCCCACAGCACTTTACTTTGCCCCAGTTGTGTGCGCTAAGGGCCGGCAGAGCCTCACGCTGAGGTCCTCCCCTGGTGCTCTCCATGGGCTGCAGTCCCGGGAGCGTGCCCAGCTGGCCAGAAGGTTTCTCAATTTCCCCATGCTGGCAGGTGCAGCACCAGGGTCAGGATTTAGGGCCTGGCCTGGCCATTTCTCCTTCCTGCTTGCCAATTAATCCCCCGCCAAGTAAATGCATTCCGCGCGCTTCATCATCCTGCAAAGAGTCCTGAAGACAAACAGAAAAGCAAGAAGGAAACAAAACAAGCCACCCGCCAATAAATTAAACGCACCAAGGAAAACACAGAAAAGACCAAGTGCACCGCAAGCAGCCCCTTCCTCCGAGTTAATTAATTGGAGCCCTGTTTGAGGACAAGCACCCTCTTAAATCCCCCATTGCCGAATGCAATTTTCTCAGTACAATCACTCAGTGTCCCTGACGGACAGGAGCCCAATCACTTCTCAACAGAAGGCGAGCGCTGCCGCAGTGCTGGAGTGAAAATAATAGATTTTTAACGCTCCTGCAAGGCTTGTAAACACCCAGCGAGCACCCCCCTCCCCGGCGCCCCTCTGCCCCTCGAGGAGGGTGATGCTGATAGGAGATGTCGGGCTCCAGCTCGTGTTTGCAGCACCAGGAGGAGCGCCGGTGATGGACTTCTCCTGCCCGGGTTTGCAGTGGGTGCAGGAAGCCGCAGTGGGATGCGGGGTTTTATTTCTGGTTTATTTCTCACCGCTGATACCGAGGCGAAGGCCACTCTGCTGTGCCCATCCCCAGGGAGGGGAGGTGTCAGGGCATGCAGCCGCCGGGCAAAAAAGCTGGAGAGGAGGAAGGTGGGGTGGGAACTGGGTATGCACATGAGTAGCTGGAGCAAAATTCCAGCCGTGTTTTGCATCGCTCCAAGTGTTTTTTTGCTGTTAAATCGCCGATTGCATCCTTGACTGCGAACCAGCTCTGAGGATTTTGGTGGTTGCCTGTGCAGCGTTGGCCAGCCGCCGTGGGTCGTGGAGGTCAGCGCTATTAAACGCCTAATTCTTGGGCACAAGGCTAACGACTTAACTATGTTTATAATATCAGCGAGAACCCATGTCAAATCCATTGTTGCATGATGTGACCAAATCCATTACTGCACACATGGAAATCAATTACTACACATTAGGGAACATTTAACACTTGAGCCTTTTCCGCCGCGTTGTTTGCACGGTGTGGCTGGAGGAATCGTTATCTGCCACTCTGGAAATGGATTTTTTTTCTCTTTTTTTCTTCACATCTGTAACAAATGCACGCAGGTACGAGGCAAGACACACGTGCGAAGGCGCTTGGTTAATGGCGAGGGGCTGGTGCAGCAGAGCGGCTGCGGGATGGGGGCGATGGGTAGAGCACGAGCTGGCGTTACCACCCGTGCTGCTTACCCCAGAAAAGTGGGAATAAACCTTTTCCTCTGCCCTACTCTCACGTACTCTTCTATCTGACGTTTCTGTCTCTCAAAGCCACCTCACCCACGCAGGCAGCAGACATCACTGCGCTCATTGGCCCCCACTTGTGTTTCTTTAATCTCTTCCGTGTATTTATATATATATTAAAAAAAAAAGACCGAAAACAGGCAACCCTACATGTTTGTGCTGGTATTGCAGAAGATGGAGCAAGCAAGCAGCATGTTGCTGTGGGCTGCTGGTGTGCTCGTGGCCGGGCTGCAGCCCCTGCCACGTGGTGGTGCTCGGGAAGCTTTGGCTTCACCACCTTCTTTAACCCAACCAGGGCCCTGACGTTTGCAAGGGCTGCGAAGGGATTTGAGGACATACATAGACAAAAGTGATGTGTGCTAGCAAGAATTCCCCTCTTGCGTGGCTGCTTGCATGGAGCTGCTCTCTCCCTGCCCCTCTCTCCCACCCAGGAGCATCCCTTCCCACCCAGGGCTCCCTGATGCATCCCTCCTTTTGCAGCCCTTCTCCTCGCGCCCTCTCCCAAATAATAATAATAAAAAAAAACATCCCACGGTGGGGTTTTGTCCTTTTTCCACCCACTTGCCCGTCCCACCTTTCCCCCGGCGCTAATGCGCTCACTTAGCAGGTGCTCGCCACCTTTCCTCTCCCTCTCGCACCCTCGCATATGCGCAGAGATGAAGGAAATGGATGAAGGTTAATTTTTTTGGTCCCTCTCATAATGACTCATCCATAACGATTTCTATTGGTTATATTTCCTTGTGTGACAGAAACAATTTGCTGCATTCCTGCAAAGCCTATTTTCTCTGCATGATCTGCTTGTGTGGAGGTTTGGGGAAGTAATTTACAGATATTTTGCCTCAAAATAGCTTACAAAGACAAAAGAGTCCTGTTGACACCAAGGTGTACTCCTCGTGAGCTAGGAAAATGGGATAAAACAGCTTAAAAATAAAAACGCTTTATTATAGTCACTCAAAGTCAAATCCTACATCACACGCCACTGCCAAAAGCTGCTTTCAGCGGCGGGGAAGGAGCAGGGCTTCTCCGAGCATCGCTTTCTATTTGGGATTGGGTCGTAGGAGGGTCTGCAGGGATTTTGGGATGCCCTGCCATAACCTGCACACCCCCCGGGGCTGCTGGCAGCTCCCTGCCTGCTCCGTGAGCAGCGAGCTCTGGGCTAACGACTGTTCAAGGTGATTTGCTCAGGCAAATGCTTCGGGTGATGCGCTCGATGCTCTGTGATGGATCGCTCGGTTCCTTCTTGGGTGTCCACTGCACCGGGACGCTGCCGGTTTGTGTGGCCCCGGGAGCTGAGCATCACCTGCAGTGTGAAATGCCGATCCGAATGGAAGCACAGGGGGACGGAGGGGCTTTTGGCAGTAGGAATGCATTGAGCATCTCCTGTGAGCCCGTGCTGGCTCCACTCGGGGTCGGGGAGCACACCAAGGTACCAGCTCGCCTCGGTGTTAGACCTTGCGCCAGGCTGGGTGCTGCGGGCGGTCTGTTGGGCCCTGCCTCCTCTTTGGGGTTTCTGGGAGCTCTGCGTTGCCGTTTGCGTTCCCTTATTTCCATGCTGTGTTGTTCCTTGGGTGATGAAAAGGCCACTTTGACGACCTGGTGCTGTGAAACCCAAATGGACCAGGAATTTTGGGAGCTGATTGCAGGCACCGAGGTCAGGACAAGTGTGGGCTGGGAATCTGTGTGCCACTTACGGCAACCCACCACTCTTTGCCCCAGCCGAGTGCATTTTGGAGGCAGGAGGGTCAAGGGGCTGTGTCAGCAGGGTGCTGGGGTCTGGCACAGCCCTGCTTGGTCCTAGCGTATCTCCCATCAAACTTCACATCCTGGGGTGGATCAAACCCAAAATCTGCCTTTCACTTGCACCTCCCGCTCTTGTGCACAAGCTTTTGGCTCCTCGTGGAGCCAAAAATTTTGACACCTGTCTCCTCCGAGCACTGGGGCACCCTTTGGTGCCCCCTCCCAGGGCAGCAGCAGCAGCACGGTGATGCTCGAGCACTGGGAGGGGGTCAGGGGGCCGCGGGGAAAGGCAGGCGCTTGTTCTGAGCGCGGGTCAGCCGGCAGCGCCGGCGGCAGCGAACACTGGCTCTTTATCCTCCCGCTGCCCCGCGGAACATAAAGCCCTCTTGTTGCTGTGCCTCGCGCTCGCAGCAGCGCCCGAGGAGCCAGCTCGGGTGCCGCTGCAGGCTCAGGGCAAAGGCTATCGGTGAGCGAGCGTCAATGAGCCCTTTGTAGGGGAGGCGGAGGCAGAAGGCCGCGAGACCAAGCACGTGGCTCCCGACCAAGCCGGGTGCGGGCTCATCGCCGCCGTCCCTGCTGCAGTTTTGGGTCTGGAGGGGCTGAACAAAAGCAGGAGGAGCAGGGGCAGCATCCTCACCCCCAGCTTCCCCCAGCACCACCTTTCTCCTCTTTCTGCTCACTTCCCCATCTCCCACCCATTTCCCTATGATGGAAAATCTCTCCGAATTCCCAGCAGTGCCCCACTGGTGCAGGTGGCTGCAACGCTCAGCACAGATGCACATAAATAAGCCCCATTTTGGAGACAAGGAGTTTTTTGCATTGGGTACCAACCTGACCCGCGGTGACAAGTGTCCCCAGGCGGTGGCAGCCACTGGCACTGGAAACCAAGACTGGTCGGGGCTGGAAGGTAACGTCTAATGCCAAGGGCCCGTTGCTGTGCTACTTTCCTCATTTTTGTGGGGAATTTATTGAGGTGCTGCATGTTGTCCCAGCCCAATTAAATCCATTGTAGGCAATTAGGGAGCGTAATTGGCTGATTGGATTTGGGAGGCAGAACGCCACGAGTCAGCTTCCCGGCAGCGGGCAGGGAGGCGTTTGGAAGCTGCTCGTGGGCGAGCTGCTCGGTGCACGGGAGCCGAGATCCGAAATTCTTTCTCTGAGCTAATAAATATGGATTTGGGGAGATGTGGGAGCGCTCTGCATCTGATAGACCTGGGAGCTGGACTCCCAGAGCAAAGGTGCTGATCTGGGGTCCTGGAGAAGGAAATCTTCTCCTGGCCCTGCTGCAGCGCGGCTCTGAGAAGACAAATGTCTCTTTCCCCCTTTGCACAAAGGCGTTTGCCAACCTATTTTCAGCCTCGCTGCTGCAAAAGGGGAGCAGAAGTGGCCCTTCATGGTGTCAGCATACAGCAAATTCAAAAGAACTGTCTGCTCCCTGACACTCGGTTTGTGTCTGATGCACCCACCCACCCCCAAAATAAGTTCTGAGTGGTCATTATCAGAGTGGTTTGGACCCAAATTTCCTTGAAAAATATTGTGGGGGTTGGTTTCCTACAACCTGGCCGATTTTGAAGTTTCAGAGCATCCACTCAGCATTGATGTCACGTTCTCACCTGAAATTTTATCCATTGAAAATTCCCATTTAATAAAAGAGAAGCGAGCTCTCTGGGCGTTGGATAGGTTTGGGGCAAGTGGAGTTTGAAGCACATTTTGAAGAGGAGATCCTCCAGCCTTCCTGGTCCCCTGGGAATATCCAGCTCAGTCCCAAGTGATCCCAGACCCAAAGAAGGTGTAACATTTCCCTCCGTGCATAGGGCTGCTGTTGTGCTTCCTCACTGCTTGCATCCAGGAAGGGATTTAAGCCATGTATACACCTTTTGCAGGTTTGTTGCCAAAAGAAAGAATTCCTCCCAAATTTAAGGACTTTTGGCTACGTTCAAGGGGCTGCATTTAATCTCTTTTTTTTTTTTTTTCCCTACCTGATGCAATAGGACAAAACCCTGCACCGGCAGCTCACGGAGCCAGGAGCAGAGACCTTGCATAAGCAAGCCCCAACAGAGCAGCATCGGACGGCGAGGCTTCGTTCTGTGCTAATTTGAAATGAGGTGAGCGATGGCAAATTGAGTTTCAAGGGCAGCAGAGACAAGTTGTCAATTTAGCCTGGGCTCCACGATGTCGGCACAATCCTTAGTAGCTGGATCTGAAGCTTGTTTACGGCACTGGATATAATAGCTGCAATCCCCCAGGTAGATTAAGCAATTTCTTCGTTTAGGACTCTCAAAACTCGATGACATTTGGAGGGATTTTTCTTGACCTTGCAAAGGGCGAATGGCGGCTTCCCGTGCCACCCTTTCAGCTTTTCTAATGACTCCGGAGGGGGGAAGCCGAGCTTGGCAGGATGGAAATGGATGCTGGTGGGATTGGGTTTGCCAGGGAGGCCGCAGCACGGGGCCAGGGCTGGCTGTCAGAGGCCACATCCCCAGCTGGGAATGAACTTTTTTTTTTTTTCTTTGTTGAGCATTGGGCGAGCACATCACGTCCTCTCGCAGTGCCTCAGTTTCCCTGCGTTACAGCCCTTCGGCAGCCCCCCAGTGCCTGGGTTTGCCCCGCTGCAGGCGATGCCGCGGGGGAGGATTTCCCTGGGCAAGGCTGTTAGCGGGGAAAACAAGCCACGAGGAGTCTCTGCTTGGGTGCTGGAACTCCTCCAGCAGGAAAAAAAAAAAAAAAAAAAAAGGGCAAATGGAACTTTTTAAATTAAAAAAGCTAATAAAAAAGAAGCAGCCCGAAAGCTTTCGAGGCAGGGGAGTGATCGGTGACATCCCTGCCTGCCTCCCCGCTCGGCTTGCAGCTGATGCGCTGTCTGATTGCGTCTCAGTAGCACGAATGTTCACAGCTGCATGTAGGACATGGGAAGTGCCTAATGACTTCTCAAGCTGGCGTCGTTCCTAAGTAGGTATGGCATGTGCTTGCTCTGTGAAGGCTTTCGGGACTGACAGCCTGTGAAAAGTGATAGAGGAGAGAAACGCCAGCGCGGGGAATTAAGCACATGCACAGATTAAATGGACGCCGTGCTGACGAGGCGGGGATGCTCTGGCATCACCCGAGCCTGGCGTGGGGTTGTGGGGCCACATGTTTTGAGGTACACATGCTGGGAGCCAAGCACAAATCGAGTGCTCGGGCTGATGCTTCTGGGGTGCCCCCGGTGTTTCCGTGTGGCTCTTGAATGGGGCAGGGCGCCACGGGCTCCCTGATGCTGGCACCGAGCAGCAGCTTGCCTCGCAATGGCTTTCTGTGCCTTTTGAGCCAATATTTGGAACAGAAAGGCGCAGGATCCACCCCTTCGTCCCAAAGGCTTTCTCCCCATATAAATGTTTGCTCTAGGAATTGTGGCTTAAAAATCACCTTCCCCATCTGCCTCCTGCCTCCCCTGCACGTGCATCCTCTCCCCAGGTTTTCATTATGATAATTAGAGAATTAAAATCATTTTCAATATTTTTAAACCAAATTATGAACTCGCGGGCTGCTTTCGCTACTGCCATATTGTTAAGTGTCTTAATAGGCCTATTTCCTATTTAAATATACTTCAGATGTCATTGCTCAGATGGTCAATGTGCAACAGCCGCTATAACCACTGCTGCTTAGGCAGCGAGGGGAAGTGACCAGTTTGTGGAACCCCATAAAAGAAATCATCAGCTTTTTGGAACAGAAATAAATACCTGGCAAAGGCTGCATAGCTTGGCATGGGACGGGGATGCGCTGCCTCTTTACATCGGGATGAAATGTAAAGGAAATTGGGTCCCCCAGGCTGTGCCTGCCCTTGGGGCTGGGGGCGTTTAGTTTGAGTCCTTTTGTCCCCGTGGGCAGCGCAGGTGCGAGGGGGGACCAGCGGCAAGCAGGTAATTAAAAAGGGAAGCTGATGAGCTTTGGAGGTGGGATCTTAAATTTTAATTTGGGGGCAGGATTCTGCTTGGGGCTCTTAGGCTTGAAAACCTCTTATCGGCCCTGGTGAGCTGCTACAGCTGGCTGAGGGCAGGAGCAGGGTTTGCTCCAGCAGGGGATGGCGAGAGGGAGCCGGGGAGGTTTGCTTTCCTCCATCCCTCCCTCCCTTCAGGGCTGGCGGGGCTGTGACGAAGCAAATGAAATCAATATACCAAGAAAAAAAAAACAATAGCAAAAAGCCCAGGCCCCCAAAAGAAGTCAAAGGCATCACAATAAAGTGTAAAGTGTTGGAATAAATATTATTAGAGTGTCTTCAGCAGCAATAAAAAGATTAATTTGCTATTGCAGGAAAGAAAAAAACAGCAATGTGTTTATGCTAAAAATTGCTGCCAAGAATTGCTTTTCATCTAGCGCATTCTGTTTTATTGTTTTTTCCCTTTTCGCCCTCCCTTTTCCCCCATCTCCCCGCGATGTCTGTATTGCTGTAGGTGATTGTGAAGGCCTGATCTATTGGTAGGATATCCCTCAAACGTCTCGCGCATCTCCCCAGGGCTCTGCAATTCAGGATTTTACCTTTTTTTTCCCAATTTTTTTCTTTTAACCCAACGAAACTGATTTGCCACTGGCTGCTCTAAGAGGGTTATGCATCCTAGACTGGCAACATCTGATGTATGGCCACATTTGGAGCCACAGACTACACCAGCCTTAATAACATTCTTCTTTACAAAGTGCTCACTGTTAAATATTTATGAGATGATGCAAGAACAACCACCGCCACCGTCCGCGAGTGCGCAAGCATCCCTCCTCCCTGCGGTTTAATGGGGCTGCATTTTGGGAAGCAGGTGGGCAGCCTCGCCTTTATTACCCACGCATCGCCTCGACGTGCCCTCACTAAACATGTTTTCGGTGCCTGAATATTGGGCATCACAGATCTGGGACCACATGGAGCCACAGGGCCGTGTTCTGAGCCCTCCAACTGCTCCAGCCTGGGTTGACTCCAAGGAATACGATTTTTTTTTTTTTTGATGTGCAGGGGCTCGTGGCGAGCTCTTGGCTGCAGAGCGGGAAGAGTTTGAGTGCGATTATGGCCTGTTCCAGGATGATTTTGGGGTTCTTTCTGGAGCACAGGCTCCCCTTGTGTCCTTCTGTGAACCCCTCAGGGGAAGCAAAACAGGACCAAAATTGGTGCGTTCTTAGTTTAGGGTCAAACTCTTGCCCTTGCCTTAGCCCCACTGAGCCCTGGGGAGGTCCCTGGGCCTTTTTGCGCCTCCAGTTTGGCTTTTGGCCCCCCCAGTGACCTTTTACCAGCTCAGTGCCAGTGATGTGCTGCAGGACGAGAGGCTGGAGGGGACAGAGGGGGCTTTCTTCCACCCGCAGGGAGGATAAAAGCGCCGCTGCCGCGGGCTAACGATGCCTTGCCTTGGTTTGGGAGGGTTTATTTTGACGATCACAGATCCTGGCTCTGTGCTCCGTGGTGGGGACATGTCACGGCTGGCACCTCCATCCTCACGTACATG
This sequence comes from Cygnus olor, assembly GCF_009769625.2. Lineage (NCBI taxonomy): Eukaryota > Metazoa > Chordata > Aves > Anseriformes > Anatidae > Cygnus > Cygnus olor. The sequence continues at coordinate 5,516,613 of NC_049190.1, read as the reverse complement.
CAGCTTCATTGCAGCATGTATCACATCCCAAGGGGAGATGCCTAAACCCAACACTCACAATTGTTTTAAAGTTATCTGATTTTACCCGAGTGATAACGATCTACAAATTGCGCTAGAAAAGCAGGCTTTCCTCCGACATCCTCTTGGTGCTGGCTGTGAGGGAAGTGCCTCAGTAACCATACCCAGCTCCTATTGGTGCTCACACCCCTGCCTTTGGGAGCCCCAAAAACCAAACCGGGCTCCTATCAGCGCTCACACCCCTGCCTTTGGGTCCCCAAGCCTTGCACGGAAGGACCGGTGCCCAGGACACCCACGGGTGCAGCGGGACATGGGAAGCCTTTGGTGCTTCTCTGGAAGCAGGCAGAGCAGCTTTAGCTTCTGTTGGCTCCTTGAAATGCTGCCTGTTGAATTTCCAGCCCTGGGAAGGGGCTTTGGTTCGGCGCCAGGCTGAGTTCCAGCTGGTGTGCTCTTACTTTTATTTTATTTTTTTTTTGTATTATCTGAGCACTTAGCGGATGTGTTTGTAGCCTACAATTCAGAATAAAGCGATAACGCCGTGCTGCTGAAATGCTTTTTACTCTGGGAGCTTCCACTCTGTGATAGAGAAGGAGCTCGGAGCCCGGTCACGGTGGCCGAGCTGCGTTTCCTTACAGCCCGGCACGGCAACTCGAGGTGCCTTTAATAAAGAAATGAGATTATGGAAAGGAGCCTTGCAGCACAGACAAACTGAGGCGATTCTCTGCCTTGCTGCCTGCTGCCTGCTTGCTCCGGCAGTGGGCTGGGTGGTGGGGATGGATGGGGAATGCCCGGCCGATGGATGCGCAGCTTCGCTGCCACCCCGTTATTATCCCTCCCTCGTGGTTGCCTCTGAAGTGGTCCCTTGGGAGTTTCTGTGTGCTCCGAGGGGGCACAAATAGAGTCGGGGCTGCACAGCCCCAGCTCCGGGACTATTTCATGCAAAATCATAGCTTTGGTCCTCCAAGAGTGAGGCTTTAACCTTTACGAGAGGGAATAAAGCGACCGGCATCAAGGGCCAACGAACAAGCACAGCGCGTTGATGCACTCCCGTGATTTTTATGATTACCTGGAGATGTTTGGGATGGAGAATTTAGCGCGTAGGTATTTATTTCTTTCCTTGGCATATCTGTATGGGTGGCACGTATGCGGGATGTGCTCGCTGCCGTGGGGCTGTGCTGGAAGCCTTCACCTCCCAGCGTCTGCATCACCGCGCCCAGGGTACAGCGAGTGACAGCCGGGGACATCTGGGTGGGCAAGGAGGGGGGACAGGGCTGAAGGACCAAGCTCAGAGCTATAATGACTTGGCAGGACACTGGTATTGGAAATGTCACCTGGCTTGACAGTCGTGGCTGTGCACTTGAAACAATCCCAGCCATTAGATTGCTTGCTGCTGCCGGGTGAGGCCCCGGGCCGTGCATGTTGAGCTGTAAATGGGACACATAATATTACTAATAATTTCACAGACAGCTCTGTTCATTTCTGAAGTGAGAGGAGACACTTGTGCTATTCCGCCTGGCTCTCTTTATGGTATAATCTCCCATTGAGATTCAAGGCACAGCTCCGCTAATTAAAATGATGAATGCCTGAGGAAGGCTTTGGGTTTGGGTTTGGGTTTTTTCTTCTTCTTCTGGTAGGTCTGGCCGGTATCTGCACACACAGAGACTGCTTCAGGCAGAGGATATTTGCTCACTGAATGCGTACCCAGGATAGATAGAAACGCTCACATGCCCCTGCACAAGTCCAGGCTGAGAGATACCTGAGTCCTGCTGAAATCTTCCTGTGCTGTCGTGAAGTCCTGGGGTTTGCGGTGGTGCACGCACCTTGACCTGCAACTTTATGGGCCAGCCTGTGCAAAGCCACAGCCGTGGCCTTGTGGCAAGGATCTCACCCAAAGGTGAGCTTTGGGGTCGGGTGGCTTCATGGTTTGGGGTCTCCCAAACATGTACTGTGTGCCGGGGACGTGGGGACGCCTCGGGCTGAGCTGTGCTGCAGCTCCTGCCTTGACACAGCCACCTCTCCGCTGCTGTCCCTCGTGGCCCCGAGTGCTCTCCAAGAGCTGCTGTGATGCTCCTGCTGGCAGCCACCCATGGGTGACACGGGTTGGGTTTGCAAACGGAGCTGGGACTTGGGGCAGAAGCGATGAGCACGGCCAGCGATTGCTCATGCATCACTTGCCCCCACAGAGAGCCACCGGGGCTGGGACCTCAGTCACCCATCGACACATTTTTGCCTTAAACATCTTGTGTTTTGATTAATAAAAAGCTGGGTTAAATTAAGAGATCTGATGGGCTCTCTTCTCCTGTAATTAAAGCCTTTTTTTTTTTTTTTGGAGTACAGCCTTGAGCGCGGGCATGGAGGCACTTGAGAGCAGAGCTTCCACGCGGTGGGAAGGTCTGGGAGCAGCCGTGTGCTCCGGCGGGGGTTAAGCGGAGGGAATGAAGAGCGAAGACACATCGGGACAGCTCGCGTGGGGGGCTGGAACCTCTGTGTCACGCGCTGCCACCAAAGCAGAGCTTTAAATAGGAGCGTTTTATAAGGTGCTTGCATGGCTGCGTGCTAACAATAGCTCCTGCGCGGGGCAGGGAGGCTATATGGGGAAAGGGGCTAATCTAGAGGAAGCGGGATTATTTTTCTTTTTTTTTTTCCTTTTCTTTTCTTTCCCCTATCTTGTTCTCAATGCCCTTCCCACGTCCCTGAACCTGAGGATGGCAGCGGCGGTCAGGCTGGATGTAACCCTGGGGGTTACAGATGCTGGGGGTGGCATCGGGCGCGTGACAGCCGGGCTCCAAAGCTCACGGAGACGGCCCCGCGAGCGTGTGCGGGCAGCGAGCTGCCCCTGGCATTCACAATTGTTCCTCCTCCTCCGAACAAGGGCCTCTTGTCCCCGTGCTGGCCCTCGGGGCTCTCAGCTGGGGCCTCCCGTAGCCCGTGGCAGACACATCCCAAGGCCGTGCCTTTCCCCAGCGGTGCCGTGACTTATGGCTTTCTCCTTTTAGCTCCTCACTTCTTTAGAGTGGCAAGAGCTGGGGATGCTTCCCAACCCAGCACGTGGGTTTTTGTGCTTTGCCCCGAAGGGAGCCGGGGAGTGTTCTTTTGCCCGTTTTGGCTTGGATTCAGTGACCTGCGCAGCTCACCTGGGTCTTTGCTGCTGACACAGAGAAGCTCACATCAGTGCGCCAGGGTGAGACCAGGGGTAGGTTCTCTCTGTGATATCTGGGCCTGATCCTGCCTGTCCATTTATACTGGCTGCAGCTCCAGCTGAGTTGCTGATTTAAGAGCAAAGTGCAGGACTGCAAAGAATAAATATGCCTGGGCCAAAGGGACAAGTTTCCAGGTGCCTGCCCACTGACACATGCTCTCTGCGTGCAAGGACCAAGACACAGCCTATGGAGAGAGGTGAAACGCATCGCTGCAGGGTCCCGGTCCCCTCTCTGGGCCCGTGGAGCAGAGGGGCTGGATGCACCGCCACGCCGAAGCTGGCTGCTCAGCTCTGGAGCTCCTCCATTTGATCTCCTGAATTGCATCTAAGTGGGTAATGCCCCCACGTGTGCGTTTCTGCTTGGCTCCTCTTTGAAATCTGCAGAATCCTGGAGCTGGTGGAGCTCGGGTCCTGCGGGTGCTGCCATCTCAGCCTCTCCTTAGGATGCTGCCGGATGCCAGCGGTGGGGCTGCAGGAGCTTTCCGTGAGTGGCGGGGAACGGGTGGGAGCTCGTCCCCGTGCTCGGGGACACGCAGGCTCCCAGCAGAGGTCTTTGGTTTCCATCGCTCTTTGGCTGGAGGTTTTGCAGCAGGTTCCCCTGCCTGTGACCCAAACAGCTGTGCTCATGGGGACGGGGAAAGGCAGGAAAATCTTCAGGCAGACGCTCTAACTCGAACCGCTCTTTAATTCCGATGATTTAAATGGAAATCGTGGGAGCTTACCGAGGGATGAGTCCAGCCGCTCTGCAGCAGTTGAGCATCGTGCGTTTTAGGATCCGAGCTTTTGCAGGACTGGATTAGTTTGTTTTCATTTCTCCTCTTGCCTGCTGATCATCCAACTGTCTCAGTGTTTGGGTGAGATGCAAAGATGCTTAGAAACACCAATAATAATTAAAAATAACAGGCAATGGAACCAAAACTGCAGCCTGCAGTTTGGCTGGCAGCCCTTGGAAGCCGTTCTGTCCTCAGGCACCGAGACAGGACCTGCAGGAGAAGCCCCCGTCCTGGAGGATCTGCCCGTGGCGGTGGGGTTCAGATGGGCAGCAGCCCCCGACGCCTTCCCTAATGCTCCCTGGCACGTGTGTTTGAAGGCTAAGTTGTATTTCCTACCTAAATAGAGTCATTTGGCTCCAGGGGCCCACCCTCCGAATCCATCTGGCTTTCTGCCCGCAAGATTATGTTATATAAACCACCCCTAAATGCAGCGTCTGGGAAAGTGCCTTTATGTTTTAATTTCCAAATAGGCAGGCAAAATTGAGTGCTCTGATTGGCATCTGCAATCAGAGCCCCATTCAGCGGGAGCTGTGAAGGGAGCTGATTGCAGCAGGCGCTGCTCTGACCTTCTGGGGCCTCTGCTGCTGCCTCGGCTTCATTAACAGGATAAATATTTTTCCAGAAACAACATTTCTGAGCTGCCAGAAGTCATGACAGGGATGGGGACTATTCTGCGGCATGGTCTGCATCGAGGCAGCGCGCTCCTGCACCCTGTGGCGGAGATCTCAGTGATAAATACATGTTTTTAGCAGGCTGGGGGGGGGATGCCTGAGACGTGCCTGGGGACACATGGGCTCTTTTCCTGCCCTGCCACTGAGTGGCACTGTGTTTTCCACCCTCCCTCTGTGCTTGCCTTTCCTTTGCAGCTTTCCTCCATCCTTTCCCACTGAGCTGGGGAGCGATGCAGAGCGAGCTTTGCAGCCTTTTGTGCTGATGGAGCCTCGGTATTGTCCCAGTGCCTCGGGACAACGTCCCAGCACTTGCAGCAGTGCTGGTTACAGGAGAGCGAAGAGCAGATGGAGGCTGCGTCCCACGAGCACTCCTGGAGCACACCAAGGATGTGTCTATGGATAATAACGCCCGGTCCTGTGCAGTGACCGCGCCGTGTTCCCGTGAGCTGCTGCAGCATCAAACCCTGCCGCGTGCCAGAGCCTGGTGCTCGGGTAACAGCATCTGCAGCATTAGCTGAGCCCCTCGAGTGAGTTACAGCCTGGTCTCTGCTCCAGGGGCCTCTTAGCATCCTGCAGCCGGTAATAGATGTTTTTAATTCTCATGGAATTATTGAACAAACATCAGGGAAATATGTTTTACAGTCCAGAGCCGGCTCTGAGCATCGTTAACATTGTTATTGGAGCTGAGGCAGATGATTTAAGCAGGGACCTCTGACAAAGACGCACACCTGTCCATGAATAAAAGACTGCAATTTAATCCCCACGCTGTTAATTAAGAAGAGGATGAGGGTCGAGTGCGGTGCCCGCTTCAAAGGTCTCCCGAGCCCGGCGGGCGAGGTGAAGATGCTAATGCCTCCTTGGCTGCTCCTTGGCACCGCGAGCGGGCACGGGCTGCGGGATGGGGTCTCGTAAGGGCACGCAAGCATCGGGCACCTCGTGTCAGCCGTGGTCTGGTGCCACAGCATCTGAGCACAGGGCTGGGTGATGGAAATGAGCAGATGCTGCCAGCTTAAAGAGCATCCGTCTCCTATCAGAGCGGAGCAAGCTGCCCTCCTGGCCACCGTGCTGGCAGCCGTCAGCATCCGCGGGGCTGGCAGGTCCCTTCGCTCCGTGCCAGTGCCTTGGCAGTCACAGCTTCCCCCTCATCCGCCAGCCTTCGCTGCCCCAGGCGAGGGGCAAACACAGCCAACTCGAGCACCCGTGTCCCTGCGGTGCGACCCGAGCAGTTGCATCCCTGTGGGCAGTGCAGCACCGTGCGCCAGTGCTCAGCACCACCGTGGTGTGGCCATTGGGAAGCTCCTGCTTAGAGCCTGGCACTGAACGGCATTTTGGCAGGGAAAAGGCTCTGTTCCCACTCCCCCAAAGTCCCCCTTGGGCTGCTGAGGTCCCTCCTGTTGTGGCAGGACTCGTGATACTCGGCTGGGCTGCTTGAGCCCACCTGTCTCAGCTACACCAGGAGTGCACCAGGGTGCGGTGAGTCCTGCCCTGGCTTGGTCCTGCCTTTCTGCAGGCTGCCCCGGTGAACACCTTGGCCAGTGGCTGCCAAGGTTGACAAAAAGCCAGTGCTAGAAACACGAGAATCCTAGGAGGGCCTCCGAAGCAGAAATCTTGTATTTTGGCTGCAGTGAGCTCTAGAAGTGCTGGTAAACACTGATTTGCTTCATTTGGATGCAGAAATGAGCTGATGGGAGACTCTGGAGAAGCAGAGCTTGTTTGCATGCGTGTTCAGGCACACAGGCACAGTCATACACATGTTGGCTCACACCTTGGTTCACTTCACTTGCGTCCTGCGTAGGCAGCCATGCAAGGAAATTAATTCTGCATTGGTTGTGCTGCTCTGCTACAATACAGGACCAGCAGCTGGTGAGCTCCAGCTCCTCGTCTGCCTCCCCTTGGACCAAACAACATCTTCGGTGCAACACATCTCTTCTCTGCCCACACGTCTCAAATCCTTCTGGTGTCCTACTCCGCAGCTTCCCCGCTGCCTGTGGCTCCTAGGAGAGATGCAAACACTGCATCTGCAGTGGCGAGATGCTGGGTTTTGGTTTAAAAAGGGCTTTTTCCTGCTGTCTGCAGTGCCTGCACTCCCGTATTATGCAAGCACTCAAGTGCCCCTCTTGCACACAGCAGCGTCGGTCGGGAAGTCTCTGGCAGCGCTTCGCAGCCTGATTGCTGGGCTCCCTTGTGGCTCCACGTCTGCCTCGCGCTCCCCCGTGATATTTTTGAGCTTTTTCAACCAAATCGTGCCCAAAGGTAGCGTGGGCAGGAACACCCGGTGACAGCGGCTGCGGGAGGAGAGCAGCAGCGTGGGCTCGTCCTCCGCTAGAGCCGGGAAGGATCCCGGCTGAGCGCATTGTTGTAAATTCCCCGACGGTGGGGAAAACTTTGATCAGAGCTTGCACCTCATTAGACATCAGAGAATTGAGCCGTGAGACACCAATCCATAGGCAGCCAGGCTTCATTAGTTTTGCTGCTCGTGGGACTGCCTGTTTAAAGAGCACGTAGGTTCTGCAAAGCTGACTTTTGTTTTTAATTATTTTTATGAGGACTTGGTCTCCTCCCCGCCTTGTTTCTTTTGCTGGGGGGATCGTAGAAAGATCTTTAAAGCAGGTTTGGGAAACCAGAATTGGTATGCTTCATCAAAGCGAGCCAAAAGTTTTCATTATTTTCATTATCAATGTGTGTATTGGTCTGCTGTGCCCATGGGGTTGTATTTTGGGTGATCCGCATGTTCCTGATGCCCTTCTGCGTGTCCGTATTGCAGGAACTGAATCCACAGGTCAAGAACTTCAGGAAGAAGAGATGCTAAAAAAAAATATAAAAAAAAGGAAACATTTTGGCATTTGCCAACCAAACTCTTTCAGAGCTCACTGAGAGCAAATGGATGGAGAGGCAGGCGGACTTGTCAGCTCTGCTTTGGGGTCGAGGAAGCAGATTTTGGAGCTGCAGAAATCCCCTGGGCTGGAAATCTGAGCTGGTTTTAGCCATTAAGACAGAGCAGGCTCCGTCGTGGGGCTGTGCTGGGAGCTCTCTGGGAGGTTCGGTTATTTCCATGCTCAGCTTTGCTCTGCCCTGCCCGCGGCTTCGGGGAAGCCCCCACCTGAGCATCTGTCTCCGCCAAGCACGGCGGAGGGCAGCTCCGCGCCTCTGAAGCGTAATTTCTGCGCTGGCTGTAAAGCGCCTCGGTTGAAAGACGCTGAGGAAGATGAATGTGGCTCTGAAAAGCCTGATTTGCACCATTCTCCTTCTCAGCTGTGCTCCGGGAAGGGAAGTGGCAAAACACAGAAGCCCCACGTGCTACAGACGGACCCCACAGCTGAGAGGAAGGAATTACTTGCTCGCGGACCGCGTTCCAGTCGAGATCACAGCTCAGCGAGAAAATAGAAGCAGGCAAGGTAGTCCTGCCATTGCCTCCAACCTGCTTGATATAAAAATGGAGAAGAAAAGCCAAGCGCAGAGCAGATGAGAGAGACATTTGCCTCCTTGTGTGCAGGCTGACAAGGACTGGGGATGGATGAATTCATCGCAGGTTCTCTGCCTAGCGGAGAGGGGGGAGAGGGAAGCCGTCCAGGCTGATTAGCGAGAGGTCTCTCACAGAGGCAGGCTGCCTGGACTGAATTCCCTCGTCAGCATTCCCCCCGCATTGATCTCCTCCCAAGTGGGAGAGAGGGGCGGAGGGGAGGGGGCAGGCTGGAGGGAAGGCAGGGGGGAGGTGGGGAGAGGATGGAGAGGAAGGAGAGGAAGAAGAAAGTGGGAAGGGAAAAGGCGGGGGTGCAGTGGTTGCATCCTCAGAGGTTGCATCCTCTGCTTTGGAGGCGTGGATGCAGAGCCTGCCTCCACTCTGCCACGTGCAATGGAGCCTTTGCTGGTGAAGAACGAGGGAACCCACCCTGGTTGTCCTCACCTTGGACCACCCTGCCCCTGGCAGGAAGGGAGCAGCCCTCTGTCACCCTGCAGGCAGCCACCGAGGAGGGGCGGGGGGCAGGAGCAGTTTGCTGTGCCCCAAAATGCTCTGGCTGGGGAGGAAGGATGGTGTCCGCACCCCGACGAGCATCACAGGCACCTTTGTCATCCTCTGCCTCCAGGAGCACTAAGGTGGGAACGGGAGAGAAGAAGTTTTTGCAAGGCAGGATCCCCCACTTGCAACAAGCGCGAGGCTTTCATCTCTAGCCCCAGCTGGTTGTGAAATATCGGGCATTAAAATCACATTATTCTGATTACTGTCTTACTACTTTTTCCACTTTTATTCCTCACTTGGATTCCAGCTCGATTTTAGTGTGTACTCCCTCCAGATCCCCCGGTGCCAGGAGTCAGTGCTGTATACCATTCGGAAGCTCAGCCTCCCAGCTTTCAGGCGGTATAATTAAAGCATTAATCTCTTACTCCAGCAGCCTGTGAGACAGCAGCTGCTAAAATAACATGGAAGGACTGCTACAAAAAGGTGCCTTGGTTCCAGGATCGCTGCAACAATTTTTAGGGTCAGCAAACATTATCTCCTGCTAGGGAGGGTCCGGGGGCAAGAACAGTACTGGCCTCAGAAACTAGAGGCTGCTGTTGGGTCTCAAATCTGCTCCTCCCTAAACAGTTGCAATCTCTGCTAGGGTAAAGGATATTTAAACCTCTTTATGCTTTGTAGAGGTTGGGTTGTGCTTCTTGGGTCCAAACCCACTTCGCTGTCCTTGGGAGACCTTTGGGAAATGCACCCTCAGGCTTGGCACTGCTGGGGGAAGCTCAAAATGCGGCTCGTGCATGCGGGCTCCAAAGTTGTTGGTCTTTTTCTTGGCACGGGAACATGGATTTTTTTCTTTTTTAATCAGCTTTGTGGGAGTGCTAGGTTTTTTTTAAGAAGCTGTTGCAAGTAGCTGGCCTTAATCTCTGTGAAGAATATTATTCTCCGGGACAATACCGAGCCTTAGGAGAGGGCTCCGTGATTCGGTCTGGGAGCTCTGCGGTAGGGCTGCAGCAGGAGTAAGGAGCGGGTGCTGGAGCGCGACTGTTGGGATTACTGCTGGCCTGTGAGGCCCTGCTGCCACTCGACAGGAGGGTGACAGTGGGCATTTATCCCTGATTAAACTCCCAGTGCTGATTTCAGAGCCTGTCCCCACAAGAGGACTGCCTGAATCCCTCCCCTCCTGTCCCTTTGGCACCTGGTTGCAGAGGGCAGAGCAGCAGCAAGGTGCGAGGGGAGGCTGGGGACCTTCCCTCACCTCTGCAAAGCTCCAGGTTGGGGCTCACGTAAACGTGGGAAGTGGAGGAACCTGGGGAGAAATGATACCTATGACGCTGGGTATTAGGAAAAATTGGCTAGGCATTGGAACGGGATGCCCAGGGAATTGGTGGAGTCACCGTCCCTGGGGGTGTTTAAGGAAAGGTTGGATGGGGCACTTAGGGACATGGCTTAGTGGGTGATGGTGGTGGTAGGGGGACGGACGGACCAGATATCTTGGAGGTCTTTTCCAGCCTTAATGAACTGATGATTCTCCGGGGATGCCCTGCTCATCTGCAGGCTTGGCAGTGCCGTGCCCGAGGCAGCAGGACCCAAGGCTTTCTGTAGCAGTCCTTGGAGAGGGGAAAAGCCCTTTTTTATCTCCAGATGCATGCGATGAGCTCTGGTGGTGGGAGAACAGGCTCCTTGTGAGGTGCTGTGGCCTCTGAACGCAAACTGGGTTTCTCTTCCTCAAGGCACGAGCTGCCGATGATTTCCATGCCTTGATTAACGCTCTCCAGAGTCATTTCCATTGGCAGCTGCAGAGGAGCCGAAGAAGATGGATGTTTCCTATTACTTGGTGTAAGGACTGCGAGGCAGCCTCATGAAACCTTTACACCCAAAGTTTACAAAAAGCCCGTGAGCAGTGATCAATAGCGAGCTGGGGCTCCTGCACCCAGATCTGTGGGGCCATGTGGATGGGGCCGGGAGCTCTGGAGCAGGGGAAGGAGGGAGGAGGAGAAATGTCTTGGGTGTGAGGTGGGATACGGACAGAGGAGAGGAGAGTGTCAGGGGTTTCTGTTGCTCCCACAACACGTGCCTGCTTTGTTCAGCTCTCCAGTGCAACATCAATGGCTTTTCTGTTCCTTCAGGGGGAAAAAAGCCGTGCGTCTCCTGGTGCTGAGCTGCCTGCACATCTCTGTTCAGCTGCAGTGCCCTGAAGGAGGAAGGAAGGAGCACGAAATCCCTGGGAAGGTGTAAAAATTCCTCCTAGGAGAATCAAGGTGGGTCTAGACTGAAAATTAACCTCATAACCCACCTCCCTGCTGCCCATCCTGCCTACAGGGAGCGTGGCCCAAGGCCATCCCTGCCCCAGGGTGTTGATGCTTGGTGAGCCACTGCATCAGTCCCCTGTGAGAACGTGCCCAGCGGTACCAAGTGAAAAATGTGTGTAGCACAGCCAGGGTTCATCGGCTGCCCTGCTGGTCAACGGGCAGCAATCCCCAAAAAGTGATCGAGGCGTACACCGAGGATGATCTCTGCATGCGTGGCCGCAAGGTGATGCTGGCAACTGGCTTTGTGAACGTGGACTTCATTACACCGAGAAGTGAAAACTGTATTCCCTGCGGAGGAGAGGTTAGTCTGTAATTTTCGGCTGAGCGAGCAGGGCTGGCAGGGTGTCCACGAGACAGCAGATACCCTAGCTTTTGCTGGCTGCAGAGGACGGCTCCTTCAGGCTCCCATCTTCTCCTTTGCAGCTGGTGGCTCCCACCTGCAGGAGGTGCAGCACCGGGAGGGCAGAGATGCCGTGGTGTTTGCATCACCAGGCACGGGCAATAATGGGATCCACCTGCTAGCACACAATGCTGGAGAAGTATAAAATGCTCCACTGTGCCTCCGGAATGGCTGCAATTAACAGAAACCGAGCAGCCAAGGGCCAGATTTGCGTTATGGGGGCTGTGGGAGATAGCTTGAAGTGCACCCATAAGCACTGAATGGGGTCTTGAGCCTAATCAGCCCCCGGGAGGCACCCGGTTTGCATGCGAGATGGATGCTGTGTGAGCTCCGGGCTGCTCCAGCCTGTGCAGGAGCATGGCGAGTTGCTGTGAGAAGGGCTGAACACCAGCCTTGAGGTGCTCTGATCCTGCGGCTGTTGCAAAAAGGGCACGTGGGCAGTATCAGAGCCTGTGCTGGGCAAACCCATCGTTGTGCCGCTGAAATGCTGCAAAAAAGCCTCCTCCCAAACCCTGCAGTGGGTTTGGGCTGAGCAGATGTCGCCAGGCTCAGAAGGTGGCCGCTGCTGAGCTCCCTCCTCCAAAGAGAGACGCCTCCAGACCTTGGGCACTGCGTTACCACCAGCCAAATTTCCGAATCCAGCTGTGGCCCAGCTGTACCCAGGCAGGTCCTCATCCTCCGGGGCAACGGTGCTGACATCGGGCACAGCCTGGGCTTGCACCGAGCAGCTCTGAGGTTTATCTGTATCTCACAGGGACCGAGCAGCAGCTTACGGCTGCGCAGACCTGTGTTTTATTCATGACTCAGCCATTTCCCCATCTACAAAATGAGGATAATGACACATTCTTCCTTTAGAAAGACATTTTTCTTCTCCAAGTGTGTTAAAAACTCTGGCAACAAGGCACATTAATTGAGCATTTTCACTTTTTTTTTTTTTTTGAGTTGCAAGAGAAAGTTTTAAGCGAGGATAATTCTCATTTTATCTGTGTTTGGTGCTGTGGGAGGCACGGCAGAGTAAGGACAGCCCCAGCCCAGGTGGGAGGAGGAGGGAAGAGGAGAAAGCACCGTGTGGGTCTGCTCCCTGTTGTGGCGCAGGGCTCAACGTGCTGAGCAAGCACTTGTAAATCAAGGCAGCAAAAATTAAAGGCCCCGGTAATGGGCTGGATTAATCTGCCCTGACTTCCATGTCTAAAAGTTGGATGTCAACGCCAGGGCTGGTCGCCTCGGGCTCCCTCCTGGTTGGTGGAGAGAAATAGGCATCTCCAGGGGCCGTTTATTTCCTCCCAGACAGGCTGGCGAGATGAATCACCCCCCGGAGGTGCTGGGCTCTCTCCATTGACACAAGAAGCTCGGGGTATTTTTTTTTAATAGTTTAAAAATATGTAGCTGGGGGTGTGAAGGTGAATCCTGCCTGTGGGGCTTGAAAGGAGACAGGTCTGCGGCTGGACGGGGCTTTGGGAGCAGAGCTGCAGGGATCGGGGCCGTTGTCACCAGCTGGGGATGACCTGTCTTTGGGGAGCTGCCTTCTCCCACGTGTCCTGCACCCCGAGGGGTATTTCCCCACTGAATCTCCCAACTGATGCTGGAGTTTTTCCTGGCTTTTCATTCACGTACACGTCACGGTTTGGTACGAAAAGCGGCCGGACGCCCTGCGAGCATTTGCTGCATTGCTGCATAAGCCACCAGCCCTCGTGAACAAGCAAATAGCGTGGGCTCAGCTCGCAAGGATTTGCATGTGGACACGAGAGCGATGGGCCACATTATAAAATCATAAAACGAAGGAAATGGAAATACCAGGCTCCTAACTACCAAACCCCCAAGCTCCGTGCGTTTTGTCTTTTTAAAAACTATGCGAGAGAAGTCAGAAACAAACTGCGCACTTCCACAGTCTCTTGTGTCCTCCTTCTGTATTTCAAATGAATAATAGATAAAGGAATCATTTTATTTAAAGAGGATGAGTTGAATGGAGTTTGCTTTAAAAAAAAAACAACACACACACACAAAAGCACCGCAGCACTCGCCCCTGATTGCTATTATAAAAGAAAACTCGCCTTTTCATTTATTATTGAAGTAAATTAGGTTGATTGTCAGAAACTTGTGTGCAGGGTAAAAACGTTGCCATTTGGGTTGCAGTGAGATGAATGAATTTAATTTACCCCTTCTGTACGTTCAGCAGGCAGCGCGGCGGCCGGCGCACGGCTCCCCTGCCTCCTCGCAGCGACACGACTGCCGGCTTCGGGCAGGGGCTTTTAGGGGCTGCGAGTGCGCATCCACATCTTGTCGCCCACCCCCAGGGATGGCTAGGGAAAAATAGGGCAAGGAGGTACGTCGTTGTTTTCTTCCCTCCTCCCTCCGCCGGCGTGACGCAGCACTGAGTCCTCGCGGGGGTTGTCGGAGCCAGAAAGCTGCTCGAGGTGCTCAGGAGCCAGGTGCTGCTGCCAGATTGCCTTGGCCCGTGATGCTGTCCTGTGACATTGCTGTCCCATGACGTTGCTGTCCCATGGCATTGCTGTCCTGTGGCATTGCTGTCCCGTGATGTCCTTTTGAGCCATCTGCAGGGGAGCTGGGCTGCGTCCCTGGCCAAAGGATGGATCAGCAGCCAGAAGATGCAGCCTGGATCTTTTTTGAGAGGTTTTGCTGCTCTCCATGTACCTGAGTCAATTTAGGAGAGACAAAAGTATTTCGGTGCCATGCTGGGTACCAAGCATGAGCCTGCGACTTTGTTGTGAGTCAGCGACGCCAGGCTCGGGACCAGGCACGGCAGATACGCTGGCAGCCCTCCCAAAGCACCGTTTCTGGTCTCGCCTGGATCAGGAATGCCGCTGACTTCAGGCCTGCAGCCAGCTTTTCCACAGCCCCCTTCGAGGCTGTGATTGCGAGGACATCCTCTCCTCTCTTCCTCCGGTGCTTTCAGGTGCCGGGAACAAGGCAGAGGAGTGTTCGCCTCGATGGCCCTGTCTCAAAACTCAGATCCCAATAAATGCACAGAGGGTGGGAGCAGAGCCTCTGGTGGGGCAGCACAGGCAGAAGCGAGGTGGTCATTGGTTGGGTTAATGCTGCTGCTGCGATTTCAGCCCCGGCAAAGTATTTGCTGAATTTTAGGCTTTTGCTGTTGATTCTCTCACCCCCCGGCCAGTCGGACAAAGGTGAAGTCTCCACGTTCCCACTCGCTGTGCGCATTGAGTGTGTGCAAATCCACATCTGGGTCACCGGTGCCAGAGGCTGAGAGAGGTGGAAAATTCCTCGGGGAAGCCCGTGTCAGGAAAAGGCATAGGTTGAATTGTGCGCTTTGCTGCTAAACAGAGGGAAAACCCTCGCAGGAGAGCAAATGAACCCAGACCGAATGAAGGGCGACCTCTTGGAGAGCAAAGAGAGAGGGAGCTGCAACCGGGTCTGCGCTGGGAGTGTTTGCTGATGTCAATCAGCAGTGAAGGGAGATCTTAGAGGGGGGCAGTGAGAGCCACGTGCCGGTCCTGCAGGTCTGTGCCCGTCGTGCCCCCAGGCTGTGCAGCAGCCCGCGGAGCTTTTCGGGTGGTGCATGAGGCAGGAGGTGAGCTGCATAAAGCTCCGGTGACTGCTTGCAACCACCGAGCATGGGAGCTCAGGGCAAGAGCAAGCAAAGGACGGCGTCTTGGAGGGGGAAGGAGCCACGGCAGACCTTGGCACTCAAAGCACGAGCTGCTGCAACGTTGCTGGCTGGAAATGGGATTTCTCCCTTTGCCAGTAGGTCTGTGCACACAAAACTTCCCCCGCCATGGCGATTACACTGCCCTGAAGTGTTCTTCTGTTACTGCTGGTTCTGCTCAGCCTGCTTGCATCGTACAGCGCCTGGAGCCACCTGCGTGCAGCCAGCACTTGGGTGCCTGGGAAAGCAAGGCCAGCTGCCTGGTCCGTTTGTTCCTTGTTTGGCTTTGGAGAAGGAGGACCTTTTCAAGAAAAGTCTCTCCAGCTGCTTTTTTTCTTTCTTTTCTTCTCTTGATTCTCACCAAAAGTCATCTGCAAATGGGCAGGAAGAGAAGGCAAATAGGGAGAACGCTTGATGAAACTTTCCCCAAGCTGATCGTGTTTGGTTTAGCCTGAATTTCAGGCGATATGCGAGCCGAATATTCTCCTAGCAGGAAATACAGGGAGCAGCTCCAACGACAAACTCCAGGGCTTGATTTGAAAACACCAGAGATCCAGGCAGGAGGTTTGGCTGTGCAGGATTTTGCTTCCCCTGATCAATTCGGGATCAGCTGCGGCAGCACAATGAATTTAGGGCCAGAGGGGACTTTTAGATCACATAACCAGGCCCCAGAAAGTCATTAGATGCCTCTTTCCTGAGCCTCGGATTTCGTGTTTGTTGAACATAAATCTTCCAAAAAGGTGTTCAGGGTTGATTTAAAGATCTCGGGAGATGCTGAATCCAGGACTACCATTGGTAGTTTATTGTAAAGGTTAATCACATCACCGCTAAACATTTGTGCTTTATTTAATTTGTCTGCCTTTACCTTTCAGTTCTTGGCTGTTGCTGCGACTCTCCCTACTAAGAGATAACACCTGGCATTTTCTCCCATGACCAAACTGTACCTCTCTTCTCTCCCCCAAACTAAAGAATTTCTCAGTCCTTCATCTCAACTATTTTTTATTTTATCAGGCGATTTGTCCTTGCAGCCTTTTTCACTTCCGGTTTTCTCCAGCTTCCCTCGGTTGTTTTTTTTTTGCGGTGTTTATATTAAAAAATAATCATCCTAAACCCACGAAAGGGCTCTGCAAAACTAAGCACAGGTTTTAAAAGCTGGCAGGATTTGTGGGATGGGAGGGTTGTGCCTGTGTCCTGCTCCCCGCTAGCAGAAATATTCCCAGTAAAGCACAGGGGGAGACTGGTTACTGCTGGGCTTGGGCCAGAGAGGGGGGAAAAAAGCTTTGTGTTTTAAGAACTGTAATAGATTTTAAATTGCGTTTCCTCTAATGAATGACTCACCCAATTACCACAGCCTGAACACCTGTGCCCGAGGTTTGAAGTCTCCAGGGAGACTTTCACTTTTAACAATATTTATTACGATGAGTGTCAGCGCCTTGGGTGGGATCAGCCAGGAGGGAGCCTGCAGCCAGGGGGCTGTCACCCCCCCAGGTGCTCCAGCGATGCCTCAGCCCACGTGCCAAGGCAGGAGATCCCAAATGTGTGTCTCCCTGGGATGTCCCCAGAGCTATTTGTCCCCTTCTTGTCCCATTCTGCCGTGCTAACGTCTTGATCTAGAAGCCAGCAGAGGCCAGGAGCGTTGCTCTTGTTTGTACAATCTGGGTGCTTTGCCCAAACCCAGGTGTTTGGTGGGTGGGCAGGTTCCCCGGGAGATCCAGGTGAGGACAATATGCCTGCAGCTGCTTCCTGCAGAGACCAAGCTCAATAGTTTTTGGCTTCACAAGTGGCAGTAACTGGAGGAGAAAATGCCACGCAGCTACATCTGGGTTAGTGCCTGCAAGGCCGTGCAGTCGGTGGGGAAAGGAGCTGAGGAAACCCGTGTCTGCAGCCTGGTGGAACAGAAACCAGGGGAAAGCAGGGGCTGGGCTGCTCTGTGCCGGCTGGGGCTCCCTAACAGGTGAAAATACCGAGGAGTTTATCGATAACCACAAACCACATGAGCCTGACGAGGCTCGTTGTGCTGCGAGTGGCGATGCCTGTGCTGCTGTGCAGAGGACCCAGGTCTGCCCTGCCTGGGTAGATGAGGGTGGGTGAGCTGCCTCCCAGGTGCTAGGGCTTGGTGGGGCTCCTCCTCCCGCAGGAAGGGGTTTGGCCAGGCCCAGAGCTCTCCATGAGGAGCTGGGGCCACAAGGGAGGAGAATTAAGTTCGTTCTTGCTGTCCCAGGCAGTGCTGAGGAGCTGTATCGGTGGGTGAGTTGGCTGCTCTCCTTTGCTGTCTGGAGACCTGGCTGTGGCAAAATAGGAGAGGGATTTCAGGCCCTAACTACCATCCCCATGGCAGCTTGCTTTTGAAGCTTTGGTCAGGGCTGGTGGGGTTTGCAGCAAGCGCTGTAGCCCTCCGTGGCGGTTGCTGTCTGTCTGCAGGTTTTGTTTTTGTCCCTGCTCATGCCCAGGCTCACACCTGGGAGGGGACAGGGCCCCAGCCCTGGGGCGTGCATGGAGAAGCTGGAAAGGAAGAGATGGGTTGGTGTGGGAGATCCACTAATAGGCAAATGCTCTTTGCTGCCCCCCCCCCCCCCCCCCCCCCCCCCCCCCCCCCCCCCCCCCTTTTCCTGCTACATTTGGGGTAAAAGGCCCCTTTTTGTGGGGTAACCCTGTAGGGCACAAAGGCATTTTGCAGGATAAATGCCAGTAAATTGCTGCTTTGGGGACAAAATCAGAGGGGCCGTGTGCTTGTGTTACCTCTGTACCTCTGCTGTCCATGTGCACAGCAAACCTTCCTCAGTGCAAATGAACCTATATCCCCTGAAATGGTGGGGAAGGGGCTGTGCCCTTGTGATCCCTCCTGCTTTTTGCATGAGAAAGCCAAAAAAGCCTTCCCAGGTGGAAATATTTGATTGCACTCATTTAGATTTAAAACTTTAAGGGAGGGGAAAGAAGACAAAGCAAAATAAAGCCCAAAAACTTACACTTGAAGCAGCTGGTGCAAGGAAGCCTGGTCCCTGCTGGGGCTGGAGAAGCCACATTTTAGATACGTGGGCATGGATCTGGCCGTGCTCTGACCTCTCTTTCAAACAAGCAAACCTGGGAAGCAGATGATCAGAAAAAGCACCTTGCCCTGTAATCCTGCAGCCCTCCAGCATGGAGCATTTTGAGGCCAAGAGCCCCTGGTGTGGGGCTGGGTGCTGTGTGGAGGCAGAGGTATGATTATCCCAGCTCCTGCTGCTCCCTGTTCCCTGCTGCTGCTTCCCCAGGCCGGAGAGCCCAGCTGATGTATTTATGCACTTTCCCCTCTCTGTGTTTAAACAGCACCTTGGAAAATGCAGTAAAAGAAGCCACAACTCTTCTCGGTGTCCTCCAGGGGTTTTAATTTATTTTTATTGTGTTGGATGCTTGCCTTTTTGTATTTTTTTAGTTTGTTTTGTTTTCCTCTGGTGCTGGAAGCTGGCCTTACTGCAGAGCAGAGGTGGTGCAGAGAAAGAGAGGTCACTGAATTGCAGAGTGCTAATAGGTATGATAAGTCAAGATAGGACAGAGGGCTGTGGCACAGATGCCAATGAGCTGTGGAATTACTTTAGATTTGTGTTTAACAGTGAGTCTGTATTTTTCCCTATAGTTTTCCTGGTTTGGGGTTTTCCTGTGTTTGCTCGGGCAGAGCCTCAATTCCCCAGTCTGCCCCCTGCAGAGCTGGGCATTCCCCTGCATCTTTGTGTACAGGTGCTGGTGAGGGCTGAGGATGTTCAGTGCCTTTAGTGTTGAGACTGTTACCAAAATCCCCCCCAAATATTGCTGTGGAGTTCACAGAATATCCTGAATTGGAGGGGACCATCAAGTCCAGCTCCTGCTAGTTACATTTTCCAGCTCAGGATCAGAGCATGCAGCAGGGAAAGTTCCTATGCATCAAATGCCTTTGGGCATTTTGGCACATGCACAAAAAATTGTTAGAAATTGCTTAATGTGCTTCCCAGTAACTAGACGAGCAAGTGGTGGTCAGAGCCTGTGCACCTCATATGAACGAGCATCCTCTCCCCTTTGCAGGCTGGGCCAGGCTGCCGTGCTGACACGCCGATGCTCCTGGCTGTGCTGGAGTGTTGCATCTTCACGAGGAGAAGACATCTCCAAGGTAAGGCAGCCTTATTGTTGATTACAAGATTACACGCGTCTGGAGGGCACAAATCTGTTTTCCAAACTTTCAAGGTGGTTTGAACTGTGTCTGTGAGGTGCAAAATTGCTCACACGGTGAGTTTTCGGGAGCGCGGTTTTATCTGACTGGCATTAGGTAACCCTGCTTAATCCAGAACTGGAAGCTTCAGAAAGTGATTTTCCAAACCCAGAGATGTTTCAGGCTTATAAGGCTTTTGACCTGCCTCATTTATGCTCACCTCTTGCATTGCGGAGGCTTAGAAATGTGAATAATGTGAAATACAGTGTGAAATCTTTTGAGATATCTAAACCATGTGCATATACATAGGAGCTTCCACCTCCCTTAAAACTTCATCTCTCCTTCCTCAGCCCAGTGCCTGATTACTTTGTGCTACAGCAGGTAGGGGAGAAGGGATAGGAGCTGTTGAGAGACGTGGACTTGTGCTCCCCACCTCGTTTCCCCTCCCTGTGACATCCTGTCCTGCTTTCTTTCCTCTTCGCGCTCCACCAGGATCCGTGTGCAACGTCCTCATTAAATCCTGGCTCGGAGGTGGCGGTGGTGGGGATGGTGGAATGACCTCCAGCAGGCCAGGGGCTGTGTGGTTCTGAAGTGTATGCACTTCTTTGATCTTTTCTTTTTCCTGCCCTATTTTGCAAAGCTCAGAGCTGTCAGAAAATGTCCATTAGGCTGAGAAAGTGCTATTCCTTCCTAAAAGTAGACTCCCAGAGTCTACCTGTTCTTTGTATGTGGTTGTGTGCTCTTCCTGCTACTCTTCCTATCCAACCCTTTGCTGTTGCAAGGCTTCAGCCTGTTGGCCATGCTCAGTCTCCCTCCTGCTCTTTTTCCTGTGCTGCACAGTAATTTCATGTGGCTTTTGCTCTTCTCAAAGAAAGAAGAAAGCCAAGCGTATGCCAGGTGCTGTTTGAGGCTTGCGGAGTGCTGGGTGGGCTGTGTGTCAGCTTTCCAAGGATATCAGTGCAAAAAAAAACCCCACAAATCCTCAAAGCTTTTGGAAGTTGCAGGTGATCAAAAAGGGTGTCCCTGGGGTTGCTGACTGGTAGCAGCTGGGTGCTCTGGTCTGGTGCTGGTGTCTCATGGTGTGGTGGTGAGATTTGGGGGCTGCAGGAGCCCCTTCCTGAGGCTGCTGCAGCTGCAACACAGGAAAGGAGGAGAGAAACAGCAAGGAAAGGCAGAAGGAGGGGAAGAAATGGAGGGGATGGGCAAGGCAGCTTGAGCAATCTTAATGATCCCAGGCTTTTCCAATCATTCAGCACTGCTGTGTATTTGCCACCTAATTTCTTCCCAAATGCCCTAAACTGAAAATAAAGCGCTGTTTAATAAACACCACTCGGCATTTCATTTCTCTGAATGTTCTGGTAGCAACTGCTAATTATTCCAATGATTTCCCCCCACTGTAATTATTCAGAACCGGCTATTCACGGATCCCTCCATTGACTTATATCTATACACGCGCGCCCTGAAATATGTATATATTTTTGGTGTCCTATTGAAAATTCAATAGGATCCAATTTCAGTTGCTATTGCCTTCCCCCTGTGTCTCCCCTCTCCAATTTGCTGATGCTCCAGCTGCACGGTGGAGAAGAAAGGAGGCAGCGTCTAGCGCAGACGTAAACAGCGCCGTCCAACTGAAACGGGGAGAGAAAAATTACTTCCTTGTACTACCGCGCTCTTGACAAGAGCTGCCTCTTTCTTTTTTTCTTTTCCTTCCTTTTTTTTTCTACCACATTCAATTTTCTGGCTGTGCCGGGCAGGTTACAGGACTAATCTTGAATGTGCTTTGAGCCTGATGAATAATACCACCGGCCTGCGCAGGTTTGGGTGGAGGGGAGGAGCAGGCGGGGAATGCAGTCAGTCTGGGGGGGGGCACGACAAGTGGGAGAAGCTCAAATCTCAAATGTGGGTTTCCAAAAGTGGTGGGTTATTTGGGAAAAGGACTCTTGCTCCTCGTAGGGCTGGATTACCTGGGTTTTACCTGGGTTTCTCCTTTCCCAGCTGGAGAGGGAATGGGTTTGGAGGTGTCGTGCCAGCTCTCCAAAACACAAGGGGTGCTGGGTGTGCTTGGGCACTGCATTCCGGGTGGGGTCTCTGTGGTATGGAGTCTCTGCGTTGGGGATGGCCCTTCCAGGAGGGGGAATATCAGTCAATAAATACCAGATCACACAACCTGGGAGCACAGCAACCAGGGTTTGTGTGAGATGAGGCCACCTGGGACACCAAGGGGGCTGCAGGCTCCTTTATTTCCCAAACAAACTCCAGCAGCTGGCTGAGTCTTCGTTCTCCAAGTCCCTGAGAAGTGGTAGAGAGCTCAAGGAGGAAAAAAAAAAAAAGGAACGTGGGGATGTGCTGGGGCTGTGTCACCCTCAAGCCCAAAGCACGCACAAGGTAGCAAACATCCTCTATCTCCTTGAGCCATCTGTTTGCAGAGTCTTTGCCCATGCAACAGTGCCTCTTCCCCGGGTGGGCTTGTTGCCTCCTTGTAATCCATGGGTAAACAGACATCTCATCAGCTGGGAAGCACGGCGCCAAGGTGGTGAGCTGCGATAAGAGCCCGGCTGGGACAGGGACTGGTGGCGGCGCGTGCTCCAGCGGGTGGGCGCTGGGAAAAACGTCCCTGCAAAATGTTTGGAGTGAGGAGGAATCTGGTTGGTTTGGGGAAAGGAGGGAATTGAGGGGATGGTGGGACTGAGCAGACTGTGGCCATTGAGCACCCCTCCAGAGGCTCTTACTGCCTTGCTGGGTCAAACCCTGTCACTTTGCTTGTGTTGCAAGGTGCTTGAAAATGGGATTTTTTTTTTTCTTTGGATAATGCAGACCTTGCGCATGAGGTGAGGGCATGATTTGCAGCATGATGGTGTGCCCATGGGGATGCAGTCCTCAGGGCTTGCAGCCCAGAGATGTTCAGGCAGTGACCCAGCAGAGGAAGGTGCCCATCAGAGCAGGGTGGGCTGCAGGGCTTGCAGGGGCACCAGGCTGGTGTGTGCAGTGCATTGCAGGCTTCTGCTGTGAGCAGTCCTGGCTGGAGACCCCTGTTTTGGGAAGGTGTTGGGGGCGTTTGGAGCTGGGTGGTGATCCAGTGCCCTTTAGTAAGTGGCATTATCCTGTTTAATGTACTCAGCGCTAATCTCTTTCTAAACAGAAGCGATCTTGCTGAGTTCAGCACTGGAGGAGCAATAACCAATGAAGGAGATGAGGTTAAGAAAACTCACAAGAATCAAATGTGCTGGAAAAGGCTGGGGAAGTGCCAGGGGCACTGTGGTAAATGACCTCCCAGGGAATCGAGGACAAATAAAATCCATGCCCCGTCTCTCTTCTCCGAGGCGCTTTATGGCAATGCCTTCGCCCTCCCCTCTCCGGAGTGCCCACAGACGTTGCTTTCAGGGTTATTTTTGCGATGGAGTGCAACAAATGCTCTGTGTGGTGAGCAGTGCGATGGGGCTGAGATGAGGAATCCGTGTCGCTGCATTCAGAAAAACCAACCTCTTGAGCTCGAGGAGAGCTGCTTCAGCTGGCAGTAGCGTTAGGTGCTTTACACTGTCTGGAACAGCCTGGAGAGGGCAAACAAAACCTCTGTGCCATGGCTCTTGTTTCCCGAGGCTCTCTGCAGGCAGGGCTGCTGGTGATTGTGTTGTCCTGTGAGCTAGGAGCAGAACCGTGTCCCATCATGCTTGCTCCATGGTGTGGGTTGCTCCTTGTTTTGCCCAAATTCCCTCGGGCTGTGATGGAAATGGGGTGCAGCACCCCGAGTGAATAGGCAGTCCCGGTCTGAGCTTGGTGAGGGCTCAGGGAAGTCTTTGGGCCAGATGCTGCAGAGCTGCTCCCAAATCCTAAGTAGGAACTGTAGGATTTTAGCACAAAATGGGGCAGAGGCAATCAGGCTGATAGGGTTTGATTGGGGATGGTGAATGCCTGAATGCCCCGTGTCCTGGAGCTGTGGGGGCTTTTCCCCACGGGCAGCAGGGAGATGTCCTTCACGGAGCCTGGGCACCCCAAAACGTCTCACGAGCGGCCGGAGCGGCCGCTGCCTTTGATCCCTACCCCTAGCGCCGTGCAGGCTCGGAGGCTGCGAGGATGACTTGGCAGTGATATATTTACTACAATTACCATCTCTCTTCCCAGAGGAGGAAAAAATAGATGAATAATATGTTTTGAAGGTGTCATGGAGCGAAAGCAAGAGAGGAGCTTGAGCCTGAACTTATGAATAACTTATAGGCTTCCTCCCTTCATGCAGTCACTCCATTTGGGCTTATCTTTCTTGCCCGTAGGAGGTGTAATTAAAGGAGCAAAGCCGAGCATCCACACGCACGGTGACTGCCTGTGGTACTCATCTGTCTGGCTCCGTGCGTCCTGTGTGCGCAAGGGCACGGGGGTGCCAAAGTGCCTTTGAGTAGGCTGGTGGATGCTTTGAGCAGAAGCTTTATGACTTTTCCCCCCATGGTCTGCATCCCTCTTTAAGAAAAAGGGGTGTTTGGCGCATTGCTGGCTGGTACCAGAGCTGTCGTGGTGCTCTGCAGAAGCGTTCCCTGAGCTCACCCCTTGCGCTGGTGCAGGAGGAAGCAGAAGTGACCTGGGATGGGGGACGTGGCACGAGGAAGCAGGAAAGTCCTGAACCCCCCGTGTAGGAGTTGGGAGACTTGTCTTCATTTTTGGCACCGCTGGAAATTCCCCTTCTGACCTCAGGTGGTGACTTAGCCTTCTGAAGCTTTACTTCTGTAAAATGAGGAGTAATTTGCTCTTGTCTCAACACCTTTCTCTGCTTTCTCTGTTTTGACTCTCAGAGCTCAAGGGAGGGACTGTTTTTTACCGCGTGTACACACAGAGTCTAACATAATGGAACGGGGATCTTATCAAAGGCTTGTGAATGCTATTGTAATGCATATGGTAATTATAGGTACGTATGTGTAGGGATGATGAAAAAAATCCAATGAAACATGGCATTTCCCTCTGGAAAAATGTTAGCGAAATAAAACCACGCCTGGGAGTGTGTCAGTTCCAGCAAAAAATGTCTATTAAAAATTATGCAGTGCTGCTCAGCAAGGTCATGACGTTCCTTTTAGAGCCAGTTAGAGGTTTCATTTCAAAACAGCATGTCACTTTTTTTTTTCCCCCCTGCAGACTTTTGGGTAGGGTGTTGTACTTTGGTCTTCAGATCGGGGGGAGAGGGGAGGATCTCATCTAAAACTTTGTGGACTTTTTTGCCGAAAAGGGGCCTTCCTCCACTCTCTGCAGCTCGCTATGCATGCAGGTACAGCATTTAACACCTCGTATACGTGTGATTTCCAATGAATAACTTCTTTCCCCCCGTCCCCCTATCTCGGGAGTGCAGCCCTGCTATCTGTATGTTCCTATCAGCCCAGCACATAGATATGTATGAGGGTAATGGATATTAGGCATTTATTGCAAGGCATTCTGTTGAACATCACCTGCTGTTCAACATGAAAAGTTGATGTTCCACAAAGCCACAAGCCGAAGGCTCCTTAAGAGCTGTTCCGGTGCATCGGGTAAATATACGTGCTCTGAACGAGTGCTGTGTGAATTAATAATGCATAGAACAAATCCGTAGGAAGAACAGCTACTGCACAGGGCCTGCTTATAAACTGTTCTCTCTGCTTAAGCAAATAGACGGGGAAGTTTTGTTTTTTAAAGGATAATGTGTAGGTAATAAACCAAACTAACCTAATGGACCGTTTCCAGCCGCGGGAGCTGGCTCAGCAGCCGGGGTCAGGTTCAGAAGCGCTAGGGAGGGCGGTGGCTGCTTGGCGCTTTGTGGGGTCATAAGGAACTTGTTGGTGGGGTGGTGGGGAAGACGCAGAGAGGATGAGATGATGTTTTGGCGAGAGGATCCCTTACACCTTGCCAGAAGGGCCCCAAACAGGGCAACGTGAGGTGACCGAGGCATTGTGTTGCTTGGGGCTGGAGGGGTGGCTCGAGCCTTGCCTGTATGAGGTGGGGAGGTCTGGGTGTCAAAAAAACTTGCCTGAAAATACCCTGTAGCCCAGATCTGGGTCACTAACAGTCCTGTCCCCTTCCCTTTGCCACCCAGGGAGCTGGGACGCTGTGACCATGAGATGCTGGTGGAGAGCCCTGCACCTCCTCAAGGTGTGCAGCTTGACCCAAGCCTTGGAGAGGATGGGGAACAAGGCCAGGGACACCGCACTGAGCTCCCCGCTCCCTTTGGGATTGCCGTGGTCAGAAGGGACTGCAGGGGAGGGACTGGGACCTCTTGTTTGTCGCCTTCCTCCAGCAGAGCTGCTGGCCCAGGTCCGCCTCGGCAGATCTCTCTGGGCGGCAGCAATAGGGAGGGAAGAGAGAAACGCAGCTGGATTTTCCCAGAGTTTGCAGCCAAATCTTCTGAATTGCAAAGTGAACAGCTCAGATTTTGGAAGGCTTTGAGGAGGAGTAAATGTAAAAAGCCAAGATTTTTTTTTTTTTGCTTTGTCATTTTTCTGCCTATAATGTTGTTTTACGGGGCTGTGAGTCACCTCACGCAATGAAATGAGCCATCCTTACCACTGATGAAAATAAGGAATATTTGACATGATACTTATTTGGGTTTCATCAGGCGGGATTCTCGGGGTTCAGTGCTTCTAGTATTCTGTGTGCTGGAGAAAAATTAAGATTTTGGTCTTGGGGGGCCTTGTGTGTGGGCTGGTTGGTGTCACGCTGGTGGCATTGGGTTGTGGATGGATGGGATGGGTTGGGGATGGTGGAGGGATGGGATGGTTGGTTTGGGGATTGTGGAGGGATGGATGGGATGGGGGCGATGGATGGATGGATGGGTTGGGGGTTGTGGATGGATGGGATGACTTGGGTTGTCTGGACCCGGCCAGGACGGTTTGGGTAGCGGGAGGGTTATTTTGTGAAATAGGCTGCGGATATTGGAGGGGAACATGGCAAGGGGTTCCCGAGGGGACCCGTGTGAGCGTCACCACACGGGTGACCCACACGCAGCCTTCCTCACGCGAGGAAGAGGAGGAGGAGGAGGAGGACGCCGAGCCTTGGCGCGCCTCCTGCTCCCATCCTTGCTGTACCCACCCTGGGGGGCTGCGCGCCGAGGACCACCCCCCTCCCTGTGCCCTAACCCCGGGGGTGGGTCGGGGCCAGCGGGCGGCGGGGCTGCGGGACGGGTGCGGGAGCGGTGCGGGGCGGCCCCGGCGGCGGCCCCGGAGCCAATGAGCGCGGGGCGGGGCGGGCGCTGCCGGAGCGGCGGCTGCGGTGCGGTGCGGGCCGGAGCGGCGGGCACGCAGCGCCTGTCCCTCGCACCTTGCCGCCCCTTCCGACCCCCCTTTCCCTCTTTTTTTTCCCCCCCCTTTTTTTTATTTTTATTTTTTCCCTCCCCCACCCCGCGGCGCGGATTTTTTTTTTCCCGATTTTTTTTTTTTTTATTTTCCCCCCCCCGTTTCCCCCCCCCCCCCTTCTCCCCCGTCCCCTTTCCCTTCCCCGCTTTCCCCCCCCCCACACCCCCCCCTTCCCCGAAATCTGCGCTCCGCTCTGGGAAACGCTGGATTTTAAACCTCTCCCCGGCAGGCAGTGAGTGGGGAAGGAGGGGGGAGAAACGCAGCCCGCGGTGAACATGGCCCAGGCGAAAATGCAGCACCCCGTCTCTTGGGTGATCTTCGCCGGGATGGCCGCACTCCTCCTCTCCCAAGGTAGGGCCGGGCGGGGATGCTGCGGGGGGTGCAGCCCCAAGGAGCCGGGGGGGGGGAACCGCGACCCCCCTGGCAGCATCGGGGGGGAAAGGCTGGGGGAGGGCGAGAAGCCCCCAGAAATAAGGGGGGGGGGGGGGGGTCCCCAGCCTGATGTTAAGTTGCAGGGGTGCGGATGCGGGGCTGCGGTGCGGTGGCATCACCCTCTTCGTGCCCCCCCCCACCTCGGGGTGTGCTGGGAACTTCTCGAGCAGCACCCTCCCCCCCCCCCCAGTGCTCAATTTTATTTTATTTCATTTTGGGTGGTGCCAAATGACTCTGCCATCTCCGGCAGCTCAACTTAGTTCCCGCAGGAGCGATGCATCCAACAGGCGGGGGGGTAAACGGGGTGTCGGGGCCCCTCTGTGCTGCCCCCCCCCGCTTTGCTTTGCCGGACCCGCTTGCAAGGTCGTCCCAAAAACTCGGTGCAGCCCCGAGTCCTGCCTGCCCTGCCCCGGGCTGGGGAGTTGGGGAATTCGGTGTCTGGTGTGTCCCGGGTGAGCTCTGCTGGTCCCCTCCGTCCCCTGGGGATGATGCTTAAGGGGGCTTTCCAAAAAAAATAAAATAATAAAAAAAAATTATGTTAATATTAAAAAAGCGAGGGGGGAAGGAGGAGATGTGAGCTGGCCCCAGCTGGCCGGCACTGCCGAGCCTGTCAGCTTGCGTTAGTCTCCTCGCAGCCATCTGGAGGGGCTGTGGGAGTGGGGTTACCTCCGGGGGGGGGGGGTGGATGGGGCCGCATCCTGCACCGGGCTGTCTGCAGGGCTGGGGCTGGGAAGGGGAGAGGCAGCCTGGGCTGCGTGCCTGGTGCTGGGGATGGATGGTCCCGGGGGTGCTGGCTGCCCTGGGGGACATTTACAGGGTGTAGGCAGCCCTGGGGGGGGGGGGGGGGCATGGGGGTCAGCCTGTGCTGCTCCTTTTGCACGAGGAGGGGGATTGCAGCAGGGGCCAGCCCGCTCTGTGCTGCCCTGCAGCCTGCTGAGGGTCGGGGATGGGATTTAGGCACCCGCACGCCCGAAGCAGCCCTGTCTGGTCCCCCTCCATCAGCTGCTCTGCTGCGGGATCCCAGCGGGGCGCGAAGCCCCCATCCGTGCGGGGCTGGGGGCCGCTGTGCCCCCGCGGCTCGGGGGGGAGATGGCCAGCAGCAGCCCCGCGCTCAAACTTCTCTCTCCTGGGCAGGCTGGGCCCGCTCTTGCGGAGAGCCACCCGTGCCATATCGACCGGCGCGGGCTGCTTAGCATGCACAGCACACGCCGAGGCATTTCTCCTCTTCGCCTTCCTCCCGCTCGCCCTCCTCGAGCTCCCTCCTGCTCCACGGGTTGCGGCTGCCTTCTCGCGCTGCTGGGCACGGCGCCCTGCTCCCAGGGGGTTCCCGGGGCTGGGAGCCCTGCTCCCCGCTGCTGCCACCTCCGTGGTTGGGTGGTGGGGAGCTGGGGCTCCCCCGGAGGGGTGGCCGTCGGTCCTTCCCCCCCTGCTTTCCCTTGTGCAGAATCTGTGCCTTTTAATGCTTTCTCTTGGCTTCCTTGCAGCCTTATTCTCTGCCTCTGCTCATCTCTCACGCTTCTTCCCTCTGCTTCCATCAAAGCTTGCAGATCAAAAAGTTGATTTTTTTTTTTTCTTCTCCTTGATTTTTATTCCCCTCAGCAGCAGCAGAGCGGCTGGGGGGGGGGAACAGGCTGCCTCCCCAGGCAAACATCCTCCGTGCCCCCCTGCGCCCAGCCGTGCTGCGCAGGAGCGATGTGGGTGCCACAAGTCCCTGAGTCACTGCTGGGGTGGGGGGAAGCTGGGAGCTGCATCACAGCGTGCCCTGGGGGGGGCCAGGGCAGAGCTGGGGGGTGACAGGGAAAACACGGCACAGGGAAGCACTCAGCAGGGAGAAGTTTGGGTCTTTTTGGGGCAGGGAGGCATTGGGTATGCTGGATTGTCAGTGCTGCATGGTTGGGGGGAAGGAGATCCCCCCCGGGAGGACTTCTTGCGTAAGTGTGTGTACAGGAGTCATTTGAAGAAAATAAACTTCCCAGCCAAAATAATTTTGCTTTTTAGCAAAAACTTTCAAAGCAGGATTTGAGAAACCAGGGGCCGTTCAACCCCAAAGGTAATACATAGGATCGAGTCCGTGTGCGCGTTGCCGAAGATGAAAGCAGGCGGGTGCTGCTGCTTCGTGAGCCCTGCTGCCAGCCGCAGATCGTCTTGCATTTTTAACTTTTCTGTCTGGCTGCGTATACAAAAGTGGAACTGTTTTGTGTTGGAAAATGTGAAAATTATCGTTGTGCAGGAAAAAAAAAACTGTTTTGCACAAATCTACTCCAAACGGCTCAAGAGATCTGTGCTGCCCTCTGCAGCAGTTTATCAATACTCCAGGTCATTTACCTTTTTACAGCCAAACAAACAATAAGAAGAGTGGTTCGTGAGGGTGCTTGAGAGTAGAGAGGAGCGTGAAGTGGGCTAATTCATAGGTGCTTGACCATCTGTATTTACGCAAACATCCAAACATCCATAGGTCGTCCAAGTTTTGCAGCTTTCCTGTGTTTCTTCCTCTTTTTTTTTTTTTTTTTTTTGGAAAGGTGCCCCTGAAATAAGGACTGGTGGGTGTTGAGTCCTGTAGGTGCTTCCAAGAGATCCCCAGGCGGTGGGGAGCGAGCCCCCTTTGGCAGCACAGCTCCTGTTCTCTTTGTGGAGCTCTGATGTTTGATACAAAGCAGTGGCAATGAGCATTAGAAGTTCAAGGACCCATCACTTTCTCTTCCCTCTTTCCCTGTTTTAGATTATGGGAGTGCTCTAGTGTTTTCCTGGTGTCCCTTGCTCCTAACTACCTGGATTTCTTGAGGAAGGGGAGGGCTTGTGCAAAAATCCCACCCCAGCTCTTTGGAGGGGGAAGAGAGAAGAAAACTCCTCGCTCAACCGTGCCGAGAAGGATTAACCAGGCTAAAAGGTCATAGAAGATTTAGCTGGGCCTTTAGCATCTGTAAGCCAAGAATTATGGGAAGTTGATTTCCAAATTAGCATAAAGACCTTATTCTAATAAGCATACGCGCTGCAATAGGTATGTAAAACAACAGCATATGTCAACAGCGTATGCTGAGCGCTCCTCGTTTGAAAGAATCATTTGCTCCCTCGGTGTGGCGGGGTTGCAGATAACTCATGAGCAGCACCACGGGCTGGGTTTATGTGTGCTTGGAGGGCAGGATTTGGCCTGGGGACATGTCCCTAGGGAGGAGAAGGATTTGGATGCAGGGCTGCGTGTCGCAGGAGGACTTTTTCTCCACGGAGGCGGGCGGGAAACCTTCTGGCAGTTCGTGCAAGAAGGTAATTGCACTAATGAATGTGTATAAGAAAAATTATGTGTATCGACGTCTTTCTGTGAATACCCAGATTTATTGTTCCCCAGGGGAAATATTAGATGTGGCTTCGTTGGTGGTTAACAGTTACCGTGTGGGTCAATATAACGCGATATTCACCCCCCAACAGCAGAAAATAGCTATTTAATAGGTAATAACAGCAATAATCAATACCTACATGATTAGATAACCCAGTTATATGCAGTACATAAAAGGAGGGGAATGCGGTCTGGGTACTCAATGGCCTGGTTTCGAGCGTTGCCCAACATCTGTCACTCTTGTTGATTTTAACCGGAGCTGTAAGCAGGTATCCGGCACCCCTGGAAATCAGGCCACCACATGGGATTAATTGGCACATTTTTAGGACTCAGCAGAGTAAACAGGAACCCAAGCAGACCTTTGCCATGAAAAGGATGCTTTCGAAAGCAGGCTGCATTGCGCAAAACCCTGGGATGGCACCGGGGGAGCTGGGCTGGCGCTCAGGGTGTTGGTGGGGTTGGTGGCTGTGCCGTGGGTGCTCCATGCAGCTTCGCAGGGGGGATTCCTTGTGCAGACCTTGTTGCTTGCTGCTTTCCGTGCACGGACACGGATCTCTTCATGCAGTGGTGGGCTGGGTAGCAAAGCTGTTTGGGTTGCTTTGCACCACATATACGGGGAGATTTCATCATTAAAAGAGTTGTAATTTGTAATGAGATGGGTTCTGGTGCAGTGTGGTGGGGAACTCAACCTAGGGTTGGTTCATGCTGTAGCTACAGCAGCATTTAGGAGCCTCAGTCATCGAACAGAGATTGGGTCATGCTAGGTGCTGTGCACAAAGCTCCTCTGGTGCAGCAACCGTTTCTGAAGCATCTTTGGAACCATCCCAGCCAGCCCAGCCCAGGCTTGTCTAGCCCTCTTGCCCCCAGTTGACCACACCGGGTGCTCTGGAGGATGCAACCAGTTTTGGGATGCCCCGAAAGCACTCTTTTCCTTATCTCTGTAGGCATTTTGACCATCACAGTAACCCTGGCTCATGGTTTTTTTCCATCTGCCTGTTGTGCGAGCCCTGACTCATACATGAGACAAGTGCATTCAGTGTTCCCAGTGTCTGCTTCATTTATTTTCCTTGCTGCTTTTGCTTAAAAATATCCATATTTGTGGTCCCCCTCCCCAATTTATTTTTTCCCTATGGGGAAGAATGGATCAGTTGACAGATCTGGGTCAAGTCAGCAAGCAGGGCTCGCTGTTTTCTGCAACAAACCGAGGCGGAGGGGGATGGCTCAGCAGCTGCTTCCAGCAACTCATGGTCAGCCTGGCGAGGTGGGCTCCAGCCCTCCCCACAGCACACAAAGCACCATATGGGGACATCTTTTTGGCTGGGGGATCAGAAAAAAGCTCTTCTGCATTTGTCTTTCCTTTTTTGAACTTCAGAATTGGCAGGAGAGGGCAACGTTTTCTTTGCTTGTTCCCCAGTCCAAGGGGTGCCTTCCTAGGGCAAAGCCCTAAAGAGGATAAATGTGACTTTTTTCAGTGTTGCTGATAGTACTTTGATGCGCGGTGGCAAATCTCCTGTCACTCGGTGGGACCAAGCCATGATCCGTCTCAGATGTTCATGGCAAAGGCTTGTAGCTGCCTCGGAGCTGCGACTTGGACTTGAGCTCTTGGTTTCAAACAGGGGCCAAGAGGAGCAGGATGCCAGGTTTTGGGATTCTGCACTGGAAGCCCGAGCCGTGCTGCTGTCTCCCATCAGCAGCCAGCATCCTGTACCTCCACGCCTGCAGCTTCTCATGCCTTTAGTAGCTTTTATAGGCAAAAATAATAATTAAAAAGCCCTCTGTGAACACATCCCCTGGGACACCCTAACCCCGGGGCCATTCTGCAGGTGCTGCATCCCGCAGGCATCGCATGCCCTGTGCTCCTGGCATGTTGGGAGCTGCAGCTGCGGTAGCCCGGAGGTGCTAGCTGTCTCCCTCTTCCTTCCCGAAGCACACACCTTGCTCTTGGTTAATAATAAATCAGAGGTGCTGCCTTCACCGTGCTCTCTTATCTCCTGCCAAGAAGGATATCATAGATTTTTGATGCGCTTACAGTTAATATGTCCGATGCTGAAAGCTGTTGTAAATTAATTGACCCTTCGACCCCCTCATCCTTTGACTGTTCCCACTAAAGACAATGTTCGCTTCTTGGCATCCTCCCCCCTTGTTTTCCCTTCCTCCGACTCCTCCACCTCCCACCTGCTGAGCAGGGGAGCCCAAAGAGGCACGATGCAGCCGAGGAGTGCGGCTCCGAGCAGGAGCAAAGCCCTTGTTAGCGGGCACCCTATGTGCAGTGTTGGATTTTTTCCTTTCAAACACTGGGGAGATGCTGATAGGAGCTGGCCCAGCTTCTGCAAAGCCCGTTCCCTTCCTTGGGTGGTCTAACATAAGGGTGCCAACTTTCCCCTCTTCTGTCTGGCCTGCGTTTGCCTTGGGAATGGGGTCTTTCCCCTACTGTACATCGCCAAGCCTGGAGAAGCCTTGGTTCAACTTGGGAAGGAGCCCGTAGCACCCCAAACCCTCTGCCTGCCGTGACTCGTGGTGGGAAACCACAGCTGCTAAGAAGTAGGAAGCACCACCGGAAAATATGTAGTACTCGAAATGAAGCAGAGTATTTTTTTTTCCATTCCAAAACAGGGCGATGGCAAATTCCCAGTGACAGAAAAATCTGGGAAAACTAAGGATTGATTTGAAGTATTTTTGTTCCGTTTCTGAGCTTACAGAAGCCGATGTACAAAGTTGTGAAGTTATTTCAAGCGAAAAAAAAAAAAGCAATCTGAAGGCGGTATTCCAGCACTATCAAAAGAGCCTCAAGTCTCGAGCGTTGTTGCATTTTTTATTGTTATTTATTCAAAACAGATCCTCTGCTAATGTTTTGATTTTTGTCAGCAGCAGCGTTCTTGATTTAAAGACCTGGTTTGAAAGCCAAATCCAACCCGCCTCGTTGGAAGCCCGACAAGCGCTTGAAGTGCAGCAGGGTTCATTAATGCCCTAATGTTATCTCGCCCTGTAAGCGTGCCTTTTTTCCCCCCCCCTCCTCTTTAGGAGGCTGTCTGGTGAACAACGCTAAGTTCCTGGGTTGGTTTGGTTGTTTGCAGGCTTTATTCCCTTTCTGCAGGACAGATGGTATTTATAGATGAGAGGGTGCCTACACGAGACTTCTTGCGAAGTCAATCCCCAACGCCAGTGCCGGGGTTTTTGATATTGGGCCAAGGAGCATCGGGGCTGGCTGGCGAGGGGTGGATTTGAGTTTTGCCTGATGACATCTCTCTTAATGAAGCCCAGTTTGGAACGATGCTGGTGGGGAGTAGAAGCCACCGGAGGGGCCCGGGCAGCCGAGCTGTCACTGAATGCAACATTAAAAAATTTGTTTAATTTATTGTTTACCTTTTGTGCCGCTTTTCTGCACGTCAACGCTTCCCGTTGTATGTTTTCAGCTTCAAAACCTGCCGTCACGTTAGCAGCCGGCTCCAAAGCCTCCAAATAATGCATAAACTATGATTATTCCTTCTGATCCACTTGTGTTTATGTAAATGGCGGGAAAAGCGGTTTTCAGCTTATTTCAGCAGCTTAAGGGATTCCTACCAAGCCTATTATTGAAAAATCAGAAAGTGAAAAGCAACTTCTGAGATGATGAAGTAGGAACTCCATGGCTGCGCTGCCTGCACGGGGCGCCGAGGGCTGCGCTACCCCGGGGAGTTCCCTCGGGATTTGGGACCCTCCTGCCGCAACAGGTTGGGGAGAGCCGGGAGAGGTGAGGTTAGCCAAGGAGGAGAGGAATGGGACGGAACGGGACCCGTGGACCCATGGAGGGGTTTGGGGTTGAAGGTGTGCAGGGGCATCACCCAGATGTAAAACCCATGAGGGGCTGGGTACCAGTGGCCGCGAGGGATGCAGGATGCGCACGGGGCAGCGTGCTGGGGAGCACCTGTGGGACCCTACCGTGAGCATCCCCACCTTGCACAAACCATTTTATTCTACCCCAGAAGAGGGGCAGATACTGGGCACATCCCGCTTTAGGGCGCAGATCCCTCCAGCCTCCCTGGTGCCTCTCATCCCTCCTCTCCTGCTGCTTTCCTTTCTCCGTTCGGTCCCTTTCCCCCTTCCTTATGTTAATTTCCCACCTGAGCACCAAGTACTTTATAAATAGCAAATCTGAAATGAATTTCCTAGCAGCAATCATTATCTCCCTCGACAGCCATTAAACATTCACACAAGCAGAGCAAAATGACAAAGGGGATTGATTTTTACAGTATGTTGGGGGGGGAGGCAGGAGAAAGGAAATATGTTGACAAGGCTTTTTTTTTCTTTCCCCCTCCTCTCTCCCCTCCCTTCCAGATCCTCTATCTCGAGGAATTTAAAATCACCCGATGACTTTTTTTTTTTTTTTTTTTTGGAGAGCAGGGTGGGAGAGGGCGAAGCTGGATACAAAAATATAAAAACACAATTTTTATTCCCTTATTCCCCTTATTCCCTTTGCCTTTAGCCCCTTGCAAGCCTCGTGTGCGACTGGCAAACACACCAAGTTAGTTCCGCGGCCCCGGCTGCGGAGATGAATATGTCAGAGCTAATGCCTGCGAAGACGGAGGGGTGGGCTGGGGGGGGCCCCATCTCCGCAGCCGCCTCAGCAGAATAAATGTGTTGATGCAATAGTTGGGAGCCGGCGAGCTGCTGCCGTATGAGGCACTGTAGCTGAAAATTTAACTTTGATTTCAATTTTCATATTTGTCAGCAATAATTAGATTCAAGAAATGTTTTTGCCGCTGTTCTAAAATACTAATAAGTAGGAGCCTTTGTAGTATGGCTAATGGAGTCTTTTTTTTCCGAGTGGGCTAGAAAAATTCCATTAAAGGGGAAAGTCATACTGTATTACCATGCTTCAACATGCGTTGACTTCACCTCTATGGTAATGTCTGCGCTGGGAGACAGCGGGGCTCGCTCCCAGCCGCAGAAATGGGGCTGGCATCCTGCTTTTGGCTTATAGGACTTCCCAGGGAGTGGGCAGGGGTGCTCTTTTTTGGGGTGCTTTTTTTTTGGGCGTGGGGTTGCTCTTTTTGGGGCAGCTGGAGGCTTTCAAAGCACTCATAGGATACCGTTGAAGTAGCCTGGCTCTCTTCCTACCAGCTTACTTCATCGCTTGGTTTTGGTATTGCAAATCCCCTTGGGATTTTTGAGGTTGGATCAATTAGGGGTTTCCCCTTGCTGGCTCTGCCATGCTCTTCCAAAGGGAAACTGCCTTTTCTCCCTCCTCACCCCTCGTTTTGACTGCTCTATGGATTTCCCCGGTGGCGTGTACCAGATTTTATCCCCGAGCAACGCTGTAAAATAAAGAGTGATTAAATTTGCTGGCGATATGCACAGCAAATGGGGGAAGCTCTAAGTTGTGTCATTCTCAAGTTACTTCAGCCTATTAAGCAAACAAAAGCACTTGTGGAGTGAGAAATGAAAATGGCCAACACGGCCCGATTAATCCTGGATGTACAATTCCATTAATAAGTCAGCTTTTAATAGTGGCTCTTTCCAGGAGCTGCTGGGACCAAGAATTGATGTATTTGCTGTAATTGTATTGCAACTAATAGGATATGAAGAAAATTGTATGGAGAACCTGTTCTTTCGCCACCGTTTTCCAATCAGCTGAAATAATGCCTTCCTCTGGAAGAGCCCAGCAAGGTAATGATACTTAAATCTAAATAGAAACGGGTATTTTGCATTCTGGTGCAGGTGGTTTGGGCTGGGTGATGGAGTGTGGATGCAGGGTGCCTCCGGGCGGATTTTCTGGGTGCCCTGGCACGGGGCTGCCCCCCTGGCATCTCCCCAGTGCCTTTTGTTCTCTGCGTGGGCAGCAAGAGGGGACTTCGCTCTACGGAGTCGATGCGGTTCATTGGGAGAGTTCATTAAGGAGCCTGAAGCCCTCACTCAATTCATCCTGTGTATTTATTCAGCTCCTGGATAAATAGGCTGGGCTCAGCGCTCCGGGGACTCTGACACGCTGCTGGTTCTCATTTTGCGCCGAGCTCCCGCGGTCGCGCCCGGGCACAGCTCACCTCCCGCAGCCTGGGGAGCACGCACGGCATCCCCTGGGCGTTTGGGGAGGATTTGGGTTTTTATCACCGAGCATCCCGCCGAGGGCTCTCGCAATAGCAATGCGGCTAGCGGGAGCGTGGCACTGCTGCTCCTGCAGCGCTGCAAAGCCCGGGCAGGCTGAGCGCATCCCAGCAAACGCGCAGCAGTGCCCCGGGACGCAGGGCCCTGAAATATCTGTGCAATTGCAGAATAACGTGCATTAAAGCAAAGGAAACGTTAAGCCAAGAGCTGACTGCTTCAGAACGCAGGCAGCCGCTGATGATTGCAGCCGTTCCTTTGCTAATGGGCTGGGGAATTTGGAGAAGTTCGCAGCCGCCACTTGTCTGTGCATCACTGCCGGTCACTGGTTCGGGGCTGTTTGTTTTTCCCTCTTCCTCCCTATTTGTATGCACGCTCTGACCCTTCTTTGGTAGCAGGCTAGAGAGCAAATATAAAAGGGGAGTGGAAAAAAAAAAAAGCCAAGGCACAGTTCAGCTTAAATCCCCAAGGAAACAGATGCAATTGCCTTACAGAAATGGCTCCAATAAGGCCAGAAAGGAATATTGCTTTTATAGCTTTTGGGATATAAAACATTTAGGAAATGTGATTGACTGGCAGGGCCTAATTTATCATTTACCCATTTCCCTCTCTCCATCCTCGTATCCACCCAAACACAGAAGTGTGCTCGGATGGCCTCGCTTACACTTTTCCCTTTTGGTGTCTCTCCTGCATGTAACACACGTGCAAACCAACATTTCCTTGCACGCTGACGTGTGCACATGTGGGCACACATCCCGCTGTGCTCCCGGCTCCTTGTCCCTCTGCCTGTGTCATGGATTTATCATCATTCTGCTAAGCACTAGAACTCCTGTGGCTATTTATAATTAATGCTCAGAAACCTGCCAATCCATTTAATGACACTAGGAGGTCATGGCCTCCCTTATAGCTTCCCATTAATCATCATTAGAACAGTTCTGGGTTTTTTACATTCTTTTTAAATGTTAATTCACCTTTATAATGCTCCTTTCAGCTATGACTGTAAAGGGAGACTCTGTAGTTACTCCAGACTGTCTTGCAAGTGTGTGCAGGTGAAAGGCGCAGTGGGACAATTGCACTTGATAAAGTCTTTTGGATGGCTCCCGCTGGAATGAATTACACTCACAAACTCTGTGAGATGGGATTTCTTCACTGCCCTCTGCTGCCTGCTCCTCGCAGCGATGCTGGCACGGCTCCCTCCCTTGTGTCTCCATCTCTCGGGTACCACCGAGCCTGTTGTGATCCCTCCCCAGCCGCAGAGCCCCGTGCACCACGGGGGAATGAGCAGCGAGGAGGTCCCGGAGGGGAATTGCCAGCTCGTCGATGCTGACACGGAGCTTGTTCGGCGCCGGGGGCTTTGCTAGGCAGCTGTGGTTGCATTTGGGCAGGTCTTTGCCGGGCGACTTTGGTTTTGGCTCGTCCACAGCTTGGTTTTATGGGGTTGTGGTTGCGGTGGCCACTTGGTGCCTTGTGGAGCGTTGCACTCGTCCATCCTGAAGGTTAAGAGCCATCCCAGAGAGCAGGAGGCGTGGGGCTGTGCAGTGGTGAGCCCGTCTTTCCCGCTGCCCCCTGGAAGTGGGAAGCCCCGAGCACTTTCCCCGTGTCCCAAAGCCCCCCTGTCATTGTCACAGCCCCCCGGTGCTCCGGGAGCTGATGCAACGGCACAGCAGAGGGGCCGTAACAGAGATGTCAAGCGGCAGCTTGGAGGAGTGAAAGCTCTGGGTGCAATCTGGTAGCTTTTGGCAAACAACAGCTCTCACACAACCCTCTCTTGGCTTGCTGCTGGAAGCCGTCGTCCCCTGTCTGAAGCCAATCTGTGCTTGCCATTAACGGGACCGGCTCTGAAGGGGTGCGTGTCTGATCCTGGTTCCAGCTCTGATGATCTCAGGAGGGGTCCCAGTGTGATGGGGCATGGCTTCGTAGCCCGGGCTCGCTTCAGATGCAATAAAACCTGCGTGCAGCCGTGGGGACATCCCTGATGGAGCTCCTGGAGACATTCCCCAGCCCTGCATGCCAAGCACCCCTTGGCACACTCCGTGACCACCCCCTGCTCAGCAGGACAGGGCGAAGCACCCCCGGCACCACCCATGGGTGCCCCCGGCAGGGCTGGGGAGGCACCGCAGCCCCTCGCAGGCTTGGCTGGGTGCAGGTTTGTGCTGGCCTCGCTGCTGGTGGGCTGAGGGCTGCTGCTGCTCCCCCGGGGAGCCCTGGTCCTGGTGGGAGCTGAGCCTGGCCCCGCTTCTCCGAGTAAATACGCCAGCAGCATTTGGCTTAATGAACTGTGGCTTTTAATAAATGGCTCTTATCTTGCTGAAGTGCTGCTAAATTGTCAGGATTTAAAATTAGCCTAATAGATTTGCGGGCGATGTTTTATTCACTGGTTAGTTGGAAAAAGACAGGGAGGGGGGGGGAGAGATGGCTCCACCCAGCTCTCCCTGAATTATACAACAGTTATTTATTTGTTTGGGCCGAAGGGGAAATGTTCTGGATTAATGTGCGATGCCTCAGCACCTGACTTAATGAGAATTTAGAGACCTATCCCAAACTGATAGTCTCCAATTAATCACTCGGTGGCCCCTCTGCTCGGCTGTCCCTGGAATATATTTTTCACGCTGGGGCTGGGTTGTGGCACCCACTGCTGCCTGCCGGGAGGTGCGGCTCTGTTTCCTTTGGCTGGGTGGATTTTGGGTGCTGTGGCTTCCAGGACCACTTCTTGCAGGTTCGGTCCGTGTTGAAGAAGAGCCCCTGTGTCCGTATAGATTTGGGTGCTCGTGGAGCAAATTTGAGCTGGGCCTAGCTCAGCTTCCGATGCGTCCCAACAACTCGGGCAAGTTTCTGTGTGCCTTTATGCCTTTTGGCAACGCGGAGCCAGTTATGATCCTGTTGACAGTTTGGAGACATATGGAGGATCAGGACAGAAGAGTGTTTTATAATGGAGTAATATGGGATCTGGTTGGGATGAAGGATGCCAGGGAAATGTCAATCACTATCATTACCCTAACAAACTGCTGTACCTGCTGAGATAATAATAATATTAAGCAATTATATAGCACCTAACAAGCTCAAACAGCACAGACGGTAGCTAATTAAATCTCCCAAGACTTCCGCTGGGTGGGTGTTTTCCTAAAAGCGTGGCCCGGCTTCCGCACACAGTGTTTTGTGTGACACTGGGTGCCCTTCTGCCCCATTTCACAGGTAGGGAAAGTGGAGGAAGGGATCGGCCCTGCTGGAAATCCTTGGCAGGGGCGAGCTTGGGCTCACAGCTCAGTCAGCAGGCAGTCGTGGCACGGCGTTGTGCTGGCTCTGCTTGCAGGAGCCCTTTGTGGCCTTGGCTAGATGACCCAGGTTGCAAAAGGTGCTTGGATGCTGCGTGCCCGGGTGTGCTCGCTGCTTGTCCTTCATTAAATTGGGGAGTTCAGGTGCTGGGCATTGCATTGAAAATACAGCCAGCATCCCTTGATGGTACAGAAGGTTTGCAGGGCTGCGTGGGAAGTGTTGCATTTTGTCCCAGGTGCTGTCACTTCCCCCTTGGTTCATCCTTCCCCTGCCCAACCTGCATCCCTCTTGTCCTTGGAAAGCTTTGTGGCAGGCAGCACTTCCCTGCGAGCATCCCAGGCTGGGCTGGGAGTTCGCAGCAGTCGAAAGGAAGACTTTCAACTTGTCCCCGCTCGTGCTCTTTTCCCCTTGCCCTTTCTGGAGAGCAGCGGGTGGAACGACGCGTGGCCGCTCGCGCCAGCCGGGATGCTCGACCCTGCGCGGCGAGGCAGCGGCCTCCCCGTGACTTTGGGAAGGTCAGCGCTTGTGTCTGAAGTGGGGCCGGTAGTGGCAGCGCGTGATGCACGGTGTCAGCCATAAAGGAAATATTGTATATAAAAGATAAGTTTTTCCCTTTCTTGTGGCAGAGAAACAAGGCGCTGGGTTCATTTCGCATTCATAAAGTCTTGCTTTGGAAACGCCTTTAAGTACTGCTGAGGGAGACTTGAAGGAGCGTGTTTGAGAGTCAAATGCACATCTCCTTGGGCTCTCCTTTCATCTGCTTTAAAAAACACAATCTCTTTTTTTTAATCTTTTTTTTTTTCCCCTCTGTAAAAATACTAATCTTCTCCAACAGCAGCAGACACCCAGGGTGCAGGCGCTCAGCAATTAGTTCGGCGAACGGAACGAGCGGGGAGCGGAGGGAAGAGGAGGCTCAGCCGAGTGCAGGGAGGGAGGACGGTGAAACGCAGCCCGCTAATTAGGAGGCGCTCGGGGATGTGGGGCAGGGAGGAGGCAGGAGGACCTGGCAGGGAATTGGGGTCATGGTCTGGATGGGAAACCAAGTGGCGAAGGTGCCCAGGGAGGATGAGGTGTGGATGAACCCCCGGCTGGCCTCCGGTGGGAGCTGTTGGCTGAGTCCTCTCTTGGCTGATACGGGAGAGGAGCAAGCATCCCTCAAGGGCTGGGCTTTCCCAGCAGGGATTTGTCACCTCGAGCTTCGCGTGGGTGTGGAAACCCCACGGGTGACTCCTGTTGTCATCAAGGGAGCTGCTCCTTCTGGCTGGGCTTGGGAGCAGGGGGAGAGGGGGCGGCACGCGGTGCTGTCAGCTCCCGACCTTCCTCCTCCCGCGAGGAGCCAGCTTTGGTGTGGGATGGGCAGAAGTGCAGCTCAGCCTTTTTTTTTTTTGGCTGAAACTTTTCCTGTCCTTGAAATCTCTTCTCCTCCGCTCTTCACTTGAGGGAAGGGAATTTATTGCAATGAAATATGTTGTCTTGTGGCTTTTTATGAAAACAGCACATGTCACTGCCCCTATTTCCTGGAGCCAAAGGATGTGGCTGGATTTCAAAAAGAAAAGGGCTGGATGATTTCATTATTGCTAACAACTGTTCCCACAAAGATAAGGACAGTCTAATCACATTCCCTGTGCAGAAGTGCCAAGGGAACCAAAAGGGTACGTTTCCATTTGATTTTCTGGGTTGTCTTCTGCGGTTTGGTCGCCTCCAGTGCCTCGTGGTGCCAGAAGCAGGCTGCAGGGCCATCGTCGGGGGGGGAACAGCACAGCTAGCAGGGTGCTGGTGTCCTGGAGCAGAGTGGCACTACGTGGGTAATAACCCCCTCCCTGGGGGAAAGGGGAGGGCAGGGTGGGCACAGGGAGGTGCCGGGGGCAGATTTTGGCCCCGTGTCATCGAATCGTGGAATGGCTTGGGTTGGAAGGGACCTTACAGTTCACCCAACACCAACCAGCTTTGTGTTGCGGGAGGGAGCTCTCTAGGCTTTGATTTGCCTCATAGCAAGCGATAGCATTGTCCTCTCCATCCTTTAATCATCTGAGGATGTATTTCACATCAATTGATCTATCTCCGTAGCCCTGAGTCTGCGCTGCCGTGGCGCGGAGAAACCCATTGAAGTCAGTGCTGTAAAACCGGTGCAAGCGGGGAGGGGATGAAGTAATGCTGCCTTCCTCTTCCTCCTCCTCTCCCTGCTTGCACGCCCTTGGCACTTCGGTGCTCCGCAGGGGCTCCCGTTAGCCCTGTTGGCGAGGAGCTGCGTTCGGCGAGCAAAGCGTGGCTCTCCCTCTGGGAGCACGGGGTCACTGCTTCGGGTCCCAGCAGCGACCACCCAAAGAGAAAAGATGACTTATAATTACATTCATAATTGAAAGTGATTAATGGTAGCAAAAGAACTTCAAGCGATTTCTTGTAATTAAATACTAATTTTAATTCCTTTGCAGTGCTGAGCACCATGTTTGCTTTACTGGCGGTATTTATGGCTGCGCCTTAGCATGTATTTTTAAGATATTAAACTGTGCGGAGTGATTAACGTTTTTTGTAACCGGGTAAACAAGTAAATATCAATTAATTTGTTTACTTTGTGCCTGTAATTAGCAATTACTATTTCATATTTTTGAGTATCTCCATTCTTGAGGATTTGTGGCTTTGAGTGAAAGCAGAGAAACCTTTGGTTACAAAGTCGGGGGAGACCTGGCCTCTGCTCCAGGTTGCTGTAGCTGGAAAAAAAAAAAAAAGAAGAAAAAGGAGGTAGGGAACGGAGGCAGCACATGTAAGGAAAGGAGGCAGCACATGTAGGAGAAGGAGGCAGCACATCTGCAGGGGCCGGGGCTGGGAGAGGGCTCTGGGGATGAGCTTTGAGCCTGCTGGCGGCGAAGGCTCCTGCGGGGGCTTGGTGCGGGAGGAAGGGAGGTGGCTGCACCTGGCAGATGCTCGGTCTCGAAGAATGGAAGTGCCATGAAATTGTCTGCTTCTGCCAGCCTGTTGCTGCCTGGCAGGGACACCTCCATGCTGCTGGGGAGCCCACCAAGCAAGCAGGGCACGTCCTGGGCACGGAGCTGCCAGTGCCCCGGAGAGCCGCGGCGCCCTGCTCCAGCACACAGCATCACGGAGTGTGGGTCTGTTCATGGCACAGAGCCTCCACGCGGCTTCTTTCCAAGCACTGCGAGGTGTAGGTGTGCTCGTGCTTTTCCCGTGCCTTGACAAAGTTATTTTCAGATGAGCCGGGCTGGGAATCGCTTTCCTGAAAACTCGGTCCTGCTCGCATAGCAACACACCGGGCCAGAAAGCACTTGATGGAAACCGTGTCTTTTCCTCACCGGTTCCTTGATTCCTTGCTAATGCTTTTCATTCCCTCTTGCAGCTTGAGAGAACTGATCGTCTGATTAAATTAAGACAGACACAAAAGCAGCTGGCCTGCCAAAGCCTAGGATTTTATTAAAAATAATATTGTTTACAGAGTTCTCTCCTTTTATGGCGCATATAAAACAGCGTGTTCCGCCCGAGCAGCCGGCAGGCTCGCCGCAATTTACCCAGGAAGAGGAAAGAGATGGAAAGACATTAAACCTTGTCTTGATGGAGAGCAGGGAGGGCATGGAGGAGAGGGAGGTTGGGGAGAAGAGGCAGAGCGC
Organism: Cygnus olor; assembly: GCF_009769625.2. NCBI lineage: Eukaryota > Metazoa > Chordata > Aves > Anseriformes > Anatidae > Cygnus > Cygnus olor. The sequence goes on along the minus strand of NC_049190.1, from coordinate 5,473,475 downwards.
ATCTGTGAGAGCAAATGAGAGGGAAGGGAAGGCGAGGAAGGAAGCGGCGGAGAGCCAGGATGGTTCCCTGCTCCCTGCCTCCCCTTCGCCTCTCATGTACCTGTGCCGAAATGAAGCATCCGAAATGGAGAGAGGTTGTGGAGGGGAGGAGATAAAGCAGGTCAAAGAGCCTCCAAAGCCTTCACCTGCATGGGGAGGAGAGATGTTTGCCCTCCTCGTGGTATCTGTGACCCGTCCTTGGCTCCTGTGAGGGCTTAGCGGTGTTGGTGCTTTTCGAGCCCTCGGGCACTGGGCAAGGCTGGTGCTGGGAGCGCTTCTCCTGTTTGCCCAGCACGCCAGCATCTCACCAAAGAGCCCTCCTGGCTCCTACATCATGTATTTGTGCTGCATTTGCGCTCCAAGGGTCTGCCAGGGGCACGGGGAGGGCGCGCAGGGTGCAGCTGGGTGCTCTGCTCGTGGCACGGGGCGCTGGCGGTAAGGCCAGGGGGCACGAGGGGTTGCTCCAAGGTCGCTGAAGCAGCTCGAGACAGCTTCGAAACTTGAACCAGATCCCACGCCTCCCACACACCCGCGTGCTGGATAAAAGGGGTTTGTGGCTCGTTTTGGGAGGCACGGGGAGGGGAGGGATGCGCGGAGGAGCCTTGCTAATGCCCCGCCGCAGGAGCGCCCTGCCTCTGCTCGGCTTTCGCTTTTTCTTTCCGTGTCTTCTGTTTGTTTGTTTGTTTGATTCGGTTCCAAATAATTAATTGTAAAAACCCGTGGCGAATGGTTTGAATGAAGGATGGATGGGTACTTTAATTAACTTGTGAAAGGATTATACACTTACGTTTTCAGTCTCCCTGACCCCAGCCAAAGTAACAAGGCTGGAAAGTCCCCGCCAAGATCAGAGCGGGCTGGGGCTGGCAGAGCCCCGTGGACCACACTGGGAAGGTGTGATTGGGACATTAGCACATGGGGGCCACTCTTCCCCCTTCTAGGACGGGGTCCTGGGTCCGTTGGGACCCCGGGAGAAGCATTTCCCACCCCGCTTCCATGGTGTGCTGAGCCCCGGTGTGCTTGCCACCACCAGCCCCTTGTGCTGGCTCCACCGCGTGCTGGTTTTGGCACCTCAAAGGGGTCGGGTGCAGGTGAGGGAGGTGTCCCCGAGTTGTACAGAGCCTTTAGGGATTGAGCAGACCTGAGCAACATTTTGGGCTAATACGTACGAAATTTGGATGGAACCTGAGCGATCTGCCCTTTGTTTGTAAGATGGTGATCCTACAAGCTTCTGGTGTCTCGCATGAAAAAGGTGCTGCCTGCCTTCAGCCCCAGACCAGGCAAATTTCAGTCCTTGAGGCTGGCTGGGAGCGAGCTCAGCCTGCCTGTCTCGGGGAGCTGAAAGCACTGGGGCAGGCACTGCGGGATTGCCAGGAGAAGGGGGATCACAAGACGGAAAGGGGGCTTTGTGGTGGCCCCGGGTGGCTCCTTGCTAGCTCATAGGCACGAGATGGATGTCAGATCCTGTATCGATTCCTCCCTCTGAAGACAGGGGAAGGTTTGGGGCTATAGCAACAGGCGCTGCAACCTTTGCAGCTCAACACCTTGCTGCCTTGTTTGTGACTTGCATCTGAAGAATTGCTGAGTAAGAAGCAGAGAAAACCTCTGAAGAAAAGTGCCGAGCTCCCTCCATCCTCCCAGCACCTCCATGTGCTATCCCAACAGCCTGTCCCCAACGCTGACTCCTTCTGATGGCATGCCAGCCTCTCAGGATGCTGCCGTGGGGTGACCGGTGCCTCCTGCACAGGCATTTTCATGAGCAAACCAAACTGGGAGCCGATTCCAGCAGGAATAGCGAGGGAGCAGGGCTTGCAGCTCCACCGCTGCGTGGTGCAGGGTCAAATCCTCCTCCGCATGAGTCAAAAGGGCTTTGAATACCTCCGGGAGGGAGGGGATGAAGCTTGCATCGTGCCACTGAGTCACCCAGCAATTTCCTGTCCCCCCCAGTGCCCGGCAGAGCAAAACACTCCAGGTGGGAGCCTCGGCACTGCTGCTCCAACCAGGGCTGATTGGGCTGCGGCTCTCATGGAAAATGTATGAGCAGAAATGAATTTCTGTGCTGTACGTTGGATCAAAAGCTGTTTTGACTCTAAACAAGGCCTTTTTGGCCTTCCTTCAGTAGTGGTATCTGCCCCTGGAATCCTCCTCACTTATCGGTCCCTCGGCAAGCTGCTCTGTTTGATTGCTGATCTGCCTTATTATGTTTTTAAATGCGCTTTAATATTTTAAGTTTAGTGGCTCTTTTTTTTTTCTCAGGCCAAATTCCAGCTTCTGAAGTGCTGTACCTCTCTCCTACTTCAATGGGAGCCTTTCACATTTATCCCAAGGCGTAACACGGTCCTTACAGCGTTTGAAACGAGATGTGCTGATTAGAGCACCGCTCGGCAGCCGCTGTCGCTGTTCTCCTCAAAGGACGGCTCCGAGAGGGGGCTGGAAGTTGGAGCTGGGAGCATTTCGGTGCTCAGCATGCCTTTTGCTGGGGCGTTGTGCTTGTTGGAGCTCTCTTCGAGTGACCTGGAAGCAGATGTTGGCTCGTAGGGTCATGAAGCGCCTTGGTGGGGCCGATGGGCTTGGTAGGAGGTCTGTGATGGGTCTGTGGGTCACGCCTGTGAGTATGTACGATGAGCTGGAGCAGGGAGTTGAACACACAAGGTCAATCTGAGTTCTTGCCTTGTTCTGTTGTTGTTGTTGTGTATGTGTTTGTTTTCTTTTTAGCTAGAATGGTGAAATACCCGAGGACGCTGTTAAAAGATTGTTGCACCTGATATTTGAGGCTGAGAGTGCCTCTGGCCAGGAATTCAGTATTTTCAGTTCTTGCTGAAGCCAGCAACAACCTCAAATCTGTTATACATCCTTGAAGGTGCTCAGCACCCATTGCAGGAGGGTGCAAGCCTTGCACAGTGCTGTCTGATCGATGTCAGGGAGAGACGTGTGCCTGAGTGCTGCGGGAAGCGCGGTCAGGCCGCTGTTCTGATCCTAATCGCTCCTCGGAGAGAGCTCCCTTTGTGGAACAAGAGTTAAGCATTTCGTTACGGGAATTCCTTTGCTTGTTTTGAGTTTTTTCCTCAACCTCATGGTCTTGGGGAAATCGTACCTGCCATAGGGAGGACGAGTGAGGGATGGGAGAGATGTTGCTGATGAGGGTTTGTGCTGCTGGTGCCTGCGAGAGGTACCTGGAGGCGCAGGATCTGTGCAGGGCTTGGCAGAGGATCAGCCACAAGTCCTGGCACTGACATATTGTGCTCTTAGAAATGCCTTTCCTTCCCTAAATGCTTTCTTCCAGAGGATAAAACTTTAGGATGGTGGCGTCAGGTGGCAGTGGGTTGTCTGGAGGGCAGGGCTGTGCCCAGAGCTCTGCCCTGGTCTCTTGCTTGCTTTGGGCAGGTGGAATCAGAGCTGGCTTGGAGCCGGGTACCTACCCACCACGGTACCCCCTGAGCCTTCAGACCTTTGCAAAATGGATAAAAGCCCCTCCACACTCTGAAGTGAAGCCTTGAAATGAGGGTGATTGGTGGCTTCAGTCTGCAAAGATGGTCAGAAAACCTGGTGTGATGGGGTGGCCTCGGGAGACGTGCAGGACGTCGGTCGGTGTCTACAACCCAGCTGTCGGTTCTGGCCAAGCCTTTTCAGTCCTTCCCTTGCCAGGGCCCTTGAGTGGTATGAGAGAGGGGACAAATGAGTAACGGGGTGGTGACCTAAGATGGTGTGAGTTTGGAGGGTGAGTTTGTAGGCAGAGCCCCTGTAACTACTCGAACAATGTAGCACCAAATACCCGTGGTGGGGGCATGGGGCTGGGGGCGGGCAGGGAGGAGAGGCAGTGATAACTCTATCCAGTGAAGCAGGTTGTCCCTGGAAATAGAACATGAATAAGTAATCCGGATAAATAATGGAGCTGTCTGAACTGTAACAATAAAGAATAAAAGTGCTGAGTGTGGCTTGCGGTGATTTGTGGGGTCACGCTGTCTGGACGGAGGCGCCTTTGCTCCCGCTGGTGAGCAGGTGCTTGCGGACGGAGCTCATCGGCGTCGCGGAGATTGCTGCTTGTACGGTGGGTGGTTGCGTGCCAGCGGGAGGAAATGGTTCATGGTCTGCTTCTTTGTCACGCTGCCGACGTGTTTGAGAAACCTGAAAGCTTGCTGTGTCTTAATCTGCTGCCGAACAACCTCGAAGCTTTGGGGCTAGGTGGGGTCCCACGCCTGGGACAACCTTCATGGGCATCCGTCTGAGCTGCTCCGTGGGATCGGAGGTGCTGTGGCTTCCTGGAGGCCTTCTGGAAAGGTTTCATGAGCGTGAGTGAAAGTTATGCCAAGTACCCACCCAGAACGTCTGCAGCAAATTAGGCTGCTTTCTTCTCCTGCCGCCTCTAAGGGATGTGGCAAATAATTATTCACCACTGCCTTCATGTGATATTTATGTATGGGAAGAGTGCTGTCATGTCTTGCTCAGTCTTTTCTTCTAGAGACAAAGCAAACCCCAGCGCCTTTCATCTTCCTTTGGAGTTGTCTGCGTCCCTCACCCATTTCATTTCTATTCCGTGGACTAAGCCCGGCTTGTCCGTGGCTCAGACGTGCGCTCAGTCACAGCACATCAGTTACAGATGTGCCTCTACCCCTACGTGGTGGCAAAAACAGCTGAGATTGAGCCGAGGAGAAGGGGAACCCCCAGCTGTGGGTTTGGCAGAGGATGAGTGTGGTTAGCACAGGCCAGCTGCTGGGTGGCAGCCCTCAAACCCCAGCGACTTCACCTCTACCTTCCTGAAAGCGTGACAGCGGGGTCGGGATGGAGTATTGCAGCTGAGGCCTGAATTAAAGCTCCTAAATGGAGCAAAATAATCCTCTTTTGTCCTTCTTACAACGCTGGTTCCTCCTCCCGAAGTGCACCACGGGGCCCTTGTCTGTGCTGGGTTTCCTACTGCTCGTGTTGGGTTTGGGTTTCCTACTGCTCGCTCCGGAGGCGATTTGAAATTCTGGTCCTACCCTCGGCGCGCTGCCAGTCCCTCTCCTCCTGGCTTGGCGTCGGCTGCAAATTTTAATAAGCGCGCTTGTGGCTCCGTCATGCACGTTGTTAAATGCAAATGTCGAATAGAGCGGGGCTCGGGACGGGCCTTAGAGGGATCCCACTCTAGGCTGCCCTCCTCGCTTGGTCATAAATAATAGATTGAGGCTCTTTGAGAGCGCTTTGTCAACAGGCTGTTAGCCCTCCTCCTCGGCGCTCACATCCAGAGCGTGTTTCCTCAACTTTCCGTGCGGGGTGCCGTGTGGGACCAGCATCAGAAGCCTTATTAAAGTCATGGTGTATCATGTCTACAGCTTTCCTCTTATCCACCAAGTCTAGTTATCCTGTCACGGCGGAAATTAGGTTGGTTTGACATGATCTGTTCTTGACAAACTCATGTTGGTGGTGGTGGTGGTGTTTTTTTCTCGCTTTATTAAATTCTCAGGACTTACAAGCTGTGATAGTTTCATCGTTTGTTTTAGTATCTTCCCAGTGATTGAAGTTGAGCTGATTGCCTACAGCTCCCGGCTTTTTTTTTTCTTAAAGATATGAAGATTTCTTGCCCTTTCTGCCGGCCTCCGTGAGCTCTCGAAGAGCAGCGCTGGTGGCTCAGGGATGATTTTGCCCGATTTGTGAGCGCACTCAGGACGGCTTCATCAGTCTCCTGACTTGTTTTTTTAACCCTCCCAGCTCTGGCGTGCCTGCCTGCCTCCCTGCCAAGCATGTATTTGGGGCGATGTGCTCATGCTATGCCTTCCTTTCCAGGGAGGGAATCAAACACAGCCCTGAAGCTCCCTGCCATGTCCTTTCCCCTCCTGCTCGGTGATGGACCCAACCTTCCTTTCCCTCTTCTTTTTAACACATCCAGGAGCTGTCTTGGTTGTTCTCGTCTCGTGTCCCTCGCTAATTGAAACTTGTTTTGCATGTTAGTGCTGCTGACTTTATCCCTGGATGCTGTTGCTATTCTGTTATACCCAACCCCAGTTATGAGCCCTTGTTTCTGTATTTTTTTTAAGGTTCCTTCTTTATTTCTAGGTCATTGAACGGCTCCTGATCAGCCGTAGCAGCCTCTCACTGTGCTTCCTATCTTCCCTTTGCATGGGGACAGCCTGCTATTGTGCGGGTAATACAGTCTCTTTCAGTAACTGCCAGCTCTCCCCTTCTTTGTACCTTAGACTATTTTCCCAGGAGACCCCATCCACAGCTTCCTGAATTTATTGAAGTCTGCCTTTTGGAGTCCATTATCCTTATTCCGCCGCTTTCTTTCCACCGAGTTGCAGACTCCATCGTTTCATCAGCCCTTTTGCCCAAATTACCTTCCCCTTGAAGCCAGCCGTGCGTCCTGACTGTGGAGCAGACCCAGCCTCGACCTTCCCCTGGCACAGAGCTCCCTCGATCACGTAACAGGGGCTCGAGGGACCGAATCCTGCCCTGGTGTGCGTCTGCTTTAGCCACTGTCTGTCCTGCTGTCTGTCCCACGGCTGCTTCTTGGTTTGGCAGGGACGGGGACGGGGCAGCCAAGCCCTTGGCTCACATCCTCTCGGCGCTCTCCCATCTTGTGCCCCGTCTGGGTGACTTGGCTCTGAAATTCCAGGCAGCAGAGGCGGGCGAAGTGAATCCCACCCTCTGTAACTAAGATATGTGGGGGCCGGATTGACAGAGACCTTTAAATGTCAATAAAGCAATTCTGCCTGGCCTACAAATCTTCCTGGGGAGCTGACACGGGCTGCGGCAGTGGGCAGGGAAGTTGTCCAACCCCTGGGTGTCCATCTCGGAGCAGCCTCGTGCCCAGACGAACCCGCTTTAGCAGACTCTGTTGCAAACCAAGGGGTCGCAGCAGGATGCACGGATGGTTGCTGGTGCAGATCCATCTTTTTATAGCGGTTTCGGTGGAGATAGCAGGGGGGAGTTCCCCTTCCTGGGGGGTTTGTGGTTGCTCTTTCAAGCAGGCTGTGGCAGCTCAGGCATGGCTTGTGCAGGGCTTGGATGCACACGCGGAGGTGGTGCAGGGTGGCTGGTGCTGTCAGGAGCCGCCCAGCAAGCGCTAGGATTGCAACAGCAGACCCTGTCTGAAATCCCTCAGGAAAGCAATCCCATCCACTTCAAGTCTAGCATGAGAATAAGGGCAGGCTTTGCCCCTCCAAAATTCCCCCACCCAGTTCCGCTTTGCTTTTGCAAAATGCCGGCAGCAAGCACAGCAGAGAGGTAAACGCTGCAGAAACTCCCAGCTGGTGGTGCCGGGGGTTTGGTGCAAAACACGGGGATTTCAGGACAGCGAGCAGGGCCGGAGCCCCCCGCCAGCTGCCTTCTGTCCAGATCGAGAGCGCGAGGTTTGTGCCTGCTTAGCCACGCGCGAGGGATGCGATTTGGCATCTGTTCTCAGCGGGGCCGAGCGTGGCGCAGCGGGGTCCCAGCCCGCCGACACGGCCGCGGGGATGCACGCAGGCTGTGTGACAGGCACGATCCCAAAACAGGCTGTTCTGTCCTCAACCTGTGCTTGGGGGACACGTCACCGGCGTGTGGCCGCTGACAGCTGGGTGCGCTGCTGCAGGGGAGGCAGGGATGTGCAGGCAAGGGATTGCACCAAGGTAGAAATGCATCCTCAGGGGGCACAGGCACTCAGGGATGTGCCGCAGGAGATGCATCCCTTGGGGGCACAGACACTCAGGGACATGCCACGGTGCTGGCCAGCAGTGCCTGGGCGCTGGAAAATCAGCTGGGACCTCTCCCCTCTATGCGCAGGGGTCAGGGAGATGCGGTCCTTCCCAGTAGCCCACGAGGATATTAAATTTAATGTGTTGATGCCCAGAAATTATCATATTAGGGAAACACTCATTAATCTCCGTCTCCCTCTCTGGGTTTTATTGTCATCCCTTCTCGCGGGCCCTCCTCCGCCGTGCCTCTTGCTCCCAGCTCACGTCGAGCTCTCCCCACCCCGGTTTTGCCTTCTGCTCCTTCTCCCCTCCCGCTGCCCCCAGGGCAGCTCTGCAAAGGCTGCAAGCTCGGAGACAGGGACAGAGCTTTTAAAATAGATCTAGATTTTATTTATGGCCATTTTTATTGCTTCGTAAGGGCTGCAAGAGCAGAAGAGCTGGTTGGTAGCTTGTGGCATGGGCAGGTGACAGACAGAGGGGCTGGCAAGCGCAGCGCGGAGCGTAGGGATGCTCCTGCCGCTGCGCCTGGTCCTCAGCATGCAGCACGCATGCTCTGCTGCAAGTACAGCGTCCCCTGTCCTCCCCTCTGTCCAGGCACTCAATGAGCCAGGATTTCTTGCTTTCCCATCATGTGTAGGGTGAATTTTCCTGTTCTGATGGGGAGCAGGCTTGCTTTTGCGCAACAGGGAGTAATAACTGGGGTTCCTGCAGCCGCGCTGGGCACATCCCTCGCCTTGAAGTTTCCTGGCTGCGAAGCGTGTTGCTTTGTAGAAGCTGAGCAAAATAGGCTTCTTAACTTAATGAGTAAACTAATTTGTCAGGCGGGCGCTGTTCTGTTTCCCTCCGCAGTGCAGGTCCTCCCTGCCAGTGCTGCACATCTTGACATGCCCGTTACTGTACGGCTGGGAATAGCTTGGCCCCATCAGCAGGGCTGTAATTTGGCATGAATTTGGCTCCTTCCACACAAAGATTTTTTTGTTTAATAAAGCATAAGACTGAACAGTTTGCTCTCACTCGTAGGTTCTGAAATATGCATTTAATTTCGGCGTAATGAGGAAATTATTGTATAGAAAATGAAATGCCTCGCGACGGCTCTCCAGGACGGGGCTGCTGCGGGATGGGAGCCGCCGCAACAAGTTGGGCTTGGAAAATCTGGGGAGTGGGGGATGCTGAGGACCAGACCTGGAGAGATGGGGATGGAGCTGCAGGGCAGGAGGGAAGGATGCTCGGGGTGAAAGCCTGGGGTGGGAATGGCTGCAGGACAGCGGAGTGAAGAGCTGTGCTGAGGAATGACATGAATTTTCCGAGTATTTTTACATGTAGGCAAGTTTACTGATGGAAATGAGCCTCCCCAGCTCTGGTAGGTGTTCGGTGAGCATCTCCGTAGCACGTACGGGCTGCTGGGCTCATGGTGAGGGGAGGTCTGGGCTGAGCCGCGTTGGAGGAGCTTTGGTGCCTGCATCTCCTACCTGCAGAGCAGGGACAGGGCACACAAGCAGGGCTGCAGAAGGTAAAATTGCCCATTTTCAGGTATGCCCAGGATGAAAAACAGGCAAAGATCGCGGAGGTCTTTCGCTGAAGGGGACCCAGAGGTGTGGGTGCTGATAGCCAGGCGTGGTGCTCCCCAGAGCCTCGGCTGGGAGCGCAGCGCGCCTACGGAGAGGCACAGACCTCAGCGGCCGCGCGTGGTTCTAAGCAGGACTGGATCATTGCAGGTATTTAGGTTTTTATTTTGATAATTCAGAAAATACAACCACTCGTGCAAGGTTGCAGTGGTCTGTAAGGAAAGCCTCTGGCTCGTTGAGGAAGGGCTTTTGATGAAAGGGCCTAAAGATGCAAGCTCCATCCGTCCCCTCCGGTTACAGGGATGGAGCGGTGGGGACGAGTTCAAAGCCACTGCACAAATAAACTCTAATAGCTTTCCTCTTGCATTTATGTTATTAGGGGGTTCGTTTGACTGGCATTATGATGATAAATGAAAAATGCTTTGCACCATTACGTTGGCCGCTAATGCGTAGTGGGAAGAATTTCTACTCGTTTAAAACCAGGAAAAAAAGCGGCAGCTGAGGGGAGCGCAGCGGGTTTGAGCAGTGGCACCGAGCTTTTTGCGTGCGGTGGCTGCTGCGGGGGCGCCCCGTGGGTCCCACCCCACCCGGGGCTGGCGCTGCACCCACCTCGCACCTCTGCTCTCGCTGCGTTGGGGCAGGGAGGGCGATAAGGGGGTCGCTGGGTGAAAGCAATCCTCTGAAGGGTTGCCACCACCCTGTAATGGATAAGCACGCGTATTCGTGCCCCGGCGTTGCTCCGTCTTGTAGGTTGTGCTCCTTTTTGCGTGAAGTCCCGGCTAACCTCCTCCCTGCAGGGCTGGGGATGCCGCCTCCGTCCCCAATTATGACCCAGGAGCAATTAGGGTGAGACGTGCGCTGGGCACCCCGGCTGCCAACGGTGAAGGCTTGCACCAGAGCCCACAGGCACCCCCGGAAGGCGGAGGAGAGGAGGCTGACAGTCCCCAGCCTTCCCCTGGCTCTGAAGCCGTGGAGCAAATTGAGTTCAGAGGGTCACTGTTACTCCCAGCTGCCGCGACAGAAATCCCTAATGCACCGTATGCCAGCTTTCTCCAAAGCTTCGGCTTCCTTTTTATGAGCCTCTGTCACTCTATTATCTGTCTCTGAGTTGGTCTTTAGCTCTTTAACCTCACGAGAAGGGAGGGAAGAGGAACCTTGAAAGGGGGAAAAAAATAAAAAATAGAAAGGAAAGAAAACAGGATGCTTTCGAGAGCGGCTTTTCATCCTCGGCCATGGAGCCGTAATTGGGTGCTTGGCGAGAGCCTCGCTTGAAAGGGGCAGGTTTGAAAAGGGTCCTGGGGCAGGGGGATGGGGGGGCTCGTGCTGCCCTTTGGGAGGGAGGCGGGGGCCGGAGCCGCGGCCAGTTGGAGGCACCGGCGTCGAGCGGGGACCGGCGGTGGCTGCGGAGGCCGGTGGGAAGGGACGAGGTGGGGACGCGGGTGGCAGGTAAGGCGGGTGCTGGGCAGGATGCGTCCCCCAGGCGTGCTGTCACTGGGGGTTGGTGGTCCCTAGGGCGAGTTGGCAGGAGATGCCATTGGGAAGAAGGGATGGAACGAAGCGGCGGGCTTCCCGGTGATCCTCCCCGATGGTTTGGGGCTGCAGTGAGATGTGGGTGTGGGATCCGAGCGGTGCCCCGCTGCTCTGAGCTCCTGCTGCTGCTCCTCAGAGGGAAACTGAGGCAGGGGGGTTGGGAGCCAGACCCAAGCCCTGCCTTGCGACTGCGAGCCAAACGCACGAGTGGATGCTCAGCTGCTGCTGGCTCCGTGCTGGGCCAAAGCAGCCCTGATGGTGCTTTGCACAGGGCAGGTGCCGTGCCACGGGGTCCCTGGGCTGTGACAGTCCCTGCTGGACCTGCTGGGACACGGGGAGCAACGTGGGGGGGCTGTGGGTTCAGCACCGCCCCAACACCCCGCTCCTTACAGGCAGCGTTGGGCCACTGCTGGCCCTGCACGCCGTGGCACAAGACAGGGCTTCTGCTCGGCTCTGCCTCCTGCATGCTAAATACGCCAGCTCCCTGCAGGATCCTGCAGCCTTCTGCACTGCTCTGCTGCAAAAGGGGGTGGGGAGGCGGATTTTGTCTTCAGCACGGCAGCGGGCGGGCGGCGGGGAGCTGGGAAGCAGCAGGAGCCAGCCCTCCTCCCTTGGACGCATTCCTACGGGGCCGATCTCCCCCAAAACCATCCCAGCTGGGGTGCAGCGAGCGCCAGAGCCGAGCCGCCGCGTGCCCGTGTGCTGCTGCAGTGCATTAATAACACCTGCTGTCCCTCTCGCACGCTTGCCCTGCAGGGCTGTGCGGCCCCAGGGGTCGTGGTGCCGCAGGGGGGGCCCCACCGGTGCCTTTTTGCAGGATGCTCACCGGCTCTGGGGCAGCAGGGAGGGGAGGCGGCACCGTGTGCTGCAGGATTTTGGGTTCTGCTCATCCCCAGCGGCGCTGTGCGAAACGCTGCGCGGAGCAGGAGACTCCCTTTGGCCCCGACGGTGTGTGTTTATCAGTCGTGCTGTCTTGCGTTGGTTTCTGCTTCCCGGGGTGTCTGTGGGTGGCGTCGTCCCGTGCTGGGATTTGCAAAAAAGCCAGTCCTGAGGCTGAGTGGTGAGGGCAGGGAGGGCCAGCGCTGAGGGATGAGCTGGGGCTGGTTTTCCATCCCGGCCGTGGTGCAGAGGCCAGCAGCGTGTAACCACGGGGGTATGGGGCTGGTGTCCTCCCCACCAAGCCCGCTGGGGGTGCTTTCACCCAACAGTGGGAGCTGGGAGCCAGGCACAGCTCGGGCTGCGTGCTTCTGGGGCTGTCTCTGCTCCGTTAAGGCTTACTGGTGGCCGACTGGTGAGGGGAATACGAAACATTCGGGACGTTGAGCTGTGGATGGAGGGGAGCAGTGGGGTGCTGTGTTTGGGGGGAGATTAAAGAAATTAAGGTCTTGGCTGTTTTGCAGGGTGGAAGGAAATTGACCTCTGCTTGGGTCGCTGACAGTAGCAGGGTGGCACTGGGGTCTGCGGGGCAGGAGCGGGCGAGGAGGCTCGTGGGGGTCATCCCTGGCATTTCCAAGCCCTCTGTGGTTTTAAGCAAGAACCAGAAAATATCTAATTGCTTTTTTTTTTTTTCCCTCTATTCTAATAATTCCTCCTTTTTTCAGTGCTATAAATAAGGTGCCGAGAGGGAGAGCACACCAAAACTGGGTGGAAAAAAATGGTAAAGTTTTTATTCGTGCCTAACAAAGGGCCCCCCATGGAAATGTTCTTGCTATGGAGAAAAAAGCCATTTCGAATGGGGTGCGCGTAGCGAAGGAAAGAGAGATCACATTAAAAACTTCCACTCCCTCCAATAATGAGATTAAGGGAGCTGCCAGATGAAACCATCTGCCTAATCTTTTACCCAGAGCAGCTCTGTTCCCAGCTCCCATCCAAGGATGGCACCGAAGCCACCTTCTGCCACGAAGCGGCCTGGCGGAGGATGCCCAGTGCCCGCAGCCCTGCCGGACACAGCCCTGGGCACCCAGCTCCTCGCTGCCAGCCTGAGGGGGGAAGGAAAAGGAAAAGCAAAAAAAAAAAACAAAAAAAAAAAAAAAAAAAAAAAAAGAAGGGGAAAAAAATAGAAAAAAAGAAGCGGAAAAAAAAAAGGCACTCATAAAAAAGACAGTTTGACATTTTCTTGACTGTTTTGAAATTTTCCTAGCACAACAAGCTGTTTATCCGCCACTCTAGCTCTTATTGAATTAAAGTGTGGAGGGGGTGTTAGGAAGAAATCAATTCGTGCTCCATATGCTGCTCTGCCGAGGAACGCGGCTCTCCGCACACTATGGAATATGTAGGGAAGGGTGGGGGAAGGAGAGATAAATCCATCAGCTAACAAGATAAGTGCCTTGTTCCTCCATCTGTTACTGCTGTGTCCTTATCTGGGATTGCAGCGTGGCAGCAGCGATACATCTTGTGTCAGGTATTATATTCCAAATTCATATGAATGAATTTTCATGCTCGCACCGATCCATGATCCGGCCCCAACCTCCGCCGGCTCTCTCCGTCTTCCCAGCGCCGATTGCTGCGGTGAAGCCATGTCCTGCAGGCTTGTCCTCGCCCGGCTCCTGCCCCGCTGCTGCCTTTGCATCCTAATTTGTAACTTGAGAGGGATCAAACGGGCACAGCACCGCTCTCGGCGAGGGGACGGTGCAGCCAGGAGGAGCTGGAGGCTGGCCAGCCTCGGGACGCTGACGGTGCAGCCATGTGCTGGTGGAGGGGATGGGAAAATCCGGCCTGGGAGGGAAAGGCAGCTTTGGAGGAGGAACAAGGACTTGAAAGGGCTTTGCTTATCCGCTAAGTCTCTTTCGGTGGAGGATCATGATTTCCGACAGCAGCTGCGGGTGGCGGGGCTCCGGTCCAGCCGCGTGTCTGCTTCGAGTGGTTAGCAGCGGGAGAGGCAGCGCCAGAGCGCGCTTCGTCTTGTTAGGTACACGGGGCCTTTAGAGGGAGCTAAAACCTGCTCCTGGTGGAGGCAGCCAGATTTCGGCGTTGGACCGCATACCCAAGTTTTTGGGAGCAGAAATTGGCTGAGATGAACCCCTGCCCCGCTGAGCAGCTCGGGGAGCTAATTTGGAGCTGGGCACGCCTGCTGCTCCTCTCCGTCCAGCTGCAGGCGAACTCCAAATGCATCTGGCTGTGAAAGCGCTGAATTTCGAGATGCTGCCTGTATTTAAAATCAGTTTAGCTCTGGACCGGCCTCAAGACTGTGCTGGATTCAATGTCTCAATCTGCAGCGAGCCAGGCTCTACGGAGCTGGGAGCTGCTCTGAAGGTCTGGTCTTAAAGTAATCCAGGGTTGGCCTCGACAGATCGCTGCTGTGCTCGTAATTGAGGGTACAAATGAAAGCTACCGAGGAATTTTACGGGCAGTCTTCAAAACCCCAGTCTCTGTATAACCAGCTCGCCCTAAAACCTTGGTTGTTACAGCCGTCTGGGTGTCTGCGGAGCTCTCTGCATCTTGAAGGGATAAATCAAAGTCTGGACAGGATGCGAGGAGGCTTGTAAAACCCACGGCGTTATCACAGAGCGGTGCGGCTGGGCTGAGAAGCGATGTCAGGCCTCGTGTTTGCCGCTTTGTCTTGTTTGAAGGCGCTGGTGGTTGCTGGCGTCCCAGCTGTTCCTGGAGAGCGGGTGATGGGGGCTTCATAGGCTCGTGGGGGGCCAGCCCTCTGCCCCTCAGCCCTGGAAATGTGGTTTCACGCTGGGCTTTTTGCCCAGCTCTGGGCAGGGCCGCCCGGAGGTGGAGGAGCGCACGGGGAGGTCAGGGCCAGCTCCTTGCGGGGCCCAGCGGCGTGTGGCACGGGCTGGAGTCGTGCCTGACGTTACTCTGGGTCTGTGTTCGCTAGCGGAAGGCGCAGGCTCTGGCACCGTTCCCCAGGCAAGAATTTAGAAACCTGTTTTTAGAAGCGAAATCTAATTTGGAATTAAAGCACAGGAATCGCTAATACGCTCGCGGGACTGAAACGTGGCCAGGCCCTTATTTCCTCCTTATTTCCCATTTTCATATGTGCGGCTCTCCTTTGAATAACAGCCCTGGAGAGGGGGCACTCCAGGTGACATTTAGGGCTGGGAGGAGGTGAGAGGAGGCGGGTGGAGATTTCTGTATCGCCACAATTTATGGGAAGATCGAAAGTGAGATGTTGCACTCCAGTGGCTCCTGAGCATCCCTCTCGCCTGGGACCGCGCTTTAGGAAGAATTCAGCACCTCCGAATAAATAGCAGGTTTCCAGAGGTGCTGGTGGAGGTGAGCTAGCAGGACGTGAGGTTGTCTTTGTGCTGATTTGGGAATCGGTTCAGGCGTCCCTTGGGCACAGAGGGACGTGGGAATTGAAGTCCCTCACCTTGGCGCTTGCACACCGGGGCTGCAGACAGGAATAAAATCGAGAGCACTCATCTTAGCTGGAGTGAGCATTAGGGTAAAGAACGCGCTTCACTTGTGGAGTGGTTAAAAATAAGTTTCAGGAGAAGGCAGGGAACAGGACCCAAGCTTATCGCTTACCAGGCTTCACCAGAGCAGGGGAGGTGCAGTTTGATCCAGAAAAGTCCTGTTTGAATGGAAAAGGGGCGAGATTCCTGCATGGGGCACGAGCACCATGACCCTGCCCAGCCCAACATGATCCAGGTGTGCCAGAGCCAGAGAGAAGCTTTCTCACCGCTGCCCACCTTCTTCCTTGTTCCCGAATAAAGATGCTATTTTTATTTTCTCTTCTGTTTAGCCCCGGTGGGCTTAACCCGTCTCTGCAGAGGCACAGAAATCCCAGCTCTAATTTCAATTAAGAGTGCTCCTTTTGATTGCAGCCCAGGCTGGGGTTTGGGATCCATTCCTAATCCCTATATTAGCACTGATTCATCTCTTCCATGAGCATTATCATCAGCTGCCCTTAGGGAAAGGCGGGGAGGGATATTTCGGGAGGATAAATACCATTTGTTTGTGTTTGTATTAGCTTCCACGCCGCATCCTGATTACATCCCGCATTTTGACACAACAATTATTATTAATTTCCCGGCGTCTGCATTTGGATTCTCGCCGACACAAAGGGAAGATGACGGATAATGTCAGGCTTGGTAATTGGGTGGGGGAGGGAGAAGGAAGGGGGGGGCAGATGGGATATTATTAGATTGTAATTCTCGTTGTGGAACGGGAAGGTATTTCTCAGCAGATGTCGGCACTAGCTATTTATCCACGCGTTAGCGCCGGTGGAGCGATTGTCTCGGCCACGCTCGGCTCCCTCACCCCTGCCCATCTTCTGCATAGAAATCCCATCAGCTCTTCATTGTGGGAATTGGCTTTTCCGACGAGCCCTGCGGATTGCCTTCTGCTCAGGCACTGCCGGCTTTGCAATTAACTTTGCAAAGGTGAGTCCCGGCAACGGCAAATGCGAGCCTTGCTGCTGTGGGACGGCTCCTCTGCGCCCAGCTGGCGAGGATCTGGGAGATGTCCCGGTGGGTCTGAGTCCTTTTGATGGAGAGTTTTGAAGAGCTGGTGCTTGCTGGGGGCACGGGAGCTTCTGTGGCTTGCCCAGAGTCACTGAAGGCGGAGTGGAAGGAAAGCTGCCACCAGCCAGCCCTCCTTGGGGCAGAGACGTGCTCCTCGACCCGAAGCGCTGGACATCTGGCTGGGGGAAAGGACGTGGCTAAGGCACGGGAAGGTCGATGGAGAGAGGTCAACGGTGGAGAAATCAGGGCAGGAAACGTGCCCCGTCCTCACTGGGGGGGACTTTGGTGACCGCCCTTCTTTCCATTTAACTGGGGTGTGTCGGAGAACCGCAGCGTGGCAGCGGTTGCACCCCAGCCCCACTGGGCATCCCTTGGGGTTGCGTGAGCCTTGCTGAATGCAAACGAGAGCCAGGAGTGGTCAGGATGAGGGGTTTCGAGGATATTTTTGGCATTCCTGAAGCCTCCGCCCTGTCCAACCATGGGCGAACGTTGCTGTCTGTGTCAGCAGCTGGCACACAGAAATGCCAGAGGTTGCATCCATCGCCCGAGTGCTGCCCGCACTGGGTCGTGCCCGGTGGTACCCAAGGCAGGGGAAAGCTCTGGCCCCTCCTGTGTCTCAGCATTATCTCACCTTGCACAGCATTCGTGCGTGTGAAGTGCTGGGTGATTCCTCCCCTGCTCTCCCTGTGCAGAAGGCGGCTTGAGATCAAGCTGGGAAAATAATAAATAAACCAAAGGAACTAACTGTGATTTAGTGAACATCGACTTCTGAGGCTGCTTGAGAAACACAGAGAGGTGCTTGTGGTGGAGCAGGGGTTAGAGGAGAGGAGGAGCAGGTGGGCCTTTGCATCTTGGGGGAACCTTAATTGTAAATGTGCCGAGCAGGTGACTTGCTGGGATATTTTCCCCTCGCCAGCACAGAGAGCAGAGGCGCTGAGGGAGTCGCTCTGGTGGCTCACGTATGGGGTTGGCAGGGGAGGAAGGGGACCAGAGCCTGCGGTGCTGGAGGGCACGTGGGGCTTCAGCAGGATCTCCTGGCTCCAGCTGGAGCACTGCAGGGGTGCGGGAGGTGAGCAGGAGCCTTGCTGGTGGTAGAGAAGTGTCTTTGCAGCTGTGCTTAGAGCAGCAGCACAGCGCCAAGCTGCTCCTCTGTCCCGGACAGCACCAAGCCCATTGACTTCAAATCATCCAGCAGAGGTGGGTGATGTCTTCTGGTCCTGGTGTTTGAGCTTTGGCTGTGCCTGGAGTCCCCGCTCAGCCTTGGGTCCTGTTGCAGAAACAGGACTGTCCCGCTGTCACCCTGCGCTCACCCCAGGCAGATGCTGGTGTCAGCATCTCGCACCGCAGCCATGGGGCAGGAGTCATGCTCCTGCTCCCAGATTCCCATTCCCTGCCTGTGCTCTCCCTGATGTTGCCAAATCCCTTTGCCTGAACTCCCTCTTCTGCCTAGGGCCCTGCACATCCCGTCCCAGCTGAGCCCAGCTCCCCTTCATCTCTCCCATGAGGCCGGCAGCCACGTGGGTTTTCTCTATGGGGCAGGATGATGGGATCGTGTGTACCCCCAGGTCTGGTCCACCACCGATGTCAGGGCAGCTTGCCACCAAGTTTGCATTGCTCGAAGGTTGCACCCGATGGCTGGAAGGATTTATATGCATGCGTACGGCTGCTGAGATGTCACGCTGAGCAGCATCTCGCTGCCTTGGTGGGGGCAGAGCTAAACCCGGAGGAGCCAGGACTGCAGGGAGAGATCCCGGTCCTGGCTCCAAGTTGGAGTCCTGCCCATGGGTGGGAGCGGAGGGCACTTCTGAAAGCTTTTCCCCGGGATGGAGCTGCCTTCCCCGCTGCGCTGGCTGGTGCACAGCGCTTTGTCTCCACCAGCGATGCGAAGGTGCTGTGCCACGAGCCCGCAGCTGCGCTTGGCTCGCGGAGGCAGGGCAAAGCCTGATCTGCAGCGGGTGGGAACATAATTAGGAGATTTGGTTTGGGTTTCGCCCCTTCTGGCAGGTCACTGTGTGAGCGGGGCAGAGGCAGAGGCTGGAAGCATCCTGCGGGTGCGGCGGTGACGCATTTATCTATGGGGTGTAAGTGCAATGGGCTGGATGGGGCACAGCCAGGGTGAAGTTTCCAGTTTGCTTTGCTCTGAAGCTGGGCCAAATGAGAAGAACCAGCTGCCGAAATGCAGCAGTGCCCGTTTATCGTGGTGTTAGCAAGGAAAGCTGGAAGGGCACGGCAGGTTGGGTCTGGCGGGGGCGATGCAGCACGGTCCCACCACGGCTCAGCCCGCCCGAGGACCCGGGAGGTGAGGAGCCCCCCGATTGCTGCTGGACACCGGCCGGGGGATCCTGGGCAGGCCCCTTCTCCTTGTCCCTGCTCCCAAACTTTGATCTTTTCAGCCTTTAAGCACTCCCAGCCGTGGGTTTGTGTGCTCGATAGCCAGCACAATTCCTGTGGTGTTGCTAGGGGCTGGCATAATGGAAATAGCAACGCGGGGAATTATCAGAGACGTTATCGGTGCGGCCGCTGCCAAACTTTGCAGCTTTTCCGATTCTCCCCTAAAGCAGGACCCTCTTCTTCTGTGCTGTGACCTGTAGGTGCTGGAGCCAGGCCGTCGGGTCAGCTCATCTAATAGCAAACCCTTTGTCCTTTAGAACAATGAATCTGACGTTTCATTCCTCTTCTTGCATCTTTTTATGTCCATTTGCACATTGAAATCTCTTTAGCTGACTCCTGCCAGTCTTTACAAAAAGCTTTTACTGCTTCAGATGTTTCAAAGATTTCGGGTTGCCCATCAACCGGAGCGCTTTCCTTGTAAGCAGCTCTGGATCTGCAGAAGGCAGTGGGAGGGAAGCGAGCGGATTTTGAAGAAACGGGGAAGGGAGGCAAAAAGAGAAGGGGTTTTGTACTCGTTTTCTCTCGGGGGAAGCATTTTTATCTCTAAATCTGTGTAATTGATGCCCAGATTCTCTGGTGATGAGTGCCTTAGAAATGCATCTGCAGTAATAATCTAATATCCGTTTGTTAGGACTCCAAGGAAATCTAATAATACTGATGCTTTGCCTAATAGAGCTCCTTTCATCCCAGGATAAAATGCAAGGAGTTTGAGATGGAAAAGACCAATTTTAGGTCGTGCAGTTCATCTCCCTTCCGATGCAAGTCTCGAGGTATCTTGCAGCCATTAAATAATTAAGGAGCAGTTATGGTCAGGGAAGCAACTAGGTGAGGAAAGCAGCAGCTGGTGAGTGCCCAGCCGCGATCCTGGGTGTGCCGTGTGATGGGGAGCTCGCTGGGGCGGCTCGCACCGATCCTGCACCCGTAGCGGGGGGGGGGGACCAGTGCCTTGGGCAGGAGTGCCGCGTTTGGCCCCGTGTTGGTGTGCCCCGAGCACTGCTGGAGGGGGAAAGCAAAGAGCAAGCAGTAAAATGACTGGTCCCAAAATAACGAAGGGGCAGTGCTAGGGGCAGGGCGGGCGTACGGCTGATGCTGCTCGGGTTAATGATGGTGACTATTCTGGGACTTCATCCGTGCTAGATGGGGGTTTATCAACGGCTTTGGGATTTGAGGCCAGCTCTGCTCCTCACCTCCTCGCTGAGCATCCACACGAGCGGCTCCAAGAGGAGCTGCGACCCGAATTTCCATTCACCAGCAGCCCCCGGGAGGAACTGCAGCAGGATCTCCCTCGTTTTTTGGTGGTTGCAGTCACTTTGCACCCATTTGCTGTTTTCAGGGGCAAAAAGACTTGTGCACGTACTTGGTTTACATTTAGAAGTGCCCACATCAGCGCTGCTCTTCAGCTTCGCCCTGCAGCAGTAGGAGCTGGCAGAGGAGTTGGGTCAACCCCGGCTTTGGGTCCCTCCATTGAGCATGGCCCCAAAGTAGGGGTGAGCCCAGCTCTTCCCCGGCTCGGCTGCTCACTGCGGGGCAGCAGGAATCTCGCTGCCTCCGTGTGCAGCACGTTCCCAAATTGCACATAGGCCAGGCAGGATCTGGCCCGTGGGGCTCCCTTTGCTGGCAGGGAGCAGCTCCGGCTGCCGTCAGCCTCCATCAGCTTTAACACGTGGTGCCTGCAGGTTCCCCGGACCGGGGGGGTGGCAGGAGGGTGGGATTTGGGGATTTGCAGAATTAATGACATCTGCAGTGAGTATCTGGGCTCCGCGCGGAGCTCAGCCCGCAGAGCCGGCGGCGAGGGGAAATCACCGGTGAGCGGTTCTGGGGATCTGCCCTCCTGTAAATAATCGGAGATGAAAATGTCAAGCCCGGAGCTCCTAATGCGAGGCTAAAGGAGGGGATAAGTGGAGGGAAACGCGTGCGTTGGCGTGGGAGGGCGAGAGATGGAGAGAGAATGATGGAGGGAGGCGGTCAGCGCGTGCCTGAGATGCAAACCCTGGGCAGGACGGGGGTGAGACCCCCATGGGCGACAGCTTGGGGTGACCCCAGGAAGCCCCTCGTAACCCTCGGGGGAGCTCTTTGGGGTGGCCGGGTTGTACGGTGCTGCTCTCCCTGGGTCCGTGCTGCCTGCTTTTCTGGCCAGCGTTAGCCTCGGGGCGGGGATTTTAAGAGTTAAACATGCAGATGTGCCCTTTCACCACCCGCAGAAGCGCACAGCGGAGGGGAGCTGCTCCTTTTCCCCCCCGGCCAAGGCTTTGCCACCTCCTCTGGAAAGATGCTCTCCTCCCGGTCCTCTGCTTGGCTGCTGAGAGTGCTAATTAGAGGGCCAATTAGTGCTCAAGGTCAATTTGATTTGCACACTCACTCCGCCAGGAACTGGAGGGAGCCCGTCTAGTAATTTTGCACAGCAGACGCTGCCGTGACCGGGGGTCAGCGCCGAGCAGGGGGGCTGGGAGGTGAGGTGCCCGCTCCCTCCGCTTCGCTGCCCGGCCACATCTGGGCAGCTGCCGCGCACATCTGGGCAGGGGAAGGTGTGCTGCACGGGGCACAGCTCTGCCACGGAGCCTGCCAGGGTTTGCTTAATGGAGGGTGAAGCTCTGAAACACTCCAAAAAGGAAAAAAAAAAAAGAGCTGGGAAGCTCGTAGAGGTGATAGTGGAGAAATGAAGGGTTTGGGATTTAATTCCCTTTGAAGCACCGGAGCTGGGGGGGTTTGGTGCGGAGGATAGGGGGGTGGAGGAGAGGGCAGGTGCCAAACCTCCTGTCCACCCAGTCCACATCCAGGAGCCTCATCCATCTCCGTTCCCAGTGCCAAATCCTGCTGCAGCCTGGCCAGCCCTGTGGACAGGGCACCTGGCCTTGTCCTGCGCTGTGACGCACCCAGGGGGGATGCAGTGTCCCCAACAGTGGTTGGCGTGGGGTGAGGCTGGCAGCTCCAGCGTGGCACGGCTGGGAGTTTGGTCCTCACCTGTGAGTTTGGGTTGCTCCGGTATGGGATGGGGAGCAGAGCCTGCCTTCTGTGGCTGCCCCAAATGCAAGGACACAGCAAAGAGACAGGAAAACACCTTTACCTGGTTCTCCCTTGGCCTCGAGTTTTCCATCTGGCTTCAACAATGGGTGTGATAAGGTGCATGGAAAATATTTTGTACCGAGGTGGGGGCCGCCCCTCTGCCCAGCCAGCGTGCCCACAGCCCCCCAGCCCTGCAGCCACGAGTTTTGGGGCACAAATCAAGGAGCAGACGGAGCAGGGGTGTGCACAGCAGCCCGTACCCGCACCCAGGCCTGGGGACCCAGCTCCCTGCTCCATCCCTGCACCCCCAAAACCTCGCGGGTCCCTCTGCGTGCGCCACAAGGGGCAGGCACGTCTGCCGTCCCCGCAGCCAAAGCTGGCTGCGTGCAATCCGTGCTGGGGGCAGCCGCTTGATACCAGCTTCCAGCCCAAAGCCGATGAGAAATGCACAGACCGGCGGTGCCGGACTGCATACTAATGGTGCGAGAGCTCGGAGGGAGCAGGGAAGAGAAGGGGAAGGAGCCAGACTGCAGCTCCTGGCTACCCGCGATTGATTTATTACCAGGTTTGCTGATGAATGTGTGAGAAACGCTATTGGTGATAAAGCAGAAAGGCTGTAATTAAAGTAACAGCTTTCAGTTTTTAAGCACCGCTCGTGTGTTTCTTCTCTCTGGCAAGCCGTGCGGCGCTGTGCCGTGCCCCCTCCATCCCATCGCCGCCTTTCCACCCCTGCGGGGAGGTGCTGTGCCCAGCCAGGTGGGAAGGGGAAGGTAGCAGCATGATGAAGGGGCTCTGCAGCAGATGTGGAGAGGGAATGGGGGATTTCGGAGACCTGGGCTCTGCTCTGCCACGGTGGCATGCCCATCTGCTCGGTGCGCCGGCAAAATGCCCTCCTGCCTTTGCGCGCTGCTGTTGCAGAGCACTGCAGAGGACCTTGGCAGGATTCGGGGGGGATAGGAGGGCACTGGTGCTCCCTGCTAGCCTGGGGACTGAGGTTTTGCTTTACATCTTCGCTGCTGGTGATACTGAGGTGCTGGCAAAGGGTGCTCAGCACCTCCATGAATCTGGTTGAGGACACGGCACGATATAAGCTGTTACCCATGTTTTAGGCTCTGCAGTGGCTTGTTTCTGCTCAGAGCTGGAGCTTGCCCCTTCCTCCTGCTTGTGCATGCACATGGCCCAGCCACAAGCATCCCACTCAGCCCAGCAGGCTCAGCACCATGGCTGCTCCTCATCCGCCCCAGCACCAAGTCCTGGCTGCCTCCAAGCACCATGTCCAGCGGCTCAACCCGTCGCGGCTCAACCCGTCCAGCGGCTCAACCCCTCTCCTGCCCTACCATAGCATGGGAGGGGTGGGACCTGCTGCTTGGTAGGGCACGGATCCGTTGATAGATGGCAAATGTCGCGTGCCCTCGCGTAGTAAATCCAGCAGAGAAGCGCCCCGGTTATGATGGATGAGCCGGCGGGTAGAAGGATACGTGCGGTGAGGGATGGAGGGCTGAAGGGGCAAAGAGGTGAGTGCTGCTGATGACAGATAGACAGACGGGGTGTGTGTGTGTGTACGTATATATATATATATGAAGGTGGGTAGGGAAAGGGTCTCTCTGATGAGAGATACATTGGGAGAGATGGATGGATGGGATATTTATAGTGATGGCTGGGTAGATAGAGCTGGATGTGTGTTGATGAATAGGTGGATGATGGATAGAGGGCACAGATTGTGAGAGCTGGGGAGCTAAAGGGCCTATACGGTGCTAGATAGATTAGATAGAAGGATATATGTGATGATAGAGAGATAGTACAAGCAGCAGCCTCCGAGTCCCCAACAATGCCGCTGCTTTTAGCTACTCGGAGCTGCGGTGTAATCTCATTTTGCCCTGGTAAATTCCTTATCAAGGCAGCTTTTTTAAATGAAATCCCCTTAAAAGAAAGGAAAAAAAATGAACAGATCACAACCGGCAGCACTCCCCCGCTCCTCCGCCGACAGCGGCTGACCCGGGCTGGCCGTTTCCATGCTGACGAATTAACCGCTGCGCTGCAGCAGCCCCAACTTCCAGCCATGCCTGACTCCGTGCACGGGGTCTGCCCAGGAGCCGCTGTCCTTTGGTGACCACCTCCCGCCTCCCTCCCTCCTTTGGGGACACCTTTCTGTCCTCGTCATCCTCACCCCAGCCCCGGTGCGTCCCCAAAAGCGTGCTCGTGCGACGGTGCTGTAGGCACGCGATGGCACCTGGTGCCTCCGGTGCCCGGCTTGCCTTGCATTTTTTGGCAAGCCCCGTCGCCATTCCCAGCCTTAGCCAAGATCGGGCTGGGAGATGAGCGCTGGCTCCTTTCCCTCTCCCCACCTCCTCCTACAAACAGCTGAGGAGCCCCGGGGACAGATTGCGCACGGCGGAGACCGAACTTGCAGCCTGCGGGATTCGGGGCTGCGCGCCGGTGGTTTTCCCTTCTTCCCGAGCAGGCAGACAGACTCGGCAGACGTGTGAAAGTCTGTCGTTCCTCCGCGCCCGTAGCAATTAAGATGTGCTAATGGGTTCAGATGAGCCCCTAAAAAATGTGGATGTTTCGCCCAGCCTTCTGGAAGCTTTCGCTCATCTGCAAACATTTCTGCGGGTGGGAAAAGAAAGCTTTCCTCGGGAAGTCCCAGGACAAACACGCCTCTGCGGCATCTGGAGTGACCTGTGTCATCCCCCCACGTGACGGGGAAGGTCGGGAAGCCCTTGAGATGTTGGATGAGCATTCCCAGGGTTCACACGTCGAGGTTTGACCTGAGCCTGCCTCTGGTTGCCGTTCTACCCGTCGCTTTGTGGCTCTGGGCTGTGCTTTCTGCTGGCCAAGGACATGGGTGAGACATGGGAACCTCTGCTTTGCCGCTGTGGTTTCCAACCTGCTGTGCCAGGGCAGGTCACTATTTTTAAGGGGTTCGGTGGAAAATAAATCCCAGACCTGGTATGCTTCATTGTCACGGGGTTGCTGGTGAGGAAGAGGGCGATGAGGTGCTCCCTGTCCCTTGGTGTCACCCGAGGGTTGGCTGGGCAGGTGGCATCAGCTGGTGACGCTCAGCGCTTGTGGGAGTCCTGGCAAGTAGCGCAGGACCCCGATTCACGGACACTGATGCCTTGCAGGGGATGGCTGCAGTTGTCCCTTTTTGGCTGGTGGCCACCACTGCTGGATGCCAGCTCTGTGTTGCTAATATTTTTGGCATGGGATGAGGTGGCACGAGGATGTCCCCGCTTCATGCTTGATTATCTCAGCGAGCAGGGGGTTGGCTTTCCACATGGGGAGCAGGCAGCCAGCAGAGCACCTCTGCTGCAGGGGTATCATATCCTACCTTTCCCCCGAGCAAAAATCAAGTTAGTACACCCTTGTTTTATTTTATGCAGTGGGGTGAGGTGTGGGGAACACTGAGCAGAACTAAAGTGCTCACGCTGGGATGTCCTCTCCATCGCCTCTGCACTAACATCCTTGCAAACTAAAACTGCTTGCCCAAGTGCATGGGAATCGAAGCTTGTGCAGCACCAGCTGCAGCCCTTGATGGGAACGTTGCATTTTATTTTGTGTTTGCAGAAGTTGGGGTCAGCTCTCTGGCACCCACAGACGCACCCTGTGCCCCACGCAGCCCCTGCTGCCACCCCCAGCAGCAGCATTTCCAACGGGAGCAAGGGTTTCCAGTCCCTTTTTGGAGATGCTGCCTGTGTGCATGACTCAAATGCGCAGCCCGGCTGGGCACACCATGGGGAGAGGAAGGAGAAATGAGTTTTACTGCTGGGGGTGTTGCAGTTCAGTCCTTTGCCAGGCTCCTGTGCAGCTCTGGGTGCCCCGTGGAGGGGTTTGGGGCCGGTGTTGGAGGTGTCTGCACGAGGAATTGCTGGGAGCCAAGGGAAGTCTGGCCCCGCTCCCAGTGGGGCAGTGAGCCTCTGGCTTCGTCCCCGCGCCGTGAGGATGCTCAGACGGGTGGTGCTGAGGTCGGTGGGCAGGGGGATCCGGCCCAGAGCCTGCCCCTGGTGCACCCACTGATGGGAAACATCGACGGCTGCTTGAAGAACTTGATGGATGCCTGAAGAACTTGATGGATGCCCAGAGAACTCCACAGGAGGCAAACATCAGGTGGAAAAAAGAGGCAGGACTGCTGGGGGGGGGCGCTTTCCGTGCTGGATGTGACATCCTTTGTGCTAAGTCTCAAGCCTGATAGCAAACACTTAGCTAACATTATTATTTTTACACGCCTCTAGCACGCTTCAACGACCCGAAACAAAGCTGGGATTGTGAATGAGGCTTAATGGGAAATATTTGCAGGTTTGGGGCTTATTTCCCCCCCCAAAAAAAAGGCTGCAGAGGTTGGTTCCCGGCAGCCTGGCCGAGCCGGAGCAGCACCGCGTCGCTGCCGGCCGGCTCCGTTCCCTTTTGATTGATTGATCGGCGTGGCAGCCTAATAAGCGATAACAGCACATATGACAAACTAAACAACCGTCTAATGAATTGATTGACATCCGAAGGATTTGACTTGATGCACAACCCCAGTCGCAGATAAGGTTAATGAGGGAGAAATTAAAATGTAGCTCGATGGGTAATGAATACAGCATGTGCCTTGTTGTAACACATGCCAGATCCATCACTCTGAATCAAGTGATGGTAGCAATTTCTAAATTATTTATTGCGCCCCTCATCCTCCTGTCTCAAGGGACAAGGCACTCGGACTGGCTTTTGTATTTCTTATACATACATATATAACTGTACCTATCTGTCTGCACATTGTGAGAATCCATAGCCAAAGAAAATTGCTTTGAATTTTGCAATTTTCATGTTTTTTTTTTTTTTTTTTCTTTTTTGCAAACTCAATAGCAAAAAATACAACAATCCAGAACCTGTCATGCCATTTGAATCATAATAGCTACAAATTCACTCCCCTGAATAAATGGAGAGGCTTATTTATCAAATATATACAAGATGTCTGTCTAGTTGTTAACACACAGAGGTATGAGTAGGCAGAGGAAATCAAGAAAGTTTACATATTCGCTGCTATCTCCAGGGACCCTTCCTTTCCTCCTACTTCTTATTCCCTATCCCCTCCCCCAGTCACATCTCCAACTTGCTTTGGCTTGCTCTGTTTTTCTTTTTTTTTTCCATTTTTTAAATGTGTCTGGCTGACAAAACTTGGGCTGCCAGAAATGATCAAGCGATGAAGTTGCCAAGGAAGGGGGGGGAGATTTGCACGGAGCTTTTGCCTCTGCCCATGCCGTGCCGTCTGCGCGGGAGGGTCCCTCCTCTGCCAGCCGGGAGCAGCGCAGGGGGCTGCCAGCCTGCCCGAGGTACTTTTATGCTCCTGATTATCTCCTGCGTTTATTTCTGCTTTGTGAAGGGGTGCGAAGGGCTCAGTCAAGGCAGGTCTGCGCTTTTTCAGAGGTCACCCTCAGGGCCAGATTTGGCCGTGCGGATGGAGAAGGAGGAAGCCCCTTGCGCCGTACCAGCTCCCTGTATTAGTTCTTATTCCTGGGTTTGGGATATTTGGAGCCAGGAGAAAAAGTAAAGGATGGGGACGAGCACTCAGGGGCAGGGTTGAGCTCTTTGGCTCGGTGCTTTCCCCACGGAGCCGCTGCAGGCGAGGGGCTGTTTGCTGCCCATGCTGGGGAAATGCCTTGATCTGGCACCCAGCCCGGCTCCTCCTGTGAGCCCAGCACTGCCCGCCCAGCTCCAGGAGGGCAAAGCCACTTCTCCTCCCGCTTTATGCACCGGCGGCGGCTAATGAGTTCGTTTCCAGCCTCAGCATCCTTTCCCTGATAGCGAGGCAGGGGCAGAACGGACTCAGGTAGCATGACTTCGGTGCAGATGGAGACTGGGCAGCCAGAGGGGGAAAAAAAAAAAAAAAAAAAATTCATCTCCTTGCTTATAAACTGCAGCTGGGTCTGGAACCGTTCAGAGGAGATGGCTGGGGATCCCTCCCGGTGCCATTCCTCAAAAATAGAGGCATTCTCCGGCAAGCACTCATCCGGGATTCATTTGAAACCCCCCATTGTACCCCCGTGGCTCTTCGGGTTGGAGTGCGGGAGCTGGCTGCTCTGAGGAGGTCTTATTCCTGCCACAGGTGTCCCTTGGGGACACTGCCTCTCTGTGAGGGTGCCGCAGGTACGCCGCAGCACCCAGCGCCGGGGAGGCCGGCAGAATTACCCTAGCAAGGTGCCGGCGTTTCAATTAACCGGCGAGACAGCCAACATTTCAGCACCTGTACATCTCTCTCCCTAGCAGCCAGGATGTATTGTATTATAAATAACAATAAGCAGGCCCAGTCAAAGGCTGTAATTGAATCTCTTCATTTTGCTGACTCGGGCGAAAAAGCCCCGTCGAGTGAATTAAGCTGCGTGTAGATAATTGGGGCGACGCATCGAGGTGACATGCTCGGGGCAGTTACGGCGCGCTCCCTCCCCGTGATGTCGCTGCCCCCCGAGGGCTTCAGCTGGGCTCCTGCGATGGTGAAGGCATCCAAGAGCATTCAGCTCACCCCAAATTTTCCTTCTCCTGATGGGGAGTCACCAGCGGCCGAGGTTTTTATACCTGTTGGGGGGAGAAGCCAATCCCCTCCTCTTCTTGCAGCATGGGGCTCAAAGCCAGCTCCTTGTCCCCACCGGCTCTGCCCCCTTGCAGTCTGGCTGTCCTGGTGGTCGGTGGCCCAAAATACGCGCTCCGTGCACCCGCTGAACTCCCTGCTGGCACATCGTGGTGCCTTTTAGCGAGGCACTAAGGGTTGTAGCAAGTGTCTGGGAATGAGGGAGCAGCAGGAGCCCAGCGCTGGGCGTCTGCTGGGCTCTTTGCTTTTCTTCTGCTGGGACAGCTCTGTGTCTCGGGGTGTTCTCTGCACCTCGGAGGGTGGCAGGAGGCGGGAGATTTGCTGGTGGCTCTGGGTCCAAACACAACACTCATCTCCATGCCCAGCTCTGCAGGGATGACCTCTGCTGTGGCTTTTCCTTGTAGCATCGGTGTGCATCCTTCCCGTGCTGCCCAGCTGGTTCCCTGCTCTCCAAATTCCTCGTGCTGGTGGGCACAGAGCCCTCCCGCCTGCTCACAAGCTCCTGCGAGGCGCACACCTCGTGCACCCAGCTACGGGCTCGGCAGCAAGGAAGTTTTGTGCATTTAGGTGCGTGCTGGATTCCTCTTGCAGCTGAAATTGAGGCACGGCGCAGAGTTGCACGGATGATTTTGCCGTACAGGAATGAGCGTTCAGTTTTCCTTCCCCGGTCCTTTGCTTTGAGTATCAGCCAGGGGTGCCTGCTGGTAATGGAGAGAGCCAAAAGTTGATGCCTTCCAGATTTTCTGTTTCCCTCCGTCTCTTGAGCCTCACAGCGACGCTTTCGTTAGGCACGCAGCCTCCTCCCCTCGCCCTCCCTCCCCTCCAATTCAATCCAGACGTCTCCCGAAGGCCGGCGCATTTTTCAGCCCAAATTTTGCACTGACAGAATATATTACATCTGCATCGAGGCGGAATATAAAGTGAAGAGGAGCTTCGGGGAGCGCGGAGAAATGAGGTTTGCTACGCCGCAAGAGCGCAGGGTTAAATTGGCAGCTGCAGCCGGTGCTTCGTGGTCCCCGCTCGCCCCCCTCCCTGTGCTGCTCCTGCTCTTCCCAGACATCTCTGCCTCCTTTGCCCTGCTGCTGTTTCGGGTTTTCTTGGAGGTTTGCGTTGAAAATGCACTCTGCTTTTTTGCCTTTTTTTCCCCTCTAGAATCCACTTTGTGTGCCACTTTCTTTTTTCTTTCCTTTTTTTTTTATTATCTTAAACATCCATTATTTAGAAACTGCTGGAGCCTGGAAACCAATTTCCATGCTTATTTCAAAGAGTTTGCAGCGTTTAGGTAGCGGTGTACAGGCTACGCCTGAGCTGGCTGCGGGGAAGCAGAGGCAGGCAGGGCTGGGCGCTGCGGGGAGGGGACTTGGGGTGGCTTTGGGTGTCCCCGCTCATGGGACATCAAGCTCCATCCCCCAGGGATGCGCTTGCAACAAGCGTCCTTCGCTGTTCTTAGCATTGCAGGGCTTGGCGTGTAAGGCAGTGAATCCCTGGGGATGCTTTAAGCTACTCGGGGGATTAGGCAGGGTTATGAACAATCCCAGGACGCAGGAGATCCCGAAGTAGCTTGCAGGCAGCCGTCTCCTCTGCTCCTCTACCCGAGAAAAGAACTG
Source organism: Cygnus olor (assembly GCF_009769625.2). Lineage (NCBI taxonomy): Eukaryota > Metazoa > Chordata > Aves > Anseriformes > Anatidae > Cygnus > Cygnus olor. The sequence continues at coordinate 5,443,715 of NC_049190.1, read as the reverse complement.
TTGGGATCCTGTTGTCAGAGTTTTGTGGTTTTGGGGTGGATTTTTGAGGAAGCCTCAGGTGCAGGAGGGATGAACCAATGAACCCTACTGATCGTGTTTAGGACTAAGGTGGTGGGAGAGAAATCCAGGATTGACGGATTGAGTTCATCCCTGCAGTAAGCCCGTCAAAGTCGGTGGAGTTGCAGCAAGGGCAGCGCTGGTCGGGTGCGTTCGTGGACTAAGAGGGCACTAATTAGAAATCCCTAAATGCTATTGACTCGGTGTAACCCTCTGCTGAGCTGGCTGGCGTCACACAGCATCCCTGCGTGGGCTCGGAGTCACCAGGATGCGTTGGCAAATGGCACTGCGGGCAGGGGACCCTGTGCCACCTGAGTGCCCTGGCTTGGAGGCGAAGCGGGGCTGCACAAGTCATCGCCACGAGGATGTGCAGATAAAGGGGAGGGCTGGCCCAGCAGGATGCGGCCCTTTTTCCTTGTGCTAAGCCCTGAACCTTTCATCCGGAGATTTCAAAAAGGCTGGAAAAGATCAGTCAGTGGAATTATCTCCGTTGGTTTTGCAAATCACGAAGCCGAGGTGGCAGAAGTGGAGGCAGCACTCTGGTTCCCTGGGTGCGCCCACCTCTGCCAGGACTTCCCCGGGTGCCTCTGCATGCAACCCGCGGTTTGCGCGGTGCCACCTGCAGGGTGTCTCTCCCTCCTAGATCCCTTTGTAAAACCGTGGTGCAGTTATTTAATTCATGAGCAAATCTGTGGGCTGGAGGGGAACAGAGTGAGGCAATGCACCAGCTCCTCTTCATCACCCAGGGATGGCACCAGCAGGTTGGCACGTGCCATGCTGGCGACCTCCCTTCCCTAAATTTTAATGAGCTGGTTTAATGAGCATGATCTTGGCATCTGGAAGCACCACAAGCAACCACGCAGCAGGGCTGTAACGTGCCCATTTTACAGACAGCAACACCAAGCCTCGTAATGGTCCTCTCTGTGCTGTACCACAGCAGCTGCCACCCTCATCCTTACAAAACTGATTAAGGGCTAAAATTCAAGCTGTGTTACCAGTGCTGCCCTCCGTCTCCTGGTGCTGTAGCATCCACCTGCAGCACCTCGGGCCATGCAAACCCACATTAGCCCTCGGGGCAAGGCAGGGGAGCCCAGCCCCAGGCAGCAGAGAGGGCAAACTGCTCCGGCCAGCCAGCGTTTGCAGGAGCGCAGTGGGTGCTGCTGGTGGGAGGCAGGCAGCAGCAGCGTTGGAATTTTCTCCGCGTCGCTGCAAGTTAATTCATTCCAGTAAATCATCCAAAATAATTTGCGGCGAATATCAATTTTCTGTGTGAACTTCTCGCTGGCTGCACAGAAGTATCTCTGCCGACACGGCTCCCTAATTCTGCTGATCTGAGACAACAAAGCAGCTGGGGAATAAACAGGAGGCAAGCTGGAGTCCCCAGGGCTGCCTGCGCGAGGGAGGTGCCAGGGCTTAAACACGCTTGCAGATAAAACCCAGTGAACGAAGGCGATGATTAAAGGCTAATTTGCTGTCTGTGTAGTGTTAAGTGCCCCCTTTCCTAATGAGCAGAAGGCACTGCCAACCGCATTCGCCTTTGCCGCCTCTCTTTTATTTACCTTTTCAATTATTTTAATGCCTTTCTGTCTTTGATAATGGATGCATCTCCTAGGCTGGGATTGCGTGCCCACCTCTGCACCTCGGTGGCAAAGGATGTGTTTTCTGTGCGAGGAGGGACTTCAATGGGCAGGAAATTTCTCAAAAGCTGCCCAGCTGCTCCACCTGTCTCGCGATGGATGTCAGCCTCCAAGCGCCTGCGCTGGAAGGAGTTCGGCTGTCACTTGGTGGACCTCTCTCCCCACCAGCTGGTAGAGCAGAGCTGTCTCAGAGCCAAAGGCAGGGCTGTGCTGGGACCCGAGGAGAAAAAAAATCTCAGGAAAAGGTTTTGGGTTTGGTTTGGTTCTTTTCAGGATGGCGTTTCATAATATGCCTTTCCAAAGGGAAACGTGGCACGGAGAAACGTGTGCTATGTTGGGTCCTGGGTGTGCACGCACAGGGAGATCCCGTGGACATCACCCGAGGGGCACGTGTCCGAACGCTGCACCCTGATGCCAGCTTTTGGAAGCACAGCTATTTCTGCAGCTTCCCTGTGCCTGGTCGCTCCTGTCCCCCAGAGCTCGGGTGTCAGCTGAGGGTGGTGCCTGGGGAAAAGGGGACACGCGCCCCGTGCCGCTCTGCCGCTGACCTGCCCTAGCGGTGCACTGCTGCTGAGCTGCACGGTATGGTTGCGTCCAATGCTGCTGTTTACTGACACTTATGGACAGATATACCCTTAAAAGGGTGCAACTCCCATTTAATTCACACAATAATAGACTGGTTTGGGTTGGAAGGACCCTTAAAGCCCATCCAATTCCAACCCCCAGCTGTGGGCAGGGACACTTCCCACTAGACCAGGTTGCTCAAAGCCCTGTCCAACCTGGCCTTGAACGCTTAAGATGTAATTGGGGATGACATTAACAGCTGGCAGATAGGGTTTGCACCTTGGATTTTTTTATTATCTTGTTTATTTTTGCAAAGCACAGATAGCAGACAGCTAGGGCAAATCACTGTGCTGCGTTCGGGGGTCAGCAGCAGAGGCGCTGGGGCTGTGCCTGACATGGTGAGCAGAGGCGATGCACTGAGGGCTTCCTGCATCCTTCCCCAGACAAGGGCGAGGGAGCAAGCAACCGCTTCATTTTTTATGTTGCTCCATGATGACAGCGCCCATTTATTGTCTGGAGCTGAAAGTGGGAGCCGTTTTCCTCACTGCGCCCTCATGTCAACACCTCCTTGGTGGCTGCAAATGTCAGAGGAGGGGGAGTCCCAGGGGCATTCAGAGAATCGAATCATACAATCATTAAGGTTGGAAAAGACCTCCAAGATCATCGGGTCCAACCTGCCCAGCCTGGATTTGTGCTTGGGATTGCCCTGGCCCACGTGCAGGCCCTTGCACTTGGCCTTGTTGGACCCCCTGAGGTTCGCACAGCCCCACGTTATCGCAGACAGGAACTGCCAGGCAGGGGCTAACCAAGAGGAGCTGCAAAGGGGGGACAGGAGAAGTCATTTCCCCATCTGCAGGGCCTGCTACAGCGGATTGCCAAGTAAACCGTAAATGCATTTAGCATCGCAGCTCCCACCCAGGGAGAAGGAAAGTCGTTCCCCCTGGATGCTCCCCGCGGGAGCAGCAGCTCAGGCACCCTCTCCTGCCCCGAGCCGGCTTGCATGGCTGGTGGTGGCCCAAAATAGATCTGGGGCACCCATTTGCAACCGGTGCCAGCGTCGCGCATCCTCTCCCGGTGGGGAAAGAGGCCCTGATTAAAGGAACTATTTATAAAGAACCTGGATGCGGGAGAGGAAGAGGTGATAATTAGCTGGTGGCGTCGGCTGCGCACAGAGCCGGGGTGCGGAGCGGGACCCGCGTATACAGGCTGCCGGTGCAAACGGGACCGGGGTGGGGAAAAGGATCAGCTCCGTTCTCCTGTGCATCTCTCCAAGAGGCCGTGCTGATTAACGTTACTATTTTATTATCACTGTTTTATTTTCGTCACCCTGTCCTCTGTTTGCTCCCAGCGATGGGTGCGATGGCAGCGGTGAGGGTTGGTTGGAAATTGCGTCTGTGCGGTGAGGGGGATACATCAGAGATGGTTTGGGTGATGTTTTCCACCAACAAGGGCTTATTTGTTTGTTTGCTTATTTGCTTCCTTAGACGGTTGTGAGACAGGATGAATTTTTCATGCAGAAAAATTCAACAGTGTTTTATTGTTTGAAAAATTGGCTTTAAGTACATGTGAGTATGTGTGCATATAGGAAAAACCGGGGAGCTTTTCAGCTGTCTCCACTTATTTATTTGTTTGTTTGATGCATTGTGCAGATTTATTTAATTGATGGCAGTGCCTAGAGTGTGCCAGGCACTTGCGAAGCGCTCCCAAAGGCTGCGTTTGGGGTTTGTTTCAGCAGCACGTGGCCTGAGGACAGGCAGACGCGGCGGTAGAGGTCAGCAGAAGGGGAAGAGCCGAAGTCAATTTACGTGCAAGCTAAATCTCTTCCCTCTGAGCCGCCGAGAGCCAATACCTGCAGCCTCTCGGGGGGCTGGATTAGCTCCCTGTCACCTCCCCGGAGTGGATTCAGTTTATATATATGTGTGCGTGTATTTCTTTTTCATTTAGCTGGGATAAAATTGCTGAGTCAAAGATTCGTTTTCCAACAGAGCCCCTTGGAAGGCAGATAAAGGGGACCGTGGCGCTGGGCAGGGCTATAAATAATGCATAAGGCACGGGAGCAGCCCCAGCAGCCCTCTGCTTACAAATAGCACATCTCTCCGTAACATATCACCCTGTTTACCGTCCCCAATATGGGGACTTCTTCACTGATGTTGGGCTAGCACCTACCACTCATGGACAGAAATAAAGAAGCCTCGCAAAGCCGCCGGCTGTCGCCGGTCCTGCCTGATCCTCCCATTGCAGCCCTCTGCTCGGCGTCCTCACCCCGCTCGGGTCCTGGGCTTTAACGCTTCACAGAGTCACCGTGCTAAAGGTGATGGGAGCACAGGGGGCAAAATGTGCCTGGTTAGCCTGCTGCCTGCCCAGCGGTGTCCCGAGGCCTGAAATGTTGCCTTCCCTCCCTTCGTCTTTGGGATTTTGTCCGTCTCGATGCAAAACCTGCACCTGTGCGTGGCTGTGCTGGGCTGCAACGGTTGAATGCCAGGCAGATGAGGATGCTAAAGTTAGCTCGACAGCCACAAGGTTTTTCGATGAACAAAACCGCATCTTAGATTCAGTCTGGTTTTATATCAGCCCAGGGGAAAAAAAATCCTCGTTTGCCAAATTGCTTCCGACTGCTCCCAGAAGTCTTCTCCATCGCCAGGTCCAGCCGCCGATCCCCTCTGCTGAGGTTGCAGATGACTTGGGTGGGCTCAGCAGTGGCTTCCAAGCAGCCTGGGTAAAATTCAGTCTCGGCTGCTCTGCAGGGAGCTCACCGCTGGGCTGCAGGGGGGCACGGGGCCGTCAGAGGCTCCTGCAACCCCGCGGAGAATTAGATCAGAGTTGGGCTTCTGTGGGCTCAGTCCTGGGCTCGCCGTGATGCTCTGCAAAGGCAGCCAGGGTGTTCTCGAGCTTGCAAGGGCTCGCAGGGGCTTTTTCATGCAGTCCCAATCCGCAGGGGGCTTCAAAGTCCCATCCGCTTCCCTTTGAGAGGCTTGTTCAAAGGAGCTGCAGCACTCAAAGCAGAACGCCGAGCAAAACCGTCGCATTTTATCCAGTTCCCGTTGAGTCTTGATGCCGAGCCATAAATCGGCCTCAGGTTGGCACAGGGGATCCGGGCGGATCACGGGAGCTGCTGGGACCCCTGTCTGAGGGCACACGGGCAGGAGGTGCTGCTGAGAAGCACCAAGTGTCAAAGCGATGAAAGCAAACCTTTCTTCTTCCTTTTTTCCCCTGCCTTCTTACAAAATGTGCTCTTACTCCTGGAGTTTCTCAGCCTTTCTTCTCGGTCTTGGGCCTCGAGTCCCTTGTCATGAGACACCTTTGAGTCCAGCAGTCTCAGGGAGGCAAGGACATTTCGTGGCCAACCCAGCCACGCATGGCGATGACCTTGGTGGGTTTGGAGGAGCTTTGAATCATCCCGCTCCGGGGCAGCAGGCAGCCTCTAATTAAGGAGGGTCAGGGAGGCAGCTTCGCTCGGGGAAGGGTGGCCCATGAGTGCCATCTTCAGGACTGTCGTTACCTTGAAGTTGTAACGAGGAGCAGGTTGGGTGCTGCTCCCGCAGCTCGCAGGAGGCAGCTGCCGGCTGCCTGATTCAAACACGCTGAAAATCCACTTTGGCCCAAATTGTCAGTGTTTTGTCCCAAACCTCCTCCCTGCCTCCTGCATGCCCTGGGTGCTGCCTCTCCAGAACCCTTTCTCATGGCGTGGTTGCGCCATGCTGCACTTACTTGCCCGGTTCAACGTTTTCAAGGGTACTTGGAGGAAATGTGGATGGTTCGTTGACTGGTATTTGAAGGAAGCAGAGAATTTAATTAAAAAACATGAGGGAAAATTAGCGGTAAAGGAGGCTGATTGCAAGGCTTGACGTAGGGAAGCTTCAGGTAGGGCAGCCCAGCTGACATAGGCCTGGGACCAGGAATCGCTGGCTCCGCGCTCAGTCCCGGTCCTCTGCCCATGGGGGAAAGAAAATAACAAGGGGAAGAGGAGAAAAAAAACCCTAGCTGTTCTTTTATTGTTGTTTGTGATTTTTTACATAAATTTTGCAGATTGCACAGTCTGCCTTTTTCCCCTGTCTGCTCTGTTTAATGCAAACGGCACCTTCCCGTTGATTGCAATCACACACTGATTGAGAGATGCTCGCTCATGGGGCTGGGAGGGAAGCAGCGAGCCTTAACCCTTTCTCCCTCCTCCCCTCATCCCATCTGGCTGCCTCACGCCTTTCTCCCTTGCCAGCCTTGCTCTGTGACTCAAAACCCCGCTCCCCAACGGACTCCTGCTTTTACATGCACAAGGCTGTCCGCAGCTCCACCAGTGAATTTATTTTAATAAGCGAGGGCTTTCAGATAGGTACAGACCTGCTTGCTTCAGGGCACGGGCCCAGCTCTAGCTAACGTGATTAGGAGGAAACTTTTCTTGTAGAGAAATTGTCGCCTATCTGTCTGTAGCAGAACCGTGCTGCAGGAGCAGCGGGAGAGGGGAGACTCTGCTCGGAGCAGCTTTGTCTGCTCTGTCCTGGTCCTCGTATCACCCTCATCGGCACAGCTCCTTCCTACGGTGCATTGAACAACACCCGTCCCACACGGCTCCTTGCTCTTACTCGTGCCTCGCAGATGGATTTAAGTGCACAGGGTGCTGCCTTGCTCCTAAAGCACGTGCTTTGTACCGGTGCGTGCAGCTCTGCTGGGCTGGGGGACGCAGGAAGCGGGGTTACGGATATCGAGGGCATCCTGCAGAGCAGTCATTTCAGCAGCAGCTTTGCACAACTGCAGGAGCTGTACGGGTTTTTTTTTGCAAAGTCCTACTCTGTGAAAACTTTTGAAGACTCTTACACATCCGTAATCCTTACTGCAGTGGACACAGACCTGCTCGTGGTGGGGTTTGATGGATCCAATTGCTGCTTGCTCGCATTTAGGCATCCCAGTAGTTCTAGCTGCAGAGCCGTGTGATCTCAGATCTAGCTCTCGTGTCTTGCCTTGAGGCTTGCATCGTAGCACGCTGAGACCTGGCACGTGCTCGGTGCGTTGCACCTCCAAAAAATCCCACCTGGGGATAGGGTCGTGGTGGTTGCTTCCATTTTGCTGCAGCCCCCCTGAGCTTCGGGCAGGGAGCCGAGCAGCTGCTGGGCCACGTCTGAAGGGTTAATAACTTCACACCAAGTGACGGTGCCTGGTTTGTGAGCACTGTGGAAAAGCAACGTGTGTGAGCAAAGTGCTCCTGGTCGGCGGGAGCTCAGCCAGGCACGTGCATCCCAAAGCTCAGCCGTGCTTGTCCCCCCGTCTCTTGGTGTGATGCAGGAGCCGAACGAGACGCGGAGCCGAGCACTTTGCAGGCGCAGCGCTGCCTGTGCCGAGGTCAGGAGCAACGTGGCCCACGGGCTGATAAGTTACCTGTGAAGGCAGTGGCTTGGGGGATTGGATTGCGTTGCCCAACTCAGTTACGTCTAGATAACATCGCGGTTTAAGACATCGATCATTTCAAAGGAACCTGCAGAGGGATTTTAATGCCTCGCAAATTGCTTTTCCTTCTATTCAATTTACATTCACGATTGCACAGAGCATATTTAGGAGCTTTCCAAACCGCCACAAACAATGACAAATCTCTCCTGAAATGTTCTCCTGTTGCAATAAATTTGACCTGACAAAAGAGAAGGAGAAAATTCAGCCTCCTCCCACGGCACGGTGGCCTCTGAACTCCGCAGCGAGCGAGGCTGGGCTCAGCGGCTCCTTACCTGCTGCCCTCGGTCGTGAACGCGGGGAAATGCTCTGCTGTGGTGCTGCAGCAGCATCGCGGGCTGTGCCAGGGTGTGCTGCTGGATGTGCACGAGAAAAGTCCCTGATCCTGTAATCATGTCCCCATGGGAAGACTTAGTGATGGAGCTGGAGGAATGGAAGGGCTGCTGGCACAGATTAAATCGCCAGGTGGGATACACGCTGCCATGCTGCTGGAGTCAGGAAGGAAGGACAGGGATGGTTTCTGCAGGAAGAAACTCCCTGGCTTTATTTGAGGCTGTCAGATTGAGCCTTGGGTCTGAGAACTCCCAGGAAGGATTTTTGTCCTAGTGCCAAACAGGATGAGTTATTTGGGAAGGGAGCTAGAAAAACAGGAAAGCACACAAGGAGCTGGCTGGGATTCATAGCAGAGGGGATCCTCTACACTTACTTCTGGCAGGTTGTTGCTGGGATCCCGGCTGCAGCACGGGGCATGCACGCTGCCTCTTGGCTAAAATGCATTTTTGGCTGTTAGGTAGGCTCAGCGGTGCTGCCAGCCCTCTCGACCCACTGTGCTGGCAGGATTATCGCTAATTGAACCATAATCAATAAGACGGTGATGGGTTGCTGGTGGGAGAGAATCCCTTCCTGCTGCCGCAGGGACGGGCTGCCCTGATATCTGGGGAATGCGTGGCCTCGGCTGGGCATCTTGGCAATGTTGTTTTGGCGTTCCCCAGCTGCCCAGCATGGCTGGGTCTGGTCCTGGTCATTTAGGGGATATGGTGCCCTTTAAATTACATCCTCATGGGCCCCATGACCTCTTTGCTCCCAACCCCGTGGGTTTGGTGCAGATGTGCAACCATATCCCTAAAGAAAATGCAGAAGACCTGAGCCTTAGGGATGGATGCCTGGGTGGTGGGATGGATGCCTGGCATCCAGCAAGCTCCCCACAGGGCTGGTTTCCCTGGTTTTCCCAGGAGGGGGCTGCTGTGTTGTTTCCTGCACCTTATGCTTTGCGCTCACCCTGTTGCTCATGCCCTCCCTGCTTGCCAGGGGCTGTTCCCAGCACCCCGGTGCTGCTTTTTCCATGCTTGCCCAGCCATCAAGCAATGGTCAGGAAAAATCAAGCATCTTGCCTGTGTTACTATTTCGTTAAAGGTGTTAATTCTGTCCGGCTGCCTTCCTGCCCCACCTCTGCATATTCCTGAGCTTGTCCTCGAGCAGGAGCATGCCTTGCCTGGGTCACCCTGGCTCCCTCCAGGTCTCCTCTGCTGGTTACCAGGAGCTTTGAGCACCACTGGGGAGATGCAGTAGGTTTCCTCCAAAACTCTTATCAGTTTTTTCCACGAGCGTTTGTTGCCCCAGAGGAAATCTGCAAGCCCGCGTGGCTCCTCCTTGCCCAGATGCACCCGGGTGACCCCACAGGGCTCCCCGAGCTTCTGCAATTAGTTTCCCGAATGGAAATCTAAGATCTTGAAGTAGCCAGCTGAGCTCCTGGTTTGTCATGGCCAGGACATCTGAGTGAAGCATCTCGCTGGGTCCGTGTCCTCTGATTTGCTGCCTGGCACCTGTCAGAGCATCGCCTGCTGGATAGAGCCGGAGATCTGGAAAATGTCAGCAAGCCTTCAGTGGATTGAGCCCAGGAGTTCTGGCATCAGTCCGGGCACCTTTTTATCTCGCTCCTCCATGAAGCTATGATCCCTGGAATGACCATGCCTGAAGCAAAAAAAGCAATCAAATGCAGCAAGGAGAAGAGCTCCTACAACAGAGCAAAGCCCACTGCCAGATGTGGGCAGGCTTCCTCAGCCCTTTCATTTAGCCATTTCATTGCCTCTTTCTCTGATTTTCCCATGCTTTGAGCATCTGAGGTAGGGCCTTGACAATTGCTCATGTGTCCCAGGAGTCTGGAAAGGGCTCTGAGGGGCTGGGTGCTGTGGTGGGGTTTCTGCTTTCCAGCCAGAGGTGCTGCAGGATCTCTAGGAGGGGATTTCAAGCTGGTATCCAGCATTGCTGCGTGCATCTCTCTCAGCTTTCTTCACTTCATCACCCTTTCTAGAGCCACGTGATAGCCGAGCACAAACTTAGGGCTTTCATGGGCTTTCACACCCTAAGATAGCTCCAGGAGGCTGCCAGCCCTGTTACCATCACTGATTTAATCCTGGCTTTTGTGTTACGGTCTGAAAACCCTTGCAGCCCGATCACATTGGGGATCTAGAGATGTGCGTTTGAGCCTTGCTCTGAAGTTTGCCCATGGCCATCACAGCCACGGAGGTGTGCCTGGCTGCTCGGGCACTGGGAGAGGTCTTGCTGCATCACTCGAGCCTGTGCCACCAACAGCAGGAGCTGATGTGCCCCAGGGCTTTGGGGAGCACACTGATGTACCTTGGGGTGGCCGGGAGGGTCGCTGCTGTCAGCTGAGCGTGTGCTGAGCTGTGGTGCGGAGCTGCACGGAGAGCTCTTGAAGGAGCTGAGCTGCTAGAAACTGTAAAGTGTGGAAGGAAACAGCAGCGAGCATCAGGTTGGGGTGGTACATTGGGCTTCGGTGCGTGGTGGGGCAGAAGCTGCTTGTGCTGTCCCTCAAAGCAGGAGCCCTGGGATGGGTGGAGGTGTGCGGACAAGAACCCACCTCCAGCAGGGCAATCTGCCCCTGCTCGTGTGCTGTGCTTAATCAGGGTGACCTCCAAACCTCACCTCTTCCAGGTGATGGGGATATACCCTCAGAAAATGACGCTCACATCTCTCAAGCACTGCAGTTGGATTGGGAGATAGATTTGGTGCTCCCCAGTCTGGAGGAACACGTCCCATCAGCACGGGATCCTGTTCCCCTTGGGCGACCCCAAAAGGCACAGAGGAACCCCTGATTTCCAGTCTCTGTCGCCCTATTTGCTGCCTTGTCCACCCAAATCCGAGCTGGCACTGTGAAAAATACCCTGATTATATTCCTTTCCCCTGCCTTGCCCCTTCGGAGCCAGCCCGCTCGTTGAATTAGTGGATGCACCGCGGCTGATCATTAATCTTCGGCAGCTCTTGAGCGCTGCTGGTAAATCTCTTCTCCGCGGAGGGCTCTGACCTCGCTCGGGGCTCGAGAGGAGCTGGCTCTGGAGAGGGTCCCCGGGGTGTCACCAGCTGGTGGCGGCTGGTGGCTGGCGGGGAGGGCGAGCGCCGGGCTCGCTGCGTCTCTCCTCCTGCCTGGAGCTTGCCAGCTTGCATGGCGCAGGAGGAAACGGGTAAGTCATAAATCAATCTCGAGTGTTTCTCTTCTCTTTAGGGGAAAAATAATAACCCCAAACAAAACAAGCTTGCAGTCGGGAGAAAGGAATTCCTAATGACAAACTTACTTCAGCTAGGACACCAGGGGCTTCAGCAATATGAGATTAAACCTGCTGTGCTGAGACTCTATTACTCCATATATTACTGTGTGCTGCTGGACTGATGGTTCTCACAGGCGGAAATATAACCCTTTGAAATGTCAAGGCACATAATAAAGAGACCTAGCAGGGGAGGCTGGATGGCTCCAGGGATTGATAAAGCCTTTACAGCGCTGGCTCTGCCGCGAGCAGGGGTGGATGCCTGGTGGAGCTCACACGCTTTGCTGGCCATTTTGTTCGATGGCTTTAAGGGAGAGGTGGCTTGGGAGAAATTCTCCTGGAACAACCCTGCCTCGCCAAGTTTGCTTTGGAAATAAAGAACGAGCCTCAAAATGAATGCTTGGATGAATAGCTGACTTCTTCCGCAGTCCTCAGCTGCAAGTGTTCGTCCCTGGGGTGGCAGGCACAGAGTACGGAGGAAAGCTCCTAATGCCTCCCGCTCCCTCGTTGCATCGCTGATCTCATGCGGACAGGACCGTGTCCTTGTGAAAGGGCTGAGAGCCTGCTATGGGGGTGCTGGGTCTCCTGCCTTTGTGTGAGACCCCACCGTAAACCTCCTGAGAAGAGCCGTCTGGTAGATACTGTCGTGGCAAGGTGAAGGCAGGCAGCGGATGGGAATGTCGTTAAGGACGTCTTAGCAAATCCTCAGGGGTTAGGAAAAGCATTTGTTTGTTGGCCAGTGGATCCATAAGTCCTATTTTGGAGATTTTCTGCTCCTCGGAGGAGGCTGATTCCTCCCGGAGGTGGGCAGGAGCTGCTGGAGGAGCTGATGCTGTGGGCCTGTCCTGCTCGCCTCTGCCCTGCTCCCCGTTCCTCCCGAAAACCACCGGCCGGTGGCTGTGCAGTACGAATCTTTCCATCTCTCCAGGGCTGCTGTGGGCTCGTTAAGGCGAGAGGAGGGGAATAAATAAATCTCCTGGAACTCATGAACTATTTACAGCCGTGCTGAGCAAGCAGTCCACAATTATTTATTTATTCTCCCCAGCCAGGCCGTGCTTGTGAGCCCAGGGAGAGGCTGGGGCTGCTCGTGCCCGGCCCCACACCATCTCCTCTGCGTGGTGAGGGCACGAGGCTCCCGTGGGATGTCCCCCAGGACCTCGAAATGCAGCTCAACATGCCCTAGGAGCTCCTGCATGTGTTGTTGGCTCCTGTTTGGGTCTTGGGAATTAAAATATTCTTGAGCTGTGCTTGCTGAGTCCTTGTGCCCCAGGCCCCCAAAAGGAGAAAAGTCACATTGGAGAAGTGGAGAGGATTTTACGTGGCCAGGAGTCAGGGGAGGTGTGTTAGAGGAGCCCGCTGCGTGTGAAATGTGCAAGGGGAGGGTGTGAGGGCACGCACAAGTACTGCTGGGCAGGCACATGGGCTCCAAGACTGATAATTTTGGGTTGTTTCCCCTCTTTGGCCTCAGCTTCCCTTTCTGTAAAATGGGTGCGTGGGCTTTCTGCTCAGGAGAGTGCTTGGTGAGTGAAGGTGACAGATGCTTGTCACTTGCCCTCTCCGTGGGCTCCTTCTTGCTCAGGCACATGATGAAAACATGAAATGTCTTCAGGTGACACTTACTTCTTCAGCTCTGAAGTCAAGACCTGTCCTCAAGGGGCTGAAAATTCAGTGTTCATCCCCTCCTTTGGGTCTCTTGCATGCTGGTGCTGCTCTGTTTGCTTACTTTTAGTAAATAGCTTTTTTTTCCTTTTCCTGCAGCATTTCCAGACAATCAATAGATATTTATGAGTGATCATTACAATAATTATGCAGCTGCCAGCGGTTGGTGAAAACCAGTCTTTAAAGCAGCAGGGCGCCGGGGGCATCCGTGTGCAGGGGAAGCAGCACTGGGGCTGGTCCCGTTGTCCTTCCTGCCATGCCACCGTGGTATTGCTCCACCCGTGGGTCTTCCCCAAAAAAATTTGGGCAGGAGGGGAGGCTGCAAGAAGGCAGAAATGGTCTTTTGCTCCCCTGGCAGCTTGCTAGGAGTAGCATTGCCTTCAAAGGTTTTTTTTTTTTTGTCATGGGGCTTATGGGCCAAGGACACTTCTCGCCTGCAGCTTTATATCTGTCAGTTTGATCAGCAAATGGGGGAGAGGACCATAAAACTGCAGAGGCTGAGTCCTAGTCCCTTTAATCCCGCCAGGAGGGCCTGCGTTATTTCTCCGCCGGGAGCGCTAATAGGATTCTAATACGCCGGCAAATGGGATTTTTTACAACTGCCATTCTGTGGTTACTGAGATGGTGTGTCACCGGGACGGCCCCGTAAATCCTCCTGGAGATGGAGGGGTACGGTGGCTCGGGGAGGGGACCTGCTGGTGGCTCTGCCACCCCCTGTTGATGCTTTTTCCCTGCTCTCAGGGCATTGCAGTGGCTTGGTCGGGTGCCATCTCCTGGCAGTACCTGCTGGTGGTTGGGATGATGGGGCAGGGGGCTTGGCTGGCTCTGCAAGGCTTGTAGGGTCGGTACCTGGCACTGGGGATTTGCTCTCCTTGCTCCCTCCATGTCATCCTTGCATATGTGTGCCAGGACCGAGCATCCCCATGATTGCTCTTAGCAAAAGGCTTGGGTGCCTGGTGGCCTTGAACAACCCCAATAGCCCTTTGGGGGGCTGGCAGGACCTATTTATTCCTGCCCCATGGCTGGTCCCTGGACCAGTCCCCTGTGTCACCGTGGCGCTACATCATTGCCATCGGCTGGGGTCAGCAGCAGGGGGACTGATGAGTCTGGGGTCCCGGGCTTGCTCCCATGCATACGGAAACGTTCGTGCAGTTACAGGGCTCGCTGCAGGCTTGGGCGATGCTTTTACAGCCTCGGCTAGCGTGGGCATGGGGGCAGCAGAGCAGGCTGTGCCTGTGGGTACAAACAAACCCGACTTGATTTGAGTGCTGCTTGGGGACCCGCAGGACCCGCGTGCCCCCGCACTCCATCCCCTCCTCTGCCTCAAGTGCCAGCACCATAAATATTGTATTACTTGATCCAATCTCAGCTCCGGATTGATTTTTCTCCGGCCCTGATCACGGTAAGCCAGGAAGATGGGATTATTTTCCAGGGCAATCACAGGCTGATGGGTCCTTGCAGCTGCTTCCACACTTTTGAACATCAGTAAATAAGCTGCTCCCCATGCTGCTCTCCAAGTAGCGCCTATTTCTTGGGACATCCACTGGGGTTTCATTGTGCTTAGCTGCAAATTGGCACAGCAGACTGGACCGAGCCTTATTCTCTTCCAGCAGTACAGGCATGTATGTTTTATCTCGTCTATTATCACCCGTGCCTGATAGCTAACAAGCTCCCGTCCACCTTTCTTGCAATCCCTGGTCGTCGTCGCGTTTCTGCAGTCCCAGCCTGACATTGGGCATCCTCGTGCTGGGTGCTGCACAAGCAGATTGCCAGGGACAGACCTGCCCCGCTGATAATAAAACACCTATCGTTATCCCCATTTTACAGACAGCTGAGCCGAGGGGAAACGCGTAGTCCAAGTTAATAAAAGCTCACGGAAAAAAAAAAAAATCCCTCCTGATTTATCCGAGGTTATAAAGGAAGTCTGAGGTTTGAAAACAGATCTCGAGAGCATTAAACACAAATTTGCCTATCTGTAAACAGCTCGCTCCAGATTTTTCAAATCGCCATTTTAGGAATGCAGCAAAAGTAGCAGAGTTTCTTCCCCAATTAGAAAAAAAAAAAAAAAGAAAGAGGAGAAAAGTTCCGCATGTAAATCGACGCTGGAGAATGAGATTGTGTTGTGCAATAAATAGGTGAAGGCAGGAAAATGTCACATTTTATTGAGGCGAGATTTGTGATGAGAGAATATCTCCTCTTAGGGCTGACTGATATGTTTGGGGAAAGATAACGACAAGCCAGCTCTTGCCCGGGTACAAGAGGAGATGGAGAGGGACGTCCCTGGCTGGGGCATCGCAGGCACCTCTGCAGCAAGGACACGTGAACAACGCGGGGACAGCTCCTGAGCCGCCACCATTTGCAGCAGAGAGTTAATGCACAATTGGTACCATCTGCTGTGCTTCAGGATCTGCTTCCCGTGCTGTTCAGCCCTGCCTGCCGCACATCTGTGCCAGGCGGGGGGGCAAGCAGGCTGCCGGGGCCAGCAACCCTTGCACCGAGGCAGTGTTTTAGCTCCGGCTGCTCCGAGTTGAAAGTCCCAAGTTTTGGAATGCTGAAAATCCCAAGTTTTTCTTCTCTGCTCAGCTTGGTGGCTGCATCTCACCAGCACACAGGTGCCCGAAGCGCTGTAGCTGGGCTTGGACCGAAGCCTTGCGTCTTTTACTGGGGCTTGAAGTCCTCCCTGGAGCACGGCCACAAAACGTGAAATTTAATCAGGATCCAGCCCCAGCTCGAGCCCTCAGGGCCTGGCCGGGGTTCCCATCAGGATGAGGTGCTGAGGTGGGAAGGGATCAAGAGCTGAAGGGGAGAACTCAAACCCCTTCCACTGGGGCTCTGCAGAGCCCCTTCTTGGCTGCTTCATCCTCCCCGGCAAAGTCAGCGGAGATGCATCGCCTGGACAAATTTAGCCCATCCTATTGCATCCTATTTATTTATTTTTTTTTAGACTTCAGAATGAGCCTTTCTAGGAAATCATGCTCTCGGTTTCCTGATCCTCATCAGCAAAACAACACCTTTCCCCGAGGCATGGAATTAAAGCAAGAGAAAAAAATAAAATAAATCAGCACCTGAGCCACGCAGGCAGCTCGGTATAAACAACCCGGCACCTGCTGCGGTAATGGCGCGGAGGAGAGGCGGTGCTGGGGGCTTCAAACTGTGCCGAGCTGTCACCTCAGTAGCTTTGTCTGTAGGGTGCTTGTGCAAGGTCCCTGGAGGGCTGGGGTTGGGTTTTTAGAGCCCTGTGCGCCCCTCGGTGATGCCCTGTGCTGGGTGGGGTGCTCAGGTGGAATTTGGGGCTGTTCTGTCTGAGCTTGTCTTGAGCCTTAAATGGTGTCTGCCTGTGTTTTGGTAGGTCCCACTCTGTGTGCTTTCGGGGTGTGAATCCCACCGAGCACGTTGGGCCAGGACAACGCTTTCCATGGCGCACGTGCAGTCTGCGTGCTTTGGTTTCTCTCCCAGTAAAGCAGAAAGAACCCGAGGGAATTCACCTCTTCTCCACATCACCGAGTCTTTGGGCAGCACCCAAAGAAATTAAAGAAATTAAATAATACTCCAATCACTGTTTTTAGCTGTTCCATTCACTAACCACCTTTGGTTCTCTTACGCACAACCAAGGGGGAGATCTCCTTGTCCCAGGTCCAGGAGCAGTTTTCTCTGGTGCTCAGGACGGGGCCAGGCGTTGTTAGGAGCTAACGCCTGGCGCTGTGATGGGGAAAGGAGAATGGGAGGAACAGATCGATTTTCATTACAGCAAAAGCTTAACAGTAGAGAGCCTCAAATTTCCTCTGGGGTCTAATGCTGTTTAACTTATTTCTTAATGGTCTGAAGCAAGGGGTGACCGGGGCTGTGGCCTCTGACTGCAGGAGAAATATAAAGTTGCCCTAATAGCGGAGTTTGGGGAGTTATGAAAAGGAGCTGGATGAATGAGATTGCAGTCCTCGTGGCACAGGCCGTGTCCTTCCAGAGGGGTAAATATCATTATAAGATAAAGGAAAAGGAGGAAAAAAACAGGGCAAATCTGCTTCATACATAGGAGAACTCGTTGCAAGGAGAGAAGCCCTGGGATGGCACGGCTCTGTCCGTGCGCCCAGGCGAGAGCAGAGCAGCGGGATTTAGGGTGAGCCCCACG
Source organism: Cygnus olor (assembly GCF_009769625.2). NCBI lineage: Eukaryota > Metazoa > Chordata > Aves > Anseriformes > Anatidae > Cygnus > Cygnus olor. The sequence continues at coordinate 5,426,676 of NC_049190.1, read as the reverse complement.
TCCCCGGGGCTGCAGCGCTCTGTGGGCTCAGCAGCGGTGCGAGGAGAGGAAAAGGCTGAGGAGCAGGATCCTGCCCGTGCTTGTTGGCCCTGGCAGGAACCAGCAAATATCTGCGAGCACGTGGTGCTGGTATCCTTAGTCATGTTGTGTGGAAGCGAACCCGTGTGAAATACATCTATAGGTTCCTGGTGCTGCTGGACATATGGCTGGAGTGGTATTTAGCGCTGCTTTTTCAGCCTGCGGGTGCAGCTATAAAAGGAAGGCAGTGCTGGTACAAAGCGCTTCATGGAGGTCCTCCACCACTTCCACGGAAATAAAAAAATACAATAAAAAAATTAAGACTTATTTTTATGAAATGTAGTACTGTAAAAAGAACCTCAAACTGCATTTCGGCGCTTTATAGGAAACAGAATGATGTTGTTGGCTGAAGGGTGACTGTTTTCTCCCCGCAGCTGTTCCATGAAGCCAGCAGAGCCTCTGCAGACCCCTGGGGATGTTCACCCTGCCCCAAGCATGCCTGAGCCTGGTGCTGGTGTGGGCTGACGGTGTCGCTGCTTGAAATTCCCACCTTGCTCTGTGGGTTGGCTCCGTGGAAAGGAGCTGTAGGGAATGAAAAAGAGGTGATTTATGTTCCCTGCAGCGAGCGTTTGGGCTGCCATCCCACTTGATCTGGGTGATTTGTGACATTTCACCTGCCGTTTAAAGTGCTGAAATTGTCGCACTTGGGCAGGGCAAACTTCTGTGAGTGATGAAGAGGGGGAAAAAAAAAAATCCCCCAAACCTCAATACGTTCATGTTTTTCTTTCTGTGTCGGCAGCTTGTTGAATATTCCCCCTCCTCGTCGGGAAGCAGGAATAAAGTTCATGGCATTGGAAACATAATCGAGCAAATGGCCTTTGCGCTTATCAAGTGCCTCTGCTCTGCTTGGGCATTTAATCACCCGCAAAAGCCATTTATTGCCTCGTATACTCCTCTTCTATGAACATTAGCCCTTAAATACCTGGCATAATTAGAGGTGAAACTGCAGTGCTGCGCTGAGCCTCCTGCCCGTGGAAGGGTAACAGATGAGGTAGGAGTTCTGGTGGAGTTCAAGGTGAGAGCCGTAAAGCCGATTTTCTGCATGTGTCAGGGACATTATTTTAGGAATGTATAATTCTGCTCGCGAAAATTGAGGCTGGCTCAAATAATAATTCACACTTAATGAACTTAGAGTTATAGCCATGGCTCTGAGATTCCCTCTGTGCCTTGCATGGTCGATTTGCCTTGTCAGATGTTTAAAGGATGGCGAAGAAATGACAAAAAGGATTTGGTGGAATTATGCGGAATTCCCCCCAAACCTATTTCTCTGTGTTTAGATCCCTGTCTAGGAGAAAGGGAGAAATTCTCTGCAGCTTTGCCTATAATCCACTCGTCTCCTTGATCGGGACTTTTCATGTTTTTAACCTTGCGCCTTCTTCTTGCAGCTCAGCTCTTCAAAACCCTCGTGCCTTTTCTGTAAATGGGGGAAAATAACCAGAGAGTATTGAGGAAGGGTTAACGCCTGGTGCTGTGTGTAGGTAGCAATTGTAAGTACCTGTCTATCACGCTCCTGACGTATCCTCTGCTACCCAGCAATCAGACGTTCAAAGACTCGATCATTAATGCGGTTATCCTTGTAACACCCCTTTGATAGTAAATTAATGGGCTGTGCTATGTAGAACGTCAGCCTATTGCTAGTGCCGGTTTTATACACTTTATACACTATCAGGCTGTATCATGGGGAAATATTCACCCCTTAGGAGCGTGGGCAATGGAAGCACAGTGGTTGACCCAAACCCGAGCATTAATTATGGCAAGGAGGGAATAAATGAAAGTCTGCCCCAAGACCCCAGCTATCGTCCCAGCACCCAGAGGTGCTGGTTAGATACCCATTAGGTGACCATCCCGCTTCATGCTCCAGGGGTTGAAAAAGCTCTGGGGATGTGGATAAGTGGTGGCACTCGGTGGGTCCAGCTGATGGTTGTACTTGAAGATCTCAAAGGTCTTTTCCAACATGGATGATGACTCTGTGATTCTGTCTGCTGGTGGCAGAGGTGTGTGGCCATACGGGTGGTCCCACAGTGGGGGAACCATGGTGCTGAGGAAGCTGCAGATTTGCTTGGGGCTTGCCGAAGAAGCTGGGTCTCAACCGGTGTGCTGTTTCACGTGGGGTAAAGGAAACCTGGTTTTTGGTGCTGGTGCATTAGGAGCTGAAGCACAGGTTGCTTGGTGCTCGTTTCTGCCCCTGAATGCCCTCTCTACGGAGCTGGCTTGTTCCTGGGCAGCTCTGGGTCCCGTGTGTGACCTGGGTTTGTCCTCAAAGTCTCCATCACCACCAACCTTGGGTGACACAGGCTTTGCTTTTGGGATGGGCACCAGCCCCGTCACCCACCCCATTGGCTTCCCAAAGCCACGGGGCCAGCGGCTCAGCCCCGGGTCCAGCGTTGTGCCGCCGAGCCCTGTGTCGCTTCCTAGGAAGACGGGGATTTTTTTTTTTTTGCTCCTGAAAACACTAGGCATCTGTATAAACAATTGTGTTAAGCCGATGTTGTAGTAATTGTGTTTGTACAGTGAAGCAAAAAGTCTCGGTTTACCCCTCTGCTGTCTGGAAATGATTCCTCCAGGTTATGTGCGAAGCATTTTTCAGTGTGCTGATTTCATTCAGGGGAAAAAAGCGTACTATTACAATGACATATTCTTCCCCAATGGTAACTTTATCCCTGCTTCTGGCTCATTGCAGAATCATAATTCATTTTGTCACAAGGATAGCAAATAAATAATAAGAATAAAATGAGCAGATTATCTCATCTTTGAGCCATGCCCAGCGTTCATCAAATCCGTGCCAAGAAGCAAGATGTATCTGCAGCCAGCCTGATCCTACGAGAACACCTACCTTAAGCTCCATTAGTGTACCTGGGAGCTGCTCACCCAGCTCCCCTGGTCCTCGCTTACCTAAAATGAGTAGTCATTAAAGTGACACGCGTTCCCAAAGCGTCTTTCTTATAAAAGGTCTAGTGAAAATGTATGTGTCGCTATTTCTCTCCATTGATTTTTACTGGAAGGACTGAAAGTACAAAGGACTAAATTCAAGTCGGGAGAAGTTTGCTGCTCTGCATTCCTCGCAGTGCACATGCAAAACCATCCATTTCTTCTCTCACTTCAAGGAAGTTTTAATAACAGATGCTGCAGGGAGCTTGTGCAGGACTAAGGGCTCATTACTTTTACAGGAGATGCTACTGTACATTTACTGGTGTACTGCAAAGCGTTATAAATAATTAACACGGAACTGCACTGAATAAACCTACTGCAATCCTACTAATTGGTAAACAGACACGTATTTCACTTGGAGTATATGAGGTGTATTACCACTTTCACTGGAATGATTCACTTATATAAATTCAAGCTTATGAATAATAGTTTAAAGGGCTGAGGCTTGCTTTTATTTATTTCACAGCACTCCGAAAATGGTAGGTGTGTCATAAGGCATGAATAAAGGTGAGGTTTGTTGTCCCAGGAAATATATACTCCGAAGTCTCATCTGTGCTAAAGCTGAAAGGGAAGGAACTAACTTGTTAGCAAGTAACAATTACTGCTCTGGAAGCCAATGTGCTAAATTGAAATAATGTTCACTGAACCCACTCTAAGCCCCCCCACTCAAAGTTATCGCCGAACGGCACACGCTGAATGCAAAATGAGGCTGTTAATTTGCAGCCTTGCTCTCAAGGTGTGTGTAACGAAGGTCTTGCTGACAAAACAAGGCTTGTCTTCCTGTACAGCTTAATATGAATTTAACCTGATATATTTAAGCTGGAAAACGTGCAAGGGTGAATAGCTCTGCTACGACTCAGGTTGATTGGGAACATATTTAAGTTTAAGCTGAAACAAGCCCTTCTTAAACCGAAATGGGTTCATGCTCCTGAAGGTGTTCGCCCCCTATTTAGGCATTTTGGATTAATAATTGACTTATGTGACAAGGTGCTGGCTCCTGCTTAGCCGCACGCCCTCTGTAATTCCCTCCAGGTGGGTGCCAGGAGCAATTTTCTGCTGCGGGTTTGAGTTGCACTTTGCAGGGGAGGGAGCACAAAGCAGACGTTAAACCATTACCAGGTGAGGGGAGAGGAGTGCTGGCATGGGTTTGTGCAGCAGAAACACAGAGCTGAGTGAAAGCTGGCACGGCAGCAGCACCGAAGTGTGGACCCTTAGCAAGATGTACCTGCAAACTACTTGGTGTTGGAGCAAGCACGGCCAAAAGTTACGCTGCGACTC